>NC_135540.1:136943371-137575501 GCF_045843805.1 Urocitellus parryii
GCAGATCCCACACATGTCTTCCCCTGCTCTCCAGGCATGCCCCCCACACCCAGCACGGGTCTGTCCCTCATTCTGTCTCTGCTGCCTTCCTTCTCTTCCTGGCCCATCTTCCAGGCCCTCCTGAATAAGGGCCTTTACGGCGGCCTTTTCCCGTTGGGAATCTCATTCTGGACAGTCACATGCTCCTCCCTGGTTTTACTCACTTTTCCATTTGAACACGGCCTCATGATGGGTCCACCAGTGATTCTAAGAACCCACACTACACGTTTCACCACCTGCTCTGGACTTGCTTTGCTTTACGTTTCTTCATGGCATTTAGCACCTTCTGACACTGTTTCATGCATTGGTTCATTTGATTGCACACGTCTGCTTCCAGGAGAACAGATGCTCCATGCCACCAAGACCCCACCCCACTCTGCTGGACTCTCTACACATCCTCTGCAGTGTTTATCAACCTAGAAATATTTGTTGAATGCTCACTAGGTCTGAGACAGTGTTTTAAAGGATATCACAGTAAACAGAGCAGACGGAACGGAACCCTGCCCACGTGGTGTTTTCATTGCAATGGGATGGAGTAGTCAATAAACAGGCAAATGAGCAGAACATGCTGGATGTGGCCAAGTGTGACTCCAGAGCAGAGCAGGCAGGGAAGATGGTGGAGGGGCACATGGTTGTAAGTGCGGTGGCCTAAGAAGAGCTTAGCCAGGAAGGACAATGTGGGCAAAGATCCAAAGGGTATAGGAAAGATATTTGGAAGAAGAGGATTCTAGACAGAGGAGCAAGTAAAAAAAAAAAGTTGTATTTTCCAGAAATGGCCTGGAGGGCAGAGTAGCTAGAGAAGAATGCACAACATGGGGGACAGCAGAAGATTAGGATGGAGAAGAGGGGAGGTCATATTTGTGCAGGGCATTGCGGAGGCCTTGAGAATGCTGGCTTTCATTCTGAGATAAGCAGAAGCTACAGAAAGGGTTGGAAAAGAAGGTTGACACTATAGCACTTGCATGTTGAAAGGATTGTCTGTCTGCTCAGGATTGACAGTGGAGGGGTAAGTCCAGAGCAGGGGGAACAGTGAGAGGCAAATATCATAATTCAATGAGAGAAGACAGTGACCCGGATAGGAGCAAGGTGAAGAGATGGCTCAGGTAGTGGGAGGTGGTGAGGTCAGTGGTGAGGAGGCTCATGGGAGAAGCAGCTCAGGGATTCTGTTTTGCCCACCTAGGTATCCAAAATTAGATAAGTGAGATAGTGAGACAAGAATTGGAGAAACAGGTCTGTAATTTGGGAGTGATAGATAAGGCATTGATGCAACTCCAGAGGCTTGGGAGCATATGCATATTCATGAAACCAAATGAGTTCATCAAGGGAGTGGATGTATATAATTAAAAGACTCAAAATGTGCGTCCCTGGGGCACTCAATAATTGTAATACAAATGGAATCTATTTTTACATCATCATGACAACCTGAGTAACACTCCTACATCTCTTAGAAATAAATTGAGGACACTATTTTAATCAGATCATTACTATGATGATGTAGTTATATATTTCTTTCATAACCAAGGATAAGCTTGAAAAGAAGTGACACTAATTTAAAAGATAGTCATCCAGAAAAACATGTTTCCATGAGAAGCTTAACTTGCTAATGTGTCCTTTCAAGTGGTTCAGGTTTTTTTTTTTCATTTAAGTAAACTATTTTAGAAGATATCCTGTGACCACACCACTCACTCCAAAGAAACTTGCAATATCAGCCTATTTGTTAAGAATGTCTGTCTGTGTACTGAAGACTGAGAGCTCCTGGGCCACACTTTTATGCCAATGTGGGGTGGAAGGGAGGACTGTGAGATCACCCTCTGGCTCTGCTGCTGCCCTGGATGCTGGGCCCAGCAGTGGGCTTCTCAGCATCTGCTCTTCCTCCCCCTCCCACACTGACCTGCTGCATGTGTGGTTGGGAGAATTTCACCAGCTCATGGGCCTGAGTATAAAGGGCAACATAAGCCCTTTATCAGAGATTTTCTTTTTAGACAAGAACATATAACAAAATTCTGACCAATGAGAGATGAGGAAAGAGTTGCTAGAGCATCCTGGCAATTTTCACTGTAAGCATAAGGAAGGAAGCCTGCCCCTCAGTCGCTCGCTGCTGGTGGTCCTTTTAGACCCACAGGCACTGCTTCTAGTGCCTCCAACCTGCAAAGGGCATGAATGTCCTTCAAGAGTAAAAAAGATAGATATACACAGGATTGAAATACTCATAATTCTCCATTCATGACAGGTTACCATTATAGGTCCACACATTACCATCCTTTCTCTTTTGTCATTGTTTTTACTATTTATTTATTTAGTTAGTTAGTTAGTTACCAGGGATTGAACTCAGGGGCACTCAACCACTAAGCCACATCCCTAGCCCTGTTTTGTATTTTTTATTTAGAGATGGTGTCTCACTGAGTTGCTTAACACCTCACTAATGCTGAGGCTGGCTTTGGACTCTGGATCCTCCTGCCTCAGTCTCCCAAGCTGTTGGGATTACAGGTTGCCCCACCATGCCCAGCTTACTATTTATTTTTATTGTTTTATTTGAAATGCAATGAACAGAGCAAACTCTATTATATAGCAGGAACGTTACTATGTAACTCAGAGTGGATTTGAACATGCAGAGTAGGTGGATGATGATTCTACCTGACAATGTGGCTGGGTACCATGGGCCTTAAGGTGGGCACAGGAAACAGACCCTGGGGAGAACATACTTGTGACTCCATTTATACAGGCTCTAGACCTGGCAAATTCAGTTTGCTCCTACAGAAGCCAGGGCAGTGCTGCCTTTTGGAATGAAGAGACGCTGTGACCACTGAGGTGGTGGTAGAGATCTTGATCTGCTTTGTGGTCACACAAGTAAAAAAACATTCAGCTGCACAATAATAGTTTACACATTTTACCCTAGATATAAACCAACTCAATAGAAATGGATATATAGCTTTATTTTATAAGCTTTTTTAAAGTGTGCAAGCATAAAAGGAACTCAGATAATAAAAGGGAAATAAATCTGGCACATGTTCTTTTGATTATCTTTTAACAAATATAAAATTTGATACTGCTATTATTAATTGAAACTTGAATGCAACCCATTTGTCCTTATTATGAATTTGGTATTTTCAACATTTACCTTTAGTTTATAATCACATTATCTTCAAAGCTATTAATTAATTAATCTTGGAGTATGCAATGAATGTATATGACCCAAAATTCAAATTAAAAAGTAATTCAAATTAAAACTAATGTTTTACATGATCTCTGTAAATTATTGATAGTGCTCCTGGGTTACATGATGTATTAATTAATGTTGATTAAATTTTAAGTAAATTAATAAAAATAAATAGTAAAAATTAATAAAAGAGAAAGGATGGCAATGTGTGGGACAATAATAGTGATCCGTCAGGAACGGGGCACTGTGATAGTTCAATTCTGTGTTCTTGAGGCACAATGTGAAATAATTAAATGACAATAAAACAAATTATATTCAAAACCAATTTCACTTCCCACATTTTCTCCTCCCTTATGCATCCCTATAGAGAAAAAAGCACACATTTTATTCTTTTTTTGTTTTTCCAATTTGCTTTTCCCACTTTTGTTTGGGTCTCTTTTCACATCTACTCATGGAATGCCCTCATCTTTTTGAATGGCAACCTAGCTATCTACTGTGTAAATGTGCCATAATGTGCCATAATTTGTGCTTCTAGGACCCTAAGTGTGTACCTTTACAGTATTTCAACATTATACGCCATATCACTCTTAATATCCATGAATATATATGTTCCTTGTCCACAAGGTTAATGCACCTAGAGTACACATGCATACCAGTCAGATTATGGGAACAAAGGGCATGTGCATTTCAAATTTTGGTATATATTTTAAAATTCTACAGACTTTGAAATAATTGAAACTCCCAGTAACAATGTATAAGTGTATTTTTCCTGTTGCCAATAAAATGTGTTCTCAGGTTGGCAAGGACCTGGAGCAACAGAGACTCTCATTTTTTGCTGATGGGAATTCACAATGGTACAGTCACTGTGGAAGAGAGTTTAGCAGCTTCTTACAAACAAAACATGCTCTACTGTACCACCTAGAAATCACACTTCTAGGCATTTGCTTGAATAAATTTTTGTCCACACAAAAACCTGTGTGGTGATGTTCACAGCAACTTTATTCATAATTGCAGAAACTTGGAAGTAACCAATAGATTCTTCATTAGGTGAGTGGATTGAGTGTGGTACATACACATAACGAAATACCCAGCACCCAAAATATTAATGAACAAAATCAAGGCTAGGAAGCCATAAAAAGACATGGAAGGAATCTTATTATTAAACTTAAAAATCCAATATGAAAAAGCAACATAGAATTTAATTTCAAATATATAACATTCTGAAAAAGGAAAATCTACGGAGACAATAATAGAGATCAAAGTTCTGTGTGGGTTTGGAAACAAGAAGAGGTGGAAAGTAGAGCAGAGGTAATTTTAGGGCACCAAAACTATTTTGTATGACAGTATAAGGGTGAACACTCAGGCTGTTTGATCTGATAGGTGATTGCGATGTTAGTGAGAACAGCAAAGTAAACTCACAGTTGTGACACAGATGGACATGATAAGTAAGTGCTGTCTCCTCCTTTCATCTTTCTCTTCCTGCATCTGAAAACTCACACGGTCCAGGCTAGGAGACAAAGAAGCTGACCTGTCCGTCCCTTGTTTTGCTTTCTCTTCAATGCAGCACCTGTGACCTCAAAGCTCTAGATGACAAAGTTTGGCCACTGGGGAAGCTGAGCTGATTTTCTCTGACCTTTCCTGACCTACCTTGAGGCTAAACCCAAACTCAGAGGAGCAGACACTGGTGTGGTCGGAACCCCAGTTCAGCTTTGTTTATTGAGAGAGGGTCTCAGGGGTGTCTTTGTGTAGTGCAGCCTGCTCTCCGTGCAATTCATTTTTTACAACACTTGGAGTCATTCATGCATTTATTGCTTTTACTCTAATCCATCATTTAAAATATCCCATGTCTTAATATCTGATGATAGGAAGTGACTGTTCTAGCACTTTCCTTGGGGTAAGTGAGAGTGGGATCCAGAATGCAATCAGTCACTGATATTTACCACATTCACATGGTGAGGACAGCAGGCTCCCTCAAAGTGCATGGGCTGCCTCTTCTGATCTCAGACACCTGGAAGGAAACAGAGCAGGAGATTCTACTTTCAGGTTCACAGATCACTCACGGGCCAGCCTTCAGGAATGACTGTCCATCTGTCCATGGTCTTCAGTCATACCTTGGGGAAGACGCCTCCACACTCTGGTCCTTGTTTGCTCAAATATGAGGATTGGCCCAGTGTTCTTCAACCCTAGGTGCACACCAGAGCTCCCAAAGACCTTGCTTTAAACTGATGACACCTGAAACCCCAGGTCCACCTCAAATCAATAAAATGGGCTGAATGAGGATGTGAGCATTATCTTTTTTTCCCCTTTTTTTTTTTTTTGCTGCCATAGAAGACTTGAATGAACAGTGTACAAGATAAATCAGTTGGAAAGAAGATCTTAAAGGCCCTTTTAACTCCAAGGATTTCTGAAGCTGTGAATTTTTTTTTAAAGTTGTTCTATTTCCCAAGATATCTGAATCTATGAAGTTTAATCAAGGGCTAGCTAAATCTACAAATTCAATTACAGGAGTCACAATTTTGCCCTGCACACATTTAAATTAATTGATTTCTTTAAAACTTCTTGATTCATTTAAACAGATACAGATTAACAATATGATACTTCTTACTCTAGAGGTTACTGTAGGAAAAATTCTGATTGCCCAGACCTTACCACAGACCTTCCAAATGCAACTCACAAAAGTGTCAACTACATAGCTTCTTGACTATAGTGAGGACTTTTAAAAATATATATATTTGCAAAGAAATCAGAGAGAAGAGAGTTCTGGAAGAATAAACACACTAGTACAAAGAGTCTTGAAGTCCCTGTCACTTGCCATTGGAGGTCTTTTGGGATCCAAGGAACTCTACAGATTGGCCACACAGGTTAGAACTCTTCTACTTGCAAGACACACACACACACACACACACACACACATACACACACACACACACCACACACACACACACACACACACACACACCACACACACACACACACACACACACACACACACACAGAGTTTTAGAAAAACTTACATTGGGTTCCATAAGAGAATAGTGTGTATGTAGCGCGGACTTCGGATCAGCTTCACATTGGCGCTGCTTCTTCCTATTGCTTCCCTGGGTGCTAGGGGTCAAGCCCTAGGCCTCTGCACATGCTACGCAAGTGCTCTGCCACTGAGCCACACGCAGTCCCATCTTCATTCTTGTCCTCCTTGATTGACTTTATGCTGGGACCATGTCTTCCCATGGTGTCACAGGGCTGTAGCTGTCCATGTGAACATTTGTGATGGGCTGCAGGAGGCAGCGTGTTTCCCCCAAAGTTAAACTGCCTTTCTCTTGCTAGCAGTGACCCTGCCTATCGATAGCCCATCCAACCGCACGGCCCTGGAGATGGGATTCGTTGATTGGTGCTTTCCTTGAGGGAGAGCTATTCTTTTCTCCTTTTTATGGAGGAGGAAATTGGAGTGCGGTGGGTTATAGCTTGCCGAGGTCCCAAAGCTAGTGAGAGTGAGGCCTGCAATTTGAACCTCAGCACCTGATTTCAGGGCCCACATTATTAACCACTTAACCATCTTAAAATTTCTGACCAAACAGACTTTTTGTTTTTCCATGGTTTCTTCTCATTCATAAACACAGTTTTCTCATAACCTCAGCACACCTGTGGCCCGCACGACTTACTCTCACCATTTGATATTTTGTTAACTGCTGCCAACTCCCTAATTTTGTCTTTTCCTGTTTCAGATTGACCTACTTTGACCTTGTGTGAACAGAGAGTCATATGCCAGGCCTCATCACTGGCTGGACTGTTAAGAGTAGGTCAAGTGTCTTGTCCTGATCTGACGCTCTTTGTTAGGTGAGGGCTGATCAGCGTAGGCAGGCTGACTCTCCTACCTTGCCCTTGCTAGGCTTCCCATTCCCCACACCAGCTGGAGCATGGAACATGGCTGTTTCCCTTAGAAATAGAGACTGAGATCGATCCATGTACCAGGATCAAACTCCATCTACCTCGTTATGAGGCAGAGAAAAATGGGTGGCCTAAGTCTGACCCAGTCACACTGCTGTGAAGGTGGCAGGAGAGAAAGGTCTCATTTGGCATGCTCTTCTAGACGTGGTGACAGGGTGGGTCCTAAGGGAGGGTAGGGATGGTGAATTAAAAAGGAGGAGTGAGCAGGACATGGAGGCAGCAAAGCTTTTTGTTTCAGATGCTGTGATTAGGCACTCTTCCCTCAGGGGATTCATGTTGAACAAGTACTGGATTCCCAGGATTTGCATATAACCCCAGACTTCTAGAAACTGACAGGAGGGAGAGTCACCACTCACAGACTCCTTACTGCTCTGGCCCAGGAGGGAGCTTTAAGTTACTTCTGACCTTCTCCAATCTAACTGTAAGCAGCATGCTTTGTAAAAATGTCTTAGAGGCCTAAGGGCTGGAGGGAGCAGGGAAGTTCAGCAGAGCTGTTATGTCTGTCCCCTAATCAAGCAGAAAGGGAAGAACTGATTTCCGATCTCAATGCAGCTCTGAGAAAGTGTCAGCTAGGCCTGCAGGGGTCTGGAACAGAGACTGACCATGGAAAAGTCTACAGGGGCAGGGGTGGCCTGGGCTGGCACCGTGCTACAGAGCAGGACCTTGCTAGGGACGTCATGATGGATGCAAAGGCGATAGCTGGAGGCTGACACCAGCCACTCTCTTCATAGCAGCTTCTGTCTTAGTGAGAGATCCAAGCATCACATTTCTATGCTGCTCACACACCTCCCCAAGTAACTCACATGCTGTGTTGTACAATACAATAGTTAAACAATATATTTTACTCAGTCAGATGACTGAGTAATCTGACCAATTAATCAATCAGTGAAAGGTTTGGAGTGAAACAATTAAATGACTGACGCTGATACTTTGAAAATTCATTCTGACACTGCTGTAGTCTTATTGTCAAAATAGAAAAAACAGGGACTCTAATGTGTGACAATCCTAGAAATGAGTTATATTTCAAATTGCATATTAGGTTTGTATCCTTGGCCAAGTAGCTTGGCTTTTCAGATCCTAAATTTTTCCATGTATAAAATGAAAGTAACAACTAAATCAGGGCTCTTTGTGAGGAGTTAATGAGGCAGACCCCCTAAATAGCTAATACAGACACTGAGATACAAGAGAACATCAAAAATGTTATTTCCTTTACATCCTTCCCTTTCAAGAATGAATCACCCAATTTTCTACCGAAGAAATAAGCTATTTCAAGAAGATTAAGGCAGCAAATGGTTAATTCCACAGTGACCTCCATAGTTTAGAATGTAGCATAATAACAATGCAGTTCATATCCTACTAGGTACACTGTCCTTAATCCTCTTGTCTATTTATAACTAATGAAATGAACTATGCATTAGTGCTATTCCCATTTAAAGAAGGGAAAGCTGAGGTTTAGGATGTTAAATAATTCCCCTGAGGCCATATTTCAGTAAGTAGAAATAATAAGAGTTAAAAGCAAGCCTGCATTTGAATCTGAACAACGACCCTTTATTCTGGCTCTCTAGTAATGAATAGCATCTGGGAGATCCCCAAGGACTGAACCAGATTTTGAGTCCTCTCCAGGAGTTCTCAAGATTGCAAAAAGCAGCAAGAACCGAGCAATAGCACCCACAGAGAGAGGATCCTGGCTTCCTAACACAGGTGTGTGTCTCCTTTCCTTAGGATGCTCTGCCCTCTGCTGGTAGCTTTCAGGCTTTTTACACACAAGTCATTAAAAATGCCAAGTACCCACCTTTTTATTCAAGTTCCCTTAGTTATTTCAAATAAGCTATTTCAAATAAGAATACTTGTCATATGTGCAGTTAATCTATACATGTGACTTATTTGCAAAGGTGCAAGTGTGGATTTGGGTGTGTGTGTGTGTGTGTGTGTGTGTATGTGTGTTCAGTCACAAAGTTAGGAACCCTAACACAATGCTTGTCACATAGTAGGCCAAAAGCAAATAGTCTGGGGGCAAGTGACTGGACACACACACAAATAGAGCAAAACGAGTTGACAGGAACATAGAGTTGAGGAGAAAGAACAGCGTGGCTCTCGGACACCTTCAGAGCTAGTGGAGTGGAGTGAAGCTCGCTGCTCTCATGACTGAGGCTCTACCCTCTAGGGAACAAGGCACAGAGGGGTTGATGGTGTCATCTAGGAGCTCTCACTCAAACATGCGGCCAGCAGGCATCCCAGCTCAAACAGTGGGTTCCCGCCTGTGCTCTCCCTGCCCTGGACCATTATGCAACCTGGACTTTGGAAGGAATCATTATTTGTTCACGGATTCCCCGGGCTCATGACCATGGCCCTGCCCTCAGGCTCCAGGATGGCAGAGAGCTTAGCACCAAAATCTAAAATGAGTAGCAGGGGCCTAAGTGGTCCAGAAAGCATGGAAAGGAGGAGAGAGTTTGTGTTCACTCAGGAGGCAGCATCGGCAAGGGGGGATGGGGGAGGGGCTAGAGGGAAGAGCCTGATTTGTCTTCGTCCATACCCGAGGCTGGGAAGTCCAAGAGCAAAGGCCCAGATGTGTTGGGGGCTTTCTGTCTGTATCATCCTAGGGTGCAAGGCAGAAGGGTAAGAGAACACTGAGAGGGGAAAGGGCTGCACTAGTCCACCCTGGGATAAGGACCTACTCCTGGGATCAGGGCATTCAGTTCTAAGAAACCGATGTCTTCAGGGGCTGATCATCTCTCCAAGCTCCCACCTCTTACTATTGTTGCATGGAGGGTTAAGGTTCCAACACAGGCTGTTTGGAAGAAATTTTCAAGCCAGAGCAAGTTTCATAGGCATCTGTCATTCTAATACGTGGTTTGTAAATATTGTTTTGTGTAAGTCCCAGGGAAACTCTAAGGGGTATGATATTTTCAGATAAAGAGCAGACTTGGAAGGGCTCACAGATTGAAGTTTTGATGGTCAGGAGCTGTGACAACATGGGCTCTTGTGCATACTTGGAGGCCAAGAAATAGAAGCATATGGAAAAGGCAGGTACCGAAACATTCAGGTGGTAAGTTTGTGGGACTCTAGGATTTTGCCTGATTCACCATTTCTTATACATGTGAAAAATGTGTGTTTTGTTAAAATGCAATGCTCAATTCAGTTGAGTCTGGATGGGGCCTGAATTTCTGCTTTTCTACCAAACTCTAAGGTGGTATTGTTTTTGCTGACTTGAAGACCCCACTTCTGAGCCTAAAATGTAAGCACTTAGCTAGCATCTGGCAAAGAGCTGGTGGTGATGTATCTTAAATAAATGGATGACTTAATCAATCATCATTCAGCATTGACTTCCTACAATTGTAATAGAATTACGAGTTGCAATGCATCTTCTCTCTTGAGCCTAAAATTGGCTTAGTTAACAAGTGACTGTCTTTCCCTAACTAGATAGTTACGTTGTGATTCTAGGTAGTTGCACTGAGATTGCTTATCTTCTGCTTTCTTGTTAATGGAAATCATCAGCCACATGAGAGCAGGGACCAATTCACCAGGCCAGTATATTTTGGAGAATTCACTTTTCAGCAGGAATATCTTAAGATATTGCTAAAAAGCCCTGACGCTTTGTCATTTAGGAAACTTCTCACTAGCTTTTTCATTTCCTTTCTTTTGAATCATCTCCCTTTCTTTTAAATAAGAAATAACTATGGAACTCCTGGAAATTTGTGCTTTGTATTTTCCCTTCTTTTCTAACTCTATTGGTGGAACTTCTATGGTCACTCTTCAAAGGACAGCAGCCAGGTGAGGCATGCTGGAACTTTCCCCTACATCAACCACTCAAACCCTGAAAGTACAGGAATTAATTTGGAAGCAATTCTGGCAATTTCCCCACTGCTGTGTCAACTAACCCACTATTTCAGGACTGGGTTTGCAAATTCATCCTTCACATCAGCAAAACCCATGGTCACTCATAGGCAAGCTGACTTAATGAGAATTTTATTACTTTCAAATCAGCGCTCCCGGCCTGCCTGGTGAGCATGTTGCTGAACACAGCTCAGAACTAATGAGGTCATCCCAACTCTCAGCTGAGCAGAACCCGGGGCTCTGTTCAGAGTCCCCTTGGAAAAACAGGGAGGTGTTGGAGGAAAGAAACGAGGGCCCTGTCAGCAGCAATGGCATCTGCTTTGCTGAGTTTTCAAAACTTTTCAACATCCTTTTGGTTCTAAGTAGAAGGCAGCTGAGAAGACAGGAAAATGTCTGAATAGCTATTGAAAGGTATTTCCCTAAATTTAGATCTCAAGATGGATTGTTGGTGCGTGCGTGTGTGTGTGTGTGTGTGTGTGTGTGTGTGTGTTTGTGTATCAAAGTCTTAGAGTAAAGTCCTTGCTCTGATTTAGCACTTTTAATTACAGTGGATGGTGGTAATTCAGTTTAACATGGCTGATCCTTCCAACCAGCCACAGCAAAAGTGCATTGAGTGTTTCTACTATAACAAAAATGGTAATAAATTATTTTTAATATATTAACACAAAACATTATAAAATTTTATAATATGAGCAGAGTACTATAATATAGTATCCCAGGTTCCAGATGGAGATTCAGGATGGAAAGAAGTAAAATATAAAATACAGTTGCTGAACCCATATCAGATTGTGTCTCCAAACAGAAACCGGGTTTTTATTGTATTAAGCTACTGAAATTTCAGGGTGTCTGTCTTGTTGTCCTTAGCATCAGTTGAACTGACTAGACAGCTCCCCAGGAAAGCAGGCTGGAAGGCCCCAGAAGTGGGGTGAGGAGCACATCTACAGGTGTCACCACATTTCTCCCCTCACGTTGGAGAACTGGGGCTGCTGCATGAGTCTCTCCAATTCACTGCTCAGTTGTTTTCAAAAGACCATTTTTGTAACGAGAGTTTTTCACAGTGGCCATAATTATCTCTTAGCCACTTCTTGGGATCTTTTTATCTCTCAATGTCATCCTTTGTTTTTTTAACAGATTGCTAGGTCCTGGATAGCTGACAATGTGTGACTAGTTTCTATCCCTAGCATGACCTCATGAAGTGCTGTGGCAGCCTGCAGCTGGTGCTGGGTACATGCTTTATGAATGAATGAATGAATGAACGAATGAATGAACGAATGAAAGGGTACACACACATTTTGAACATCTATCACATTTCCAGAAATGGCAATTTACCAATTTGCTTTTTTATGAGGTAGATAGCTAAGCGTAACTGAGGCTGTGATGTACTGTGGGAAGAGGAGAAGCTTCAATATCAGAAGTTCCAAGCCAAGCCAAATTGTGTCTCCACGGTACTTGCTCCAAGACTTTCTGCAATATTTATACTAGTTTTTAATCAGATGAAATAAAGGATTTTCTCAAGAATGTCTAATTACACTCCTGCTCAGGAACCCCAACCTCACCTAAGAGATGTGGGGAAAATCCTCCAGTTTTGAGGACTTACCACATATGAACACCAGGTGGCACTATTGAGCCAATATAATCTCTTTCTTAAGGAGGGAAAAGGCCTCAATCCTTTTTGAAAAGTCTAAAAATGTATATTTAACACAGACATACCTAGTCTTACTTCCTTTCTCATATAATCCATTCACATTTCTATGAATCCTTTTCTCCCTTTATTTATCTCACATTTGTAACATGCTTAGCATTAAGAGGATGATATTTTGTCTCTGTACTCCAGATAGGGGAGCTGAGAATCAGGGAGGAAAGGCAAGGCATGCAAGGGCACAGGGTGCATGCAAGTACAGGCCAGGCCTGTAGAGAGAGGGGGAATGAAAGGGCTCGAGGAAAAGCAAAACTTCCAAGACACATTCCAAGTGACCCACCCCTCCAGCCATGATCCACCTGCCTAGAATTTCCTCCCAGTTATTCCGGTAGCATTAGAATGCACTGATTAGTTTATATTTCTTATAGCCCTATCATTTCACCTCTGCTATTCTTTGGAGGGATACCTCATATCCAAACCATAACAATGTTTTATTTTAAATACTGAACAAAACACAAAAATAAACTCCTGGATATTCATATTTAGTTCAAACCATCCCACTTTTGTGGACTCACACATCTGACTCTTGACATTAATGTTGAACAGAGGGAGAATGCCTGCACCTAACTCTGCTGTCCCTGTCCAGTCTTTAACTGGCTTTGGGTCCTCACGGTCCACATGGATGACCACTTGCCTTGGTTTCTTTTCTATCAGAGACTTTTTCTCTTTCCCTCTTCTCCTCCATGCAGATCTTCACCCAATTCGTGCTGACTTCCTCTCCGATAATTTGCAAATCTCTCTTCTTCCCTGGCTTAGGATCCACTTCAAACTTCCATCTTCTCCCTACTTCCTCCCTTTAGCAGCCTTTATTCCAATCGACCCTGGGAAGGCTGTCTTCCTGAAACCTCATACAACACTCTGCCAGCTTCAGAATTTCTTTGATTGTGTTTATCATGGGTCTATTGGAACTCAGGGATTTGTGGAATTAAAAAGTAGTTTTCAAAGTTGGCTAAAATTTTGGTAGGAATTAATGGAAACGTTGGTTTCATAGATGATTTAAAAATTTTCTACTATGCCACGAGTACACATTTATTAATATTAATATAATACTTCAAATGCCACCTGAATTCTCATCATCTCACTAGCCTGGGTGCATAGATGCTGAGTTGATCCTTTGTGTGTGCTGTCAGATTGGAAGGGCCTTGGCTGTCTTATCCACTAGAATGTTCTGTCTTTTCTAATGAGCAGAGTAGTTACCTCTATGGAAAGTGAGATCATCTCTATTTTTTTGAGGAGAAACCTGGAGGTTGTGGACTTGGCTCTGTCCTCAGCCTCCTTCCTTTCAGTCCTTGTCGCGTCCATTGCTTGTTCACCCTCTTCAGTGGCAGCATGTGTCACTTGCAGTAGAAAGCCGGGGATCTTAGCACACTGCACCGGAGCCCTCGGGCATGGCACTGCCCTATCTGTCTTGTCCCAGGCTCTGCTCCAGGAGGTCTGACTCCAGGCAGGGAGGTAGGCCCTCTGGGTGAGTTCTGCTTCTCAGTCATCTAATCCTGCCCCTAAGGCCAGGAAACGTCTGCTGCGCTGCCTCTCCCTGTCCTTGCTGTCCTCTCCTTGGACACCTGGGCATCCTCCCCTCCCTCTGGGCACCACTCTTGAGCACTCCCATCCCCACCCCCAGGTGGACTGCCTGCTTGGCCCTCTGCAAGCAGAAGACCATGTATGTGCACACTTCTGTTATGGACTTTTCCAGGGCCCATTGTGCTGTTAGGTGGCCAGTCAGCCAGGAATGGGAAGCAGGGAAAGGACAAGATAGGGCAACAGAGAACCCAGGGATCCGTTTCTCACTGACAAGTACCAGAATGTGGGAGCTTGGTTTGTAAAACCTCCTCAGCTGTAATTATACCCCCACTGAGAAAAACTCCTATGACCACCTCACCTTGTGCTCTCATGGAGCCTGTCCATGCAGCTCCCAGGCTGTTAGTCAGGAGTCAAATGGTGGAACTGGGCAGGATTCTTTGGAAACTTCCTTGGGACCCCCAATAAAACAGGAGGGCAGGAATGCTGTCCTTCTGTCTGAGGGGACTCGCTCTCTCCCTGGAAAGTGCCTCCCCTTCCCCATTCCTATCCCTTCTAATAAACTTAATCCTGTTACTCTGAGCAACATGCCTGAAACCTCTCTATTATGATTGCAAGAATCAAAGCGAAGAGGGGGCTTCGGTGCTGCCTGATTTCCCAGCTGGCCTCTGCCCTATAACAGAACCACCTGCTCTATGTCCATCTACCTCCCAAGAGGAGAGGGGACCTGCAGAGAGGACCTGTGTATCGCTCATTTCTAAGGAAACTTAGCCCAGACACAGGTTGACTATATCAAAATTAAATATGTGAATAGATCCTTTCTAATGAAAAAATGTGTGAGGACAGGAAATCAGATCCATCTTCATCTGTTTTCCATGTATTTGTTGAAATAAAGCATTTAAGAATCATTATCTTTGTGTCTTTACCTGCTATTCTGAAACAATTTATAACTAGATGATTTTTTTTTAAGAAATTTAGTTGGGATTCAGAGATAATACAAAATCCTTTCATTTTTCATATCCAAATGACCTTCTACATAGAAAATAGGAGTTCTTTAGGCCTCTGCTGTGTGTTCCTTAAAGACCCTGATGGTTCAACCTCCAGGAAGCACACTGCTGTTTCTACTGAGGAAGACACTGCCAGGGCAAAGAACCTTCCGGATTCTGACTATTCAGCTCTTGGATTCTTGTCTGTGCCCAATAATTCTTTAATAATTAGCCCCTTGATAATATTCCCTCTCTCCAAAAATGCTATTTTGCTGTAGGGAGACAAAGACAATTTCTTTTCTCCAAGAGGTAATCCTGAATGCACACTGCAGAATCAGAAGTGTTGTAACGCATTGTAGTGGGCACTTGCTGTCAGGATTCAGGATCGGGTGCTCAGCCATCCTTGTCCATCTCTGCCCTGTGGACGCTTGTCCTGGTGTTAGGTAGGAGCTAGGAATGATCAGTGAAATGAAGAGTAAGGTCATAAGTGTTTTTTAAGTTACTTTAGAGCCCTTCTTTAAACTATGTCCAGAGTAGATGAGAAAGCAAAGTGTGGTAGTTAATTTGTAGAAAATAAACAGAAGCAAATTGGCTAATAGAAAACATGCCAGGAGAAAAGGATTGATGACACTAACTCTTGACAGACTCCACTGAGGTTGGTGTGAAGCTAGGAATTATGGCTATAGTGTCTCCAGTTGTCCGGGGGGAAGATTCCTATAGTAGCGCCAGTGTACTAAGGTAACTTCTGACCAACTGTTGACCCCAGTGCCCACATTAACATGGGACTGACTTGTCAATGAAGCCCCCTAAATAGGATATCCACCTTATGTAGAGAATCAGATGTGACTGCAGCATGCTTGAAAACGAAATGCGTGCTGTCCTTGATGGAGCTTGCCTGCAAACAGGATGTTCCGCCAAGGTTTAGGTAAGGTGACGGTGAACTTGCTTGTAAAGGAAATGCGTGCTGTCCTTGGTAGAGCTTGCCTGCAAACGGGGATGTTCTGCCAAGTGGGCTAGGAGGGCTCTGAGCAAACTTTTATCTGTTCTTAAAAAAGAGCAGAGCTCAGAATGCTCCGGCCCAAGAGTAGATTAAGCCATGAGAAGCGGGTCACTTCTGATTAGTAAGACTTCTGTATACTATGTTTAGCTAGCTGAGAGACCTGATTCACTGCTGTTGGAAGGCTGCCTTCTTTGTTCACAATACTATAAAAAGACTGCTGTATACAATAAAGGGAGCTTCTTCTGCTGCTTTTTCTGCATCTTTGGCTTTTTCTGCTCCTTCTTCCTTGTTCAAGCTGACCTGTGTTATTTGTGGCAACCATGAAAGTTCCAGAGAAGACCAACTAAGGTCAAAAACTCCACTGTTCAACATGAGGGAGGAGTTGAACACCTGATTGGAGAAGGTTGCTGAAGAAGGACCCCGATTTTCAAGTTAGCCTAAAACAATAATAAAATTGGGGACAGCATTGTCTCCTTGGTGGTTGTCTGCTTGGAGACGGCCTACTTTCTCTCTTGAGAATGCTTTTTGCTTAAGTGTCACTTTTATTTTACTTTATTTTCGCCTCACTTTCACTTTTAATAAAGTTCTCTTGCATGACTTTTGGTGTCTAACTTTAAACTTTCTTTCTTGGAATACAAGAACGGAGGTTTGGAGTTTCAGCTCCCTGCTTTTCTGTGACACTGGACATGTGAATGGATTACATGTTCCTAGTTCATGACCTTCATTTGGAATTAGCATATTTTTTTGCAGGATTGTAATCATTATTTCATCCTTCCTTCTTCTTTCTAGTACATGTACTTTTTATGGATGCATGCTACCCAGACTTGGGGATTTAGCAAAGACCAGCTCTGTCTAGCTTTACCTCACCCCTTTTGTACTGAGACCAGAGATGATACTCGTTCTTGAGAATCAGGTCAAGGGTACAAGACTGTGTTGAAGTGTTGAAGATTGAATACTCGAGAAACAATGAGGCTAGAGTAAAAATATTTATTTAAAGGATAGAACACACACACAAACACACACAGAGAGAGTCAGAGAGACAGAGAGAGACAGAGAGAGACAGACACTCCTCTGTAAAGGAGGGAATTCAAAGTTGGTGATCAAGGAAGTGAGGGTATCCTGCCCTTTTTATAGTTTTCAGATTTCCCTTGTTCTCAAACCCTCTCCTCCTAGCCTGCCTATGTGACCAAAAGGTGTAGGGCTGGGGATATAGCTCAGTTGGTACAGTGCTTGCTTCACATGCACAAGGCCCTGGGTTCCATCCCCAGCACCACTTAAAACAAAACAAAACAAAAAGATGCAGTGATCCAAGGGCAGGAATGATGCTACCCAGGGGCACTCATTAACAACTCCTTTCTGGGAGGAATAATTCTATAGGGGCAGGTAACCTTGGAAACAGGTTTGAAGGAGGAGGAAGTGCTCTGGAGATATTAGCATTCCTGAATGAGATTCAAGTACAGTTTCTCCTAAGCAAGTGGGAAGCTCCTGGAGGATTCAGGACCTGGCTTTCTTGTCTCGGCTTTTCAGGGCTTGCCCACATGGGTGCTGTTTGAGTACTTGTTGAGATTTAGGAAAGCTAAGTGCCCATCACTCTGTCTGGACTTTCTCTGTCTTCCTGGCCTGATGGAGGAGATCCTCCAAGATCCTATGTCTGCAGCTCTGTCTGAATCTCCTCCAGCCCCTTGCCTTGGTCCAAACCTCTTGGAACCCACAGTGGGCTACTTGAGCCCTGCCTCCAAGTGTAGCCCCACTGCATCTTGACCCTACCTTGTGTTCAGAGCATGATGTGTGCTTGTCATGTCCTATCACATGACCACTAGGCCACTAGGTCCTTGAGGGCTGGGAAGATCTGTATCTCTTCGTGTTTTGTTCTGGACACCCCATATAGCATATGTCACAGGAGGGGTTTGGCTAATATTTACTGAGCAATGAGGAGCAAATGATTCACCACTGCAAAAGCAATGTCCTCTTCTGTCCTCCTACTGAAGCTGCAGGGAGGCAAAAAGACAGTGTAAATAATAAATAATTCACTCCAATTAGGGAGATGGGGGCTGGTTCAAAAGAAGGAAATAAAATGCTAATACCCTCAGGACCCTTCCCTCTCCTTCACCTGTTGCCAAGGTAACCTGCCGCCACGGATTGTTCCTCGTTCAGGGAGTTGTAGGAGTTGTTCATTAGTGTCTCCTGGGCTGCTCCCTTCCTGCATGGATCACCCCACCTTGGTCCACCTTCCACTCACTAGTCACATGTGCAGAACGGGGGAGGAGAGGCCATGAGAACAAAGTAAATCTAAAATGTATAAAAGGGGCAGTATATACCATTTCTTTGGGAACCCAGCTATGGACCCCCTTCTGAGGAGAGAAGGTCATCTCTGTTCTGTCCTTTAAATAAAACTTGCTTTCTATACTTGCCTCGTGTTTCTCTGGTGTTCAATCTTCACATCTGGGGAAGCAGAACTTGGCTCTGACTGATTCTTATTACTGAAATCATATTTGGAGGTCCCACCAAGATTGTCACCAAGGCAGCCTCCTCCACACTCATCCCACATCTTTCTGAGGTGCGTCTTTCTCTTTCTTTCTTTCTGGAGAACAATAATGGGCACCTGTTGACTAATTTAATGCAGTTAGAGCAAGCTGCCATTCTACTAGACATAGGTGAGAATATTCCTGGATTTAGGCAGTTCCAAATCAACTTTCCTGCAGGTCAAGGATGTCGGGTTCTGCCGAAGCTGCTTCCCACTATTCTATCCAGGCTCGGAGAGAAATTTGGCTTTGAGTACACAATGTCTCTAATCCTAGTCTGCTTTTGAATGTATAGAGGTGGACAAAGGATTGGAACTGTTGAATCCAAGATACAAAGAAAAGACCACCGACTCCAATTTTAAAGCAAGCTTATATTGTATACACAAGAGAATTGATCAGCCACTGCCTCACCCAAAGACCAGGCCAGAGGACAGCATCTGCTCTCAGAACAGGAAGGTTTCTATAGCACAAAAAATGACAAAGTTGGATATCTTGGGAACTTACAGCTAACCGGGTTCTGGCAAGCATAATACAAGGGCAGTTAGCAGGTTAATGATCTACATGGCTTAACATTTCAAGGTAGGGAGTAAATTTAGATTCCAACATCAGAATTTATGGGGAGCCGCTGAGGTTTTAGGGAGGATTTTTATCTGGTCAAGGATAGCCAGGCATGGGTGAGTTCTGAGCATGGGCAGGAATTCCAAACAAGCTTAAACATCTGAGTGTGGTCAGGCCAAATAGAAATCTTAATATTTTAAAGTAAAACAGAAATGAACTTTTCATGACTTTGTGATGAGATGGCTCCCAATCTTAAAATGGGATTAGGCTGGGTTCATCAGAACAACTGCAGGATTCTGACCTGGGCCACTCCAATATGAACCTGAAAGTTTTCTTCTCTTGACTCCTGTTGACCATTCCTATGGGGTATCCTTCATTGACTGGTTGATAAGCGGCATTGAGCGAAAGGTCCTATAACTATGCCTCTGGAGGGGCTGTGCTGCAGTCTCTCCTGCTCGCTCCTCCTGAGTATCCCTCTTCCCCTTGAAGATCAGACTTTAGCAGTTCAGACTCTAGGGTTGAAAGAGGGACTTGGAATGGTTTGTAAGGTAATGCCTGGGTTCCCTTTGTTCAGAATGAGCCTTTACAAGCCTGTAGGGATTCTCCCCATTGTTCTTCCTGTGCTCAGATGTGCTCCGCAAGTTTCTGTGCTGCACACCCCTCCCAGGAAAAGGTCATTAAGCAGCTATGGACCACTAGATGTCCTCCTTACCCTCTGGAAATAACTTTAACTCATAGAGCAAAAACATGTACCCCATCATAGGTTTTTTTTTTTTTTTTAAATGGGTCATCACATTTGGAAATTTATGGTGGCAGGAGAAGGTCATTCATGCCCCTATATCTTAATTTTCATAGGTCTCTGGCACAGGGAGAAAAAGAAACTCTAGTAACTACCAGTTGAGCCAGCAATACTATTGGCAGATCCATATGGTGGGAAACAATGTGTCGGATTGTTCTAATCTTATAGAGGGCCACTGCAGCAAGCCTTATGGGGAGACATCTCCTAGCCAAAGAGACAGTTCCTCATGTAGGCACTTACGAGTCCTGTTCTCCTTTGCGCAGTTCATGTGTTGTTCAGGGGAGCTCCTTCCCAACACTTATACCAGGTTAACCACTAGCCTGCATACAGGGGATAGGTTGACCCACAGACACATTTTCTGCACCCAACCTGGCCTGATTTCCAACTGGGGAATAAAACTGGTCTCTTGAGGAAAGATAAATTATAGGACCACACTTTCAGAGATGATTTTACAAAAGGAAAAATATTTAAAATGCTCTAGGCATGAGACTTTATGAAAAAGACAGCCTCCCTTGGCTTTGCCAGATCTCTGTCTTTCCAAGACTTGCATTGAAATGTAAATTGTGAAGGCCTGTGGAGCTTGCAGGGCTTGCAGATTTGGGGTGTGGAGGGGTGGTTCTAGGAATGGGGGGGTGTCATTTTTAAATCCCAATTGTGAAACCTAATTGTTGGCTTATTTTCCTCTTTCCATCTAATGATCTCATATATACAATTATTTACTTTGACAATCTGTATCTAAAGATTTCAGAGCTTCCTTTCATTCTTTAACTATCTGAACTCATTCTAATCTGAGCCAAAAGTAAACTCTGCTCTTATAAAAATGTTCATGCTTCTTGACTAGAGTAATTATGGCTATGCCAATTTTTTTTTTCTATAACTCTTGTTTTTTTTTAATTCAATATTTTTGAGCTTATGGTTTTATGGTAAATTCACATTTGATCCTGCATGCCTAAATATATATATATATATATATATATATATATATATATATATATTTTTTTTTTTTTCTGCTCAGTCTTAATTTATTTAATTATAGAGGGTTTGACACTCTTATTTTGTTCAGAGACCAATTTTCAAGGGTCAACTTGAAATTCTTAAATTCCATAAGGTAATATACATAAATATTAAATGTGTGTTTTCATAGATTGGTAAATGGAAAAGGTTTAAGATTACTTTGTGTCTGTCTTTTCACTAAAACAAAGTTACTAAGAATTGAGACCCTATCAGGTGTAATTTATATGCAAAAAGTAAAAAAAGTTTCAGTTGGGTTTCAATTAAAGTACCATAAAAACATAAAAGGTTTTGTCTTATTAAAGTGAAGTAATTTGTATAAATTCAGAAATATCATAGGATTATTTCAGAATGCAAATTTTAAAAAGGATTAACAGGTAGGAAAGAGATATAAGAAGGTAATAGATTTGCAAATATATTTTAGTATAAAAAGTAAAAGGATAAAAAATGTGGCCTATATATACAATGGAATTTTACTCAGCAATAAAAGAGAATAAAATCATGGCATTTGCAGATAAATGGATGGAGTTGGAGAAGATAATGCTAAGTGAAGTTAGCCAATACCCCCCCAAAAAAATGCGGAATGTTTTCTCTGATATAAGGAGGCTGACTCATAGTGGTTAGGGAGGGGGAGCATGGAAGGAATAGATGAACTCTAGATGGGGCAGAGAAGTGGGAAGGAAAGGGAGGGGGCAGGGTATTAGCAAGGATGGTGGAATGTGATGGACATCATTATCCAAAGCACATGTATGAAGACACAAATTGGGTGTCAACATGCTTTATGTTCAGAGATATAAAAAAATGTGGCATATATGTGTAATAAGAATTGCAATGTATTCTGCTATCATTTTTAATCAGTAAAAAAAAACAAAGCCAAGAAAAAAAAGTAGAAAGATAAAAAATGTTTCTGGATGATAAAATCTTTATTTGGTGAAGTGGAAAGTTGTAGAATGTCTAAGGTTTGTGGAGGACAAGTTTCAAAAAGTTTTTATGTGGCTAAATCAGTCATATTTAAGTAGCACAATCAGTTAAAGTTATTCAAGGTTTTTCCCTAAAGTCAAATATTAATGTACTAATATAAACCAAAGTTTAATACTCTATGGGTCAAAGTACAAATGTTTCTTAAAATATTAATCTACTATTATTGAACAAAATAATCTCTTGTGTCAAGTTTTATTTAGAGAAACTAGTCGTATAGGCATTAGGGATTTTATAACAATGGGTAAACAACAACTGTTATTTTAGAGTATTACATTATAGTACAGAGTCTAAATATGTTTTTAAAAGCTAAACTTGGTTAATATAAAAAGATCTTTGTAATTGTGGTACTATTACCAGCTTCTTGATAAAATAAATGCATTCGTATCTTCCAAGTATACATGTCTTTAAAGTATTTTAAGAACATTTTACCAATATGGTTTTCTTCAAACTAAAGTTTATTTATTTTTTTTTTTTTTTTAGAAATTAGAAATTTATTAAAGGACAGAAGAAAAGACTTCTCCCCGAGGAAGAAGGGGACCCAAAAGGTGGAATCCAGTTAGCGGGCAATGTGTTCCCCTTTTTATAGGTTTGGTGATGGAATGTAGGTGGGAAGGGTTTGGGACAAAGGAGTAATCTGGTCATTTCTGAGTCAAGTTTGCTGTTCATTAGCACTTCTTTGGGATGAGCTATCTCCAAATCTGTTGGGGGCTGTATCCTGGGCTTCATTAACATTTCTTTGGGATGGAGAATCTGTTGGGGGATGTTCATTAACATTTCTTTCAGGTGGACTTTGGCCTAGGGCCTTTTAGGAACTTTATTAACACTCCATGAGTTGTCCTGTTTTCCCTGAGTCATTCCCAGCATGGCCTCCATTTTAGATTTCACTCGATATTAGACCCGGATTTACCTAACTACACTGACTACCTAACTTTAAATCTGGCTTCATTCCCCCCTCTAATTTGGGGAGCTCCTTACTGCTGTAAGGAATGGGGGCGAAGATCTTTCTGGCTTCTTCAGGCTGACAAAAGGGGCGATGTTGGGGCAAGCAGTTTGGAGTCCCCTTTTAAAAATCGGGTCTATCGAGTGGTCCATGATAGGCTGGAGGGCCATTTGAGTGATGGGCGGTCTATAAGAGAAACAAGAATTCATTAATATTGGAACCATATTAATGCAGCAATAAATACCACAGCACAGGAATATGCCAATAAGTATGATACCAAAGACAGAGACTAACAATGTTTTCCACCAGGAAGTACCAAGAACCAGAAGCTAAGATATTGACTCTATGACAAAGTTGCTGAGGACATGGCTTTTATCTGAGTATGTAAATCCTTAAGGATATTTGTCACATTGTCAGAAATGTCAGGGATATAAACACAACAACTAACATCTAGGGTTACAGTTGTCCTTCCCTTAAGATATAGTTTAATAATTTAATATCATCTGATCTTGCAAAATCCTTTTACTAGTTTGACCTCTGTGTCTAATAGAGAAATCTTTAATTCTGTTACTTAGGGCTGGATACTCATACTAGCAAACACCAAGCCTGCCTGTGTAGGTTAGGAATATCTGTGGGCCTTAAACTAAAACTACTCTAACAGTCCCTTTGACAGTTATCAGGCATTTCTGTCTAAGAATCTCTTTTGTAGCCTTCAGTCTACTTATTTTTGGAAGTTACATTTAACTATTATTATCATTTAAAATGTCCAGGAATAGCTGTGTTTTGGCTCTTTAACTGTCTTTGCTAAGTGTTTAAGATGAAGTAAGTCAAACTGACTTCTGTTACTACCTATTTAACAGTCAGCTGAATCTCTCCTGGGAGTCCTCGGGAACTTCACAGCAGCTTCTCAGTTCTGCTAGTGCCATTTGCGCTAGGATGGGTTCAGGCCTTGCTTGACCATGTGGCTTCCCTCAGAAGCATCAGGGATGTCTCCCTCTTTGATGAACCTCCTCTTTACAGCAAATGCACTGATTGGCTTCTGTCCTCCACTGGTCTCATTAATCTCCCTAATCAGGAGGTTATGTGGCCTAGAGTTGCAGAGCTCTTTGGAGAAGTACCCTATCCCTGATTCAGACTGACTCAGAGGGCAAGAGCCAAATATTGGTTTTCTTGGCCCTTTAATTTAACTTTAATTTTAAAACTTAATCTTAAACATCTAGCAAATAAGTTTCAGCAGTCTTATACTAAGTACTGGGCTTTAGTACCTATCTCTCTATCTTGTAGGTGATAACTTCTTATCTTAAGTTAACCCAGGTTGTGAGTTCTTAAAGCAGTACCTCTTTAAAACATTAACAGGCAATCCTTAGACCATCTAAAAGCAAACTACAAAACAAAACTAACTAGGATAAAAACATATTTAGTTTACGTAATAGCTACCTTGAATTTTGGCAAAGTTATACATTATAATCCCCTGTTTGAGGTCCTGGCAATTGTGACAAAAACCAACTTTTGGACACAACCTTAAATGCACTGAAATCTAGTCTACTTCTTTCATAGTCACTTTTACATGAAATGGGACATAGAGCCTTATCTCAAGTAAGGCAGGGCTCATCATAAGTCTTAAATGCTATAGCTCTGAAGCTGATCTTTGCTTTTTGGACATCATTTTACAAAGCCTACATAAATTGTTGTGAACTTGAGCAAACACAACATAATATCACATCTAAAACAAGAATTAATGAAAGGCTGAAAGCTTTTAACCTTTTATAGAAAAGTAGCAAAGTACTTTTGTGTTTTGCAATAAAACCTTTACATAGATTAGGCTCTCATTAACTTAAAAATACATTTAAATTGTATCTCAGTGTAAGAAGTAACATGGAACTTTACATAACTTATTGATAACAAGTTCAGTTATAGAACATAAATGATATAAATAAACTTCCAACACGTTTCTTTTAAGCTTAAAATTACCATACGATTTTAGAACACCAGTTTGATATAATGTTCTTTCTAAAGCTTTTACCTTACAGACTTGTATGAACACAAAAATGGCACCAATTACACTGATGTTTTTATATTAACCAAGTTTAACTTTTAAAGAAATAACCTAGCACAATTCTCTAAAACAACAGCACTTGTTCAACCAGCTGTTTAATTTTTGATTACTTGCTCAAAAACTTACAACTTGCATAGACCTTTTTTATATCACTTACTTAAACCCTCTTAATTGCTTAATCATATAGACTCTTATCCAGAAACACACTTTCCCTCTATTAAATCCATACCTAGAACCTTCTAGTTTTTTTTTATCTGTTAACCTCCTTCTGTTCACATTTTGAAACAATACCTGTAAACCTTTGAATCTAAGCAGATTATTTCATAGACATCAACATTTTATTAGGGCCTTTTTGAACACCTAGAAAAACTTATAAGCTTAATTTAAGACCTCCTTTTTTATCTATTTACCAAATTTAAATTGAGCCATTTGAACCATGTGAATCAAAGATATTTGGATCCATTTTTAATTTTTTGTGAGCGCTCCTCATCTGTCATTTGTCAATCACTGCATGATATATGGACATACACATACAGACATATCGACATACAACATGTAACACAAGTGTAACACATAACACAATGGTGAAGGCCTTGTAGATTTCTCAGGTGAAATCTCATTGCAATGTTTTTTTTAAAAAAATCCAGTTGATCAAAAATAGAAAAACATTAACTTGTCTGTAGGAACAAAATCATGAGCTCAAAAAAAACATAGAATCTAAGAAAAGGCAAAAGTCCTAAAAAAATTGACCGGCCAGTAATTAGTAAATGCCATACAATTTACTTCTTGATTTGGTCTAGTTTGAGTTTAGGTAAAAAAGACACTTTTACCCCTTTTTTTTTACTTGGGCCTGAGCTCCAAGCTGCTTCTGTTTGCATACCAACTTAAGTCCTGGCTGAGGTCTGGAAGGACCTGGGGAAACTGGAATTCTGACCAGAAACCACATGCCTGAGGCACTTTAACCATAAGTCACAATTTATCTTCCTATGCTAGAAAAACTTGCTCACACAACTGAAAATAGGATCCTTCTTGATAATATAAAAGCCACTATCAGAAGAAGTTCCTTCAGGATCATTAAGCTTCTTTCTGAAGTTCCTAAAGTAGTATTAAGTTACCTTAAATCGCCTGGAAAAAAATCCACATACTACCATGTATATCTAAATTAAGTTTTGAAAATTCCCAAGACTGTTGCTAATTAATGTCATTTCAATAAGCCAGATCAACGTTTTAATTCAACACTTTTTCCTAAATCTTACACACAGAGAGAAACAGATACCAAATCATAATTTATTATCCTTGCCTAAATCAATGCACTGTATACCTAGTGAAATCTCCTTAGGCTACCCAGTTCAAAAATTGATAAAAAAATAAAACTGATTGGGAGTTACTTGCTAACTTGGAAGTAGAGTTCTTTTAATTTTCCATCCTAAGTATTTAAGTTCTCTGGCATGAATTGTCACAAACTAAACAGTTACCTAACCCTAACTTTTAACTGCAAGATTATGCAATGCTTCAAACTCATTTAGATACCAGATGAAATATCATTTAGACACACATTTAACCTAGATTATCCCCAAGAAACAATCTATAATAACCTTTAAAATAGACCAGATAAGAAAATACCTCTCTAGGTTTTGAACTTCCATTTAATTATGACTCCTATCAGTGGCACCTTAGATTTCCCATGAGTGGACCAGATGTTCTCATATAGGGGCAACTATAAGTGTAAAATCAAGGGTCTCAGTGTGACTGACTTTACTGCATTTGGGTGGAGTAATCCTTACAGTGTAGAGAAAGAATGAGGAAATTTCCCCAAAGCGAAAAAGGCTCTGGCAGCTGCTGGGAATTCCTCAGTTTCCCTTTCACTTGCAAGATTAGCTCCTTTGGATAGATCCAATCCTAGGCAATCTGCATATTTCCTAACCTTCCAGTAGAGTCAGTTTTTATCTGCCTTAGGTCTTGAAGGGGGAAGGGTGTATGTATGTACTTTGATCAGCCCAAATTTTCTGATTCTTTTCCTCAGTGAGTCCAAGATATCATAGCTAAGTATCACTTTTTGGTGATGGGCTATTGCAGGGCACTAAAAGTTTCTGTCTTTTGAGGTTCTGAATGATCTTCAATAAACCCTTTTTTGCCTCTGGGCGTAAGGGATATTGTCTCTGATGTGGAAAGACAGAAGGGTCCTTTAAAACTATTTTGATAGGAACTGCACTTTTTGCCCGTCCAATTTTGTCTTCAGTAGCCCACACTTCAGGGTTTATATCACATTTTAATAAAGGCAGACATAATGGTCCTCTTGGTCTTAAATTCAGTTTGAAGTTTTGAAAGTATGTCTCTTCCCAATAAGGGGCTAGGACATTCTGGGACTATCAGAAATGCATGAGAAAACATCACCTCGTCCCATTCACAACTCAGTGGGGGAGTAAGCCTTCTGGTAAAAGGCCGTCCAGACACCCCTTGTATGGTTAAAGTATTAGAGGAAAGAGGTCCAGGATAAGAGGTGAGCACAGAATAACTGGCGCCAGTATCTAAAAGGAAGTTGACCTTTTGGCTCCCTACGAAGAAGCATGCCCAGTGCTCACATGCGGTGATAGGAGTCACGGGAGCCAAGGTTGAGCTTGGGCCCTGTCAGGCATGTGTAGAGGGATCTGACTTCAAGGACTTACTTCCCTGGGGACAGTTATTCTTCCAGTGATTGCCTTGACATCTAGGGCAGGGCCGTGGAGGCCGACGCTTGGCCTTTGGGCAATCCCGTTTGAAATGTCCTTCCTCTCCACATTGGAAATAAGTCCCTCTTGTGGATTGAGGAGCATTTCGTCCTCCTGCACCCTGGGAGGTTACTTCTCTGCGAGCAAATACCAGCGTTTCAGTTTTCTTTCTGTCTCTAAGCTCTTTCTCCTTTTTTTCCTCTGTATCTCTATTGTAGAAAACCAAAGTAGCAATTTGGAGGATGTTATCTAGAGATTGATCAGAGCCATATGCCAATTTTGTAACTTCCTCCGGATGTCTGGGGCTGACTGAGTGATAAATTTGTCCTTTAAAAGTAGTTGGCCCTCTGTGGATTCAGGATCCACGGTGGTATGTTTTCTTATTGCCTCTTTGAGTTTCTCCATGAAAAGAGCAGGGCTTTCCTGGGGGCCCTGAATAATTTCTGAAATATTAGAATAGTTAATGGGCCTTTGTTTGATTCTCCTAAGGGCTTCAAGGATCAATACCTGAAAATATCTAATTTTCCAAGCGTCTTGCTCATCATTTGGGTCCCACTCAGGATCACTTCTGGGAACTGCCTGTGCTCCAGTTGGGTAATTAGGTTTTATGGCAGATACCATGGCTAAGTCTACTTTACACTGTTGGCATAATTTAGGATTTTCCCTTAGAGCAAAGAAAACCTGAACATATGGCACCTCACACCATTTTTCTTTCTTTTTGCAAAATTTATCAAGTTGTAAAATAGTATTAAAATTGATACTTCCCTCTGGTGGCCAGGTTTTTCCATCAGGGAGTTTGTATTGAGGCCAGACCTGGTGGCAGAAGAAAATGAGGCGCTTTTTCTTGAGTGTTTGAGGGTCAAATTTATCCCAATTTTTCAATACGCAGGCAAGTGGCGTACCTGACGTATTAGAGAGTGAGGCTCCCATCTGAGTGTGGAGAGAAAAAAACAGAACTCAGGCGCCCGCGCCAGAGAAAACTGTTGATCTCCCTAATACTTGAGCCTCCTAAACGGTCCAGAAAACCCGTCTCTCACCTGGCTTTGCCAAGGGGTTTCTGGTCCCCTTTAGCAAAGTGCTAGGGTCTCAGTTTTGCCCTGTGCCAGAGACCCTGGGAGGATTCAGACTTAAGGGCCTTACTGCTTTCCTCCCGACCACTAAAAACCCATTGTGTGCTCTTTTGTCATCCTTGCTCTGTAGACTAGCAGATTACTGGAGGAGTTGATTCTAAAAAAAAATGCCTCTCTTGGTAGCTTAAGGAACACAGCTCATTTTAAACATTGGGCGGTAAAACAGACTAGTGATAGTTACCTATGCACCTTAGGGAACCTGGGCAGATCTTACTAATTATCCTATGCCTTTCTCTCAGCCTTACAACCTGAATTGCTAACGTTTCTGACCCATGAAGGAAGGGGAGCATCCAGGAGGGATTGGATGCGGGGTTGGGAGTGTTGCATGGCCCATACGGAGGCAAATGTGATTGGGGCTTTCCCTCAATGCCGTTCATCTACCGATCACCTTAGATACCCCTGGGGGCTGTCGGAAGGGGGCTCAAGAGAAAGGAACCTTAAGAATTCGTCTGAGAGTAGCCCAGACCGGAATTCCTCAGTTGTTCCAAACTCCTTCCTCCACCTCCACGCATCCGAGGCAGATCGGGATTCCGGACACTGTGTACTCACGCCAATTGCTCTCCGGGCCTCAGACAGAAAAGTTGGAAGCGGCTTTGGCAGACCCCAACATGCCTGCTCTGTACCGAACAGGTGATTGAGCGCTGCCTAGGCCGAGAAACCTCTCACCCGAGTCTTGTAGAGTGGCGGCTGCACTAGTTGCGTTTAAGTAGCCGACGGGTGCCCACCTTACCCTCCAGAAAGAAAGAGAGAAAGATGCACCTCAAACAGACATGGGGTGCGTGCACTTACCTCGGTGTAGAATCTCGGTATGGGACCTCCAATATGTTACCGCTGTTGACCGGTGACGAGTTCTTGCTCCCCGATGTTGAAGAATAACACCAAAGAAGCACGCCGAGGCAAGGCCAGAGTAGAAATTAGAAATTTATTAAAGGACAGAAGAAAAGACTTCTCCCGGAGGAAGAAGGGGACCCAAAAGGTGGAATCACAAACTAAAGTTTAAAGTAAAGGTTTTGGATTACAAAAATTATGTTTCTTGGTTCATAGCTATTATAGAAACTCAATATGTTTTTAATCCTATTAATTTCATTTTGTGTTTTTCCTATAAACCTTAACTGTTATCTCTTAGTGCCTTACAGAAATGAAACTTTTAATATAACAACCTGAGTTAATTTGAGATTATAGACCGTCACCTACAGGACAGAGAGGTTGTAAGGCTAATATAGATCCCAATTAAACGAAAAGGATAAATGAACGTAAAGTTATAGACATTATTATTAAAACTCAGTACTCTTATTTTATTTTAAGACTGGTGAAACTGGCTTGCTGGGTATTTAAGTCTAAAACTTGAGACTAAAATTAAGGAATTACAAGGGTCAGGAAAGGAAATAGCCAGTATTAACTCTTACCCTCTGAATCAGCTTGAGCCCAGGAAATAGGGGGACTTCTCTAAGAGTTTTGCAACTCTGAGGTAGGAGACCTCCACTTCTTTGGACCCAGATCTGGTCCCCTTCTCTGCAGAGAATTCTCTCTCTGTTCTATCTTTTATATGAAACTTGCTTTCTGTGCTTTTCTCTGTGTTTCTTGGTTTTTTGTCTTCAAAGTTCTGGGAAAAGGGACTTGGCCCTGATTGAGTCTCATCACTGGCATCACTACCTAATTCCTTCCTTCATCTTCCAGATGAAATCCAGGCTCTGCCATTTAGCTATGTCCTTTCATGGACAGGTTCCAAGGTCATCCTCCTGTCCCTTCAGATTCAGATGCTATCTTCTGTAATCCCAAGGTGTCTTTGTGGATATTTCTTTATTTCACCACATTGTGATTCTCAATCAACCGCTCTTGCTTTCCTACAGGCCACTGGCTCTGTGAAGGTGGCACCTTCAACAGTGCCATCCTAGATATCCTGACTCTTAGGGGCCTAGTAGTTACAGGCTTACTTCTTAAAACCAGGTGAGGATCGGTGTTAGCACAAAAAGATGGGGCGAACGCAAACTTCACAAATCAACTTAGAGCTTTATTTAGGAGTGAGTAAAGGAACAGGGGATGCAGGGATGAATTGACACCATGGTGGGACTGTAAGGTCCTTGCTTAGCATCTGAGTGGCCATCTTAAGTGACAGCTGCCATTTCAAGGAAAGGTTTGGCTTTCCAGCCCAAAGTCCTGTCTGAGAAAGGCTCAGCTTTCCTTCATACCAACCCAACTCTTCAATAATTGCATTCTTTTCCCACCCAAGGGCATACCAACCCCACCCTTAATCACCCACATTATGACCCACCTGGCTCTAATCCCTGAGCCATCCCCATAAAAGTCTCCAACCCCAAGTCTGTATTGCCTCTCTTCATCTATGGAGAGATGGCCTTTATTTGTCAGCTGTGCCTGGTCTCTGTCTTTCATTTCTCGCTTGCCCAGTCTCCTGGTTCCTCATTTTTTTTCAGGATCCACTTTCCTGGTGGAAAATGAGCCCCCAAACCAAAAAAGGGCCTGGGTTTATATAGGTTATCTTGAGAGGTGGTCTAGTGAGCATATTGGTTTTCTTTGGACATCCAGGAATTTGGAGTTTGTTCTATCCATCAGTGAAGGGGTCACTATTAGTGCTTAGGAATTTGGGGTCTGTTTTTACTGGTTGAAATAGGAAGGAATTGTGGGTCGTGGTTAGTCTCTGGTATTTATCTTACTGGGACTGACCTCAGGTCAGTGGTTGGTATCTGGGAAGGATTTGTTTACAGAATGCTTTGGCCTCTTCCCAGAGACTGCCTTTCTAGGTTTGAAGGACACCTCTTCCCCAGGGTTTGTTTAATCACAAGGAAAGAATGTGTTGGGAGAGGATCAATGCTCTCAATGTATCGATTTCCTTCTCACTCCCCTTTTCCCAGGTCTTACTACTTTGGGTGTCATTTTTCATATCTAATAATTGTTGTGGCCAGCACCCTGATAGAGCAGGTTCCTGCCCAGGAGGTGTAAGCCACCTGGGAAAATAAAAAGTCTGAAATAATCAGTAAAAAATAAAGATAAACCCAGAGATTATTTATAAAAAGCAGAGCACCTGATGGGTCTTCTAGTCCTGAAGGGAACTGGAATGGAATAACTGAAAAAGGCTCCAATTCTTTATTTAAGGGGGAGTATATCAAAGGCAGAGATAAGGTTTCAATGGGAGGAGTCTTGTTTCAGTGCTTGCTTCTTGGTGTGGCAGGGATCTTGCAGAAAACAGCTGAAAGCTACATCTATCTCTGGGAGGCTATGCTTGAGCTTGAGTGGTGACCTAGGAAAGGGCGCCATGTGATTGAGCCATTCTCAAATCAGTGGATTTCAACTGGGAGCTCCTAAAACCAGACTTCCCTGCCTAATGGCTCAAACATCCCTCAGTTTACACACAGCTCAGTTTACCCATGGCTTCCCACAATTGAGATTATGGGAACCTTAAAGTTTAAAGGCTTAAAAAACAACCTCTTTGGGGCTGGGGATGTGGCTCAAGCGGAAGCGCGCTTGCCTGGCATACACAGGGGGCTGGGTTCAATCCTCAGCACCACATAAAAATAAAGATGTGTGTCCTCCGAAAACTAAAAAATACATATTAAAAAATTCTCTCTCTCTCTCTTAAAAAAAACACAACCACCTCTTAGTTGATGAATTAAAATACAATCATTTTATAAGAGTCAATGAAAGCCAAGCATTGATGTTGTGTTTTCAGCAAACCTTCACTCTGCTCGGAGACACTAGATCTGAGATTACCAAACAGTTTAACACCCATACATGGAAAGATACTTACTAGCAAGTTCATAGGTAGCAAAGTTTCTTTCCTTGCTTTTTATCTCACATTTACATAGACAGGCAAGGGCCTGGAACACTAACATGGAGACTCCTGTTCTACAGTTCCAAGCCCTAAAATTCTGGTCTTTGTGCCCTGATTCAAAAGACTTTTTAAAATCTACGTATCTATAATAAATGCAGAGTGAAGAAAGTCATAGATTTCCAGAGCTGTGAAGCATTACTGATGAGGTGGAAGAATCCTAACCAGGGCTGATAATTACCAAGTGAATCCTAAACGAAAGGCGATGGGCTGAAACATATACGTCCTGCATTTCATTTCATCCTTGCAAGAAAGCTTCATGGCACCCTTGGTTTATAGACCAGCAGGCAGGAGCCTTGGGGCTTTCCAACCAGCATAGAAGGGTTCCCATCAGAGATGGGGTTTGACCCCAGCCACATTTAGGTCCATAAGTTCTGCATGATTTTTGTCTTCATTCACTGAGGTTCTTTCCCTTCAAAAATGGTGTAATTGAAGTCAAAGGATTTTATTTAAGGACTGTTGTCACTTAATGAGTGACAAATCAAAGGCAGGAACATAAGCTTTCCAACTCTGTGGATCTATTGTAGTGTTCTCAACCATTCATCAAACACAGTCTCCATGCAGTGCTCAGCCCTGATGCTAGCCCACTCTGCAGTTCGAGCTCAGGAAACTCCACCTCATAGCTCATTCTCATTCTTCAAGTCTCATGTAAAACATCTGTCAGTCATGGCAAGCCAGGTTGCAATCTGGTTAAGAAAGAATCTTAGAGGCTGCAAGCAATAGTTCTTTTGTGCACATTCCACACCCACTGGTGGGCAGCTCAGGGCTCTAGTCTTGGCTTCTTTGCTTCTGGGCCCAGGTTGATGCAGCCGGGTGACCTGGGTGGTGTCTTGACCCTATGTCCTCTCCATGGGACTGGATACTGCTCCCTATGGTTCATTGACACCAGATAAAAATTTAACTTATTTCTTCCTCTGAGCCTCCAGCCCCAACCAATGTGGCATGGTACATTGAAGCTGCATTAGAACTTGCATTTTGTCAGGAGAGGATAAGGCACACATCAGCTAATGTACTTCAAGTCCAGTACTGTAAGGAAGGTGCAGCTCTCTTGCACAGTCCTTCTGCAGGGAACCCTCACATCCAAACCCCCCTGGGCTACACAGTGAAGGGCCTGAGGACAACTTCACAGCATTTTCAGCCTGTTGGCTGCTCATGGTGATTGCAGTTATTTTGAGTCTTGGACAGAATATTTTCCCCCTTCTTTTATTATTTTTATTCTAGTTTCATGGTTTCTTTGGCAAAACAATTTCCTTAAAACTTTTCCTCACAAACTTATAATTTGTTTTTCTTCAGTCCGTCTCATGTGCTACCCGAAGTTCTTTCATCAGGCATGATTCTCCAGTTTGATTTATTTCTTGCCTCTGGGTTGTGAGGCTTCTTTCTGTCTCCAGCAAAGGGTAGCTGATACCTTGCAGCATTCCAAAACAATATTTGGAAAGGTAGTCCTCCGGCTCTCATCTTGGCCGAGGCATGAGCCAATAGAATTGTTGCATTGAGTTTTTCTCACAAAGCCTTTAAAAACAGCACCTTTCACATTTCCAAACCTAGGAATAGTTGCCTTGTCCAACCCAACACAACTGTGAATTTCTGGACTTTGGCATTTTCTTTCTTCTCTGCTCACCGACTAGCCAATTCTTTCCTGAGTTATTTTTTCTTTTATTTAATCCTTGCCAAACACACCCAATCACAACAAACACATTGAAAAAAAAAAATCTGTTGGCTACCTCTTTTTCAGCTCATAAGGAAAACCGTCGGAGGCCCAAATGGCCTGCTTTCAGACAGCATGTCTCTTTAGCTATCCAGTCACCTGCCAATCAACTGCAAAGGGACTGACTCCTAAACTTACCTTATTTTCCTTGTTTGCTTTCTGTTGTTTGTTTTGTTACAGCAAACTTCTACTTCAAGGTGCAGACTTTTGATCTAGTTAGGGTTAGCTACCTTCTATTTGAAACCCAAGTACTCAGTAGCCCAGGATCACAGGGGACCATTCCTCACACACATTAGGGTCCCATGTGTGCAGAAAGGTTCTCTTTTAGGGTTCCAGGCTGCTTTCATTTTGTGGCTCCAAAATCACCCTGTAGTCCTCTCATTTGGCAGCAAGAAGAATGATTGGATGCTCATGTTGGAGTCCTTAGTGACCAGAACTGGGCACAGCAGACACTCTTGAGGTCCACATTTCACTGGCTAGAACTCAGTCATCCAAGTCTGAAATTCACTCTTTCTTCCTGTGGGACCAGGGGAAAAGTAAATGGTGGATAAACAACATTCTTCATAGTCCAAAATGGCTCCCTTTCCACTTTTTCTACCTATTTGAATAATATCATCAATTACTTGTCCCCAGAGACAAAAGCCAACGAGTAAGAATCCCATATCTAATCTTTCACTGATCTTAGTACCTTCGATATCTCTCTGTTCTGCCCAGTTGTTCCACCACAGCAACCAAAGTCTTAGTCTAGGTGTTCATTTAACCACAATGGAACTTTTATAGCGACCCCTACCTGGTCTGCCTACCTCTTGCAAAGGCTTTTCCAAGCTAAGTTGCACTCAGCTACTAGACCTGCCTTAATAAAGTGAAAATATGGTCGTCCTACTCCAGGATTTCAATATTCCCATCACTTCCTATGTCTTTTACGACAAGTCTACATTTTTTTTTTGTTTGTTTTTTGAAACATAGAGGTCCCTTAATGATCTCTCCCTATTTGTCCATCTAGAATTACCTTTTTGCTTCTCTTACCTCTCTGTTGTGCTCTGGCCAGCACCAGTGAAATTTTGTTAATCACTTTAACCACTTTTTGATATAATCCTGGAGTCACATGTACTTGTAAGAAACGATGACCCAACCACTTTTAAATCCTGAAATCTGTCATGCCTGCCTCCCTCACATCCCTCCAGAGAGACGTTTGTGTCCACTTTTTTAAATTTATAATTTAATCCTGGTTTTGACTATTTCCTCCCTTGGGAAGCTGTTGCCTCTCCCTGCTCAGTGTGTCTTCTGCTCTCTCCTCGTGTTCCTACTTCACTGTGAATATTTCCACCTTCAGCCTAATCTGCAGCATGGACTTGCTGGTCAGTCCATCTTACTACAGGCAGGGACCATTTCTCTCGGCAACCTCAGAACCCTTGATGTGTGGCTTAGCTTTCAGTCCACAGAAGGTACTTTGCAAATGAACGGATTTCTGGTTGGTAGACTCCACAGTGGCTAAGCATTTAAGCTCTGGATTCTGTCTAATTGGATTTTGTACATTGAAGATGAACTCAGTGGCTCTAAGGTGTTCAAACCCTGCACATTCAAAGAAACTACTGGCTCATGACCAGCCACTGGAAATTAACCTCTAAGCCCTTGGAAATTCCTGTCTGCCAAAACTGTCTTTGCCTGCTTGGGGGCTTGGTCATTCTAGAGAGTTTGGGTTACCAATGCTGCTTATGGTGAGTTCCTGGGCATGAGCTCTATCACTTTGACATCTGGAGAGTATGGAGACAAATAATAAAAGGCCAGTTAAGTACAGTCCCTGCCTCTGTGACAGATTCCCAGTGAAAACCTAGATACCGAGGCTCAGGTAAGCTTCCCTGGTGGGCAATACTCTACACATGCTGGCACACATCATGGATGAGGGAATTAAGCATCATCTGTGTCACCTGCTGAGAGAGGACAGATGGAAGACTGTGCCTGGGCTCTCCTGGACTCCACTCTACTGCTACTGCTGATCTGAATCTCCCTCTTCTTGATGTAATAAGCTGCAACTGTAATGCCTTTTCTGAGTTCTGTGAGTCTATTAAATCAATTACGGAAGAGGGTCTTGGGAACCCAGTATGACGTTGAATTTAATTTCAAAACAAATTATCTACCTGACAACAGATAGATAAGGCAAACCCTAAAGGCTTTGATATTTAGGGCTAATAATAATTATATTTACCTCAGTAGGGTCCTTTCAGGATTCAAAATTGCATGTAATAGACATTTAACTAATTATTAGTGATCAATAAGCATTCGATATTTCATGTTACTACTGTACCATAAGTATATCCATGTTTATTACATACCTTTATTTTTTTAATAATTAAAAATTGTCTCATTGTTTGTGCCTTACTGCTCATTTCTCAGCTTCTCTTCTCAGTGGGAAGGGACAGGGAGCTGTGAGTGGAACTCTAACTAGAATAATATTTGATATATTCCATGCTTGTATATCAGAATTGTTGTCAAGTATAATCAAACAGAACTAATAAATCAAAAAAATATTTTAAAATAACTGCATGCTATTCCATTAAAGGATGTCTTCAATCACCTCTTCATCATGAATATCTCATTTTTAAAAAATTATTTTCATCGTTATTAACAACATGGTCCTGGATATGCTCATGGGGAATTCTACAAATAGGATAATTTAATTTCCTTAAGATACATCCCACAGATTAAATTTCTGAATCAAAAAATATTACACTTTTTATGTGTGTTGAAAGATTGCTTTCCAGAATATCAGTAATAGTTTACATTTTTAAAAGAAAACTAAGATTTTGTCCATTTTCTTAGACCCATGAGGACAAATTAAAGAATGGTATTTTTTGGTATCAAGTATCTTAGAGGAACACAACATCCTAATGTGATCACAAATTGCCTGAAAAGAAACAAACAAAATAATCCGTTTCTCCTTCAGTTTCTGTAAATGGAAGGTCCATATTTATAAAGATGGCAATTAAGTATTTTGCTGTTTAAGCATCTATGGATAAAGAGATTCCACCTAATAAATGCATTCTAATAGACAAGAAAATAACCTCTATTGGCAAATCTGCATCTATTAGAGTGGATTAATGGGAACGGAAAACATTTTTACCTTCAGTTCACAGAAGGAATTAATTCAATAGGCGGCATTATGTTAATCACCTTCATTTGTAATGTGGTAGTCTTGTCATCCATGTTTGCACGAACCTGAGGCAGGAAATGAATGTTTTTCTACAGGTGAATTTTTACTTTGGCTTCTCCATGGGTATTGCTGCCATGATTGCTTTCTCACCTTCCCTAAGCACCCCTGTAATTAAATGGGGGTGATAGGCCAAATAAAAGCTATAACTGCATACTCAACTGTCATCTTTTTATCTTTCTATTGGAACTTTCTAAATGGATCTGCTCAGGCTGACTGCTACCAGGTTGGAATGCCACATAGACTTCCTACAAACTCAGCTAACAGAGGAAACTGTAATGTTCCCAGGTCACAGAATGACATGTTGAATGTCTACAAATGCTCTTCAAGAACAAAGCTTTGTGGACTCATTTTGCCTTCCCCTGACACTCAGCAACAGAAGACCTGCAACCAGTATATCCCGAGGAGATAAGACGGAGCCTTTTAGGAGAGAAGCTGTGATTACTGGGTGAATCAATGCAGCAACTACAGGGCTCATCTATTTAGCTCACCAAATTCCTCATGGCTTTCCTTTTGAACTGGGATCTTCCCTGGGCTTGTGCTAAATTCTGCCCTCCTGTCCTTATCCAGATTGTCCTGTAACCTCCATTGTCCTCCTATCTCTGTGTTGTCAAGCCCTAAACACCTCTTCAGACTGCTAGAATGTATAATTTGCTCTCTATCATTCTTCTGGAAATTTTCATGTGATTAGCACACTCAAGTTTGTGTTTACAGATTTCTATACAAGCCCACTCTCTCCTGTGCACTATCAAGCTATCAGAGAGAGACATTATGTTTGATTTACCTCCATATTTCCAGACAGAGGAGCACCTAGCAGTGGTGAAAGAAGACCACGTTGAATGATGAGCATGATGAGATACCTGGATGGAGAAAGGCCATTGTGTGAATGTATGTCATATTAGGACAAAAGAATCCTGGATTTGGGGACATTCATTACCTCTATAATTAAAAAAGAAAATTGTTGAATATCTACTCTATTCCATGCACAGCTTAAATCCTGGCTCTGGTTCTAATTATCTATTTTTATTTTTCTTTCTTTTCTTTCTTTTTTTTTGGCACATCATTTCCCCGAGTCTCAGTTTCCTCCTTTACAGAATAGAGAAAATAATTTCTAACTTACAAGGGTTTCATGAGCAATAAATGAGAAAAATTATGAAAACTTCTCTCAGTGCAAGATTTGCATAATAATTCGTATTTCCCTTTTTCCTTGTCCTTCTATATGACAAAAATAGAAATCAATCACTGAAGCACAATCCTTTGCCTAGTCAGGACTATGGAATCTCTGTGAAACAAAAGTAAGAATTTTTTTTTTCTAGAAAAAAACAGTTCTAACTTGTAAGATATACAGGACTGTTTCCAGTGCTGTAACAAGTGACAACCTGTCCTCACGTTTTCATGGGTTTTCCTATCCCAGCAACCCTGAAAATTGGAAGGATTTAATTTTATCTCTTCCAATGTGGTAACTGGGGCTCAGGGTCAAGTGGCTTCCAGTGACTTTCTGGGCAGGCAGTACCAGGGTCGGAGAGCAGACCCCTGTCCCTGGCATCCAGCAGAACACTTTCCAGTCTCTAAAACCTCCACCAGTAACAAGTGCTACTGCCCAAACACACATTTCCGTGAGTAGACTTCTCTCCTCTACTGCCTTCCACCTGCGGTTTTCCCAGTGGGCTCAGTCTCCAGCAGGCCTCTCCTTTTCCAGCTCCTGGCCTCCTGTCTTGGACTCCTGCAAGCAAGGCCTGCTAAATATGTCATCAAGGCAGTGTGTCATAAATCCATCAGCCCTGCCCAGCTAGTTGGATGCTGCTGGGAGCCAGTGCGCACAGCCCAGGTGAGCTGTAATGGGAAACAAGTGAGCCTTTCTCCCTGAGCCGGAACCTGCTGGCCAGTTCACCTTGGAGTGGTGTGTGCTTCCTGCAGCTGGCCATGCAGCTTTGGTGAGTGTGACACATTTGTTTTTACCCCTCATCAGACTGGACAGGAAGCCATTCTGTTCTACAATTTCCATGCTAGAAGGGTTTTGTGACGAGCCCTAGACAGGGTGCCCTGATCATGTCTCGGAGAAAGAGCCCAGGACACCTGCAGTAGCTGAGAAAAGGAAGAGAACTCAAAACCCCTCTCTCCTTTTCTGAATCAGGGGAACATAGGACATGCAAATATCTTTTTTAAGGAAGTAATGGACTGAAAGAAGTCTGCTTTGACACCTGGGAATCTGGGTTTTAGTTCTCCTTTTAATAAAATGTTACCAGACAATTCACTTACTCTACAAATTTGTCCAACTATATGAATCATTTGGACAATCACATATACATATTCTTGAACTTGATATCAGATTATTAAGTTGAAATAGCTGAGGGATAAGTCTGGGACCATATATTTTAAACAAGTGTTTCATGTGCAATCAGATATATTTGGAAGATACGGGTTTCCATGATCTGCAAAACCCCTGACAGCTCAGAGTTAATAATATATGGAAGAGAGTGATCATAAATGGTCTATATCTTACCTCCTTCAGATTACTTGGAGAGTTTGCTAAAAAATGCAAATTCCCAAGCTGTACTGAAGACGTGCTGAATCTGAGTCCTTGGGAGTGCCTCTCATGAACTTTTATAACAGGCTTTCCAAGTGATTTTTATCCACATCAAGATTTGGGAGCCACTAATAGAATTTCTTTCTACAACTTGCTGTGTTTGGAGATCCTATCAATTTCATAGGCAGTTGTAAGGATTGTGGGAGATAAAAATTATTTAGCAGAGTTTCTGCCATGAGTGAGTCCCTGAAAACTGTTCGCTGCAGACATAATAAAGAGCTGAGTACTTTTTCTTGGGCAGGAATTGTATCTTCCACTTCTAATTTCCACATCATACCAGGAGGGGGCACAGTGGCTGGTCAATATGTTCTTATTGATTAAAACTACTTCAAAAGTTGATGGTGTATATTCTGTTTTCTCATGTCTATTTTAGTACTGGAAGGATCTCAGTGGAATGAAAACTGGGCCTTCACCAGAGCTATTTTTGTCCCCATAAAATATTACATTTGGTGTTGCTAAAGCAGTGTCTTCTGAGATGGGCAGGGTTATTATTAGCCTGGTTTCGTGTATGGAAAAGCATTTGCAGAGAGGAAGGTGACCTTGTTCCATGTGCTCCCTTGGTTGGTGAGGCAAGGCAGGCCAGAACTCAGCTGCTTTGTCTTCTGTCTAGTCTGCCCCACAGTCCCATGCTGCTTGTCACATCTGCAATTACAGGGCTGTCACCATTACCACATTTTTTTCCCCTGCAAACTTCATCTCTCCTTCCTTTGTCTTTGTTGTCTGCATTCACTCTGCAAAGATCCCATCTTTTCACATTGGCCCTGTCTTCAGCCTGTGTGTGATCAATAAATCACTGGAGGTGCCAGGAAGTGTTTGGAGGACAAAGGAAGTGTTTGGTTCCTTAAGTTGTAACTGCTTTCAACATGACCAATGTGCATGGCGGGTACTTTGGTGGTGGAAATTCAGACATACTGGTGCCTAGAGAGGTGAGAGAGTAAGTGGGAAATTCTTCCCCTTGAATAATAATTCTGAAGATAACTTTATCCTCCATGTCTGTAGCTGCTGTTGACACCAGAGTTATCAAGCCATCTTCTTTGTCATAGACACCTCCAATCTCTTGACCAATGTTTTTAGAGAAAAGCACGGATATCATGGATAACTGAATATCTTGGAAGTCATTTTAGACAAATGCTCCTTTCTAAGAGCAGATGTGAGAACAGTATCAGGTGTAGGCATTGAGTGGCACAGAGCAGAGTCTACCATGGAGGTTCCATCCGACATAGGAGAACCCTGCAGGCCTGGCCTTCCTGCCTGGCGCCTCTAGTCCATGAGGTCCCTGCACTGACGGCACCGGTAAATCTCAGTCCACTGTTTTGTGGGATGTTTTCACATGTCTACCTCTGGGAGAATATTTCTATGTGAAATTTTGTAATGGTATTTAATTGATCCTTTATAACTTCATCATAGAATTGACATTCAAGTACACTTTACATTCAGATTAATTAAAATGTATTCGTTTCTTCATTATTTTGTGCGAACTACTCAATTATTTTCTCATCAAGAATAATAAACATTAGCTTCTCAAGTACTCTCAGCTCTGCCACTCTTATTTTTATTTCAATTTTTTGGAAGTTATCAATCCTGTTGTATAGAATGATGCATAAAAAGAAGCTAGGTATTAAACATAAGAATTCAAAATCTTTTAGCATATAGGGTTATGGAGGAGGCTGCAGGGAGGGGAGTCATGCTTAATTTAACCTCCTCCACTTCCATTTTTTTACGTTTCTTTGTCCCCCCTACCATTCTCTCTGAGGCAATCAGTGCCACTTTATATCCCATACTACACCCTTTGACCCCTCATTCCCCATGCATTCTCAGGCTCTAGCTAGCAGAGAAGTTAGGCTTCTTTGTTAAGAACCCAAAGTTGACAACAGCTGCATGAACCCTGACTTCTGCTCTCAAGAAACAGGAACTTTGAATGTTCTAAGGGATGCCTGAGTGTTGGGGGAATATTGCTAAAAATTCGGATAGGCCAGGTTTTGAGGGGCCCCTGGGGTTTCCCTGAGAAGTCCCCTGGCTGGGACAGCAGCTGTTTTGAAAAGGAGATACTGTAGGAGCAAGAGCTGATCCTGGAGACTGTCAGAGTCAGAGAGGAGACTGGTTTACAGGCAATGAGGTCAGCTGGGCTTCCTGGCTTTGGCACATACTGGTCATCACCACGTACTGGTTCTAGCTATAACTTTTAAATTTGTGCAAATCCCTTGAAAATTTCCAACAGCAGTCTTAAAATACACACTGAATGCCATCATCCAGTTGGGCTTCTGTAATGTCATAAACGGGGTGTCTTAAGCAGCAGATTTATTTCTCACAGTTCTGGACCCAAAAAGTCCAATATCAGAGTGTGAACAGATTTGGTGGCTGCTGAGGGTCCTTTTCCCAGCTTCCAGATGGCTGGCTGTCTTCTTAGGACGTGGTCTTTCCTGAGTGTGTGCATGTAGAGAATCTCTCTAGAAATTCTTTTCTTTCATCTTGTAGGGACACCAACCTCACATGAAAGTCCCATCTGAGAGTCCAGTCTAAACTTAATTATCTCCCCAAATTGCTACTGTTAAATGCCATTTCCTTGAGGGCTAGAGCTTTGACATATGGACTGTGAGTGGTGAAAATCTTTGATTCATAAAATCGAATGATGAAAAGAAAGTGTTCCTGTACTCATAATGTGGGGAAAATATAACTTTATGTATAAATTTTTTAAAAAATACAGGAAACAAACTTTACCCCGTGTTCTCAGGAAAGGATAAGAAAATGTAAACTTTAAATTTTAAAAATTGCACGAAAAACAAAATATCTCAAAATACTCCATTTAACAGAAAGGCGTGTGGGTTGAAAAGAAAGCTAAATAAGCAAAAGAGCTTGGAATTAAAAACCAAATTGCACCATTGGCATTGGCATTGGAAACAAGGATAAGGACTCATAAGACAAACAATAAATGATTTTGGTGAAACATAGTTGGCTAAAGGAAAATGGTTAGGAGCTTGAAAATCATGACTGAGAAGGCTGGATACGTAAGAGACCAGCCATCAAGAGGCAATCCACAGATAAGATATAACCAAAGCACATGGATGTTAATAGGAATTGAAATACTGATGATAAAAAAAATTTCCTGAGCTCAGAGAGCCTACATTATTTATCATAAATATTCACTAAACATCAGGAAAAATTAAATAAGCAAACAAAAAAAGAAAAGGAAAAAGGGAAAAAAACTGTGAATTTTTGAACATTTTATTATAAAAAATTCTAACATATAACAGAGTTACTGGAACTTTACAAAGAACACTGAAGCCCATCACCTTCATTCTATTATTTAATAGATTTCTATTATTTAATCAGATTTTTTATGACTCTAGCCAAAAGACTGAATAAGAACAACATAGAGGAGGAAACGTGTATTTGGGGCTCATGGTTTTAGAGGTCTCTGTTCACAGATGGTGACTCCCCAGCTCTGGGCCTGAGGGAAGGCAGAATATCATGATGGGAGGACATGGTGGAGGAAAGGAACTTAGGTCATGGCAAGAGGCAGCAGAGAAAGCTCTGCTCACCAGAGACACATGATAAACCAAAGCCATGCCCAGAGTGACCTACTTCTCCCAGTCACTCCTGACCTGCCTACAGCTACCACCCAGTTAATCCATTCAAGTGGGTTAATGCACTGATTATATTAAGGCTTTCATAACCTGATCATTTCACCTCTAAACTTCCTTGCATTGTCTCACTCATAAGCTTTGGGGAACACTTCATATCTATATCACATATATGGATATACATATATATGTATGTGAGTGTATATATACATATACAGAGAGAGACAGAGAGAGAGGGAGACAGATGGACAGTCAGAGACAGAGACATAGAGAGAAACACCAACACCATTATGCTGACAAGCTCAATATAAACAGCAAAAGCAAACTACAAACTTTACCAATTAGAAACCATCAGCTAACTTCTAACTAGGGACTTTCTACTCTAACCAATCTTATCAGTTTCCTTTATCTTGTTTCCACAAACATCAAAGTTTCCTTCCTCACCCCTCTCAGGAGTGTATTAAATTGCAGTCTGGTTCTGACAAATTCGTGAATTGCTGAATGATCAAATAAATCCTTTGAAAAAATTTAGTTTTGAGACAGGGTCTCGCTGAGTTGCCCAGGCTGGCAGGGAACTTGTAATCCTCCTGCCTCATCCTCCTGAGTAACTAGGATCAAAGATGTGCACCACTGCTCTGTGCTTCTTTTTGAAATATTAATATGACTTTACTTTTTCATACTGTGAATTCATATTTTACTATATTGGCTTATTGCATATCTATGTATCTATCACTATCCATTCACCAACCCATCTTATTTCTGATGCATTTCAAAGTAATTATTGACATTCTGTGTTCCCCTTCAAGTACTTAGAATGATATTATTAATAAGGGTTCAAAATGTATTTGGAAGTTTTCTCTCTATATATTCAATTTATGTTCAATAAAACTGATGATCTTTCTGTACATTCACTGTGTTTTGACAAGTGTATATGCTTGATTAACTCAACCTCCAGAGAGATGTACACACTACCACCCATGCCCATTCACCTTTAGTTCTTACCTCTTCTCCCTGAAGCAATTAGTGTTCTAATTATTCCAATGTGTTCATTTCATGTGTTCGATAATTTTACATACATCTTTTACTTGGTTGTGGGGAACTTCTTTTATTTGCTGAATATTTGGGGATCCTTCCGTGCTATTGCTTATATCCTTGTGCACTCCTTTTTATTGCTGAGTGGTATTCTGTTGAATGAATGTAGCAGGATGTTTTTAACCCACCCAATTTCAGTTTTCTGTATGATACTTAAAACTGCTATGAACCTTTTTGTATGACTTTATGTGTTTGTGAAAATAAATTTACATTCCTCTGAGTAAATGTCTAGGATAGGAATTAGTAAGTCGTAGAATATTTGCATGTTTGATTTTTTTTGAAAAACTTATGTAAATTTTCCCAGACTGGTTGTAAAATTTTACATTCTCACTAATAATGGGTGATAGTTCTAGTTGTTCTTCAGCTTCACTAAAATTTGATGCCATCCATACTTTAGACCTTTTGGTATCTGTAGAACAGTATAGTGGCTTTCATTTGAATTGTATTAATCTCTAATGATGGTCAGTTTTCCAAGTGCTTCTGTGTGCTATTTGTTTATCTTATTTTGTGCAGTGTTTGTTAAAATATTTTGCATTTCGAGGCAGCTTTTCAGGTCCTGATCTGTGGTGCACCCAACAGACCACACAGGAGAAGCCTTAATTGGCTGCCAGTCATGGGGCCACGTGGGTAGCCAATGATAATGGCCCGTTTGTCTGTACCACACAGCACAGAGTTGTAGGTGGAGTGGATTCAGATCCATTATTATTGTCCACTGGTCTCAGTCAAAATGTGCATTTTGTGATGGACAGACACAGAGAGCCAGTGTATTCAATCACCTTTTAGTTTTCTGGATGTATCCATGAACAAAGACAAACTATTTACTAAAACATGTTGAAACACTAGGCCCCTTTGGCGAGGACAAGGCAATATCATCCCCTATGTGTTTTCTTTGATGGGTTTATGATGATTTTATCCTTCATGTTCTGATCTCTGTTTCATCTCAAATTACATTTTGAGGACGGTGGAAGGGTCCAGACTAATTTTTTTTTCCTTGTTGATATCTAATTGTTTCAAATGGTATTTGCTAAGATGTTTTTCCTTCCCCCTTTTTGATTGTTTTAACAGTTATGTTAAATATAAAGATTATTTTGTATGTGTGGGTCTATTTATGGACTTCCTACAATGTTCCATCGATACATTTGTCAGTTTTTATTCTAGTACTATAGGTCTTGATTACCATAGCTTTATTGTAAATCTTGACATCAGGTTGTAAGCTCTACAAATTTTCTTCTTTTACAATATCTTTTTGGATATTTTAGACTGTTAAGATTTTAATAACATAATCAGTTTGTCAATTTCATTAAAAAAAGAGAGAAACTTTATGGGAACCTGATAAGGATTGCACTGAATTTATAGATGAATCTAGGGGAAATTATAACAAAACTAAATCTTCTAATCTGTGACCATAGTATATTTCTTCATTTATCTAACACTTTTTTGATTTTCTGAAGTAAAGCACTGTTATGTAATTTGGAGGAAAGAGAGCTTGCACAATTTTTGTTAATTTATTCCTAAGTATTTTATGTAAATAATTCATATTAAATTCATATTCATTTCTCCTGCTGCTAACTCCTTAATAAACAATTACATTTTATTTGTCGATTTTGTATCCTGTCATCCTTTGTTGAATTTATTACTTTAACAATTCTTTGAAAGATTTCCTAGTACTTCCTATACAAACCATCATCACCTGCAAAGTAGTGAAGTTTCCATTTTTTTTTTCTAATCTATTTAGTTTGCAGTGCTGGGGATGAAACCCAAGGCATTATGCATGTTAGACAAGCTCTCTATCACTGATCTAAAGACCTAAGCTTTTTGTTTTTAAATTTTATTTTCTTATTTTGTTGCAGCTTCTTAGACTTCCAATAAAAAGATGAATAGAAGTGGTGTGGTGAACATCCTTTATTCCTTTTGTTTTTAGGGAGAAAGTGCTTAATATTTCATCATTAAGGCTGATATTAGCTGTATCTTTTTCATAAATCTCCCTTTGAAGGTTGTAGAAATTCCCTTCTATGCCTGTTTCTGAAATTATTTTTTAAAATGTGAAAGTTCATTGAATTTCATCAGATATTTTTATGCATTCATGTAGGTTCATATGATATTTCTTTTTGACTCTGATAAATCACATTGCTTAATTTTCAAATGTTAGGCCAACTTTGTATCACTGAAATTAACACCATTTGATCAGGAGGAATATTAATCTGTATGTTTTTTGAAACATTTTTATTTGGTTTGTCTTTAGAGTCACGAAGTCTCATAAAATTAGTTGGGAAGTGTTACTTTATTTTCTGAGTTTGTGTAAAATTTATATCACTTCATTCTCAAAAAGTTATTAGTCTTTAACTGTGAAATCACCAGGGAATGAAAATTTTCATGGCAAAAGTTTTTTTTTTTTTTAATAGGTTTAATGACTTTAAAAGAGACGTGGCTTTCACATTTCTTTTTCATTTTGTTTCATTTTTAATTGTCTGTAATTTCCACAGTATTTGTTAAGTTCATCCAAGTAGCTTTTAGTGCATTCTTACAATTTTATCTTCTCTTGGCATTCATTTTGTGTATGAGTGGGACTTTCTTTTTACAGAAGAGGGACTCAGTCACCACTGACAGGTTCTCCTGTCTCCGCCTCCTCCCAGTTCCTCAAGGTGGTCAATCCAACCGACTCCCCCTCTAGCCCAATGTCTGTATACCTTCCACACATGAACAAGTGACCACCTTTGAGTCACTGTCGAATACTCAGAACTCATAACTGCTTACTCTAAGGCCATCAACTGGGACTCTCTGTAGTAAATGTTTCTAGGTGATTCCGTGGATTCCATGAAGGCTTCGGGCCATGAGAACCTCTGCTTCTCTCAACTCCTCACCCACTGTGTGGGCATGCCTTCCTGGATGGTTCCCCCTCTCCTTGGCTTGGCAGGCCTGCTCCTCTCTTCTCTGGATCTGTCAGTAATAAGGACTGACTTCTTCTGTTGATCCATGGGGTTTGTCTTGCTGCCTCCTCGGACCAGCACACCTGAAGCTGCCTCTCCACCTGGAGAGTGGCCAAAAACAGTCAACTGGACACAGGTCAGATAAAGGCTTCAAGGACATCAGGCAAAATGACACTTATCCTATGTGAGGGACACCTGGGCAGGGATCAGGCACATGAGCCACCAGCCAGGATGAAAAGGTGCCCTAGGAAAGGAACACCATAGAGATCCAGGAACACCTTCCCGGGATCCTATTGGGGAAGATTGGAATTGATAGCCACTCGCCCCAGAAGGACTTCATGACCAAATGAGAGGAAAACACGACTCTGTTAAACTTGTTGTTATGAGATCCACATAATATTCTGTCTATAAGATACACATGAAAACATTTTCTTCCCACTGGTATTGGTGATTTGTGTTAAGTCTCCTTTTGTCCTTGATGTTGCTAGCCATGGATTTACTAATTTTTCATAGCTTCCTTCTTTAGTTGCTATTCTTTCTTTTTTTTTTCCTCTGCATATTTTAGGTTTACATTCTCTCTCCACTCCACCCACAGTTTCTTAACTAGAAACTTTAGTTCATTGATTTCTACTTTTCTAACTAGCATTTAAAGCTATGGGTATCCCTCACATGAATGCTTTAATTACATACTTACTATTTTTTAATAGTTGCATTTTCTTTATTATTTATTATAGAATATTTATTTTTTCTTCGGGTATCTTCATGCATTCTTTAGAAATGAGTTTCTAACAACAAAATATAAAAAATTATTTTTCATAATCTTATTGTGTTATTTTCAGAGATTTCTGTGCATTTCTATTCTTGTAAAGTTGACATAGTTCAATATTTTGTCTTGCATACAATACATGCATTGAAAAGTGCTTACTCTACACATCCTAAACACAGAATTTTATAAATATAAGAGAGGTTGATACGATATTTTTCAGAACTTCTGTTCAGATGATCTAATACTTATTTATTCTTCTAGATGTTCTATCAATTGCAGAAAGACAAAGATTAAAATTTACAATTGCAATTGGAGAATTTTCTCCCTTTTTATGTGTTTTGAAGCTCTGTTATTAAGTACCTATACATTTGTAACCATGATATGTTCCTGAAAAATCACTTCATTTTCATTATGAAATATTCTTGTTTTCTCTAATAGTACTCTTTGCTTCGAATATATTTTACATATTAGTATAGTTAAGTCAGCCTTCTTATGCCTTTTGTTAGCATAAATGTATTTTCTAATGTTAACTTCAGCCTGTTTGTGTCTTTATTTTCATTTCTGTGTTTTTATTTTTAAAGCATGTCTCCTAAAGACATATCTGGCTTTTCTTCTTAATCTATGCTGACAAATAGCTCTTAATTGGTATAGTTAGCCTATTACTCTTAATGTAATGATTGCTATGATTGGACTTAGGCCTAACATTTCCTTTGTTTTCTATTTTGCATTATTCTTTTCCCCTTTTCCTACATTACTTGAATATGTTTAATTCCATTTTAAAATAGCCACTTTTTTAGTTACAACTTTCTGCTTTAATTTTTAATGCCTTCTTCAGGTACTAAAATGTACATTTTCAAGTTTTAAAACTCTACTTTTGGTAAAGATTATACCACTTAATGTAAAATATGGAAATATTACCACCATACAAGCTCATTAGCTACTCAACCTTTATTTGTACGTTTCTCTCTCTCTCAAACACACACACACACACACACACACACACACACACACAGAGTTTTCAATTTAAGATGGTTCAAAGTACAATTTTTTTTCACTTCATGATGGTGCAAAAGCCATACACATTCACTAGAATACATACTTTATGTTTTGACATTTTCCCAGACCAGTGATGTGACATGGTATTCCCTCATGATGCAGAAGGAGTGACATGCAGCTCCCAGTCATCCACGTGACAGGAGAGAACCAGTCAACATTCTGCAGTGTCCTGTATTGTTCGTTCATTTTGAATAATACGTGAGACATTACACATTTTATTACTAAACAGGATTTCCATTAGATAATTTTGCCAAATTAGGAGTTAAAAGGACTGTGCTAGGCATGTTTAAGTTAGGCCAGACTGGTCTATGCTGTTCAGTAAGCTAGTGCATTACCTTTATTTTTTAATAAATTGACTTATCTGGCTGGCTGCAGTAGCACACATCTGTGATCCCAGTGGCTGGGGAGGCTGAGACAGGAGGATTGCAAGTTCAAAGCCAGCCTCAGCAATGGCGAGGAGCTAAGCAACTCAGTAAGACTCCGTCTCTAAATAAAATACAGAATAAGGCTGGGGATGTGGCTCAGTGGTGGGTGCCCCTGAGTTCAATCCCGAGTACATCACCCCTCCCCTAGCAAAAAATAATATAAATAAATTGACATGTTTACTTGTGTGTTGTTTTTATCACATATCCTGATTTGATTCGCTTTGCATTTTCCTTTCTTTTTTTTCTATATATTTTTTTTTTTTTGTAAAAGAAAAATAAATCTACTTTTACTAACCAGAAACATGGGTAGGGTACACCATTCCTAGAGGGACTGAAATACCAGATGGAACCATGGAGTAGATGGAGCTCTGATTCCATCTTCCTGCTCCAAAAATCCATTTTATATCTTGTCCTGCGATAGAAGACGTGTCACGTATTAAATTGACAAGAAAAGATAGATGCCATTTGGATCTCAGCCAAAAGACTGAGAAGTGTTTCCCTGTGCCTCTTGAATCTGAAATTTTTTTTTTTATCATTCACCAAACTTTGGGAAATTTTAACCATTACTTATTCAAATAAGTTTCCTTCTCCTCTTCCTATATTACTTTAATTATGTGTCTCTTAGACTCTTTGATATAGATCCACATGTTCTGAATATTCTTTCCTTTAAAAAATATTCTCCTTCCTTTTCTGTATTTGATAATATCAACCCATCCATTTTTACATTCACATATCTTTTCTCTTTCATCTACATTATATTTCTAAAGAATCTCTAGAACTTTGAGGATAATGTTCAGTTGTAGAATTTCTACTTGGTTGTACATTATATTTTCTATTGATCTGCTTAGATTCCCTGTATTCCTTCATCAAAACAGGTTTTTCTTCATAGAACTGTGCATAATTATAACATCTGCTTTAAAAGTCATTGTGTCTGTCGTATTTCTAGCAACAGAGGCAACTTCCCAATTCTCTGTACTTGTTTCTCTTGATTATGGGTCAATGTTTTGTTTTGTCACATGCTGGATATGTCTGGATTATATTCATAAAATGATAACTATTAGGGTGTGAAGACTGGATTGTAGTATATTCCTTCAAGGAGTTTGGTTTTTGGCTTTGGCTTTGGCAGCCAATTAACTTAGTTGGCATCTCATATCACAGTTCCATTCTTTTATTCTTGATGTGACTGCTTTGACTTTGCCTTCTCCACACATATTTCAGAGTGGAGTTGAATAATTTAGGTAGAGTTTGACACAGAATTCTAGATGTTCTTCCTATGCTTTCTCTTTTCTGTTCTCCCCTTCTTGTTAGCAACCATGATCAGCCTCAGGTCTTTCTACAGGATATTCTAGACTAAAATGTGGCCACTCCACCATGACCACTGTGGTCCACTCACATGATAAAAACCATAAATATGGGAAATTCTTCCCATGCCATTTCATTTTCCCAAATGTGGATCCATGCCCACGCATTTCCCACTTGTTTTTTTCACTTTTCAGAGTCATCGGGTGATAATTTTGTGTTGTGCCCATAATATGTGGCTTTACCTATGGGAGGGTCAGGTTAGCAGTAGTCAACTTGGCCTTATAGAAGGGAACAGAACACATTAGAACTATGTTCCACTTAAGAATTAAATACAAACCCACCTTAATTCTGTTAGAGGAAGAAACAAAACACAGTTATAAAAATTTGCATGTAATAAGTCACTGCACAACTAGAATACATCTCATCAAAGCAGCAAATGCAATTTTAAGTAAAAGAACTCTTTAGAAATGATCAAAATTACAAAATTGGTAAGTAAAGAGTGATGGCCTATCCTGAAATGCTCATTAATAGGTTATAAATATAAACACAAATAATAGAAATATAATAGGCTGATATACATATATTAAAATATTAAGTATATTAAATAATGATTAATATACCTTGTTGATTCATAATTTAAAATAAAACTTATTTGATTTTTTGGCTCACTAATTCTGCATTATATTAATAATGATTGGGTTGCATTTATTGAGATAATTTCATCTAGAGTTTGAAATCAGTCAAATAAAAACTAAAAAACATTTTGAAAGTAAGACCATCTAACAGTAGAAGTAAAAAATGACTGTGTGCTTTTAAAATCATTTAACAAACAAACAAAAGGCAGCAGAAGGCATAGATTGTGTAAAATCTAGATAAGTATATCATAATCATTACAGAGCTTTGGTTTAGTTATTTTCTTGTGATGAAGGGGGAGGAGTGATGTAGAATGTTTATGTACTCATGATTTTTTTCAGATTCTTAGCAGTCTGTATATATTGCATCAGTCATTGAACAAAAATAAAAAATTCTTTTTAAAACACTTGAAAAAATCTGAATAAAATATTTTATTTGGAGAAAATTCTACACCATGATTTAATTTGCTCTCAAGTTAAAAAAAAATGCCCTCTTGGAATTTATTTTATTTAATTCAGTGGAAAAATGTACACTCTTGCCTCTGGAGAATTCATTATAAGCTCCTTTGGCATTTCTTATATTTACTTATGTTGCTGCTTTACAGAATAAGGATCATACCTAATAAATACTAAAAACATATCACATTCTGAATTCATTAGGGAAATGTAAATATTCTAAGCATTTTTAAAAATTCCTTCAACACATTCAATTACCACTGCAACTTGGGGAAGATACATATTTGTATATATCCGCCGAATTCAAAGGAATGTATTTAGAATAATTTCTTAGAATCTTGAACTCAGTGTCAAGCTAAAGCAGGATAACAACTTTTGAAAACAGAACTCATCACCAGAGAAGCAAAAATGTACCACTGTTAAAAACCCACAGTTGCCAGGTATGGTGGCACACATCTGTAATCCCAGCTACTGAGGAGGCTGAAGCAGGAAAATCAAAAATTCAAGGTCAGCCTGAGTAACTGGGAGACTCTGTTTCAAAATAAAAATTTAAAAATAACAAGGATGGGGAGGTACCTCAGTGCCTAACATGTACCCAGGACCCTAGATTTCATCCCTGGTACAGTTAAAATAAACAAACAGAACTCACAGTCAGCAATACTTACAGGACTTCTTGCTGCTATTCTCAATATGCAGTTAGAATCTTTGAATGTTCTAGAAGAACGTTTTAATGAAAGGTCCTAATGATCTCTGCATTCTGTGGTGGAGGATTGCTGAAAATACGAATAGACCAAGTGGGGAGGGCCAGTGGGATTCCTCAGAGAGGCCTGGTGGGCAGCCATCCCCGAGATCAGACACGTCAGGAGCAGCTGCTGGGTCTGGAGACAGTGCGTCACTGACGTCATTTTGCAGGTAGCCAGTGTTGACTTTCCTCTCCATTGTGCGGTTTTCTTCACTAGTGTCTCTGGGATAAGATAGGAGGTGGTGGAAATACATATCTGGCCACTGAACCTTTGAGACTGTTAGAAGCAAGATAATGACAAGGTAAAAAGTAAAAAAAAAAAAAAATGTAATAAGTGAGAGTGAGGAGAAAGTGTCTGTGCTTATGGATGGACTTTGTAGTCCACTAGACTATGCCATGGGACAACTTGACACTGCCTACATGATGAGCCAAACCAAATGATTTATTTATTTATTTATTTTGGTACCAGGGATTGAGCCCAGGGATGCTTGCCCACTGAGCCACATCCTCAGCCCTTTTATCTTTTATTTTGATCTATTTCTCCTCTGTCTAATTTGCTTTGGGTCTCACTAAATTGCAGAGGCTGGCATCAAACTTGTGATCCTCCTGCCTCAACCTCCTGAGTTGCTGGGATTAAAGGTGTGCACCACTGGGCCAGGCTGAGCTAGATTATTCTGAGAGAGGAAACCAGATGGCCTTCGGCCACAGATGCAAGCCTTCCTTAGAGTAGTACAGGTGGACAGTGCTGAAAGGAGCTGGAGAGCCTGGATTCATCCTGAAATCATGAGGAAGAATTGATGGAAAGTGAGGTTGAAAGCAAACTGTTAGGTTAGAAGTAAAGTGAATGACAAATGATTACACCCTGCTTTCCTATTTCTGCATCATAACCTGGAATAAAGAACTTCATGTAGTCTACCTGCCCTACAGGGAAGGGCTGGGGAAGACATGGCTTCTCTGTGCTCACCGGGACAGGAAGAGTGAATAATTTGACCTGCTTGGGGATTCATTACAATATAGAATCATAGAGATGGTAGGGAAAGGGGGTCCTCTTAGCCATTTGACCTCTTGTGTCGGCCTGTACCAAGTCTCAGGGGATGTCTTTACTTCCTGGCCTTCATGCTAGACCTAATATTTTCGTTCTCATTCATTATACTCATCCAGTGTGACAGGGTTTCCAGGGTCTCTGCAGATTTGCGATATTCTCCTGGTGTAGATATTATGCAATTCCTGTGTAATGCATCTAGGGATTTCAAAGCTGGGGTGAAAACACATCTTCATGTTCAAGGCTTGTGTTCTGAGAAAGTGGATCAAAAACTATACAACTGGGAAGGATAAGGCACTTGTTCAATCATTTAACCCAGAACTATGAACTCCAGTAGATAGTGATTCTTGTTTTTTCTTATTGGTTAGAATTTTGGAGGGGAGTCAGGAGTGAGTTTAGGTCGTTGGCATCCTAAAACTCTAACAGTTTTTTTTTTTTAAGATAGAATATTGATTCTTTTTAATAAAGATGTTATTTCATATTCAACTAAGAGAGGTGTGGTAAATATGCTGACATTAGAGCATGGACTCCTAATCAGGATGCAAGTTTTAGTAATTTAGCAAGAACACACAATTCTCAACATATTACGTATCACGTCACTTGTTGAACATCAACTATGTACACCTTACATGGTGAGTGCTTATTTATTGATCTGCTTATCTTGAAAGAAGTATAATTCATCCGTGACTTGCTTTTAAAATATTTTTCAAATAAAATATCTTTCCTTAGCATGGCTGCCTCTTATCCAAGACAGGCCAACAAGAAGTCTCCCTTACAGTTTCTCACACACAAAAGAAGAGGGATTTCCATTGATGTGTTGATGACATCATGTTGGCATGAGCCTGGAGGCTGCCTGTGACCATCTTCTTGGCATATGGGAAAGCCAGCCTATGGTAGGAGATCTACCATATTCATATCCGAAAAAAAGTCGCGGAGAGTCAGTGAAAATGAGTATTCTGACTGCTCCAAGTTCTGTGGTCATCCTCCTGCTCAGGTTCCTGCTTTGTGGATATTTGGTTGTGCGGTTTATCTGAGGATACACTGGAAGTCTTCTAATAATCTCCTTGAAAGCTTTTCAGGAGAGTGCTGCTCTCCATTGCAAACAGAAGCCCTGATTAATGCACTTCATGCTTTACAGTAAATTCTCCTCATTTTCCACATCCCTAGATAGATATAGATTCTATTTTTATATAAGAAAAAGTTGGGCTAAGTCAGCTGTCTTATTCCAAAGTCTATTTTTTTGCACTTCATCATTGTGCCTTTCCAGTGGGTTTTGGGAAGTCATTTGATTGAAAGTGACTGTAATAAAGGAACCAGTAAAAGTGACTGATTTTGCTAGTCAATAATTTATCAAAATCCACTTATTGTATATCCTAGCTCTATTTTCCATCCTGTCTCTGCCCCATAAGCTTGTTGTCTCTGCCCTGACTTGGTCCCCAAAAGACCTGGTGCATAACATCTGGCAATATCTTCTAGCTTGACTCCTTCTTCAGGTTCACCCCTGTTCATTTCTACCACTGTCACTCATGATGTCCTGGTGAATATTCTTGACTCAGGCCAGATCAGATCAGTCTGCTATGATAAGAGTACCCTATGGCTCTCCAACAGTTGCCAGCTACAGTTGGAACTGTACTTGTATACACCTAGATATCCACTAGATTCTCTCAAGCCCTTCAGAGTGACAGTAGAACACCTGTGTTTCACAATCCTCACAGATCTAAATGCTCCAGTTTTTCAGGTGATTCCCAAGGTGAAGGAAACATTCCCAAGGTGTCATCTTTTTATTTTTATTTTTTCATTGTCTTATGTGCGGTCTCTGGCATCACATATAAGAACAGTGTTTCATGATATTTTTTCTCACAAAGAGGCCCTAGGCTAAAAGTAATTGGCCTTAGGCATCACTAAAATAAATAAATAGCTTCTCTTTGGTTCGCATAGTATGCACGCTTACACAATCAAAATTGGAGCTTACTTTTCACACTAGTCTCTTACTATTGCCGTTTATGCATGCTTAATCCCAGACCCACTGAATCAGCCCATTGGAGTCTTTCAAGCTGACACATCTTTGCATATAATTTCCTGCACTCCTGGAATGTATCCTGCACTCCCCTATATATGGTGACATTTAATATCCAATGTGATATTCTTTCTGACTTTTGAGGTTAGTGAAATACTACCATTGGAGATTTAGGAGACTGGGTAAATAACATCTGCTTTTCCCTTTAGATGTCAAAATATAAATTTTAGTGTCTTCTTTCTAGAGTTCAAAATGTCAGGTAATGATATGCTGAACTACCAGGTGGTAAAAGCTGATTGTCTACATCTTAACTCAATGCTATGGCTAGCAACTCTTTCTTGGCAGCTTGAAATTAACCCAAGTGGATAAATTTATACCAATTAAATCTTCAAACATGGCAAATCAACTTCTTCCTCACCCATAGTGCAACTACTAAACATCTAATAACATCACTGATGTAAGGGGAAAAGCAATTAAAAATGGCAGCTATTTTACTGATAAAAGTGATGGGGAACTTACCAGTAACAGGTCATGTCTTATAATACCATCCTCAGGAACAGGCAGACTAACTCACACATTCATACCTCCTTGGCCAAGGATGTATCAGAAAAGACAACATGGTGCCCTTCTGTGAGGAAATCTTCTGCAGGATCTCTTCTCATACTCTGAAACCAGTTAAAAAGCTCAAGGAGGACTGAGCACCAGGTGCCCGGACACCAGCATCGTCAACAAATAGATGTTTCTTCTTGTGGAAGTACCCAGATAAGAGAGAGGAAGGGAAGAAAAGTTCCTCTTCCTGTTTGTCTTCCAGATCAGCCTGCAAAATTCATTGAACTGCAAAATTCATGGCACTGCAAGTTCTGCTTTCCTATCTGTGTTTCTTGCTAGACTGTGTTATTTTGAGCCAGGAATCTCTCTAAGTTGCTTAGGGCCTTGCTAGTTTGTTGATGCTGGTCTTGAACCTGGCTGGGATCACAGGTGTGAACCACCACACCCAGCTGGACTGCAATCTTCTTGATGATAGGGAGGTTTGCATTTCCAGAATCAAAGAGTTTCAGGGGCACAGTAGGTTTTCAATAATTGTTGACAGATTTACAAAGTGGATTAACAAAGATTGGTTAATGAAAATATTGAAATTTCCCTGAGCCCTGTCATCCTAGAAAGCTGTGATAGATAAAGAAATGTCTTCCATCTTTGTATTTCTTTTCTTTCCATTCAATAAGTGACATAGATTTTTTTAAAATTCCTTTATATATAAGTTTGAATTTTTATTATTTGACACTAAGCACATAACTGATTTGATAATTATTAAAGGTAGCTACAAATATAAGGTTAAAGGGTTTTTTTTTTTTTTTTTTTTTTTTTTATCCCTGTGATGGAGGGCAAGGTTTGTTACAAGATCCTGAGTCAGGGACATCTAAAGTCTTATGGAAATATCTAGAGGAGGGGCAAAAAGCACATCAGGGTAATGAACATGATATGGCTTAGCTGTGAAATGAGGCCTGAAACCTCACATCTGTGACAATGCAGGAATGTTCAGAGGTAAAATGATTAGGTCATGAGAGCTTTGGCCTAATCAGGAAACTCATCCACTGACATGGATTACCTGGGTGGTAACTATTGGCAGTTAGGGTGTGGCTGGAGGAGGTGGGTCACTGGGAGTGTGAATTTTGGTTTTCACTTTGTCTCTGGGAAGTGAAGCTCTCTCTTTCCTCTGCTTCCTGATTCCAAGCCTTGAGCTGCTTCCTCCATTACACCCTTCCACCATGATTTTGCCCCTCCTTGGGCCCAGAGCCAGGGAGTCAGCACACCATGGACTGAAGCTCTGAAGCAGTGAGCCAAAATAAACTTTTCCTCCTACACCTTGTTCTTTTCAGATATATTGGTTACAACTGCTCAAAAGATGAATAAAATAATATAGTGATTTAATTCATAATTGTGATTTTCAGCAAACATTGGAATTTTGTCAACACTCCTACCAGAAACTTAGGGAAGTAGAATCTTTGGAATGGGGATCAGGAATCTGCATTTCAAAAGAGCTTCCCAAGCAATTTACTTTCACAATCAGTTGGAGGAAACTTGAAAAGTTCTACTTCTTCATTTGAATCCTCTTTATCACATCTGTCAGTGTTTCGAATTATGCATTTCAATATTAACAGAATTGAGCTGTGCAATTTAAAATTTTAATCCCTAAACATTTTAAATCAGGTATTAATTTTCAGCTCATGCCCCCCTCCTTTGAACATGACCTTTATTTTAATAGTGATGAAATTTATGAAGCATGCTTCATTTCCCTGATTTACTACAACATAGCCAAATTCATTTTAGAAATGATTAGACTGTAGCTTCATATTAAATCCTTAATATACACACACAAGCGAAATTTCTGGTTCTCCTAAGCCACCCAGGTAAAAATCCAGATAATGGAAATAAAATTTCCAGTCAAATTTTTCTTTTTGTGACTCAACAGAGCCTGTCATCACCCTTCAACATCCAGGAACAGATAAAGGGAAAATGTCAAAGAAATAAAAACAATGTTTTCCTTGAATCCCATTAATTATTACATACCTAAAGTCAAATGAGCAACTTAATAAACAGGTTGGTTGTTTTGGCACAGGTGTAGATGCAGCTTCAGCCACCTCAAATAAGTGACCAATTCCAGGACAACTATGGCACAGAGTTTATTTTTTCCTGGTTCCATATCACTTGCCAACATGGTAGGCAGTGAAATACAGTGGGCCTATTACGAAGCCAAATAACACAATACAATCCCGGAACATCTCTTGGGTACAATTTGAAATCCATAAAGTGGCTGCTAATATTTTCCAATATCAATTCCAAAGAATGTTGGTGATCACTGTGGTATCCCTGAGTCCCTGCTAGGGAAGGTGGAGAAGGACTAAAGTGTGAGTTTATCCATGGAGGGATGGAGTCTAAACACAGAGGCCCAGTGACTTGGGAGGCCCTAGAGTGACTGGCCACCAGCTTCATCCAGGTAGATTTTGCTGGTTCTTCACAGACCTGCTGAGAAGCAGCTCTGACTTTCATTTCACAGAGCAGGAAACTGAGGTGTATAGATCATAAGAAGCCTGCACGTGAATTACAGATATGGTAGCTATAGGGCTGAGACTCACAGCCGGGATCATAAAACTCCAAAGCCTACTAATTATCCATTCAACCACGATAGATGCTAAAACAGAGAAGTACATTTCTGAATCCATATCTTTGTTTAATCCTGATGGTAATCTTTTGAAATTGAGAGGGGTAATCATTGAAAGAGACGAGACCGAAGAAGGACTCCTTCTATTCTGTTATTTATCTGGAACTATAACTTAAGAGTGGATTTCTTTTATTACCCCCAAGCTCCTACAATCCAAATGTACATTTCATATCTCTCATTATCCATACCTTATTACAACAGCCTGCCTCAAAAGAAGGCAGAACTTGGATTAAGTTCTGAGTGTGCATCTCAGTTCTGTCTTCTGTTATTTATATAATGAGCCGTTTCTCACTGAGGCTCATGGGTGCTTTTCATAAGTCCTGGAACATGGTGGATGCCTGCAAATTACACATTTTTAACTACATGTTGAGAACATTGTTCAAACTCCATCTGGCTGTGGGCCAGCATGATGGGGACCAGGGCCACAGTGCTGGACAGGTTGTAAAGTCGGTGGGGAACTAGGTACAAACTACAAGGGTTTAGCCACAGGTACAGCATGAGCTGTGTCCCAGAAAGGACTGTGCCTTTTAATGGTTTTGTCTTAGGCAATATTATTCTTTTGGCACATCTTGGAGATACCATGGTAATTTCTACACCTCTTGCACACGCCCTGCTGCCCTATCCATCACTTCTGTTGACAGTGAAGGGCCAATTCTTCTGACAGCAAGAGCTTGGCCTGGACTTCTTCTTCATACCTGGCTGAGGTCCTTGGCTTTGGAGACCTTCCTGTGCTCTAAAAAATAAATAAATAAAATAAAGTTGGCAGAATATGTTCCATCGCCGTGGCAATATTTTGAAACAAATAATTCAATGAAAGTGAATACGTAGTTTCTTTAAGCTGTTGACTTGAGAAGAATTTCATCTCAAGCTTTATGAGCATTTTATTTATGCTGTATTACAAACATTATTATGTAAAGGAAAATGCTAACATGTACTAGGCCCTGCTACTATTGAGTTGGGGTTTTGGTTAAGACATCGTATTCATCCGCTGCCATCACAAAATACCACAGCTTGGGTGGCTGAAATCACAGAAATCTACCTCTTAGCAGTTCTGAGATCAAGTCGTCAGGATGGTTTTTGTTGTTGTTGTTGTTGTTGTTTCAAGGCCTCTCCTTTGGGTCATAGTCAGTCATCATCTCCAGGTATCTTTTCATGGTCCTTGCATTAAGTCTGCTTCCTAATTTCTTATAAAGACACTGTTCATATTAGGTTAGGGCCCATGCATATAACCTCATTTTTAACATAATCATCTCTTAAATGACCCTATCTGTAAATGCAGCCATATTGTTAGGGAATGTGGATTCAGATTTCTGAATGTGAGTTTTGAAGAAACACAATTCCTCCTATAATGAGCATTTGTATGAATTCTTTTATATGATTAATTGTGAATTTTGTAGAATTATTTTTTATTTTAGGAAAGAACCCAAACATCAAAGTATCCTTTTATTTTAGGAAAGAACTAAATGTGTCCAGTAACCTTTTCAAGTCAAAGAACTGGCCGTGACAGGACTGGAATTTACTGAGAGATGTGGGAAATTTCCAAGTTCAGGATGAGCACTCCAGTGTCTTTCCCACCCTTGGCCATATCTCCATCCCAGATGAGACTGATTACCTAAGCAGGAGCAATTTTTTCTTAGGAACCAAATTGTTCCTTCAAGGATCAAGTCTGATGGATAAACATCTGGAGCAGCAAATGGAGGTGGTCCCCTCTAGTGGTAAGGACTTCGACGGAGCCACTTTCAGAGCCAGAACTGAGATGACCACCCAGACCAGTCTGACCAACACTGTTTAATCCTGCATACACTCACCCCTGCCCAATTCTTCCTTTATTTATACCTAAAGCTCATGTCAGTACCTCAGACAGGGCTGAGATGCTGGATCTCACTTGTCTTCCCAATATGGCCATATTGAGGAGAGTTTCTTTCCTGCTTTTCACCATTACTTTTCCTTTGGTTTTTGAGTCAAGAGCCTGGACTGGTTTGTTGGGACCCCATAGTTGGACCTCTGGCCTAGGATAAATGATTCACAGGAAGTGTCTGAATTTTATTCATGTGTGCCTTGGGAATTTGCTCAAATCACATACTTGGAGTATCTATTTGTGTTATATTAGGTATATTTTGCTAAAAATTTCCTTTTGGTGGAGGGTGTTCCAACTATTTTACTGTAACAATAATAATTAAAATAAATAATTTAAATAATTAAATTATCTTCTCTTATTTTCATTTTCTCAAATGATTTGCTTTAAGATTAAACTAAAAGGGATGAAGAGAAATTACTGGGGAAAGAGATGAGTCAAGTTATGTTATGTACATGTGAAAATATGGCATGATAAATCCCACTCTTGTGTATAATTATATAATTATAGAATTAAATGATTATTCAAGAATTAAAAGATTAAGCTAAAAGCTAAATGTGGAAATACCTAGCCCTATAATACTAGAGGTAGAAGTAAAAATTGCTGAAACTTGAGTTGACCACTTCTTGGTAAACATGATTGAGTGTAGGTTATTTTGAAAAAGCCATAAACCACTAAGAAAAGACAGATTTAGCATTTAATTTTGCAAAAGCAATAGTGAGGGGTCGGGGGTGGTATTAAAGTGAAGACCCGTGTACCCTTAATATCAGAGAAGAAGTCCTAGATCTTGGGTGGCAAAACCCACCTTTGCTGCTCAAGCATCTGAGTATCAGTAACACAGTAGCCCTGATGGGCAGGTGTAAGAACAGAATTAAAGGGATTTCTCTTGTTTTGGCTAACTCATAACAATTCCCCAAAGTGCTGGTCCATCCATATAATGCTATGAAAGCAGAAAAAGGAGAGATCCAGGAACCTGTGCCCTAAGTGAGTCATCGCCACTCTAGCAGTGCGCTTCAGGGCATGAGCCTGGTCAGCCAGGCACAAGGTGGAGCAGGGCCTTGGTTTCAGACCCTCTGTGGGTTGCTGAGACAGCGCCATCTAGTGGACAGAGCAACAAATTTCGATTAGGGAGATGATTTACGTCAACAACTCATTTTCTTCGTCCGTAAAACGCGATGAATCACATTTCTTCAAAGAAGAACAGAGGTAAACTTTCTCTTAATTGAATTCTATGTATACGCATCGTATCTTGGAACTTTTAATCTTTAAACAACCCTCACACCGCAGGTGAGAACACAGGATTATGGCGATGACATCGCGTGCCTGTGATCGCGTGCTTCCAAGTGGCAGAGCTGCGCTGGCTGCCAGGTCCGGCTCACGCTCCAGCAATCAGAGCGCAAGGCTCGCGGCGCCACACACGTGTGAATGAATACCAGATGTGAGGGCGCAGCTGCCCTTTGATTTGGGGCTCTGATTGATGTCCGCCAGCTGTGTGATGTGATCTGACGCAATTCATCTCAGTTCTGCCACGGTTTGACGTTATCCTTGAATGAAAAGTGAATATTAAACAAGCCTATGCATGTTTAGTACTTTATAAACTCTGAAGGTTTATTTTGATAATTGTGATCGTTTCAATTTTAGATCAAGTTCTATTTAAACATAAATATAAATGCAGCAGAGAAAGAGATGAGTGGCAGAATAGGAACATTCTGGGTAGAAATTAGTGCAGAATTTGCATTCTTTGAGCTTTTGGTTGCTGATACTGACCTCCAGCGCTACTTCTGCCCAATGTGACATCACAACAAGAATTTATTCATAGAGAGTCATTGACTAATCCCACCCCCTCCTCCAAACCAGTTAAAATTCTCTATTTCTGACCATTAGTAAGAACCAAGGACTCTTGTGATGTATTTGGTATATGATGGGGCCTTAGCTTTTATTTCTAAAGAAGTTTGAAAGATTAAAACTCTTAGCGAATCTCTTCCTTTCTTCTTTTCTCCAGACCACCTTACTTCTGATAATTATTATTGACTAAACAAAAATGTGCTCCAGAGTCAAAGTTCTCAAAAAGTACTCTGTTTTTCTTCCCTAGGATGAAAGGGAAAAAATAGATAAAAATGATATTTCACTAGAATCAATTGCTACTAGTACTACAATAGTTTTTTGCAACATAAAGAAAGTAATTTAGAGTTCAGTAGGCAGAAATAAATAGGCAGCACTAAATAAAAATTCCCTAAGTACACATTCAAGATCTTCCTTTAACTAGCTGTGTGACCTTGGACAAGTTAAATAGACTCTCTGTGGCTCACTCTCTGCATCTCTAAAGGAGTTAGTCACAATACCTATTTCATATGTTTGCTCTAAGGCTTAAGTGTGGTCATAAGTGTAAGGAGCTTAGAACAGTGTTGTCACTTAGTAGGTGCTGTTCTCCCTGGTTCCACCAAAACCCCATACAGAGTATGCCAACCTCTATTTTGATGTCCCATCATTGTTTCTGTTCACTTTTCTGTTTCTTCCAGAAAATCATGAGCTTTTGGGACAGAAGTTGAAAAATCATGCCACTCCTCTCTTCCTGAATTGTGTCAGACTGTCTACTCCTTTTCAGTCTACAAGCAGAACATGGTATTTTAAAACTTTTTAAAGGCTATAAAACATAAGGAAAGACCAAATGTTGTCCAGAAAGCCTGAAAGAAATTTTTGCCAATCTTTATTCAATAGGACAGAGTCCATATTTCAGTATTTTTTATAGTCAATATATGTTTGATAAAGGGAAAAAAAGAGGAAAAAAAAATAAAAAGAGAGAAGTGATGTTCAAAAAATTGACCATGGAAACAGTGTGGAAAGAGCAATTCTGATGATAGAAGAGACCAGCAACTGGCAAGAGACCAGCAACTGACAGATGGGGGTGATCTCAATGAATGAGGACGTGTGGGCACCTTGAGGTTTGGAAAACAAACATTGTCCAACCAGTTCAGAGATGGTATTGCAATTAATAATGGCATTTTATAAATCTAGTGAACTTTTCACAGACTTTCTGGATTCAATAGGGTCAAATCCTTGGTAAGAAAAATATCCTTCAGCTATCATAGCTTTGTGGGATAAAACGTTATTGAACATTTTTTACAGAAGAGCAAATTGAAGCTCAAGAGTTTGGGTTGCTCCAGGTTCCCCAGCTCACAAGTGGCAGGCTAGAGTCCTGAGACAGATGCAGTCCACCAACTGCACCCTACTCCTCATCTGGCAGTGAGAGAGGGGACCTCATAGCTTGCCCTGGCTCAGCACCCTCCCTCTGATTAGGAGCTTTGCTAAATAGAGTCCTCTCAGGCTCAATGTCAGTCCTGGTGTGGCTCAGAGCTGGGAATGAGGGCTCAGTTACCATCTGTTTCTACCCTGTTCACTTGCTTGGCTGTTCTCAGATTGTTCCTTTCAGTGTCTATCTCCAGTGCCCACAGGTCCTCAGCAGCTGTGGGATGACTGTCCCTGTATTGGCCTGCGGGGCCACCCACACATCAAGAGCTCATGATTTGAGTCCTTCTTTCCACCAAGAGTCTTCTCATTTCCTTCTGTATCTCTGCCTTTGTCTCAGCCTGACTTCTCCACCTGCCAAAGTGGTGCCCCCGTAGGTTTCTTGCACAAGCCCTGCCTTTCACCTTACTGCTGCCAGCTCTGTCTCTTAAAGCATGTGGACCATCTCCTTCCTCTTTGTTTGACTATTGAAAATATATATCTATCTGAAAATATATCTCAACTTCCCAAGTGACTGGGATTGCAGGCATCTACCACTGTGCCAGCAGTTCACTGAAACCTCCATGTGTTAGTGACATTTGTCTAGGTACCTCTGGAACCTAAGACCTATGTAACATTTCCATTTAATAAGTAGCTATGGCTAAGCCATCTAATATGTATGCAAAAAATACATGATCATTTAAAAACATACAGACATACAGTCTTGTTCTGCTTAATGATGGGACATGTTCTCAGAAGTGCCTTGTTAGGTGACTGTAATTATGCAAACATCAGAGGGCACCTGCACCGATCAGAGCCATTGGCATGTATTGTCATGCACATGAGATATCATTGAATCCTCATTGTGGAGAGCATGAACGTACAAATTAAATAATTACAAAGGTTCAGTCACAAGATATGTGCATTTGTTGAACACTGGATGGCTATTTAAGCTTGGAATCAGACTAAGTACCACCACCCTAAATTCCTTGTTTCACATTGGTTACTCAGAACTTGATTTTAATAATAAAACTGCTAAAACTAAGCTTTGTAGACATAAACTATCTCTAAAAGGAGTGTAGCATGGGATATTATTAAAATGTGCATATTTTTGAGCTTGTGTGGCAACTACAAGATGTTGAAAGTTTCTGTATTTCTCTCAAAAATCTAATATACTCTGTAGCATTGAGTGTTTGTTGTGGTGGTCCAAAAATCTAACTTCAACACATATTTGGTGATTGTGGCTACATGTTTTTTTAATTTGCCATCTTAACTGATATTGCACATAGTGTTAACAAATAATAAATTTATTTTATGATTTTAAAACATATACAAAATTTATTACATGATACAAAATTTAAGGGAGCATTGATTTTTTTTTCAGTTTTAGATTGACTCAATGCCTATATTTGTTTTTATGTGGTGCTAGGATTGGACTCAGTGCCTCACTCTTGCAAGCAAGTGCTCTACCACTGAGCTACAAATCCAGCCCTGAGAGCATTAAATTCTAACAGATGCTGTATTTGTATTTTACTATATAATTTACCCATGTTAGTATGTACTTTTCCATGTCTTTGAAATCATATGGGTTATGAATATTTGAGCCTTGCTTCCATTCAATTAAGTTTACATCATACTTCAGCTTCTAACCAAGAAGAAATAACAAGGATCAGATCTGCCCTCCAGCCTACATCAACTAAAAATACAAAGAGAAAAATGTAAAACAACATTCCACAAGACACTGGAAACTACATAAGCAAAAACATAGAAATCATTGAGAAGAGGAAAACCCTGTGATTTCCCTATATTCCTGGACTAGAATCTCTAGCTCATAAATTATATAAAGAGAATTTATATAGAACTGAGTCCAGATAAGCAAAAGCAGCTAGAGTTTGCAGGACAGAATACCAAAGAGGACAGAGTTGCACCCTCTCTGGAGAGAGAGTCCCATTCTACAGAGAGTTTATCTGGTCTTGTGTATGATAAACCATGCAAAAGTGAGTAAAGACTGAAAAGGATGATTGAGAACTGTGTTTTAAAATCGAGTAGTTCTATGATTCAATTTTATCTGACTCATTGGTAATATTAGCTATAATAATTAGCCCCACCCCCATACACACACCTCTAGAAATGTGTGCCTCATTGGCAGTCAGACGGTGAGGGGACCAGCTCTAAAATCAATATCTTACCCTCTGTTTCTTGAATTGCTACCAGACCCACACAGCTCCAGTTAGGTTTCTCAGGAAGCAGACTCTGAGCTGGAATCCTGCTTTCAGAAAGTCCTGTGAGCAGTGTATTTGGAATACCACTGAATATAGGAAGCTACCAGAAGCAGAAGGGTACAATAATCATGCCAAGTTACTCTGCTGGGACAACATGGTCATTTCCTATAGCCCCACATGGTTCATGTGTCCTGTGAGGGCCACTCCAGTAAGGACGTTGACTTTGGAAAGGTAGCTCCATGCTAGTGAGGTGATCTGTGAAGACGTGGTATCTGTAGATGGTCTGCCAACGGTGTTAGCAGAAGCTACCAGCAGGACTGGTCTAGGCAGGTCTAGGCAGCACACCACAGTGCCTACTGCAGTCTTTTGCCAAAATTTCTCAATCATTTACTTTTATTTCCTGGCTTTTTTACCTATTTTTTCTCTGTGCTATTTGTTTGCTGAATTTCTCCATGATACCTTATGATGCACTACTTTTCTTAGGCTGCAAACGTGTCCTAGAAGTCTCCAATGACATCTTATGACAATGGTTTTAAAAATTGTTAACATACCATTGACTTCCTAAGATTTTATTTCTCTTCACCTTCTTTTGCTTTCATTTTTTATTATTTCTTTTCAGATGATTCATTTATTTTGATATCTTTGAGAGTTTTAAATGTTTTAAGTTCTTTAAAGTTTGCGATATTATTTCCATTTCAACAGAAGTAATCTTTCTCCCATTGTCTCTGTTGGTATTTATACCCTTGGCAATTTTGAAATTTCTCTTTAGCTTGAGGAATTTGGTTCCCTATTAGTTTCTTTTCTAATTTCATGCTTACCTGTCTACATAGAAGATTTATTATTGCTTTGGACTTTTTTAAAATTTCCGCAGCTGGGAACCAGATTTCATATTGGTGGCTTTCTCTGATCTGTTAACTATAGGTCTTTAACAAAATACACCAATGCTTAGTAACTTAAACAACAGTCATTTATTTGCTCCTGATTCTGTAATTTGGCCTGGCCATTATCTTGCTCTTTCTTGCTCAGGTTCTACAGACCAGACATACTCATTAGCATCTCCCTGGGAGCACCTCAGAGCCTTCCTAGCTGGGACAGCCAAGGGACCCTGTCTCTGAGTCTGGGTCTGAGTATGGCACTGGTACTGGCCACCAGCTGGAGTGTTGTTCTCCTGTAGGTGGCCTAGTGGATTCCACCCTGGTCTACCCAAGTTCATTTATATCATAGAAGGTGAGAAAGAAGTTGTTATCTTTAAAGACAAGCTAGAACACACAGTAATACAATATGTCTAACCACTGAGTCAGGGAAATTTTAACTGGTCCCTGATTATCGGGCTGTCGCTTCAGTTCTCCACATTCCCAGGCAAGCAACCCAGCACCGTCTGCACCTTGGACAATAGGGCCGGCAGTTTTAAGAGCTTCTGGAGTTTTAACAGCTTTCTTTCTCTCAAAAGAACATTCTTAAACAGACTCCTGAAATGTTTAGAGGTAGGAAGATCATGTCCTCCAACCCTCTTATCTCATAACTGGTGCTATTTTGCCTCCTGTGTCAGGCCCTGATTTTGCATGGTGATGCTGTCTCTGGACTTCTACCCTGTGGAACTGCCTTGAATCCTGCTGCCGTTTGGGTGGTGGGTGAGGGGTCATCTCATTATCTTATATTGACTAGAAGTCCTAGATGGACCTAGAAATTAGAAGAACATAAATGGGGTTGACTTAGGTATTGAGTCACCAACCACTCATATCACCCAGGCCGTGCTCTGTGACTTCTAGACTTTCATGCATCAGGTAAAAGAGAGAATTAGACAAAGTTCTTAATTTTCAGGTTTTCATTGTTTTTGTTTGTTTGTTTGTTTTCTTTTTTTCCAGCGGTGCTAGGGATTGAACCTAGAGCCTTGCACATGCTAGACTAGTGCTCTACCCCTGAGACACCCCCAGCCCCTGATTGTCTGTTCTTTTGCCTGACACCCAGACCTTGCTTTTATTCAGAAAACAACAACAACAACAACAACAAAAATAACATTAAATTGAAGAAAATTAGATTCAGAACAGGAGTTGGAGAAAGGTTGGAGACTTCAGTTTTCCCCTTCTGGGTGAGGACAGCCTCCAGAGCTGTCTGCAGGGTCTGAGGTGGTTATGGCTGATGTGGTCTCAGTTGGAATGTGCTCTGCCATGTCTAGTTGATTTGTGAAAGACATTTCCATTGGCAATGCCCATGGATGAATGAGCACAGGCCCCACGCCTCTTAGTGCACACTGACATCAGGGCAATTTCCACCTGCACGGTGTCTGGGAAACAGATCAAATGCCCTCTGACATGTCTGCGTTCTATTTACAACAAAATCTACACTTCCGAGTTCTAACAGCTTTCTTTTTCTTAAAAGAACAATCTTTAAATAGACTCCTGAAATGTTGGAGGTAGGAAGTTCACGTCCTCCAACCCTCTTATCTCACAGCTGGTGCTATTTTGCATGAAGGAGAGGTTTTCCAGAGCTTTTAGAGCAACCTAGATGATGATGGTGGTGGAAACAACTCCCCTTAACAGCTCCTGATGTGTGCCACACAGTAGGCACAGGAGCGGTATATATACATTCCACACAGCTTATCTTAATTAACATAAACTTGATACAGCAGTCAACCAATAAGGAATCTCCACACTTAATGGCTCGCTGGCGCCACATCACAAACCACTCCCCCTGGCAAAATGCCAGGCGCCATCCTGACTTGTTTACAGACTCTAACAGTTAGACATGCTTGCCCTTGGAAACCTCCCCTTCTTCCCCCTTAGGAAAGATGTATTGGGCACCTTCTCCACAGGCTCAGCCTTCTCAACCTTCTTTTGCTAGGTTATTCCCCTTTTCTGCTTATCATCTTGCCCTTTTCCCACACATTACCAGGTAGTCACACAGCTCAATTTTACTGCCTTTTTAAAAACTTTTCTTAGCATATCTCTAAATCTTGGCCTCTAATTCTTTTGCAAAACAGCAACTGTGGTGCCAAATAGCATAACTCTTGCTTTTGCCTTTTGTTGCTCAGTTTTCTCCCACTAATGACCCAGCCAGCCTCTTGCCCACAGCACTGTTTCAATTCCTCCCCTTTGGCACACACACCTTTAATGACTTGGATGCCTCTGGATTGTAAACTTCTGGGACTCAGCTGATGTGAGGCCCTAGCCACGTCAGCATCTCCTTGCAACTTGTAGGAAAGCAAATGCTCAGTCCATTCAGAACCCACTGAAGCAGGATATTCGGAGGTGTCTTACCATGCCCTCCAGGTAATTACAGTACATAGGGGAATTTGCCAAATCTCATCCTTGCCTACTCACAATCCTCTTGTGAACCCGTTTTTGCCCCACTGTGAGCATTATGTAAGGGTAAAGATCATATGGGATGCTTTCTGGGTGCTTATGCAGAAGCAGATCCAGTCTTTAAGGAGACTAAAGGCTATAGAAAGGGGGGCATGCTTTAAGAATAAATATAAAAATTTGAGTGCAAACTAGGTAGAAAGACAAGTATTCAATTAAAAATAAAGTTACAAATGTTTCATTTGAACATGTTGTAAATATTTCCAGTGTTATAACTAGGAAGGCTCTTACTGATGGGACCACAGTTACCAGTAAGACCTTACTAATGGTGAATATGGCCCCAGATCCATATTTTGAAACTTAGCCTCAATATGAGGACACAAAGAGATGAGGCTTTTGGGGAAGTCATTTGGTCATGAGGGAGGAGCCTTCATGAATTTGGTGCCCTTACCAAAGAGTCCCCAGAGAGCTGCCTTGTCTTTCTGCCATGCAAGACTGCAGAGAGAAGGCACTGTCTGCGGGTACAAGGTCCTTCATCAGACACTGACTTTGGTGGTGTCTCGATATTGGACTTCCCAGCATCCAGTACTATGAGGAATAAATGTCTGCTGTTTAGATGCCTGCCACACAGTTAATGGCAGTTTTGTTAAAGTTCCTAAATAAACTTCAACAGTAGCACACCATTTTCATTGATTAATTTCTGGATTTACATATGCATACATACATACATATACATATATACATACATATACACACACACACATATATATACACATATGTATGTGTGTGTATGTATGTATGTATGGATATATATCTTTATATGTGTGTGGGGGGTACCAGGGATTGAACTCAGGAGCACTTGACCACTGAACCACATCCCCAGCCCTATTTTGTATTTATATTTAGAGAAAGTGTCTCACTGAGTTGCTTTAACACCTTGCTTTTACTAAATCTAGCTTTGAACTCATTATCTCCCTGCCTAAGCCTCCCAAGCCACTGGGATTACAGACATATGCCACAGTGCCCAGTCTTTTTTTCTAAAATTTTAACCTTATATATATCACTACCTTATGTGACAAGAATTTGGTAATATGACTTCTGTAGAGCAAATAAGAAGATAATTCAGTCTCTTTTTTTTTTTTTATCCCTATGGTTGTTCAACATTCAGCATCTCTAGGAATGAGCATTTAGATATCCTCCAGCCTAAAGGTAACTATTAGGGCTGCTGTGAGATTTGGCAATGCCTTCATTTAGTACCTTTCATCCATGGGCTATTACAGATATGCTCATAGTTTCCAGTGCTACTCTCAGTTCATGCACTGTAAACACAAGAATTCTGGTAAATTTTGCATAATGTTGTACCCATAAAAAAGAATTTTAAAAGTCAGACTGTATTCTAATTATATATGCTGCATATATTGAATTTATTTCTGGTAACTTCAAATCTGTTTTGAGTAGGCATCAATAAAAATAAAATCTGATGCATCCAATCTTGCTGTTCTCATTATTAGAGGAGTTTTTCACAGGCTCTATAGATTTTATTGACTCTTACACCACCTGGATTCTCTTTGCTTCATGTATCATGAAACATTTACCATAATTTAAACTCTAACTCTGCATTGTCACATCACTTGTTGAGTGGTTGGCACTGGGAAAAGGGATATTCCTGAAGTTGTGTCTTCAGTGGGGATTTGGGCAACAGTAGGAAAATGCAGTCCAAAGTACAATGTTATCAAATAGTGGGATAAATGGAGTCCAGAAATGCCTAAAGCTACTTAAAGTCATCTAATAGTAGAAAAGTGTGGTGGAAGGCAGTTACAACTGAGACATTTGCCTTAGTCCCATACAATAAAAACATTTATTTTAAAAAATAAGTTACAGCAGAGTATAGTCATGTGGACAAATGAACAGGGTCCTTTCCAGAATGCCTTTAGAAACCCATATAAATAAGAAGCTTTGAATCTAATCATCATCAACTTGTGAAACATCTACTCCTGTCCACCTGAAGATTATCTTGCTTGACGGAACCAAGATAGCATAGATTCAATGTAGCATAGATTCAAGATAGCATAGATTCAAGATAGCATAGATTCAGGAGCTGTGGCCTTTGAAGAAGCATGATATAGTAATATGTTTTTGTTGATATGATGAAAAGCCTGAAGCATGCTATTTTTGAAGGACAAGAGGTTTTTTATTTGTTTGTTTGGTTGTTTTCTTAGGTCACAGACTTAAAGTCAAAGTGGCATCACGTAGGCTCTTCAAGGGTCCCCTTTGACTTCATCACCTCATGGCTAGTGGCAAAAGCAGGGGCATGTTGGGAAGTTTGTGAGCACATCAACCACAGCAAGCTAGAGAGTCTCAAAGGTTGGCCTCAGGCTTTCACAACTTGCTCTTGCAAAATCCCCCAGGGGGTCCCATGAGAGCGATCTCACACTGAGGACAGCATCACTAATGACCTAGGAACTCTGCACCAGGTCCCACCTCTTAAACCTCCAAATACTGCCACCCTGGGAGCCACACCTCCAACAGATGAAACTTGTAGGGGTAGAAACAACATCCAGCTCAGAGAACATGATAATACAAATAGGAAGACCTTGTGCTCTAGCTCTCAGATTCAATAGATCACATGGATGTTACGTCCACCTTCTCAGGTACGCCATCTGCCTACTCCATTGAGTTCCAGTGATACCAGTCTTGGGAATCAGGATGGGGTCCTTTGTGCCCCATTGTTGAAGATTAAATACCCAAGAAATGCCAAGGCAAGAGTAGAGAGCAAATTTTATTTAGGAGAGAGAAACAGAGACAGACCTCTCTGGAGAGAAGGAGACCCAGAGCTGATGATCCGCAGGAGGGGATGTGTCTTGCCCTGTGCGGATCTCAGATTTGCTTTCCCACTCCCCACCTCCTCTTTCTACCCTGATGTTTTAGCCAGCTATTTCACTGTTGTGACTAGAAACCATGACCAGAACAACTGTAGAGGAGGAAAGTTTATTGGGGGCCTCATGGTTTCAGAGGTCTCCGTCCATAGAAGTCAGGCTCCATTCCTCAGGTGAGGCAGAACACCATGGCAGAAGAATGTGGGAGAGGAAAGCTGCTCACATGGTGATCAGGAAGCAGAGAGAGAGAGAGACTATTCCCATCACCAGGTACAAAATACTCCAAAGCCCCACCACCAATCACCACCTCCTCCAGCCACACTGGACCTGCCTCCAGTTACCACTCAGTTAATCCCATAAGGGGATTAATTCACTGATTGGGTTAAGGCTCTCAAAACCCAATCATTTCGCCTCTGAATCCTCTCACATTGTCTCACCTGTGAGCTTTTGTGGAACACCTGTCTATGTGCCCAAAGGCAGGAAAAGAGCAGCCCAGGGGGTGCTCATTATCAACCTCTTGTCTTGGGAGGAGAAATTCCCAAGAGGTGTTAGCAACCTGTAGAGAGGGGAAGGCAGTGGAGCATCTCATTTCCCTTTTGTTCCTAATGAGCCCCCATCATTTACTCTCTGTGCTGACTGCCTATCTTTGGTCTCCCCAGCAGGTCCATTTAAATAACATTCATATAAACAAAACAAATCAGAGCCCCCTCTTCCTCCACAAGCTTGTCTACTCCTTACCTTCTTTAAGTGACTTTCTATCTGATCACTGTTGGTGTACTGGGGAATGACTGAGACCATTTGTTCACACTTTGCACCTACTCATTTTTTTAATAACTTTATTTTATTTGTATATTCTTTTTTTATGTGGTGCTGAGGATCGAACCCAAGGCTTCACACATGCTAGGCAAGTGCTCTACCACTGAGCCACAACCCCAGACCCTGCACTTACTCTTTTTAATGAGATCTTGCCATCTTTTTTTTTGACTCTCTGTCCCTGCTTATGAACACAAGACTTTCTAGGTTCTTCTCAGAAGTTTGACTATGAAACAATACTTCATCTTTTTTCTCATGCCTGAGATCCATAGATCAGAAAATTTCAAAGTCACATGCCTCATAAATATCAATTAGGGGAAAAGTGAAGGCATGACTTTCTAAGACAAATGAAGGTCGAGCTGTAACTGTGTGGCCGTATTTAATACATAAGAAAATGAAGGGTGACAGAGGGCTCTGACATTGCATCAAGCTGAGGACCTAGGGGAGGAATAATTAGCTAGAGGGGCTACAGTGTCACATGCTGGTGCTTAAAATAGGAGGGCAGGAAAACTCCTTTGACTTTGACAGAAATGACAGTGAGCATAGAGAGGCATGTTGGAAAGAGGCCTGAATTGAGTGGGTGAAGTCATGGCTTGTGGTCTGAACTGTGTTAGCAAGCCAGGAAACCCTAGGCAATTCACCAATGTCCGTGTGTTCCAGGATTCTCACATGGGAACTGGGTTTTGACCAGGTAAGGTTCAAGCAAATGAGAAATTTGAACATAAAAACTGAAAGCAGGAACACTGGTATTGAAGGTGTTCAATCCCAGGGGCTGGGGCTGCGAACGTCCTGGCTCACCATTTACTCAAGTCAAAGAAAGATTTTGAAGGGCTCAACGGAGAGGTTTGGGACATTTTATTACTCACTCATTCCTCTGCCATGGTGGGCTGGGATACAATGGAGGGCCACCTTGTGTCCACAAGAGGGGGATGTGTAGGGAGGGTTGCATGCCCACTGTGTAGGTGGATTTCCTCTGACGTCTATGAGTCACTCTGTTTAGATCCTCACCTAGAGATTGGAGATGAGGCTGTGGCCAGCTTCCCTTCTCCATTTCCTTCAGGATCACATTCTCTAGAGACCTCATCTTATTGCACACTTTCCTAGGCATGGATTAGTGTTTAGCCCAGCACATGGGCATGGTATAGTAACAAAAGAGGGAGCTATCTTACATAAAGTTTCAAGGGCCCTGAAAACTTAAAATCTTTCCACATAAATGCATTTTCTTTGAACTACACATAGCATTCTGGATTGGCCTCTTATGCTCTAAAGCTCACAAAGGACCAGGAAAACAGGACCTTAGATTCAACCTGCCATCATGCTTTGGGCCCAGTTGGACGAGTTGTAGTATCTGTTGGGGCTTTAATATTCCTTCCCATAAAATAAAGGTCTTTCCGGCTGGGGATGTGGCTCAAGTGGTAGCGCGCTCACCTGGCATGCGTGCGGCCCGGGTTGGATCCTCAGCACCACATACAAACAAACGAAAACTAAAAAATAAATATGAAAATTTTAAAAAAATAAAGGTCTTGCTTATCATCAAATGATTCTTTAAAATGCAAACATAAAATAACAATAGAACAGATAAAGACTTTGTTTCTGTAGCTTTCATTCAGAAATCAGTGTGTATTGTCATACATTGAGGTCTGAAAACTGAGGTGTCTGTGGCTTCAGGGTGAGGACAATGGATTTCCTGCCATTGATTATTTCTATGGATTCTGCCCTAGGTGTCTCTTTCCTTGGCTGATTTTAATCTAAATCCATTCCTTATATTAAAAAAACCCTGTAATTCTGAAAATATAAGCACTTTCAACAGATTTGTGTTTCTCTGTTGTAATTATGTAAACTGAGGGTGGTTTGGGGAGCCCCAAGGCCTTGCAATTGGTGTTGGAACTGAGAGTGGTCTTAGTGCATTCTGCTGCCTCTAAGTTTGCAGTTGGCTAAAATTCCTGCAGAGCTTCACAGTTCTGCCCTAGGGGACTTCTAAACTTTATTTAGAATTTAGCTTGGAGAACAACTCCATGCCTAAGGGCATTGTCAAAAACAATGGAGAGCTTGGTGGAGAACAGTTAAGAGCAGGCTGTTAGCTCTAGGATCCAAGCAAAGCAGCACACCAGACAGAAGTTTAATAAAGAGAAGTAAGGAAGAAGACAGCCAAGAAAGGCCCGTCTTGGCCTAGAGTCAACATGAGAGTCAGAAAGTCTGAACCTAAGTTCAGCTGCACCAACTCAGGAAAAATCATTGCAAGACGTGGAGTAGACTCAAAGCATCCCCAAGTTGCACACACAGACCCTATCAACATAGGAGAAAAGTCTCTAGGCACAATGGGTTCCAATACAATCTCTGACCAAATACTCAATGAATAAAAAGCTACAGTGGCCCAGGAAAGGCTCATGGGAACCTATGTAAGGAAATAAAATTGCACTCATTTTTGGGAGCTAGAAAGTTGTGCAAATTTCATCTTGTCAGGAGTGATGGCTGAAGAAAACTCCAAGCTGCTAACTACTGGATAGGAGTAGAGAGTCAATTGTCAGCAGACAAGATAATCATCTCCTAATAAGGCCTTATTCAAATGGAAAGATTGTGAGGCTTACCTGGAGGGAACATCCCAGCTAAAGGTTTGGGTGAACCCAAATGGGACTTACAGGAAGGATTAAAGCTCAAAGGCCAAATGCCTCAGCCAACAACCTTGACAATTTTTTAATACATTTTGATCAATGCTCATAGCCAAATGCTATCTAAGCCCCTTAGCTAGCACACCAAATGGCATCCTGTTATCAGGTCCCCTCCTGTATTGCAGGAGTTCAGTCTCTCTTCTTCTCACTGAAATAAGTCCTACTCCATCTACTATTGCACTCCATTATTTCCTGTGCTTTTTATTCTTCAATTTGTGAGATAAGAGCCCAGAAGGAAGTTGGCAAAGTAGAGAATCTAATTTTATTTCAAACTAGGGTTTTACTGCTACTTGACTTAATATGGAATAAAAATGTTAAACCCTGAACTTTGATATCAATCTTGAAGCTCCAAACACATTTAATTAATGCAAAGTATAAAAATATAACTTATTAAGTGGGAAAAAATTCATGTCAGGGAAGTAGCTTATGCCAATCTGTAAATGACCCCTCAGCATTCAGAATCAAATACAAAAACAAGAAAAAATAACTGAGCAGGGCCATGGGAGACTGTGTTCTATGGGAGAAATGGGCTTTTCAGAATGAGTGCTAAAATACCTGAAGTTTCTTAAAAATTATGAAGCATGCAGGAAAAAAGAGGGCGTGGTTAATAAACAGGAAAGCAAGGAATCAACAGGAAGTAATAAAGACAACAGGAAGTAATAAAAACAACAGGAAGTAATAAAGCTGTCTTTGGAGGGTCTAAGGTGACTGCATTAGAATGTTTCCAAATAGCCCCTATATACATATTTGAGGACTAGGGAAAACTGTATTTAAATAACTAAGAGGATATGCATTAGACTGTATAAAATTATGACTAAATGATTTTCAATATGCAAACCAAGACAATTCAATAGCAATCAGATTTTTTAAAAAAATGTTGAAGGTTTTCCTCTTTTCACACAGAAAATTTAGGAACAACAACAAAATTTTTGAACCCAAATGTAATAACTGAAATTGCAAAATTCTTAGGGGGAGTTATGAGAGTAAATTCTTTGGATTAGGCTATGGTTTGTTAGACATTAGCATCAAAATCATAATAGTTAAGTTGGGCTACATGAAAACTCTTTTCTATAAACAATACCATCAAGAAAGTGAGAAGCAAATCATAAAACTGGAGAAAATATCTGCAAATCATATAGCAGATGAAAGATTTATACTGAGAACATATATAAAATAAAGTTTCTTATAACAGTATAAAAGATAAATAATACTTATAATACTATAAAAGATAAATGAATTAGATGATAGGCAGATTATTTGGGTAGCCATTTCTCCAAACTATGTTCACAAATGTTCAATAAGCACATGAAGTACACTTAATATCACTAATCATTAGAAAAATGCAAATAAAAAATACAGTGAGATAAAATTTCATAGTTACTAAGATGTCAAAAGACAGACAAGTATGCATGAAGATGTGGAGAAACCTGAACACATAAGAACTGCTAGTGTAAAGATAAAATTGTCCAAGCCCCCTTCCCTCAATAAACCATCCCAGAAAAAGAAAGTCAGATTGATTTGTAAGGTATTTTGGACATTTCTCAAGCTGTTACATATAAAATAACCATCAGATCCAGTAATTCCATCTCTAGGCATACACCCAACAATAGTAAAAGCATATGTTCATGCAAAAGCTTGTATAAGAATGTTTGTAGCAACATTATTCATTATGATTTTTTTCTCTCTTTCTTTCCCTCCCAGCGGCCCTCCCCCGCTCTCTCTTTATTTCTTTCTTTTCTTCCCCCACACTTTCCCTTCTTTACACCATTTTTTTCCTCTACTTCGTCTTGAATGCCTTCTTCTTTCTTAAGATATCATCAAGTAAACAAGAAAACACATGCTCTTGAGTGAAGACGCAAGTGACAGAGAAGTTTATGCTGAACACACAATGGGTGACATTTGCCCAGATATCCAAAGTCAGGCTCTAGGAGGTAACAGAGATAGTTAAAGATTTTAGGGGCGATTATTCATTTCTTTGCAGTGAGTGATGAAAATTATTTCCCCATCTTCCTTTTGTAATATATAGACAATGATCATTGCTTATAAACACAGTTTTTTTTCTTTCTGAGATTCCTGTAAAAAATATTTAGTCTTATTTAATAATTTTTCAATATAAAAATATTTATTCAGTAAGCACAGTGAAACCAACAGATAATATCATATAAAAGACAATAAAGTGCCTAGCATTCAAGGTGTCTGTCAATAAATCTAAGTACTTCAAAGCACCCAGGAGAACACTAAGGAACTATCAAAAATCTGATACAAATATGGATTCGATTTATTAGGTGATTCCAACTTCAGAATGGTTTCAAGTAGCTTATGTTTTTAGCAAGAACTTGCCCCTTGTAGTATCAGGGTGCATTTGCTAACAGAGGTTCAGGAACTAGTCCAAACTACCCTTACAAGAAGTGGAATGTCAAGGTAGATATTCTGGCTGCCGCTGTCATACTTTTGCAAAACTGCAATGTTGAATTCTATATCTCCTAAGCTGATTGAGCTCTGGAGTTGGGAAGATGACTGAATCATGAAGGTTGTGAAACAGGCATGGAATCAATGACCCTAAAAATAAAGTGGTCCAGGAGAGCTAGTTCACACTTTTAGCCAATTGGGCATCTGGTGAGAAGCTGCCATCTCTGAGCCAGAAAACAGACCCCCACCAGACACTGAATATGACAGCACCTGATCCTAGAATCCCTAGTCTCCAGAAATGTGAGAAAGAAATTAATGTGGTCTACAAAGGATCTAGTTTATAGTATTTTATTATAATAGCGCGAAAAAGCCAAAACACTATTTCTCAGCTTATTCTAAAGCAGTCCTTATGAAATTAAAACTTGCGCATTAGACTGTCCTTGACTTGAGCAGATGGACACTTCACACTCCTTAGTTATACCTGGTTTCTTACACTGGATGAAGAAATTCTAATATTATCTTTTCTTTAAAGTGATCTTTTAACATTTATTTATTTATCTATCTATTTATTTATTTTATTAGTTGCTCAAGACAATACAATGATCTTGATATATCATACAATTGATTCAAATGGGGTATGAATTCTCATTTTTCCACGTGTACAGATTGCAGGATTACATTGGTTATACAGCCACGTTTATACATACAGCAATACTAGTGTCTGTTGTATTCTGCTGCCCTCCCTATCCCCCCTCCCCTCCCCTCCCCTCCCCTCCCATCACCTCTCTCTACCCAATCTACTGTGACACATTTCTCTCTCTCTCTCTTTTTCCCTTCCCCCTCACATCATCATATATGTATTTTGTATAGCGATGAGGGTCTCCTTCCATCTTCCGTGCAATTCCCCTTCTCCCTCCCATTCCCTCCCACCTCTCTTCCCTGTTTAGCGGTAATCTTCTTGGCCAATCCCTAAAAAACAAATGCCGAATGTCTTCTCTGATATAAGGGGAGGTGACTCAAAACAGAGTGGGGAGGAAGAGCATGAGAAGAAGATTACCTCTAATATTATCTTGACTAAAAACTGGAAGTTGGACTTTACTATTTGCAGAAACAAAATATTAGGTTCTTCTCAGAGTTTCTCTGGACTAAAAATGTTATTATAACATGGAGAGATAATATCTTTCCTAATTTCTCAAGTTTTGTAGCTTATTTATGTTAGTTGTTTTTATACTGCTATAGCAAAGTACTTGAGATAACCAATTAATATGAAGAAAAGGTTTATTTTGGGTCAAGGTTTCAGAATATGGTTGGTTGATTGCCTTGCTCTTGCACTTGTACAAGGCAGTAGATCATGGCAAGGAGCATGTGGGAGAGGAGGTTGCTCATTTCATAGCAGTTGGGAAGCATAGAGAGAGAGGAAGTGATTAGGATCCCAATATCCCCTTCAATGATATGTCCAAACAACATCACAGATTTCTACTAGACTTTCCCTTTTATTTGTGCCATTACCTCAAAATGGCACCAGAGTCTGTCAAAATTAAGACTTTAGCATCTGGAACTTTAGGGCACATTTAAGCCCCAAATCATAATATGCTGACCCTGGTCCCAAAGTCTCATGCCTATCTCAAAGTACAAAATGCATTTAGTACATCTCCAAGAATCCCCCAGATCTTAACAGTTTCAATATTTCTTAAAATTCCAAATCCAACGTTTTCTCTGAAATTCAAGGCTACTCAGCTATGAGCCCTTGTTAAAATCAAAATGGAAATTACACACTTCTATGATAAATATTCCCATTCCAAAAGAAAACAATAGAAGATAATAAGAAGGAATGGGTCTAAAGGGAGACTGAGACTCAGAAGGACAAGCATCAATCCTACAGCTCCAAGTCAAGCATCGCAGGCACAAGGTGGCATGTTGTAAGCTCTGAAAGGCTTGGACAGCCCCTCCCCTGCAGCCTTGCTGGATGCAATCCACATAGGCTGACTCTTAGGCTGACTCTTCCCATTACCCACAGCTTTCCTCAGCAGGTGCTCCACATTCCTGGCATCGCTGACCTTCTGGGGTCTCCACTGCAGCCTTGGCTGTACTCTCCACAGTTCATGCTTTACCTTGTCAAGAGATGCTTACAGGGAGATTAAACGCACCAACCACTGCCTGGTCTACAAGGTGTTTCTTTGAAATCTTGGTGGAAGCCTCCACGACGCAACAACACTTCACATTCTGCATGCCTGAAAAATTGGCACCATGTGGATGATTGGCGGCCAGCATGGACTGAGCTGTGTCTCCCTTGTACCAGGCTGCAGTGGCATCTGAGTGCCTTGATGCCTGAATATGGGGAAACAATTCCCTAGACAATCTTATAAGAAAGGTACCTTGGAGTCCTTCTCAAAGCAATGCATTTTAAAAGAATTTGCAATTTTACCACCTTGATCCTTGGATCGATGTGGTCTTGCTGATTACTGAAATGTCCTCCCGTTTTTGTTTTTTTTTCTGATGTTCAGATGTAAAGTATTTATCTTCTTTGTAACAGTGCCAATCTATTTAGCAACCACACCTTCATCACCAGTGCCTTTAGACATCCTCCTTTTTATGGACAAACAGCAAGTTTTAAGAATCTGACTGTAGCTGTAAATCTGGCTAAAAACCTCCAGAAATACCTAATACCTGAATGTTTTGCTTCCTCAAAACTTCCTCCATGAGATAAACTAGTCCATCAACTTCAAATTGCCTCACACAAAGTCTCAGGACAAGACGTAAACATATTTGCCAGAAGGTAACATACTTGGACTGTAGTTCAGTTTCCCTTAGAATCCTCATTCTCTTCTGAAACCTCAATAACACAGCCATCACTGTCTACATTTCTAGCACCATTCTTTTCTTCTCAGCCCTCACCAGAATCACCTACTTTTAGCATTCTTGGCTTTCAGTAGCCTGCATCTCCAGACTTTCCAAATTACTGCCAGAAATCAATGACAAAAGCTCTGAACCACAGCATCATGTAGTCCCCACAGCAACCTCACTTCTCAATATCAATTTTCCTGTGTTGGTCCACAATATCAATTTTCCTGTGTTTATCCTGTGATAAAATACCTGAGATAATCAATCCATAAGGAAGAAAGATTTATGTCAGCTTGTAGTTTAAGAGGTTTCACTTCATGGCTACTTGGCTCATTGCTCTTGGTCTGCAGGAGCACAGTACCTCATGGTGGGAGTGCATGGTCTGGGAGCTTTGTTCACCTCATGATGGCCAGGAAGGAAAAATATAAAGATCGTGACTGCGATCCTAATATTCCCATCAAAGACTCACTCCCAGTGACTTGATTTCCTTCCATTAGTGCCACAGGCTGATCATTAAGCCTTTAGCACAAAGGCTTTGGGGGACATGTAAGATCCCCTATGGGATCAGTCATCCCTTCCTAGATTAAAATTCTTACACTTGATAATCTCACTGTCACCTAAATACAGTTAATAGCCTGGGAAACAAATGGCCCAGGGCTGACAGATGGTCATTATCAGGAGGAAAGTCTTCCAACTTGGGGCACTGGGTACTGCTATAGCTGCTACCTGGTTTGGACACTATGCGGACAGGTACACTCTGAACCCCCGGGGCTGTAGGACCACAGTGTACCCTGCTGTTATCAGATCCAGGCAACGTCTTAAGTCGGACCTCTGGGTTGGAGATAGCTGTTTTTCTTTTGAATGCACATAGACTCTTTGTCTGGGGGATTCAGATGAGTACCACATGCTAGGAATTTCAAAACTTTTTGTTTACAGAAGAAGATGAGCAGCTCAGAAGTAGGATTATGTATGTACAATGAGTCCCAGGTGTCGGAAACACTTATGCAACCTATAAAACTCCCTGATGAGGCTTCTTCCCTGAGCTTCACAGATAGTTCAGTTAGTGTTTACGCAAATGAGAAAACAAATCAGTAGTTAACAGGAACACCGCTGTGCTAACACATTAACTTTCACTTTATAACCAGATGATGTCAACCAATGCAGGTTCCCCCAGTGGGGACTCTGTCAGTCAGGAGAGTGTGCAGATTGTCCCCCTCCTGCCGGGATGGCAAAAATAGATCTATCTTTGTCAACCCAAATCAACAAAATGTGGGGTGGCTTTGTGCAGAGATGCATATAGCACATTACATGAGCATAGATGGCTGGATTTAGAGTTAAGCAACAAAAGTCCTGGATTTACCCTGGCCCCAGCTATCAATTTCCTAGGGCTTATATAACAAATTACCCCGAACAAGGTGCCTTAAAACAACAGAAGTTTATTATCTTATGGTACAAGAAGACAAAAGTCTAAAATCAAGCCTCCTTTCTGGAGGCTTGGAATGAGCCTTCCCATGTGTCCCTCCTAGATCCTGGTGATTACCAGCTATCCATGACATCCCTTGGTTTAGTGGCAGCATAGTTTTAATCTGCTTTCACTTACCCTTCTCCATATTTCTTTTGTTTGTGTCTATGCAAAATTTTCTCTGTTTTTGTAAGGAAACGAATCACTGAATGAGGACCTACATTAATCCAAATTGACCTCATCTTGAGCTGATTACATGTGCATAGATCCTATTTCCTATAAGGTCTCATTCACAGGTCCAGGAGTCAGGATTTCAACATAGACTTCTGTGTTCATGATTCTGCCCACAATCTGTGTTAGAATTGAATTGATCTGAGCATATTTGGTAGCTAGAGAAGGGGCAATTCACATACTTCTCCTTGTGAAGCATTATGGAGGGGTAGTGGTTAGGGCAGGAAAAAGCACTTGGGTACTACTTGTAGGAACTCAGAGAATATGCCAATTATCTGCAGAACACTGACTCTGAGGTTGGGTTTTTAGTCAATAAATGTGCATTAAATTTCACCATGAGTAAGTGGTGCACACTGGTGACAGGGTAGTGGATAAGACAGACATGATGTCTATCCCTGAGTGGTGTAGAGGAGAGAGGCCAATCCTCTAAAGCACAAAACGGAGTCTGTTATAAAGGTAATTCCTGGGCCATTTTCCCTCAGGCTCATCATTGAGACCTAGAGACAGTGATTAGGAGTGGGATTGGAAAGAGTACCATGCTTACAGGCAGTTTGTGAAATATTGGAAGCAAAAATCAGTAGTCTTCTAGGCCACAAATAGTCAAGTCTGTATTTATACAGTATAAACCAAAACATAAATGAAGCATATTATGGTCTCTATTTTCTGTGACATTGAGACTCTGGGAAGGCAGCATTTGTTCTGGCAGAAAAGAGTGCTGTATTAGTTTTCAATTGCTGCTGTAATAAGTTGTCACAAATAGTGGCTTAAAGAAACAGAGATACATTACCTCAAAAGTTTTGGAAGCCAAAAGTCTCAAAAGGTTTTACAGGGCAAAACCAAGTTTGGTGGAACTGACTTCTAGGGCTGCCCGGGTCCTTCACTCTGATCTCTGCTTCCATGGCATGACTGCTTCTCTGAGTCTTCTGCCCTCCATTTTCACTTATTACACCTGTAATTACACTGCACATCATCTAAGTAGGCCAGGATGATAGCCCCACTTCAATATTCACTATCATATCTGCAAAGTCATTTTTCCTTGTAAGGTAACATAGCCACAGGTGCAGCGGGGGGATCAGGGCATGAACACTGATCATGAGCACCCTCAGTATTCAGGTAAATCTTTATCTACACACAAATACTTTATGTGAGTGTTGTGTATATGTGTGCATGTGAACATCTGATTGAGAGGTTCCTCTTTTTTTATCCACTCCTTCAGCAATATTTAATTCCAGTAGACAGCAGTGTTTTTTTTTTCCTGTTTACATGACCTATGCCCCGTTCAAGTATAATTTGGCCAAAATGCCTGATATATCTACAATGTATATCTATAATATATCTACAATATAATTTACTAGTTATTTGGTTACTAGTAAAACACCACGAAAGTTTGTCCGACTGCCACAGAGTTTACATGATACATGATAAATTGAGTGGAAGAGTCTATTTACTCCTTAGAGTTCAGACAAGGTTAGTGTCAAAGTATTAAGGAAAAGATTGTTATAAATGGGTTTACATCCACATATGTATTATGTACTCATAATTAATATTGTTATATATATAAACTGTATCAGGGAAATAGTCTATAATCATAATGTAAAATATGCTCATACTAATATAAAATTTATTTGTATTTATTTATGAAATGTTTTATTTAACTATATCAAATGTATATGTATATACACACACACTAAGAAATGTGAATAGTATACATTTAATATACTGTAACTATATTATGCTATATGCTATATTATAATTTAAAATAGTTAAATCTATATAAAATGAAGGCTTAAGACTCATGTTTTATATAAAATATGTATATACATATAAGAAATGTACTTTTATACTTTTTCTTTTACCATTTTTTAGTTCTTGGCAATGTATTATTTACTTGGTCCATGAAATTTCATTAAATAGATAATAACATAATAAAGATCAGAATTTATAATTATAGAGTGAACTCCATAATTTCAGGAAGAGAGAAACATATGTTGAGCAATTGGTTTTTATTTTATACTGCATAGCCCTTTCTCCAAGTGTGTGAGATAGTTAAGTTATGATCACTCCTTTGTACACAGGGAATGTGTAGACCGTGACACTCAGTAGATTGTGACTTTCTAGGAGCAATGAGCACGTGTCAGAATCTGAGCTCAATTCTAGGCTTTAGGATTCACCCAGTTTGGTCACTTATAGTCACCCTAATTTTGGCCTGTTTGAGCCACTGTAAAAGCAGGGAATGTAAGCAGCTCATTACAGACATTGGGAAGAGGTAAACTCATGAAATGAGCTAAAAAATCTACAAGATTTGATCACTAGTAAAACATCAGGAAAGTTTGTCCGACTGCCACACAGTTTATATGATGCATGTTAAATAGAGTGAAAAAGTCTATTTCCTCCCTAGAGTTCAGACAAGGTTACTGTCAAAGTATTAAGGAGGAGATTGTTACAAATGCAAAGCAGTCTACTTTGATTAATCTAATTCAATCCTCATAAGTCTCTGATGTCATTATTGATTCAATTGTAGAGTTGAGGAAATAAAAATTCAGCAAGGATAAGTAATCTTCTCTGATTACACCTTGGTTCAAAATTACAGCATCTCAGGAAGCCAGATTCTTTTGAATATACCCGACTCACTCTCAGCCATGTGCATGTCCTTGGTGGTGAAAGATAGCTTGTGTTTCATAGCACTCTGAATACTAATCTATTATTTTAAACACAGATATGGCGCTGTAGGTTAAAAGGAGACAGACCCATATTCAGAAAATTATAATGCAAAATAATAATTTAAATAAAGCTTTACCAAATTTCCTTCCTTAAACTCTCCACCATCTGTATTTTCTTTCCTTCCTTCAAGTGCAATCTGGCTTCTCAACATTCTGACAGCGGTTGCAGGAAAAGCAAGAAATATTGAAAAAAGAAGAAAGTTCTTTTAAGGCCTCAGGGCAGGCTCTGAGTTCTCTAGAAGGATTTGCTTTGCACTCCTTGGTGAACCTCTGTGCATATCAAAACCTCCTGCAAGACGTCATCGCTTTTCTTTCAGATATGCAGTTCAGTGAGAATGTTTACCATCTGTATGCTTCCTGTGCATGTTTGTGACTCACCCAGATCTCCAACCTTTAAAATAGGAAATAAGGCTTTGCACAGTTTCAAATTCTTTCAAGTTTTACTGGAGACAAAAGTGTGAGTTTTATGAATATCTCCAGGAATCTGCCACCAGAAACATCTAGAATGCTGTTTTGATTTGTGTCTTAGAAGTCCCTCAAAGGGCACATGTTGGAGGCATGGTGGCCAGCCTGTTGTGTTACCTGAAAGTGGTGGAATTTTTAAGAGGTGGGGCAGTGGAAGGAAGTCAACTCATGGAACACATGCTCTTGAAGGGGACATTGGGTTCCTGGTCCATCCTTTCTTTCTTTGCTTCCCAGTTACCAGGACTTAAGCAGCATTGTCCACCACATACTCCTCACCATGATATTCTACACTACCACCGGCCCAAACCAGCAAGGCCCAGTTAATATGGACTAATTCTTCTGAAACTATGACCCAAAGTAAACTTTTGTCCTCTAAAATTTATTTTCTCAGGCATTTTTTCAAAGCAAGAGAAAGCTAACAAAATATACAGTTTTTTTCTGGTCTGGAGCAAGATACTTATGTCATTTCTCCACCTAGATGACTTTGCAACACTTACTCATGCTGTACACATTTGTTATGAGGTTGCCTCCTTCAGATAGCCTGTCCAAACAACCTTTCCCCCTGGTCTGACTTGAATGTATTTAATTTACACAGAGAACCTTGAGCTTGCCTAAAATGTTGAGCCGATTGAGAACAGAAACTGTTTAACTCTGTAATGCCTCCTATGGTGTCTGAATCAAGGAGGTGTTTTATTCAAAAATCAATCAATCAATAAACAAATGTATATGTAGTAACAAATAAAGACCAAGCAGAAAGATTTATAACCTAAGTGAAACGTTAACATAAACCTTAGTCTAAACTAAGTTTAGACTAACAAGAATTGCATACTGCTCTCAAAACACTGGACGATATCTTTAGGTATGATGGGACCCAGTTCTTCTCAACATAATCTCTGGTTCCCTTCCTTTGAGCACATGATCCTGTTGGTCCTTCCCCGCATTCCAATTTACACATGATGGGGGCACTTATCTAAGTCATTGAAACACCTCTTTGGAAAAAAGAACATAAAAGATGAGATGTGATTCTTCACGCTGCCCTTTTCTCTGACCTGGACTCAAGGACCTTCTATATTAACACACTATGTCCAACGTTGAGTGCTGATTAAGTCAGACATTGATCCTTGACAAATAGTTAGGGTTTGTGAACAAAAAATGATTTTTTTGTTACTTTAAGCCACTGAGATTTGGGGTCTTTTTTGTGGCAGCAAAACCTACTCTATTCTGACTTATATAATTAGACTTAACTTATATGTTAAGCTTTCTAATATAATCATCTTGATCTACATTAGTGTTGTTTGATTATTATTATTCATGATGGATGCTCGAAGATACTTAGATAATTCTACTTCTTGGACAGTGCTCATGATACATTTTCTTTCTATGACCAAATGCATGTGAGAGTCTGTCTTGAGGAGTGTGTACTCGAAAAAATGAAGGTCCATTCCATTCCCTTAAGATATTTTTAAAACAAAAGAAAGATATCTCTATTTTGTACTGTATCTAGAAAATTTTCTTTTATTTTTAATTTATAATATGTCTCTTAGAGAATATTAAAACTCTAAGTGTCTGTGTCCTAAATGAGAAAGGAATAACTGTGACAAAATTTCACCTTTTTGGGGCATTTCAAGAATCAGAGAGGGCGTGGTCACCTCCAACTGGAGGCGGTGACCAGGTGTATATGTGTACTTGATTGTGAATAATGAAAGCACCCTCCAACATCTGAATATCTATGGTATAGAAACTGATATTATTAAGGATGAAAAATATGACCAACTGGGGGCTAAGAAAACAGACAAATCTAATATCTAGTTATTGTTTAATATTATCTTGAGTAAAAACACAGCAATTTTTTTTTGTTCAAAATTACTTGTAATTTGCCATTGGGAATTTTGAGTCTACTCAGTGACCCACGGAAAACAACGTAATATGTATTAAGGCCTCCTCCTCCCTCGTCAAACAATACTTTCCTCCCTGATTTTTGGTCAAAAATTCACCTTGATCTAGCAGGCAGCATATCAGCAGCTTCATGTTTTACCATTTGTGAGGAGGTGACAGAGTAGTGACACTGTGACAGCATGAGAGAGGAAAGAGAGACTGGCTATGAAAGTCCCGACACTAGGGCAGAGATATTCTATGCCACCACCAGTGCTTCCACCTAGACACCTTCTACCTCAGCATCTACTCTAAGACTCTAGATTTACCATCAATTTTATTATTAACAGCTTGAAACACTAGCCCATTTTTTTCACAGATTCCAGAAATTAAGACAGGGGACTAGGTGAATTGTTGAAGGTCCGTGGCTAGAAACTTAAGTGATGAGCTTGACATAGAAGCAGACACACACTCCATGATCTAATTGGAGTAAAATCCATAAGTCACTATGCATGGTGCCATGAAAAAATCAAGATGACTCTCCACTGGGTTCAAGGTACTGTTTTGGAAGAAGAAATGGGTACAACCTTTAAGCTCTATTCCCTTCTAGTATATTTTAGTTTTACTATTTAACATGTACATAGTCATTGTTCCATACAATTCAGCTTTCCAGAAATAGATTTCTTTTTTTCTCCTGAAGCTATGGATAGGTAAATTTCAAAGACATGGAGAAATTTCAAGTTACAAAACCTCAGTGGTTTGAAACTACAAGGTCTGTTTTTTTTCTCCAAATTCTCAGAGATTGGAGGTTGATTGTGGTTGGGCTTAAGACGTGTTTTTCATTTATTGGTTTTGGGCAGAAGAAAGAGCCTCTAATTGAGTCTTTCTTGCAGCAGAGAAAAAAGAGAAGTGATAGAAAAGAATGACAAATCTTAAAGACTGTGTTCATTTGAATGTGACACTCCATTGACCAAAGTGGTAATATAGCCAAATTTGGCATTAATGAGGTGGTAAATTTTCTTCTGCAGAAGAGGGGCCCCTTATATGGGTGGGCAACACAGAGGTCGGCGAACATTTTGAATAAATATTACAATTTCCTACACATAGAAATTCAACAGCAAAACTGCCCCTGAACCTCAGAACCCTTCATTTCGGCTAAGGTGTTTACTTCTCTCTGCACTGGCTGACAAACCACCTATTTGATAATGGCAGGCTTAGAAAACAGCAGTTTTAGTGCAGAGCTGAGGGGCATTGCTCTACCTTTTCTACATTGAGATTTCTCCTATATTTCCCATTTCACCATGCAGAAATTGAATCTCCACACAAAGATCATTATTATCCCTGAACAAATAATATGATGTCAAACATTACGTAGACCCTTAAGTCTATGTTGATCCACTTGCTCAAGGTTTTCCATTCCTCTCTTTCCAGATACGCCCAAGAGAAACATTTGCCTTGCAATTTCCCTGAGTCCCATAATAATGAATTCATACCAGTTTACTAAACTGGATATTATACTCGATCTTACTTTCTGCCACTTAAACCTGCTCTCTCAGAGGGAACAGAATAACTTCAAGGATGCCTTCGCCCTTCTTCTTTCCTCACCCCTGCCAACAATGCACTATTTACATAAGCCAGCTATTGACTTAGGACTTAGCCTTCTTTATCCAGTTTGAACATGACAAAATCCTTAAGAGAAAACGGAGGGATATTTTCCCAGCCTTTTAATCATTATTCTTTTCCCTCCATGGGACTCTTGCCAAATCTTAGCTCTGGGTCTGGCCCTCAATATCTGAAGGCATTTTGACATTCTAGCCCCTCTGTGGTCTCTTCCTGGATTTATCCCAGCTTCCTAAAAGCAACTTAAAAATAAAAATGTAAGGAGAGAAAAAAGAACTAGTTTAATGCATTCCACACGTTCTTCTCTTTCAGACTTTTACCTATGCACAGATCACAATCAGAACTTCTTTTTCTTGTCCCATGGCTAAGATTTGAAATACCTTTGAAATTCATCACCTTTAAACTTTACCATTATGAGTCAGTCTTTCTTCTCACCTGGGTTTTTCTTCTTGGAGATATTTGTTGAATTCTTTCAGGGTACAGAGTTTAGCACATCATTGCAGGTGGGTAGCCTTGCAGGTCAAAGAGGAAAGGAAACTTTCATGTGGAAATCCAGGCAGCCTGGGCGAGAGTTTGGATATAAAGAAGTTTCCTCTGTGCCTGTGTTAGGGTTCTCCAGAGTAGCACCCATATAATACATGTGTGTGTGCATGCATGTGTGTGGGTGGGAGAAGGATTTATTATGGGAATTGGCTCAAAAAAGGAAAATGGAGGCTGAGAAGTCCCATAGTCTACTGTCTGTAATGTGGAGAACCAGGAAAACCACTGGTGTAGTTCAATTGTTACTCAGTCTCCTGTTTCAAACATCAACATCTTCCAGAAGCACCTTCACTGACACAACAAAATTGCTTCCACAAGCTGTACTCAGAGAAGTCAGAAAAGTTGGTAAAGATTTAAGTGTCATAGTACAAATACATAACAACAAATCCCAACATTAAGTACAACTATAATGCCTCAATAAAAAATATGAAAAAACAATTAAGAGGTATAATTATAATTTGAGTCTAGATCTGTTTTATTTAAAAGCCTTTTTGTTATTTCCACCAAATCTCCTATGTCTCAAATAGTATCATCGTAGCAATAGCAGGTTTTTCATGAGGAACCTCCTTTCCCATGTTTCTTGTTTCCATATGGAAAGAAGCCTGTTAGTGTGGCCATCCTGTTCTTTAACCAGTTTTGACAGCCTATGTGTGTTGTTTGTTGGTCACTTATAGAAGAACATGTGCAGAGAGGTCTTTGCTCCTTTTGGAACCCACCATGAATGGAGGAGGCATGGTCTGTTGTGTCTGAAGCCCCAGCAGAAAGTCAAGTGGCAAAGGCCTCCCCTGGTTCAAGAGATGCTTGTGATGGTTTGGGCAGGTGCCTAATTCTTGGCAGGATTTTAGGAAACTCACTGTTCCTATGCAATTAGCCACATCCACCTGTTCAGCTTTTAACAGAGGCAGAGAAAATATGTTCATCTCCCTGGACCCCATTCTAGCTCTGTTTCAGTGGGTTTTAAACTTAGACAAGAAAACACATTTTTTGACTTCTCTCCCAAGTGATTGTCCAGACCCTTAGAAACAATGCCCAAAGACAATCCTGTTTCACTGTTTATCTGGGAGGCCAGATGACTGTGGCATGGTATTTTGGAAAAATGCAGAGTTCCTGGAAGTGCCAAGTTTGTTTTATTCCATCTGCAACTCTCCAAGACAGGGCTGGATTCACAAATGTCTTCTTTATTTAAGATCATTAGCAAATAATTCCGGGACACTTGGTCTCAGGGACTTCTGATTACTTTTTAAGTAAATATTTGCCAAAATTTTGGTGACAAAGATTCATTTACAATGAACCAAATACTAAACATCTTTCCTCTTCAGAGTCAAGATAAACAGGTAAAAGCAAAATTTTGTATTTAGCTTACATAAGTTTTATTTATATCCTTCTACTATTTACTAAACACTTGCTCCTTTGCTAGGACTTTACCAGTACTGGTGACATAATGATGACTAAGAATAAAGGACTCTTCCCATGTTCAGAAAGCACAGGTAAGGAGTCTGTTTAGTACCAAATATCTGTATTTTATTTTACTTTGAGTGATCAAATCTGACCCCTGTTATCTTAAGAAAAAAAGCAAAACATTTGAAAGGATGTTGAAGTGTTTGCGGAAAGGGGCATCAGTAATCTGGAATGAAAATAAACCCAGGAGATTCCAGGATGTAGAGCAGTTAACGTGTTGGGTCTTCCAACTGCAGAGCTGCCATGGACGGAACTCAGCACCGATGGCTGTCTGTCTCTGTCTTTCCCTGCCCTTGGTTGGACATTTAAATGAGTAAGTTTCTTGCCTTTGATGCATCAGCTGTGGCCTCAAAGGGATGGTCATGCAAATCTTGGCCACTACCATGTGAGGACTGCTGCAAGAGAGGGGGAATGCTAACTAGGAAGATACAATAAGGCAGTAGGAAATAAATGAATCCGCTGGTTTTGAAGGTCAGAATGGTGGGATAGCATACCTATCTTACAACCTAGAAATACATGACTTATTGGCTCTCTGCACATATATGCTCCCTTTCTCTCTCCAAATATGTCACCATCTGAAGAGATTCTACAATCCCACCTGCAACCCTCAGGTCTTCACAGGAGTACTGGAAAGCCTGCTTCCTACAAGGACCCCCACTCCTGTTGGGATAATGAAAATAAGGAGCTGTGTGGATGATGGATTTCAGATGCTGGATGGAATATTTAAGTGGACTTCTTGGTCCAAATCAATGGTTTAATAAAATTTTGTCAACTAATAGAGATTTTAACCAGGGTTGTGAATCATCCTTGCTTTCCCAGAACAGAGCAGATTCCAGGGAGATGGGACTTTTGGTGTAAAATTGTAAAATCCCAGCAGATTGGGGAAAGTTTGACACCTAAGTCTTAAGCCAGCACTGTATGAGGATATGCTATAAAGACTACTTGGGAGAGAAAAACGGTACTGCTTTCAGAAGAAAAAAATGTATCATGTGTCAGGATCTCACAATAACATGTGATGCACAGTTACTATTCAATGGATGAAAATAATAATGAAATTAATATCTACTTTAAATGAATCACATATTCATGCATAGTGTTAAATGAAGTAAACATATCATTTCAGATTATTTTTCAATCTCCCTTCCTGTTAGCATTTTTCAGAAGAGGAGCCTGAATTAATGTCATAAAGATGAATCTGGAGTAAGTGACCTAACTAGGGCCATGCAGTTTATGAACTGTGTCTCTGGGGCAATAACTGAATTCATTTTAACCCTCAAACTTGAAGTTAAAACTTCTTCCAGGGAATGCTCTCTGCACTCTCAATTCCCATCTCTTTGAATGGTTTCCTTGGTTTGTTCCTGTCTTTGGCCCTTGTCTAAAGGTTTTGACATCTCCCTGGCCAACTGCTGCCATTCAAGATTCCCTAATTTCCAGTTTGACTTCCATAACCCAGAGTAGATATTGTGCTCAGACACCAAATTTCATTGTGTATTAATTTATTTAATTGTTTTATCAGTCTTTACTGTGTGCCAGCTTTGTAAATGAATACATCTAGCCCATATCCTCTGTGTAGTAGGGCAATCTTCCTATGTGGTCAGGGAATTTTATTGTATGTGGCAATCCAACCCAAATCTTTTATAAGTCTGTGTGTCAAATTATTGCCTCTCAAAACAGGATTCCATTTTTCCCCCAGGAAATTGAATGCATTTTTGCATAGGATTCATAGTCTAAGCCTTACTGTCTAGCTTCTTTTTCTTTAAGGTTCTTAAACATAAATAAGTAAAAATAGGGCACGAAAAGCTGAGACAGAGAACTCACACTAGAATTTTTTTTTTTTTTTTTGAGAATAGACACCACTGCTCATACCATGGATGAGCAACCATGACAGTCTTTTAGTAATTGGTGATGAAATAGACACAGCTTCAGTGTTATAAGCAATGGCTATAAAGAGTGAAATAGAAAAACATGATCAGGAATCATGTTGGCTGAGGGGAAGTTCATCCTGTTGTCTGGGGTTTTGTCTTGGAGTTTACTTCCATGGAGAGCTAAGGCTGTGGGCTGTGACTTCATTCCAGTTCTGTATCAACTTGTCTACAAGGAAATTCTCACTTTGGATTTCTGATCTGCTAAATGGGACCACGATGACAAGGACCCAGTGGAAAGTGCTTTGTTCAGGAGCAAAATGTGAGGAACCCAAGCAAGATTCTCAATATATAGACACATCTTTCACAGCAAATATCACCTCTGGGCAAGTAAATTTTTTTTACCTATTTCTTTAAAATTTCCATATATGCTATTGTACAGTTTTGAAAACCTAACTTTCACTTTATTATAGTGAGTATTTGAAGAAGACAAAATAGAGTCAGTAGGGCTTTCCTTCTGTGGGACTCCCATATTTCTGTATGGGACTCATATTTCCTGGTCCCTGAGGGCAGGGATGATATTGATTCCAAGTCAATCTTTGTTACCCTTCATCACTCTGATGTCCAGATCTCTGGCTCCAAGAGCCGCATTTCTTAGAGAATGGTCATGAAGCAGTTTGCTGTTCTCCTGGATTCTGCTCTTCATGTAATTCAGATATCTTTGTAGTCACATTGGGGAAAATCTAAGTCATAAAGGGGGCTTTTTCTCCACCTTGGCAGAGCAGACCTACTCCGAAAGGGGCAGGTGGGTGCAGTGAGCAGTTATGTTTCAGATGGACCCAGGATCTGTTTTATATTTGGGAAGAACACTTGAGTGACCAAACGTCTGATCCGCAGATTTGGGTTCACTCAGCTGTAGACACAGGTCGGGTTCTTGTGGTAGTACTTGTAGTAATAAGCAGAGCACTCATCTCAGGCAGAGGGGGAGCTTGTGGAGGAGAAGGACGCCTGAGGGTGGGAGGGGAGTCACAGTCTGCTGCTGCTGCTGCGGGTCACTCTCTCTCCTTCATGACAGATGTGGTGGTACCTTTGGCAGAAGTGATGTTGCAACTTTCTCTGTAGCTGCATCAGAATTGTGTCTTGCTCTTATTGAGCACAGTAGGTAGACGGGTATGAATCATGGAGAGGGTATTTATCAGGATTGGCCTGTGTGGCCAACTATGAACAAGGGATAATTTGGACCCTTTGAAATGTACGATGGGAAACTGTGGCAAAGATGATGGTACTAGAATGGATGGAGGTTAGAGCTACTCCTTTAAAATAAGAAAGATGGCTCTACCAACATCATCAATGGCTCAGGTCTTTTTACAGTACTCAATGATAGTAATTCATCTCAAAATTTATTCATAGTGCAGCAGTGGTCTATGGGACGTAGGAGAGTTCACCCTGAGATGAAGTTGGAGGAGTTATTCTGGGGGGCTTCAAGGCTCCTTTGCCATATGCTGCTAGACAGGAAGGCATATCTAGTGAGGTAATCTGGAGATGGATTTTTAAGATACCATCCTTTTAGTAAGCCTCCTCTTTAGGGCTCCACTCTGTTGATTATGCTGTACCTTTGCTCCTTTGCTTGCTCCCAGGATTGGGTTTCAGCAAGCTGGACTTGTTCTAGGCTGGAAATCCCCTTAACTTGGGAAGAACTGGCCCCTCTCTCTGCTTTGGCAGAGACAGCATATCATCCTGTCCTAGGAATGGCACTCTACCTCTTTCTGTGCCGTAGGAAGACAAAATGGCATAGATTCCTACTTTCTTTTTCTCAATGAGTGAATGTTGGGAAAGCCAGTCCATAACTTGCCAGGAGTAAGCAGAGTACTCATGTCAGGCAGATGAGAGAGGCACAGGCTGAAAGATGCAAGGGTAACCTTCAGGACGGGCACAATCCAAGAGAAGTAAAAGAAAGGAAGGGACCACTGCTCAGGAAACTTCTTGGTGCTGCTGGAGAAGATGTTTTGCCATGATTCCCTCTCCCTGGGAAGCCTAGTCCTCCTTCACTGGCTGCAAAGGGTATCCTCAAGCAGGCCAAGACCTGGACTACTGGACAAGGTCCCTGCCCTTGGAGAGTTCTATATTTGAATCTATACTGTCCCCCAATGACCCACATGTTGATCTCCAGCCGGGGCTATGGGGATGGTGGAGACTTAGGTGGTAGGATCTGGAGGTAGGATCTAGTCTTAGGTCACCAGGAGGGTGCCCTTGAATGGGATTGGGTGATCTGGTCTCTTTCCTCTTCATTTTTGCTGACTGGCTGCTGTGAGGAGAGTAGCTTGCTTCACCTTGTGCTCCCACCGTGATGCTCAGCCTCTGCAGGACCAATGAGGCCCAGTGACCATGCACTGAAATCCCCGAAACCTCTGAAACTGTAAGTCAAAATAAATGTTCCCTCTCTATAAGTTGATTTATATACTTTGTCATAGTGATGGAAAGCTACTAACATAGAGGTTTTGTCCAAAACCGTTCTGTTCTAGGAGGCTGGATTCTGTCCGGAATTCAAGGAGTGGAAATGTGTTGTTTTACTGGCACTTTGTCTACCATTACTGAGGACTTATTTATCAAACACAATATTCTGGACACAATATTCCTAGATGTATCATGTCATAGTCATGCACTGCCTAACGATGTTTTCAGTGACAGACTGCAGATAGAACAGTGTGCCCCACGGGAGCTAGGTGTGTAGCAGGCTCAGCCACCTGGGTATGCAGAAGTACTCTCATGATGTTCACATAGCGATGGGATCACCTAGTGACTCAGTTCTCAGAACACATCTGTGTCATGAAGAGATGTGTGACTGTATTTCACCAACCTTAGATAGCCTTAGAAGGGGTAGGTCTCACTACTCCGTTTTCAAGGTGATTGAATCCTGATAGTGCTTGTTCAGGACAGACTCTTCCAATGGACTAGATACCCATAGCTTTTCTACTCTTAGGGTGACTAATTTGTGGTCTCTAGATTATCTTAAATGAGAGCATCCATTATTTTAAATGTAAATAATCTCTTGTAATATCCTGAAAACCATGTCAGGGTGGTACATTGACCCATTTCTTCATAATTTGTGCATGGGAGACTGAGCCAAAAAGAGTAAATGATTCTCTTAGTGTCTTAAACACTTAATGAAACTGTATTCTTTCAGGATTCTTTTCTACATATTAGTACAGCTTTGTTGTCATTGTTGTTTTTTTTGCCCTAGTCTTATCTGTTGATTATGACAAAGTCTACTGATGTTGACCTACCCAGTAACTGCCACGTCACAATAATCTCAGGCAAGCAAAAAAGCACAACTATGAAACACCCAGAATTTTTTGAATCGCATCTTCTCTGCTTCTAGACTGTGCAAATTTATAATTGTGCTCCCACTAATTACTATTCCTGTGAGAAGTTCTAATGATGCTTCCCTTACGAGGTGCCTAGGGATTAAACCAGCCAAATCCTGTGATATGCTGGGCACATAGTAGGCTCACAATGTATGCCTGCTCCCATCACCTAACTCTTTGTGGATGGTGGAGACTTAGGTCACCTAACTCTTTTGAAGCCAGAATATTGTTCTCAATTTTGACCTATGACAATGTCTGATGCTTGATGAACGTTGAGACCATAATGGAAACTTAACTGTATACCACAAATAAAGAAGGCATTTGCCTTGCTTCACATTGGTTTAGAACCTTTCCTATTCACAGTTACTTTGTTTTTAGATGATCTGAATAGTGAATGAAATTGAGAGAACGTTGCAACAGAAGCCAGGTTCATTGCTTTTAGATTTGGGAAGAAGATGCAAGGTTCTTAAATGAAAACCTTTCACATAATCTCAGAAATGCATACTTCTGAAATTGAGGAAGGTTTTGGGAAGCATGCCATACGAACCTATCTCTGCAGAGATGAGAGGAATCTCCAAACAGAAAAATATGTGTCCAAGTTGCACAGAGATAAACTGAGACTGGAAAAATCAGGAGACTGCTCATCAGTGAAAAGGCTGATATGGTGGCGACAGAACTGAAATCAGCTTGTTCAAGCAGTTTTCTGTTCTTTGTATCTTCCTTATTTATTTTAGTTATTTGTTCTTAGTTGAAGATGGGACGACTTTATCCCCTCTAAGCACTGTGAGTGGAGTCTTCGACGGTGACATCACTGCAGATCTCAAATGTGCTCATTGCTGTGAGCGGAGGCTTCCGGCAGGCAGCAGTTTAATGAGGCAATCTCAAAGCCGCTTAGACCATTGTTTGCCTTTTGCCTTTGTTTGCAAATTCAGCACAACTTCTTGAAATCTGCCAGAATCTGACAAGAGTCTAGCAAAACTATCCGTATAGCTCAAGGGACTGGGGAAACCAAACTGTCATTGCCTCTTTGGGTGGCAATTTGAGAAGGCTGACGTGACAGGCACCTGCATGGTGTTTACAAGGTCAGGATAACAGCAGCTTGGCCGACTCACTTTCTCCAGCAATTCCACCTTTGCGACACAGTACCCTGGATTCCATAGCAGTTATTGAAAAATCTCTGTTGCCCAGAAAATTGCCTGTAAAAGTCACTTTGTGAAAACAGTCCTGGAAAATAGGGTCTCGGTGAGAGCAAACATTTGCACTAGTTTTCAAAATATAAGCCAAAAAAACCAACATAACTTCTATTTTTATTAGACATATAGTAGGTTAAAATAGCAGGAAGCAGGGCAGGCAGAGGAAGGGAGGGGGGGGGAAGGAGGAGACAGAGACAAGCAGCAACAAGGAACAGGATGGGGCAAGTCCTCGTATCTGTGACCCAGAGGGGTTTTGCCTTCAGATCAGCAGTGTGATGGGAGTGGGGTTCACAGGGACAGGGCCAGCCTCACCCCACTTGGTTTCCCTCTCAACACTAGTGAGAATTCTACCTCTGTATACCCCATTCCTCACCTTCTGAGAAGAGTGACTCTGTCTACCTGTTTGTGGGCTTGCAGGAGAATGTGTAGCAGTCAGACAGGAGAGGATTCCATCAATCAGATGCCCTCTGCTCTCTGTTCACTCTTATTTTTTTTTAGACAATCTGAATAGTGAATGGAATGGAGATAATGTTGCCACAGAAGCCAGGCTCATTGCTCTTTAGATCTGAGAGGAAGATTCAAGGGAGAGCTCATTGATATGGAGCTGAGAACAGGTACGGGGCCTGGGAGTCTTGTGAGGGGCTTAGGGAATCATTGCTGACTTGATTGAGAGATGTACAGAATCAGTGAGATATTTTAAAATACTAGTCATTTTGAAGGCTTTGTTTTGTAGAGAACATGAGTGTATAAAACCTACATCAGGAGTGTCCCTGATGTTTTCCAGGAGATGTCAGTTTCTCATGAACCCTTAGAAGCAAAGTCCTCACCCACTTCTTCTCTTTTTCAGTGTGATCAGTGGCTAGACTTGCAGAGAGCTTTCATGCACAGCTGAGGTTCCCTAATCTGCTCTGGGCATCGGGACCAAGTTCAGTGGGCACAGGATGGATAATCAAATGCATGTCTAGGTCAGTCTAAATTCAAAGGTGTTTTCCCATTCATAAGGCAAAGGCACTGGTGGTGGTTCTTCCCAGTGGTGGAGGCACGCTTAGCAGGTGGCTTCTAAATCATGGGGAGGACATGAAAAAGAAGAGATTGGTCTTGTGAGATGGAATCTCTCAAAGTTAAGGTCCTCTCTGGATATCAAGAGACATCAAACATCTAATTGTTCTTCCCCATCTACTGGCCCAAAGGCAGACTTCTAAGAAACAGGAGAAAAGAAGGTGTGAGAATAGGAGTTGCATGAGCTTTGGAATCATACAAGCCAATAGTTCTTTTCTGTTTTGTTTTCTTTTTGTGAGGCAAGTTCTCCCTATGACCACACTGGATCCTCCCACCTTTGCTTCCCAGGTGCTGGGATCACAGGCATGAACTACTGGACCTAGTTGCTACTTTTATTATTGCATGATAACCAGTGATGTGCTAGTACAGCCTGCTTGACCACAAGCTACTGGATGCACAATCAGGGCCCAATTTGTAGCAGTTGCTTATTTTTATGTTGTAAATAATTCCATGGTGGCAGACTTTGAGCTCCCAAGGTGACATGGCCTAATGTGGAATCCACTTTTTCTGGTGTGAGCTGGCTCCAGCACACCACTGTCCCCCATGCAATGTGACCTTGAGGAAATAATCTCTTTGAGACTCAGTTTCACTGTGTATAAAATGGGTGTGTCAACAAAGCCTGGGCTGTTGGGCAGATTCAATATGATAATCCACAGAAGTGCCAGGCTCAGGGCCTGGCGCACAATGAGCTTAAGAAGATTAAGTTTTCGACTCCAAAAACCTTCCTGCAGTTTGTGTCAATAGGAAGAGAACTGGAAAGAAAGTCCAGGTCTCTTAGGAGAAACAATCTTAATCTTTATTTTCTGTTTTCTTTTTTACTCTAAAATGATCTTATTCAAACATTTTTCCTTGGTTCTCATTTCATCTGACTAGAGCTAGTCCATCAGTTGCAGAAGGACAAAATAAATGATAAGTAATAACTATGGCCTTGGTGCCATGTTTACTTTATAAACAAAATGCATCTTTCAGAGCACTGTCTGATAAAATGGCATAGCTGAGAACCTACAGCTGAATTTATGAGATCCTGAGTATATGGATTTAAAGATTTTAATCAAAAATTGACCCTTGATTTATTACAGAAGTTGCAAAACAACTATGTGAACACACCTTTATATACATGTACACAAATATGTGCACATTCATTTATGTTCATTTGCATATATATGTGTCTGCACATATGAATTCATATTTGACTCTGATTTGTTATTCACTTGATTATAAGAAATTTTGAATAATAGGGTTCAGAAACAGTTTCTTGTTTTATTTGCTTATCTGTTGATTCATTAATTTCTTTAACTGTTCATGAATCAGTTTCTATGGCATATCTGCCATGTGTCCAATACTTTTCTTAGGCAAGAGGACACACAGAAACAAATTCTACAAGTCCCCTGCCCTGTAGCAATTAAATTCTTGGGGAATACAAACAAATAAAGAGATACTTACAAAGTGGAAAAGGCAAACACCCAGATAAAAATAAAAATGAAAGACACAAAAATTCACCATTTTTAATGTTTTAATGCAAGGATTTTACAGAGGATGGCATAAAAGGAAGTGTTATTTGTCAGTCAGTTGGATGGTTTGCTTATATGTTTACTCCAATAGTAATGACCTAGGAATGTCTGACTTCCCTTTCTGAGTAGCCTGGGGTTGAGGGTTTGCAGGTATCTGTGGGGCAATGCGCTGTGAGTCCTGTAGATGGCAGGCGTGGCTTACTGTTCTGTATCCACACCTCTTGGCCTCAGCCTTGAGCCACAGCAGTCTGTCTGCCTCCCGCTGTTCCACAAGTGCAGAAATACATATTTATTTTCTTAGTCCATCTTAAAACCTTGTGATGCAACACATTTTTCATGTCAGGGATTTTTAATGTTCCTGAACATTTTGTGAGCCAGCTTATAAATGTGTTTGTGTAGGAAGGGCTTCAAGTTGAATGACTTTTGATCTTCAAATGCAAATAAAGAATTATTTAATAAAAAAATCGATACCGTAGAAAACTCAGGTAAATTAAAAATAGAGGCCACAAACCCTAAATAAAAATGTGCCTGCTTAGCAGAGAAACTTTGCCACACCTCAGTACTTCTCCCCTCTGTGAGATTACAGCAGTCTGTTAACACTGTGCCCCCCACCCCCCCACGGGCTGGAATTATTTCAACTATGAAAGCACTTCCTGACTTTCTACTATGTGCAAGGTAACACATTAGGTGATGCGGGAATATAAAGTTGTAAAAATATAAAACCTGGCCTTTGAAACACATAATTTTTGGGAGAAAACTTGCATTAATACAGGCAGAATCTTACATCAGAAATTCCAGCAAGGTGCCATGGGAGAGGAGAAATGGAGGATATTATACCCGACAAGGGGTGAAATATTTCTTAGGACAATGAATTAGAATTGACTGTGGGATTATGCAGAGACGCTTGACAGGCAGTTATGAGGAGAAGGCACTCCAAACATTTAGATCAATTTGTACAAAACCATATTTAAAAGCCTCTTGGAGGCAGAAATTGAATACCTTTTTTTCTCCCTTTTTTTTTCTGTGTGTGTTACATATGGAAGTACATGTGAAATTCAAAGGAATTGAATTTTAGATTTCACAGCCCCCCAAAATCCATATCATCCCAAAATAGATGAATCTATATCCTCTGTGCAATTTTCTCTATACCTTGAAATAATTATCTATTTATACCCCAATAGACTATATGTGTTTGGCAGCTTTGTAGTTTTTAATAGACCCTTATATAAAAGCAATTACAAAGTTCAGGAAAAAAATGGTTGCCTCTTTATTCATTTTAAGGTGCTGGGATCAATCCAAGGGCCTTGTACATGCTAGGCAAGTGCTCTGCCACTAAGCTATAACCCTGGTCCCAGTGAAGTAATTAGTAATAAAAATAACCTATAATCCTATTTCCCTGATAAAGTTATTCATAATATTTCACTGTTAAATAAAGCTTAATGATTAAAAAAGATTTCCAATAACATGATATGCATATTTATTAAAGACTACTAAGATTGGACTAAAATTATTGTCATGTGAGTACAATGACATTTTTCTGCCTTGTTAAAAATTAAAAGGCTTCAATGAAAATGATTTTAAATTTGAATATAGAAAAAAATACTAGTTTCAATTTTGGGCTTTGTAACTAACAGATTTGGGGTAAAGTCAAAGTTGCTTGACTTAGTTGTAAGTTGTTACTGCATAGCTTCTTCTTCTGAGGTCCTGTTTCTTTTTATGTAAGGTGGGTTGCAATATTTCCTTGCATTTGTGAGTTTAAGAAAAGCTGTGAGCTGGACCTGGCTTGTGGTGAGAACTTAGAAAGTATCTTAGTGTTGAGTGAATCCCTCTTTTCTTGCCCACAAAGAATCTCTGGGAAGACTAAACATCACTGGGATTTCTTATCTTCAGAGCCATTGGTATCTGGGGATTAATATATCTTTGCTCTGGGGGCTGTAGGATGCTATAGGATGTTTATCAGCATCCCTGTTCTCTACTCAAGATACATCCTTGGCAACTTTCCCACTTTTGCAACCAAAAATGTCTTCAAAGATTGTCAAATGTGCTCTAGGAGACAAAAATCAGTCTAATCAAGAACCAGGGCCCCAGATCCTTGAAGCATGCCTTTTCAATTGATAGAGATGGATGAAAAGCATCTCTCTTATGTACTTATGCACCTTGGACTGCAACTTTGGTCAATAGCTCTTATAATTCTGTCTTCCCCAGCTTTAATTAGCTGAGGCACATCATGTAAGTCCTGAAAAATCCTAGATAGACATAGCAGTTTGTGTCTTGGTATATTTTACCTGGAAACCTCATGGGATCTGTGACAGTTTGGGCTGCCTTTGGTCCAATATCTGGTTCACCCTGGGGGAACACTTTACCTACTGTGTCAGTCTCCCCAGTTCAGGGCTGCCCACTTTGTCCAAGCAGCTCTGACTAGCAGTTTGGCTGCCCCTGCCTACAACCCCAGGGCACTTGCTAGGCATCCTGACATCTTTCTAAGTTTGGAGTTATCTAACCCCCCAGGAATCTGAGTCATAGGTCTCCATACACACACCTACAAATACAGAAACCATGTGCAAAAACTCTTCAGACAAAAGGTTGGATTGTTTAAATATGCCTGTGGTATATCTCCTTGTGACACAATGACAATAATAGTGTTTGGATTTGAGATAAATCATGAGTTCATACTGATCATGCTTGCTTTTACCCTTGTGTTTTCTTATTTGTCTGCCATTTTGTGTTTATACAGAGCACACGCAATTGAGAATTTTCTTCACTTATTTAGTGATTTCTTTCATTTTGCATAACACCATCGTGTTTCTGATCCTAAGACCCCCCCCTCCCCCGCGGTGGGCAATGGTGTGGGATTTGCACAGCCCTGTCACTCCCTCTTCCCTTACTGACAGTGCTGTCATTATCAGGCTGGCTGGACATCGGGCTGAAAACAGTCTGACCACGAGGTGGACTTCATTTCCACCTCCCTAAGAGCCCAGAAACCCCTGACAAGAACTCGATGTTTTAGAATTTTACAGCCCAACAATTCTATTGTGTGTCCTTAAATATCAAATTCAGTTCCAACAAAGCTAAAATATTTACTTTATGTTGAATTTTTGTAATGGCTATTTTTGGACCCTATAAGTTCTCCTTTTCCAGATATTTCTAGATTTCATCTTTGTGTTTTGCTCCCATGAGTTCTCGATCTGTTAGTCAAGATTTCTTAAAAAGCAGAATCCCAGGCAAAGCTTATATCCTACAGGTTATTTGGGGAAGTGATTCTAAGGAACAGAATGGGAGTAACAGAAAAAAAAATCATGGAAAAAAGGAAAGAATATCCTAGAATGTGTTACTGGGATTGTCACCGTGATGATCTCTTGAGCTAAATCCTGCCCAGAAGCGTCTGAGGCAAGTGGAATGCTCCTCTAACTTGCCACCTGAGGGACACAAGACATTTTAGTATATTCATTTTCTCCAATCTTCTGTTGTTTGAAAGTGGTCCCATGGAGTCATAGCATCATAATTCCTAGTTGGACTGTATAGAAAAATGATTAGCAGATTGTCACTGGTTACGCATGTGTCATGCAGTTTGTGACATTGGGTGCATCAGAGTCCCGCCTTCCACTGGCCACTACAGTGATGGCTGGAATGGAAATGTGCTTAGAGAGGAAGAACACAAGAAGTTTGTCATAGACCTGATATCCCTGAATTCCTGCAGTTCGTGAGGTCTCGGATGACTGCGTAAGAACCACGTTATGTAACCAGTGGGAGAGCTGGTAAAGTGGTTCTCGCACTGGTAACATGAATGGTTTCCAAGCTCCTGGATGACTAAAGAGAAGAGGCAGCTTTCTCTGATAAGCAATGACTCACAAAAACCCACTGTCCAGATACAAGCAGCATTATAGATGACAAAACTTCTAGATGGCCTCACGTGTGTATAAATGTGTCCAAGACTTAAGCAGATTGTAGTAGGTCCCTGGTTCCCTATGGACATTGCAGTCTTCTCTTGTTTACTCTTCTCAAAGGAAAAGATGTTCTTCCCTCTACCAGTACAACATGGTGGCCATCCACATTGTATGTGGCCACTTTTCAGTAGAGGAAGGCCCAATCACCTCATTTCCATTATCTTCACCTTTTGTCATGGAAACTTTTGTGATCACATTTGTGATCATTTCAAAGGTCCTATTTATACATCCAGATGAATATAAACATCATATAAACCCTACTTATGAACTCTAAAAATTACAGGAAAAGTTGTGCTAAGGAACTGCCCTTAGCAGTCACTTACTGGTAAATTTGAGTAGTTCTACTTGGTTAAAAAAGAAGTTCAGAAGGTGACTTGAACATTAATTAATATGGAACATTTCCCCCAACATTAATCAATATAAAGCATCTTCTCCAAATCTCAGAAACTTTCCAATATTTATGAGCATTTAACATTCTTTGAGCACTCTCTGTGTAAACCCGTGGCAGAATATTGACTGGAATAATTTTATATTGAAGTATCCCATTGTGACTGTATATTTGTATTGGGGGAAAGGGAGCATAGAAGTTACAGGGTACAATGGAATGAGAGAGAGAAATTGCATTATTCCAGGTCCCCTGATAAGCAGACCACAAGACAGGATTAAATGTGTAAGAATTGCATTATATTCGAATGCCAGTGTAAGAGGAAATGACCAGGGACCTGGAGAATTTGGAAGAGCGTTCAGTTTGCAGTAGAGATGTGATCATTAGCCAAGGAGACAGGGAAGGAAGGAAGTATCTATGATTGCTAAGGCATGTTTGGCGAGTACTACTGAAATGGACCACAGTGAGACATCAGAGGAATGCCATGTCTGACTTTATCTTTATCCCTGTCTCCCTCAGTCATTGGCTGAAAGTAGTCCACAGAAATCTTAGTCTTGATACTAAAGTGGGGTTGGATTTAAGAACAGAGCAGTTGAAGTTCTCTGTAAACAACTTCTCTGAAGTCAGAGATCTGGTGGGTGTATTTAGGAAGCCATCACAGGAGGAAATACAAAGTGCATTAAGGGGTGTATTACTGACATGGTCATTGGGCCTCCCTTTTGCTCAGGTCCTACCTTGAGGGGCTGTAGAGAAGACCTCAGAGTTGTCTCACCTAAGGATGAGGAAACTTAGATACTTATCCACCAGGTGCAGTGAAACATTACCTGGGGACTGCTCCCACTGGCCTGCACTATGCTAAGCCAGAGAAATCCCATGCAGAGATGCACAGATGTTTACAGCAGGAGGCCGTTGGCATACACAGAATGGCAAGTTCCAAAGAGATATGGGCAGAGAACCAACAGAATCCATTTAAATGAGTTAAGGAGAAAGAAGTAAATTCTCTGGATGCTGTTTCTTATTCAGCCTCTGCAGGTTTACCCAGATCTGGGGGTGGTCAAGTAGCATTTTCTTCCTGCTTATGATTTCCCTCAGAGACTACCATTGCTTTAGGCAAATGTATTCATGTGAAGAATCATTTTCCTCCGTGTCTGTGCCTTTAATAAATTTCAGTTCTTTGTGGGCAACTGCAGCTAATACTGCCGACCCACCATGACTGAAATCAAAATTCCCTGGGTTAGGATCTCAGGTAGTTGAGTTTATTTTAAAGGGGCCTTCAAGTTCACTTTGGGTGGGCAAAGGAATCTCTTCACCTCTTTGGCTCTGAGTGTTCTTCTGGAAAATAAAGATGGCTTTTCGACTGGCCTTTCTTTTGCTTTTGAGTTCCTAGATGAAACAAAAAATACAAATGAAATCTCTAGTGTTATTAATTCCACTCAGACCTGGCATCCTTCCTATAAAATTTAGTAAGAACAGGCACTCAGGAAACAAAGTCTAAAGTCCTTAAAATATGCTTGGTGGAGCTTTTAAGCTGTTTAATAAATAGCCCTTACATTTGCATAGGAATTATGGGCTGTTGGAGCAGAAAGTAAGCTCAGGCAATATCACAGAAAATGCTTCATTTTACAGTTGGGGAAAAATGAATCCCGAAGAGAGGAAGTGATTTTCCCAAAGCCATATATCTAGTTAGTGGCAGAGCTAATACCATATTTAAGATAGCCTGAAATCCATTCTAATAATTTTAATCGAATTTAATAGTGATAAATGTAATAATAATAAAATTATAACAAATGGTATTTATATGTTGTAAGCTCTGGCTCTGGCACAGAGATTCTGTGATTATCTCAGTTAAGGAAAAATTTAATGAGATGACACATCATTTAGGGAGCAGTGTGGCAAGGTAAGAGCAAGGGCCAACTGGGGTCAGATGGCTCTGCTGAAATCTCGCCTCCATGATGAATTTCTGAATCATGCTGAGTATCCTTCTGTGCTTCTCCCCTTCCCCCCTTTTCTCATCTTCTAATAACTCCTATGTCAGATTGCTGAAAAGATGGCATGAGACAATATAAGTAGATCCCTGGATGCTGGACCACAGGGAGCTACTGGGATGCTATCAGCTCTCTGAGGTGGGTTTCATCAGTGGGTTTCATTACACAGATAATGAAACAGAAGCTGACTAAGTTGTCCCCATAGCAAGTGGAAGAGCTTTGTCTCAAACAAGAGTGTCTCACCTAAAGCCTTAATCACCTGTGTTTGTTTGACTACTTTTGCTTTTCTTCTTAATGACAGACACACATGTGATGATGATCTACACCACCATTTACCATTTACCATCAAATGTTTCCCATTTCACTTGGAAATCACATCCCTTTCTTCGTTGTTTTCTTTCTTTCTTTCTTTCTTTCTTTCTTTCTTTCTTTCTTTCTCTCTCTCTTTCTTTTTTATTTTTATTTTTGGACACTGGACATTGAACCCAGGGGTTGCTTCACCTATATTTCCAACCTTTTTTTTTTTTTTTTTGAGACAGGATGTCATGAAGTTTCTCAGGGCCTTGCTAATTTGCTGAGGCTGGCCTTGAACTTGAGATCCTCCTTACTCAGCCTACCCAGTTGCTGGGATTACAGGTGTACATTACTACTCTCAGCTCAAATACACTTATTTGAATGTGATCCCCTTTCACCCTGGGTCTTACAATTTTCCTGGAAGTGTCAAGAGATTGCTCTTTTCATCCAATGCCCTGATTTACTAAATTGGTCAGAGACAGTGATGCAGACCAATATTACCTTTTTTTTCAGACAAAAACTGCACCTGCCATTTCTCAAATTTCAACCTAATGACATAAGTCTTTATGAATGATATTTTAAAACAATGATATTTTAAATAATGATATTTTCAAGTAACTGCTGTTACCCACTCCTTAGTTTCTTGCTTTACATAGTTTAGCTAACTTCTCTCTAGTTTTTTATGCAACTGCCTTTTGAGGTTGCTTCTATCTTTAAGAATTCAGAATTCAAAAGAAAAATATTGAAGGCGTATACAAATGTCTGTCACAAGACAGATGCAGTGGGGTGGGATAAGCTATATACTTAGGTAAAGACTATAAAATGGGTACTAGTAAAATTTTATTGCAATTTTATGTACTTAAGGAGAGTTTTAAAGATTAGAGATGGAAAATGTAGAGTGTTTGTGTTGGATTGGAACCAAAATACATAGTTGCCCTGGGAACTTGGAACAGAGGGAAATTAAGCTTAAGACAACACATAAAAGGATATATCAGAGAAATTCAGAATTTTCTCAAATGGGACATGTTTCCTGGGACAATTAGGTTTCAGAGTAACATTCATGATTATATTAATAAACATAAAAATTAATGCACTATTAAAATGAGCTTGGACATACCTGGTAATACAGAAATAGAAGAATGAGAGCAGTCAATGTTAGCAGTTTCCAGTCAATCACTTGCCTTTATCCAGCATTTACTATGTATTTGTCAGTCCTGTTGCCCTTGACAGCTGGATTCTTTTCACAGCTCTTCTTCTTTCTATACTTACGGGGTCGGGGGGGCTGTCATGATAATGTTACTTTTATAGCAAAGATGTCAATATTTTCACTCTTTGAAATAATGTATTTGGTAGATAGTTGATGGCAGCATCTCCTTGTGACTTGAGTTCCCCTGTTCATGGATATAGAGAAAGAAAATATTTGACAATAGATCCAAACATCTCCAGCCAACAGACAGTTATATTGTCATTGTAGGCTGATAAGATGGCACTTGGAGGGTACACCTGTTTTGCATTGTTTATGTAACATCTCCTCTCTCCATGTTCGTTGTGCCTGGGTGATGGTGACACAGTGTTTGAGCATTTTGGGTCAGATCCAGCTATGCTGTTTTAGAAGATACTTCACCACTATTAGATTAATGTCTGTTTTCTGTTCATATCGACATATTTAAAGGAACGTCATGCCACCAATCCTTAAAGGAAAACAACTGTCCTTCTTACCTAAGTACTTTAGTGGTTACTTTGGTTACATTGGTGGATACGAGTTGGAAGTTTGAGAGCATGGTACGGAAGAAACCAGCTTAGCTTGTGAAGGAACAGGATTAAAGCAGGAGGTAAGGAGATACGGGGAGAAATGGAGAGAGAGAGGATCTCATGATAATCATCAACAAGGAAGAAATTTGAATCCCTGTTGACGTAAGGGCCATTTGAAATTGTTTGTGTTCTGGTGATATATTAGAAGTCTGGCCAGTCTTCTATGCAAACAGAAGGCTCAAATAGATGAATGGGCAAGTCTCTGCTGTTCTTTCTGGTATCAAGAGAGGAGAGCTGCATATCAGGTTTCTTTTGACAGGAGCCTGAACAGATACTCCATCGTAAAGGGGATCCAAAATAATAATAATAATTTAGAGGAAGCAGAAACTGATAGTCAGGGATACCTGACAAAAATGTAACTCATTGTCCTTATACTCCCTGAAGGTTTGGGAAGGGTGATCTCTCCAGTGCTTTTGAATCTGAAAGTAGAGGGTATTTCCATTGACATTTGGGTTTCACAGAGACATACTTACTCTCTTCATTATAACTATAGGAATTTAATAGAGAAGAGAGCTCATTTTGTATTGGGTGAATTAGGATATTGCATGGATAATACAGCAGCCATGTGGGGCTTTGAGGCATAAACCGCATTCTGATAAGTAAAATAGGTAGGAGTGGTTAAGCAGTGTACAGGGAATGATGAGCTGTGCAGAGAGAAGGTTCTGGGCATTTGTGAGTCCAAAGTCTGCTTTTGGTCATTGAGCATCCATTTGGTTGGAATATGGAGATTGGGAAGGGATGAAATATCTATGTAGCCCTGCAGGTTGGAAGGGGAGCTACTAATGGCTGGAGGTCCTGGGGCTTCGTCATCTTTGAGAAGTCATTCATGAAGTCATTAATAGAACCTGAAGAGTTATAAAAGTGTGAGTCAAAAGCTCTTCTGAAGGCAGGGGCAAAGAGAAAGCCCTAGGAGCCTCTAGGGGATCACTCTAAGGTTCCATGGAAGATGGACAAATCCTTGTTCTCCTGCGGGCCTCTGATTCCACTGTCACTGAGCTGGACATTTCCATCACCTGATGACATCTCCCCTCACTAAACTCAGGTAGTAGAGACTGCTTTTTCTGCTGCAGGGATTTCTCTGAAGCCACTGAATTCTACATAGCTCATGTACATGGTGCAGCTCAAAAGTCAGGGTAAATAAATGCCTCTGGGGGAATTCCTTATTGGTGGGTAAAGGGAGTAGGAGAGAGATGCCCTGCTTTTATCTTTTAGAAAGATAATGCTGAGGCTTACTCTAGAAGGTTCTGCAGAACTTTCCCAGAAGCATTGATCCCAGGTATCTACCATAGCAAGAAGTGTTCTCCTTCCTTTTATTCTTTCTACTTCCATACATCTGTTTGCTGGGTCACCTCTCAAATGAACTTTCTCTCAGATCCTGGCCTATAGCTCTGTGCTCTCATATTGTCAATTAGAAAACATTTGAGAGGATGAGATGACCTTGAGATGCAGGTCCCCAAAGGCTACAATATTTTGCTCCTAATCTGGGCCACAGTATTGAGGAAGGGATTGATCCTTAAGGAGTCAAGAAGAAATGCATCTATAGGAATAAGTTGGAACAAGAATGTAAGTACCTAGGTTTCTCATCCAAAACCCTGGAAATTTAAACCATGAAGAACTACTAAAATTAGAAGACTTCACAGGCAGCAGGATAAAATTGAGTTTTTATGAGCAGGAAGATTTATTATGCCCAGAATTGACAGATGGATTTAGAAGACTCAGAGAGGCTAGAGGCAAGAGATCTCTAGCGTGAAAATTTTAAAAAAAATGTTTTTTTCTATGTTTTATTTATGCATTTTCTGTCTTATTCAGAAAAATGAGCAATTTTCCATCAACAGAGAGAAAAGCCTTTCCTACATAAATATATTATATGTGAGTATCCCTGTCATCATATAGACACCACAGATCCTTCAAGTGCCTTGAACAGTTGAGCATCAGGTTCTAACAGGTTCTAACAGCTGATTTTGGAAGAAGGTATTTAAAATCCACTCACACCCTCCTTGCTCAGGAGAGACCAGTCGTGCTGGTTATTGGATGAAAAGTGAAGACTAACCTCTTCTTTAGAGAATTTGCCTCTATAAGGGGAAACACAAGGAAATGGGAAATGTTTTGTTTTAGAATGTCTGAATACAGGATCAATATTTATATGGAGGTTGCTGACATCCCATTAAGAAAGACTCTGCTGCAGTTTAGACAGGTGCATTTGGTGCGTTCGAGAGGGAAATCCACTTTCCATCGAATGCAGAAGGCAGTTTCTAATGAAATTTAAAATTGGGTGAAATTGGTCCAATCTACAAACCCAAGAAAGAAATTTAAATCTTTTAGAAGAACCTCAGTCAAGTTTTAAATCTACAAGAGCTGATTTATTATCTGAGACATGCAACGAAAACCAAATGTGCTCTGCTCCCAAGTGCCTGTACCATTAGACGTTTGGAGATTTAGTAGAACCTGTAGTGTAGGGACAAAGAACACAAAAGAAAGTAGAATCAAATGTCACTAGAAATCAGTTTGGAGAATTTTTAGTTTTTCAACTTCCTTTACCTGGTGTTCAAAGCCTCTTGAATTAAGCACACACTTACGACTTGTGCAATAGGATTTTAAGGGAGTATTTTTTTTTTCTGGTTTGCCTTCTTGAAAGACCCCAAATCCAAGAACAAAACAAAAACGGGTAGTGAATGTTCCCACCCCCAGTATTTGTTTCCTGTCCCTTCATTCTTAAGGTTTGCCTTCCATAGGTCGGGGGAAGCATTTTCTTAAAGCCAGTTTGTTGCTGTGTGTTCTTCCTCCTCTCTCTATGGGGAGGATGAGAATCATGCTTTGCTCTTAATTTACATAAAGCAAAGAGGTATTGAGGGGACACTTTGCAGAACTGAAATCTGGAGGCCTCAGTGGCCTGGTGTGTGATAGTCACCTGGGAAATGTAGTAGTGGCGATGGTCTGAGAGACACTGTTGTAGGAGAACTAACTACAATTGCACTCATGGCACGGGCAGGTGGCACAATTCTTCAAGTGGGTCACTGGGAGAGAAGGCAAATAAGGCCTCTCCTGCTTTCCCCTTTGGGGTCCTTGTCCCCTATGGTTTTGTTTTGTTTTGGTACTGCAGATTGAACTCAGGGGCACTCAACCACGAGTCACATCTCCAGCCTTATTTTGTATTTTATTTAGAGACAAGGTCTCACCGAGTTACTTATCACCTTGATATATTGCTGGGGTTGGCTTTGAACTCACAATCCTCCTGCCTCAGCCTCCTGAGCTGCTGGAATTACAGGCATGTGCCATCACACCCGCATCCATATGTTCTTATTGAAGACACTCTTTAACTTATGTCTTTGGTTCAAAACAATGAAATATGTGATATAGCAAGTGAGTCCTAAAATCTTGCATTTGTGTGGCCTTCTTGGAGGGAAGGCAAACAATTGCAATACTGAGAATACGTCCCCTTCCCTCCCATCACTTCCATCTACTTAATCTAAGATTAACACTATTCTTCCCTAGTGCCTCCTGCCTTATTGTGAATTAGCATCCACATATTAGAGAGAATATTCAACCTTTGGTTTTGTGGGATTGGCTTATTTCCCTTAGCACAATATTCTCCAATTCCAACCATTTATTGGCAAATGCCATAATTTCACTCTTTTTTAAAGCTAAGTAATATTCCATTGAGTATATATACCACATTTTCTTTATCCATTCATCTATTGAGGGGCACCTAGGTTGGTTCCTTAGTCTAGCTATTGTGGATTGAACTGCTATAAATCTTGATGTGGCTGTGTCACTATACTATGCTGATTTTATGTCCTTTGGGTATAAACTAAGGAGTGGGATAGCTGGGTCGAATGGTGGTTCCATTCCCAATTTTCTGAGGAATCTTCATACTGCTTTCTATAGTGGTTGGACCAATTTGCAGTCCCACCAGCTATGTATGAGTGTACCTTTTTTCACCTCATCCTCGCCAACGTTTATTGTTGCCCGTATTCTTGATGATTGCCATTCTAACAAGAGTGAGATGAAATCTTGAAAGAAACACTTTTCTCTTCCAGGCCAATTTGTAAGTCTCTGTGCAAAAATGTTACAAGAACAACTCTACTTACAACCCATGGGCTGTTACAATGTAATTTCTATATATTAAACTATTTGGGACTATTTATTTGTAGACTTTTAGAAAGTTCACCATGATCTACAACTCCATTGTATTAACTAACTGATGCTACGTGATTAGTCACTTATTATCTCATTGGCTGTATATTTGGGTTAGAAACACAGGGCATGAAATGTCACCTCTTCTTTTGTGGAGTGGAGTGTCTAGAAGTTGCAATAGGGACCACTCTAGCTTGTGCCTAAGGCAAAGAGGAAGCCCCCCCAGAGAAGGTCATAACTGAGTTGGGTCAGGGGCCGGTATGGGGCTCAGGGGTCTCAGGCAGGATTCTCAGGGATTGAGTGCCCTGATCTTGTGATGAGAAGATTCCAGGCAGGGTAAAAGCAGAGAAGCCTTGAGTGGGAATCAGCACAGCATCACAAGGAACCCTGAAGAGTGTGTGTCCTGTGCAAAGAAAGCAAACCCAGGGACACCCCAAAGAACTGCAGATTGCAGTGTGATTGATGACAACTCTACATACTTAATGCAATGGAATATAATTTTATGTTACATATTATTACATACTATTAAAAACATGGAAGACGGATTGGAGTGAAAGATGATGGAAGTCAACACATGCTTTAGGGGAAATGAGTAAAACTGAATATCTACTACTTCTTCAGATTGTAACTGGCACTGAGAGCAAATCAAAGTCATAGCTCCCTTTTAAAATTTTATTTTGGGAGCTGTAGTTTCAGCTCTTGTATCGAGAAGGAAAGGAAGAGATTCCAGATATGGGAAGGTACCAACATGTATGAAACATCAATTATGAAAATAGTACAAAGGTTCATCAGAAGACTAGGCATGGAACCACCATATTATTCAGCAAAAATTTGGTATTTCTCCCAAAGAATTAAAGCCATCATACTACAGACGTACATGCATACCCATATTTATAGCAGCACAATTCACAATAGACAAACTATGAAACCAGCCTGTGTCCATCAATTGATTAGCGGATTAAAAAAGTGGTTATATATGCAAAATAAAGTTTTATTCAATAACCATAAACAAAAGTTAAATTGTATCATTTGCAAGAAAATGGATGGAATTGATAATATTATGTAAAGAAAAATAAGCCAGACTTAGAAAGTCAAGGGTCATATAATTTGTTTCATGTGGAAGCTAAAGAAGAGAAAAGAAAGATATATGGGTGTTCTCAAGAAAATTGAAGGGATATTAGTAGAAAAGAGGAAAGAGACCAGGGGGAGGAAAAGGGGGAAGGAAAGAGGAAACTCAAGGGAATATTATTGACCAAATTATATTGTTATTTCTTGTGCATGTATGAATATATAATAATAATCAACCATTATGTACAATTATAGTATACCAGTTAAGCAAACATACTATGGAGAGGTGAGGTTCTTTGAAACTAAATATTTGAAAATATGTTTTATTTTTGTGTTAATGTTTTGAGGAAGTGCTATTATCTCACTTTATGGAAGAAAATAACATATATACATTAGTCTATAAAAATATATATACATATATACAGATGTATATATACACATATATATGTGTATGTGTGTGTGTGTGTGTGTGTATCTCTAAAATTTGGAATTTACAACTCCCTGTATTACAATTGTATTACAGTTGTGTGATTTTGAAAAAAATATTTGTTGACTACAATTTTTAAATTTGGACACTTATTTATCAAATGAGGAGCAGGCTGTGTTCTTGCAGCAGTGTTGAATACATGAGAGAAGGTGAACAGTTCCAGGGCCTGGGGTGAAATCATGACTAACGCGCAGCGATGCCGCTTTACCTCTGTGGGACCATGGCTGCCCCGTGCACTGTGACGAGAAGACAGGTGGAGGCAGAGGAGTCAGGAGAGGACTGTTGGGAGAGGCCCAGCAGACTTGGTGGCAGGGGCTGGTTTCTCCTGGTCCCCTGGCCTTGGTTCTGCTGCATTCTCAAGGGTCGCTGGAATGGGCAGCTTTTAGTCCTGATAATGCCTTTTCTCAGGAGTCTGGCTCTGTGTCTTGGGTCTTTGAGGAATTTCCCCAGCGTCACCAGGTTCTCTGCTTTGAGAAAGTGCCATCTAGAAATGGGAGTCATTAGTGGCTTCTGGAAGTCCTCAGCCTGAGGGAGGCGGCCGTTGTCCCTAGCAGTGCCAGCCCCCCTAAGCTCTGGTGGAGTCTCCTGAGGAAGTTCCTAGGTGGTTTGCCTAAGTCCCCAGTGGGATGAAATGTTCCTACTCCTCCACACCTGCTTCCCTGTCTCCTGTTACCACTCCCTTGTGCTTCTTAAACCCAAACAAATGATTCATAACTGATCTCAGGGCCCATCTTGTCAGAGCAAGAACTAGAAAAAAATATATTCTAATAAAAATATTCGGGGGGCTTATTACCTACACATTATTGTAAGCTTGGTGATAAACACATGAAGAGGAAACAAAATGGCTTCTGAATGAAGAGGCTGGTGAATACGGGGATCATTTGAAATCATGTATGATAGATTTACAAATTGATAATAAGTAATAGTTGAAAATTTGAGACTGGATGAAATATTACAAAAGCAAATACTGAAGAGTCAAGCAAAGAAGGCTGGCACAACATTTAGGTACACATCAAATGTTTATTGTGATAAAATATACATTATATAAAGTCTAGTATTTTAGTTGTTTTTAACTGTACAGTGTTGGGGCCTTAATTACTTTCACAATATTGTTCAAACATCCGTCTTCGTTTCTTTTTCTTGATCCCTAATGGAAAATCCATACCTCTTAAACGCCATCTCCACATTATCCCTCCCCCAGTGGCTAGAAACCACCTAAGCACCAACTTTTGATGATCAAGTACAAAAAGACAAACCAGTGCATCAGAGGAGTTCACACAGGAGTAGAACATGAAAGGCAGTGCTTTAAACTCAGAGGAGGTGGTTTTAAGTGAAAAGAATGGTTTATGGAATTAAATCCTCCGTAGAGATAATTGCTAAAAAGTGCTAAAACTTATCTACTGAATTTAGAGGTGAGCTGTTCCAGTAACGTGCATGGAGTGGTAAATACAGAATTCACCTGCGGTGGACAAGGAAGGGAGTAGTGGATGGCAAATGAGGTCCAATGAGCCTATGCTTCCTTTCGAAAGATTTTAATTCTTCCTCACACATTTGAGTGTCTCAATTCCATTGGACATTAAAGAAATAGTGTCATAATCAATATTCATTCTTCTGTCAAGAGCACAGTATGGCTGACAAAACTGAAATTTAGAAAGTACATATGATACGCCAAGATCTATGCTAGGAATATGTTGTCTCTATTATGCCACTTCTTTCAAGTAGGTGTTACTATTCTACCTTTACAGGTAAGGACGTGGGGGTCCACAACATTGAGAGAAATTGAGGAATTTCCCCATGGTATTTTAATATCACTTGCACAAAGTGTAAATAGAGTAGCCTCAAGATGTGATGCTCCTTTCACTATTCCTGAAGATAATTTTTGAAATTATGCTCCCATATAAGATCTGGCAGGGAATCAGGGAGGTAAATACATGTGTGTACTATGGGCTAAATATATGGATGGCCCTTGGATATACCTTGGCTCCTGGTGAAAAAGATGTAAATTTCTGTACGGCTCACTGCCCTCTATCTGGAGCAGGAGTGTCCAAATATAATCTGTGCCAGGCTCAGGTTTTTTTTTTTCTGAATGCTCACAGAAAATCAGACCTTCTTAATGGGGCTTCTCTGAAGTCCGAATCCCCTTTAGGCAAAGGAGGTCCCCACTGCCCCAATACCTGCCTCTACAGATGAATTTAAACTTTTCCACCACAGCTCCCAAGAAGTCCATTCATACTAACATAACTAAAGCTGTTTAATCTAGATCAAAGTAGGCTATTTAATTAATAGGAAAAGTCCGGAGACCCACTGAACTCAGGCATGACCTGACTGAAATGTTCAAACAATGTCTTTGGAAGTTTCTCCTGTTTTGCTCACACAGCTTTGCTTTCAGGGTTACTGAATTCATTCTCAGGCGAGTCCTCCTCATGTGGTCCAAACCTGGGCCTCTGCAGACCTGGGCTTGCTTTCTACTAGTTAAACGACACTGGAGGGAAGGAAATATCACTTTGCTACTGTTCCTAGACAAGTTCCTTGTTTTGTTCCTATGTACTCCTGAAAGCTTTGGGGTTGGCCAGCCCTTATCAGGAGTGACAAGAATGGAAGGGGTGGGCATATTCATCAAAGTAGAGAGGAAAGGGATGGGATGCTGTATGAGGGATTGGTCTGTAGAGGAACAGGACCAACAGGAGACGCATGTGTCTGATTTATAACGGGGATTTATCAGCTGGGCTTATAAGACCAGAGGCTGGATGGTCCCACAATGGCCATCCACAGGCGGGAGAGCTGGAGGAATCAGAAACTGCTCAATCCAAGAAGCTGAAGCCTTAGAAGAGGTGGGACCAAACATGCAGCTCAAGTCCCAGGCTGTAGCCTGAAGCTGTCTGGGGAGTCGCTGGTGTGGGTCATCCTGGAAGAGTGCTGGGGTCTGGTGTCCTCAGGTCTTACAACAATAATCAATGTCCCTGCTCAAGAGGAACCTAGTGTGCATCTGACAGAGCTTCCTCCTCCTCCTACCACTTGCTCCATCCACTCCCAGTGTATCGGAAAGTGCTGTGCACATTCAGGGCAGGTCCCAGTGCTGATTTAACAGGAACCCTACTACATCCTGAGGACCACTGACAAATAAAGTGAACAGGTTCCCTGTCCTCACAGAACTCACAGTTGGTTGTGGGATAGACACTAGAAAAGTGTGATAAGCTTTATGAAGGGAGAGGCTAAGATTCTTAGCATTCTTCAGAAGGTATGAAGAGAGATTGAGGCAAGTCCAGCAGGTGGGGAGTCTTCTCCCAGGCGTGGAAGAGACTTCCATATAAACATTGAGATTTCAATAGATGCTCACCAATGAGAAAACAAATGGCCAATTTGGGCACTATTTTAAAATGGTTGTAATAGTCTCTTGTGAAGGCCATTTTATTTTGCAAAGGACATCCATATGTATTTGCTTACACACTGTGCAAGATGCATTGAATAGATAGGGGTAGGTGAGTATATATATATATATATATATATATATATATATATATATATACAAATATACATACACATACACACACACAAGCACACACACAAATATATATGCACATGTGTATATATGTATACAATATAATTACTGCCCCTTATGCATTTGCATAAAGTAAGTGCTGAAGACCAAGGGTACAGAGCAGGGAGACTGGATTTTGAGGCTAGGAAAGTGACTAGGCTTTCATGATAAATGGTCATGTTCCAAACCTCATGATTTGAGACATCAGGAGACCTTGCAAGGTTTTAAATTAAGGAGCAGCAGATTGGCCTTGTGGAAAGGTCACCTGGCTTCAGGGTGGAGGATGAGTGTGCGGGGGTGTGGGGTTTAGAAGCAGAAGCACTGGGGCATTTCCCTCGGAGGACAGCAATCTGAATGAGCACAGACACGGCCACATTGGGTCCTCTCATTCTCCGTGGATTAGAAGTGGTCCCACTGTCAGCTTACTTAGGGTTTTTACACACTGACACGCCTTCACGTTCATTGTCTCACCTACTTTAAAGAGATCACGTTGAGAAACAGAGTCTTAACCACTTTGTTGAAGCCATGAGACCAGCCATGCCCAGGTTTCTGATGGATCTCAAAGGATCCAGGGAGAGCTAGGCACTAGGCCTGAATGTCTGCCCACCACTCTGCTGGGCCCTGAGAAGAGCTGGAGGGAGCAGAGCTTGCTGAGCCTCCTCTTGCAGGTCTGCCTCCTGCTGTAGTCATTCCCCCGGTGCATTAGCTCCCTCCCATTTGTGAAGGGAGGGGTGTGATAAAATTTTCTGCACTTTCACCCAGCAGGATGGTGATATTAATCAAATGAAAAAAAAATGCATGTACATTGCTCCATGAATTTACTCATTCGTTGAACTGTTTATTAAGTGCCTATTTCATGTCAGGAACTGTACCACACATTGGGTCTTCCCATTCAAATGAGATATAATCTCTTTTCTTTGAAAACAAAGCAAAAAAATGAAAGCAATCTTTCAAATACAGTGTGTCTGTTGTTGCAAAGGACAAACAAGGGGTGCCATGGCAGAAATCATCAGGACACCCCAGTCCATACAGGACAGGGACATGAGCAGAGAAGGAAGCCTGAGGTCAGGGACACTGAAAGTCAGTTTTGCACATGCCACAGTTTTAGCTCTCCATTAATATTCCCCATTGTTATTCTTCTTATTAAAACATGTGCTATTAGACTTTTTATTATTTATCAAGGGTAAGGAGCACAGAAGAGTCTGTTTAGATTCTTTGAGCACACAGGTCTGAGGAGACACCCTGGGACTGAGTCTTCCTACTCCTGTGCAGATGGTGCCCAGCAAGCAGGCAGATTCCTTTCCAGAGGGAGCCACGGCCGGCGCAGCAGCTGGCATTGCTAATACTTGCATAATTGTCAATATTTATCCCAAATCTGCTTCCTCTGTTCACTCGCTATAAATCACCTCAATTTTATTAGGAAGCTATTATATTTCTTTACAAGGTAACCCATTCAGTTTGCCTTTGCCACGAGGGAGTGACATTTAACAATGTGTTTTCTGGTGAGAGCGAAAAGACAGGACAGTGAGCACCTTTCTCCTTTCATAAATAAAATCTTGTCTTTATAGCCCATGTGCTTGCACCTCAGCTTTAAAAGGTTCTAAACACGAAAACATTGAAGACGTAAGTGCTAATTTTTATACCAAAGGAAAGTTTTCGTTGATTTGCTTTCTCATTTTCATTTCTCTCTCTCTTTCCCCACCCACCCTTTCCTTCCTTCCTTCCTTCCTTCTTTCCTTTGTCTCTTTCTCTCTCTCTCTCTCTCTCTCTCTCTCTTTCCCAGAGTTTATACTCATGTGGATAAATTTACCAAGAAAAGGAATAGCTGCATTAAAGCAACCTGTTGGAATATGATAAAACTAATGAATGAATGATTTTAGAAAAGTAGAGCACATTAGAATTTGAAGCTAAAGGGTTTGGGGTTGAGGAAGGGAGACAGAGAAATAAGTCAGCATAGATTAATTCACTTCTTTATCTTGAAATTCTCAAATGGTAATTATGATGATGAAGGTTAAGAAGATGATGATGACCATAATGGTTAGAATAAATGTGGTTTTACAGGGTGTTATATAGAACAAAGCAAAGATAGAGAAATGGTGTTTTTATAATAGTCCATCTTCAAATGGATCTTTTTAGTCTCTGTGGAAGTTTCTACTCATTCCAATTGACTAGATGACTGTAAATAGAATTCACTATAATAGATTTTAAAATGTTATTTATTATTACCTTTGAGAAGTATGATTAGAAAAATCTAAGGATCTATGTGCTTCTTAAAAAGCATCTGTTTTATGAAGTGAATTTAGTAAAAATTACCCTTCCTTAATATTTTCCTAAGTATCATAGAAATTGAAATCTTACAGTTTATTCAGACTGTACCCTAATGTACAGAATGGATGTGAAATATGAGTAGAGGGAGATACGAGAGGAACCAGAATGTAATGTTCTTTCTCTTGAGAGTTAGGTTTAGAAAGCTACTGATCTAAATTAAAACATTAAACTTATACATTACCCAAGAAGTATGGAAAGGATTCCAACTAGTAGAATTAGTAGAGGACTGAGACATTCATGGTTTTCTTTAAATTCAACGATTTTATATTCATATTTCTTTTATCTTGATCCATATTTATTCTATCCATTATCATAATCATCTTCTTAACTTACTTCATCATAGTTACCATTTGAGAATTTCACAATAAAGAAGCAAGTTAAACTATGATGGCTTATTTCTCCCTTCCTCAACCCAAAATCCTTTAGCTTAAAATTCTAATGGGCATTACTTTTTTTTTTTCTAAAATTATTCATTCTTTACTTTGGTCATATTCCAAAAAAAAAAAAATAAATAAATGAAATAGCCACTATCTAGTTAATATGAAACTTTAAGGATTAAGTTTTGACCAAACGTAAGACAGATGTATTGTTATAGTTAGACATGAGTCATCCCCCAGAATTTCATGTGTAAAATAATCAAGAAAGTTTGGAGGTGAGATGACGGGGTTTTGAGAGCCTTAGTCTAATCAGTGTGTCATCCACCTGAGTGCACTGACTGGGTGGTAACTGTGAGCAAGGCAGGGTATGGCTGGAGGAGGTGAGTCACTGAGGATGTGCCTTTGCAGTATGATTTTTGTCCTTGGAGAATGGAGCTCTCTTTCTGCTTCCCGATTTTCACGTTCTGAGCTGCTTTCCTCCACCTCATTCTTCCATCACAATACTCTGCCTCACCTTTGGCCCTGAGCAATAGAGTTGGCCATCTGTGGACCGAGAGCTCTGAAACTCTGATTCCCAAATAAATTTCCTCTTCTAAAATTGTTCTTGAAAGGTCTTTTGTTCATAATATCAAAAAGCTGACTAAAGAATATATTAATTAGCTTTCAATTACTATAACAAAAATGTGTGATAATTAACTTATAAAGACTAAGAGGTGTGTGTGTGTTTTTCGGGGGGTGGGGGGGCGGGGCTTGGTTCTCAATTTTGGAGTTTCCAGTCTAATCCTAGGCAGATTATATTGCTTTGGGTCTTTCATGGGCATGCTGGATAGTAATGGTCTGAATGTGTGGTGAAGCAAAATTGCTTGTCTCATTAGCAGAGAGCAAAGAGGAAGAGAAAGAGAGGAGTCCCACAAACTTAGAGGAAATGCACCAACAATCTAAGGACCTCCCACCTGGCCCCAGCTCTTAAGTGTTTCACCACCTCCCAATAAGAGCCACCCTGGGGACTAAGCCTATAACACATGGGCCTTTGAGAGAAACTCAAACCTCCAAACGATGGCTACAGAATAATGTTTAAAGAATAGAAAATAAATGTTAAAAATATTTACAACACACAAGTCAAGTTATACTGGCCAGAGTTTTGGGGGCAGCGTCAGAAAGTTTCAATAGATGGAAGGAAAAGTCTGTCGTCTCTTCATGCCAACATGGAAAGTCACAAAGACAGAACAAGATGAGTGGGTTAGGGAAGAAGTATAAAAGCATGTCATTTAAAGATTGAGAAAAAGCAAAAAATCAACTACCGAGGAAATGAAATACTCAACCATCCAAACTGCAGAGGGACACAGAATTTTACAAAGTTACTTAAATACCCACCTGTCACACCTGAAGCCATCAAATATTTTTAAAACAAACAACAAACCGACAAACAAAAACAGTGGCATGATATGAGTGACTACCAGAGGCCACATCAGAGCTATATAAAGTGGGGAGTGGGCAGACCAAGGGAGGTCAGCGGAGGCAAAGGTGGAGTGCAGAGGGCTCCCAAGGAGAGACGGGGCTGGTGCCGGGGACCCTGGGAAGCAAACCCTGGAGGGTCAAGGGGCCAAAAAATAATCACCTCCTTCTTGTGTCTTTCCCCTTATGCTGAAGGAAGTGCAAACATTTTGTTGTTTACGGAAACAGCCAGTTGAGTTAGAGATGATGAAGGTATTGGAAAAAGAAAGTCCTGGACATCTGGTGTCCTCAGGGACAGGAAGGTACACGTTCGTCTAGATGGCAGAAGAGGCCTCTCCTGGTTGAAGCCTGAGGGAGAGAGCCCACACGGGTGCCATCTGGCTCACACTCTTCCTCACCTGAGCTGCAGTCTCGTTGACACTGTGAACATGGGAAGGAAACACAGGGACCACATGGCGACCCAAAGTGTCACTCCATGGACAGCCCACTAGGCATTCCGTGTCCTCGTCCAGTGTTCTTTACTTTCTCATTTCTTTACCTTGATTCATAGGACCCAGAACCAACTCCTAATACCCAGAAGAGCCCCCTGCCTCCTGCCCCAGGGCTCTATCCCTTTGTGGCCGCCTCTCCTCAGGGCTGCAGCTGCAGTCTTTGAAACCGCCCTACCCACGTGCATCAAAACTGCAGCTCTGCTCTGGGCCTGTGCTGGGAAGCAACTGAGTGAAGGAAAACGGGGGCTTTGAGAGCCTCTAGGGAGCCCACGTTGCCAGCATGAAAAGGGAACTCGGGTTTCCCGCTCCCCTGTTCAAGACCTCAGCTTTGATTATTTTACTGCTGCCAACCTTGTAAAGAGGGGGGAAATAAGACCATGCCATTCAGGAAATAAATGACCTGTTTTTTTTGCTCTAGAAGAAAAGGAGAAGGAAGAGGAGTCAAAGGGGAAAAAATTGATTTGTTGGAGAACAAGGTTCAGAATGAGGGTGAGCACAATCTTCCTAAGGCAGAGGCTCAAAAAGCACCAGGGAGAAGGGATGATTTAGGCTGCATAAAAGCACGTAGGGCCCTAGCTGCGCTCAGCACAGGGTGGTGCCTGTTATCCTGTGTCTAGCCCACCCAGGCTGGTCACAGGCAGCAACGAACACTGAGCACTCGAGTTCTAAACAGAGCAGTGAACTTGGGGATCTCTCAGGAGGGACAGCTGGCTGTGCCCCCCAGAGACAAGATCCTAGCCACCAGCCCTGTCACTGGAGAAGCCTCAGCACAAGACCATTTGTCAAGCTGTGCTCAGTGATCAAGGACAGGCTTCTCTTCCAGGAGAAGCAAATACAGAGAAACGAAAGGAGAGCCTTAATAAATAAAAGTGAGACAAATTGAAATGCTTTCTTTAAAATTGACAGACAGCATCTCTGTTGTTGTTGATGCAAACTGTAGTCTATAGGGGTCTGGGTGAGGGTGAGCTCCTTTGACTTTATGTCCGAATCTAACACAAATCATGCAATGTGTGCATGGGATTGTAGTCTATAGGGGTCTGGGTGAGGGTGAGCTCCTTTGACTTTATGTCCGAATCTAACACAAATCATGCAATGTGTGCATGGGATGTAGAATTCACGAGGACCGGGTGAGGCCCTCCGGTCCCAGGACAGTGCTGCAGCACGGGGGACAGTAAAAATGCTATTCCCCTGTCCACTGTTCATGGTAAAACACTGACTATTTTGCCATATTACTGAAAATTTTTCTAGGAAAAGAAAGTTGGATGTACGAAAAACACTAGAAGAAGAACTAACTGAAGGAGATTAGAAAACTGGATGTAACAGTTTTACAATTTTAGACATCTAATAAGAAATTTCCTTATTTCAGGTCACCATCAATAGGATGGGGTGTTGTCTCCCAAAATGTCTAATGAAGAATTTACAGGATACATTTTAGTTTTCAAAGAAGATAAGACAACTGCACATGCTAAGGTTTTAGTTTGGAAGTTTGTAAAGTTTGTAAAGTTTTCTAAAAAGCTTAACAATGGAATGTGATTTTCTTCACATTTCATGTTCAATTGCTGCGAACTTCTAAATCCTCTCAGAATTTTTGATCATTTATTTGTTTTTCCATTAGTGTTTTGCAGTATCTTCCACTAGTTTCCTGCGTCCCTGGGAAGTTCCCCCTGGTGGCCTGTAGGGGACCACCTTCAAGTGCCAGGCAGGCAGGTGTTCCGTGTGCAGCACTGTTGGCAATGATGTGCAGTCCTGTTTCTGTCTGTCTTCCTACGTAGCCCTGAGGCAGTAACACTGTCATTCCTACTTTATAAAAAGGAAGGTGACATTGTAAAGAACATCACAGGCAGGGGTTAGACTTCAGAGTCACTTTGCCTCGCTTTGAGTTCTAGTATACTATTTTTACCTGCTGTGTGATTTTGAGCAAGTTGTTGGACCTCTCTGTGCCTCGTATTCCTCATCCATGGAAAAAATAATACTTTTCATAAATAGTTATTAAAAAGTTAGAACGAGATGCTGCATATTATGGGATTACTTAGCACAGTACCTTGTCCAAAAAGAACTTTAAATAAAGATTAGCCATCTCCATATTATTAAGGAGATTAAGTTTTACAGTTCTAGTAAATACCACAAAAAGGCATGTTGGCCTCTCTGAGGGCCATTGTGCTCTGTCATTACAATGAGCACTCACACCAGGAGCAGCACCATCATCAGGGTGAGCACGTCATCAGATGAGCACCATCATCAGGGTGAGCATGTCATCAGGTGAGCACATCATCATCCTGAGCACGTCATCAGGTGAGCATGTCATCAGGTGAGCATGTCATCAGGTGAGCACGTCATCAGGTGAGCACGTCATCATCCTGAGCACGTCATCAGGTGAGCACGTCATCATCCTGAGCACTTCATCAGGTGAGCACTATCGCCTCCTTTGTGAAATGAATTGGGGGGAAAGTGGTACGGTCTTTGTGAGGAAATGATTGAAGCTTTAAAAAGATCAGAAGTTCATTTTAGAAATTCAAAGATGTGGATCATCATAAATATTTGATTTCCCTATAATTGAAATTGAAGAAGAGATACATACAATTTGCATTTAAAATTAAATGAAAGTACACATAAAGAAACTTTAGTGTGAGAATCTCCAATAATGGCAATGCGAGACACTGTCCTTTCGTGCAAGGATAATGAACAACTTACAAGTGAAATAACTGCATTCTGGTGCGCATTATAACGTCTTAGCAGTAAGCTCCCTGTGGTAGAAAGGAACCTATCATGGCCAAAGGCAGGAGAGTGGAGGTGTGGTGACAGATGGCTGGATGGGGGCTGAATGAGGGACAACTAACGAAGGACAATGAAGAAGGGTAGGGATAAGCTGCCTCTTTCTGTAGCTCAAGATGAAGCAGCCATTTAGGAGAGGACAGGCATGTCTCCCCTCTCTGAAGGCAGATGCTCCGAGAGTGTCCTTCTTAGCAGTGACGTTTAGGAAAGGAATCATCCTGATGTTTCTCTGAAGCTTTCGAAACAAGAATTTTGAGGCATTTGAACACCTAGATGGAAGTGCTGCTTACTCTCTTTTTTTGTATCACCATTTCTAAAACTTTACCTTTTGTGAGGAGGTCAGACTCTGAGCTGGACTTCCAAATTTGTGGAATTGTGTGATATTAATACAGCTTCACATCTGCAGGGCAGTGTTGGACACAGTGGATGCACAGAGGAAATGCAAGTGGGCATGTGAGAAAAAGGATCATTTCCCTGAGGTTCTAGTGAGATGCACAGGAGGTTGGTAAGGGGAGAGAAGGGGCTGCCAGTGAATGAGAATGATCAGCAGTGAATTGAGGAACCTGCAGTCCCAGCAGCTCAGGAGGTTGAGGCAGGAGGATCACAAGTTCAGTGTCAGCCTTAGCAACTTAGGAAGACTCCGTGTCAAAGAAAACTACAACAAAATGGAAATTGGGATGTGGCTCAGTGGTAAAGCACCCCTCGGTTCAATCCTTGGCACAAACACAAATAAGTAAATAAGTAAATCAATCAATCAATATAAAAGAAAGAACAGATTAGGGGAAAATAGTTTGTTATTCCATCTTTGAAACACAGGAGCCTGGATTTTTCATGTTTTTGAAAGATTCAATAGACAAATGCCTTATATTACATAATAGCCCTGGTCGATCTGGGAAGTGCCACATAATTAGACTAATATTTCTTCAGTGAAACACATAATTATTTCCAAATGTGAGATAAATGAAGAATATATTTGGTATCAAGGTTGAGTTCAAGTTTAATGGTTCTCTTTCCATTTGGAGAGTTTTCTCAACACAGTGACCTGAACCAATGCTTCTCAGGACATGTCCTATGTATATACGTATGTACATAAGTATGCGTGCATGTGTGTATGCGTGTGCTGGGCCTCAAACCCAGGGCCTCATGCAGGCTAGGCATGTGCTTCACCCCTGAGTGACATCCTGGCCCCACGTCACATTCAGTATGTAGTCCTTAATATTTCTCTTGGACCTGTCCATGTTCCCCCTAAGAACTCAGAAAGCAAATATCAGACTTTGTTTTAGAAGTTAAACTGCAGCAGGCTCATTTATTAGACATCAAAATAAAGCAAGATTTTTGGACCTCTAGATTTTAACTGCTGCATTTTTTGTAACCCAGAGCCCAGGAATTTGGTTTCCAGCTGACCAGTTCCTTTAGAGCTCAGTGCTCCAGTGTTCCTGTGGGATTCTTTCGTTCCTTCTGTGCACTCCCCACAGCCCTTACCAAGGACCTGGCTTTACTGAAATGATCTAAATGATAGGCATGCTGGGTTTTTATCAATGAGTGCTAGCATGTCTTGGAAAATATTATGATTCATAATTCAAAGAACTAGAGGCAGTAGAGGACATTCAACTTTGCACAAATAAACAAGGATGGGCATGTAGATTACTATATTATTACAGTGGTTCTCAAACTCGAATGTGCAGGACGTCTTCAGTAGGGCCTGAGAATCTGCACTTCTAACGAGTTCCCAGGAGCTGCGGCTGCTGTTGTTCCAAGGAGCACACTTTGAGAACCACCAGGATTTAGCCTCTGGAGTAGTACATGAGAACTCTGGAGCACTGTGGGGAGAAGCCGAGTCCCATGGGTCTGTGGGGAATGTGATGGTGACGTGAAGGCGATGAGCTGAGAAAGCACTGACTCAGGCCAGTGCTTGCAGGAAAGCTGTGCTGAGGTCTGGCCGCTGGTGTTCCCTGAAGGGAGCTGGGGAGGGTACACCTGGCCCCTCAACAAATGAGAAAGGTCAGGGTGGAGGACCACAAGAAATTAAGAAATGTGATTAGACCCTTCCAAAGCACAGGATTAAAAGCAGATGTCTTCAGTATAGGGATTTGGGAAGTGGTGTAAGTCAGGGGGCATAAAAAGGGCCACTGTGGCTCTATTACGATTTCCTGAAGATGATGTTATGGGGAGGCAGCAGGGCGAAGGATAGAGGGATTGAACTTTGACACCCAACAGCCCTCATTTCAAATGAGGGTCTTCCAATTGACCCATGAGGTTTGATTTTGTTATAAGTAAATTAACCTTTCTGACCCTCAGTTGCCTTATCTGTGAATAGGGGCAACGTGGTGGCCTGGTAGAGATTAAATGCAATATCTCAGACACTTTGCACATGCTGGCTATGGAATAAAGTATGAGAGTACTTCAATGAGTCAGTTAGCTAGTGAGGAGCAGAATTCTGGAGCCATAGTGCATATTGGATATGAGTTTGTGCCCAAGCAGAACTTACAATGAGTGGATTAGCATAATGAATTTGGGGCATAAGAAGGGATTACAAACTGCAGAGAATCCATGACCCTTCCACCTTCATTACTAGAAATGCAGAAGAAGCACATTGAAGATGTGCCCCAAGAGCCTGGCAGGGAGTTTGGGAAAACCCACAATAACTCGGGATCTTGTTCCAGCTTCTAAAATGTCAGCTCCTAAAAAGCAACAAAGACCAGAATAGCCAATTATTAGGAAATAACCATTATCAGGAAATCTTTCATCAATACTGTCTCCAATTTCTACCACATGGTCCCTCCTACCCTGTTTTACCCATCTCCATGTATTTCTTTAAATCAAGAAACAGGCTGGGTATTTGCTTTGTGAAATTTCATAGGCTTGAGGCCTGGATTTCTCCAGGCAGTTGGGGTTTTGGAAGGAGGGAACTTTTTTCCGTTGAAGTCAGGATGTTATCCCAGGAGGCCTAGAAGTTTTCATTGACTGAGTTTCTTCTATATGATGAGTGAGGACAGATGACAAGCACAACATTGCAAGGTCCTTAGATGGTAAATGAGTCCAGCAACAAAACCGCACCTGCAGGGAGTGTTTGTGAGACGCTTCTGACAGTGAGACCCCGTGGGGTCCTTGTGGCTGCCTCGGCGGCACCCCAGCCTCCAAGATTTCCATTGTCTAAGAGTCGACGATCACTTTTGGTCCAAACTCAAGCTTTCCTTGATGTACACAGCTTAAGTTCTAACATGCAAATTAGATACCTAGGAGATCATTATCTCCTCAACTTTTGAAAAATGTATCTCATCTTTATTTTTCCAAGGCGGCATATTAAGAATCCACTCAAAACTGTCAACTCTCATCCAAGTTTTTTCTTGACCCCCTGATGAGACTGTATTCAAAACCAATTAGCTGTTTCCCTGACTTTCACCTTTGATGAATGGCAGTAGTTGCTTTCTTCCCTCCAGGAGGAAAAATAAAAACTGGAGAGCTGAAAGGGATACAACAGCTTTGGAAACAGAAACTTTAGTGTCTAAACATACAGTCATTTCCTAGGGAAAATTGTAGCCACTTTCTGGTCAGTAATGGTCATAGAGAACAAGTAGTGCCCCCTTCTATGATGAGAAAACCACTCAAGGTTAGGCTGACTTGCTCCAGGTCACACATGCAGGGAGGGCACAACCTTGGGAAAATAGAGATCCTGGGATCCTCCCTTCTGCATTCTTCTGAACACATTGGGTTTTCTTTTCTCAAGGCTCAGTGCCTCCTCGGTGGGCAGCCTGGAGTATATATTCATTGGCACGGAGGAAAAGTGGATTTTGAAGTTGTGAATATATACTCTGAGCCCCTGGGTAGTCCCTGCCTAGACTTGCTTTAGTCTCTCCTTGGAGCACTTGGGCAGCTTCAGCAAACTCCCTTCCCACAGCAAACAGGAGGGGGCACCTCAGCATGGTTCCGCTGGACAGGTTCAGAATCCCCATTCACCAACACCACTGCTGTTCTCTGCTCAAAGCACTTTCTCTAGGGCTTCCTAGAATTCCCCTGCTGCTCCCATGCTTCAGGGCTAGAGCAAATGCCACCTTTTCCATCAAGACTTTCTAAACATGCCCACCCAGGACCCCAAGACCCCTAACTCCTGAGGCCGTTCTTCCCAAGGCCATGCTTTCAACCAGTAACTGAGCATGGCAAGAGGGTTATGGCAGACATGTGTATCAGCTGGTGGCTGACTGGCTCCAGGACTCCTGACAATGGCCTTCTGGAACCTTCCGGAGACAGCATGGAGGTCCAGGACCTTTCCAATAATCTTTTTTTCCCACCTTCACTGGGATCAGATTTGTTTCACAGCCTTGCTAGCTCGCCATTTTATTTCACGGGTTTTCCCCATTAAACCTTTGTATATTTATTCCAGTCTTAGCTTCTGCAGATTGGAAGATCTAGACTAATACAAACTATGATGGTCACTCTGTGAGACAAATGCTATTTCCTTATGTTTAGATGAGGAAAAAAATAAGCCCTAGGAATTCTACGAGGTCCCATAAACTTGTTACTGCAGAGTAGCAGATCTGTGTTTAAAACCATGTAATGTTTTGAACAACCAACAATAAAAAAAAAAAAAAATTAACAAGTAAAAAATAAATAAATAAATAAAACCTTGCACCTTAAATGACTACCCTGTGTTTTCATACCTAGAGGAAACCAACCCTCCAAAATAAATATATCAAAATCTTCCAGATGGGGGTAAGTGGACTAGATACACAGGAAAAGAATACTTATAAATTAGATGATTATTCAAAGAAGTTACCCAGAAAGAAACATAACGACACAGGTACATGTATTTGACAGATAGTTTACAGAAATTACAAAAGACAAAAGATATAACAGATTTTGGGAGAATTGGAAGACAGAATGTTTTTAAGTGAGTTCTTGGCAATCATGGCAGGGAACATGCAGGAATTTAGCAAAGTGAGCAGGTTCAGATTCAGACCAGGGTCCGTGTGTGGGCAATTTCTTTACCAGTGAGCTGTCAACCTGCACTTAAGTCACTTTCAAAAACACAATAACTAAGCACTGGGTTTTCTTCTTGAATATTGGATGTGAACATGAATCATTTTGGTTTTAAACTCATATCCTGGAACTTTTTTGTTTGTTTGTTTATATTTTCCTTATAGAATCTAGTTTGTAGTCAACTTATCTACTCATCTTTTCAATGATTTGGTATAATTTTTACATAATTTGTTATTGAACCAATTTGGGCTACCTTCTGGCTTGGTCACATCCTCAAATACATTGGCTCAACATACCAAAAGAGCCAATACCTTAAAATCACTGAGGATGTCTATCACTGAGTTTATATTTTGTATCATACATCGCCTCTTTTTTTGCTAGTTGGATTGAGAGTAAGCAAGAAAATGACCATTTTTAGCTTCTACCTGCAAAAAACTTGTTATGTTGGACCTACAATATGACAAAACAATAGATTGATTCCATCATCAAATATAATAATCCAGCAATATATATATATAATATGCACAACATATTATATATATATATATATAATCTGGTTTTATGAAGATTTTTTAAAAAGACTTCATAACTATGACATAAGAATAAGAATTAAAACTTTTGTTTTTATTTTTAGAGATCAATAGAAGAATTTTCTAATCAATTTCATTTGATTTTCTATAGTGTTAAGTATTTATTACTAATAAATGTTTCATTTTTAAAATTAAAACATTATTCAGATATATAACATTTGTCCTTTAAAAAGTACAATTCCATGGTTCCCAAAGGTGCACCACTGTCACCATTACCTAGTTTCACAGCATTTTCATTGATACAGAAAGACCCATACACATAAGCATCCTTTCTCTTTTTCTCCTTGGGTTGTGCTGATAAAATTTTAAACTTCCTTCTCATCAATCTTTGACATTAAAAAATGGACACATTTTCTATTCTAACCCTCCCTTTTAAAACCATATATTATTTACTTTGAATTCAACTCAGACAAATTCCAAAGCAATGCACAAAAGCAAATTAATGGTAGCAAACAATCATCATTCTTTAACTCAGAAAACTAAATTCAGTCTTTCTCCTTCAATTTAATTTTTATCAGTCGATTAAGGATGGAAGAGGAATTGATGGTAATTGCATACAGAAAACTATTTCTATGAAAATGACAGAACTGGTCATATTCTCCATTTCACTGTGGTTTCAAGAAGTTCAAAATTAAGTGCAATCTATATTTAATAATAAACTCAGGCACTGTAACCAGTCTATTTAAATCCTGCATCCTTCTATGACTTTGATATTTATTGTTATCATCATTATCATTACCAATATTATTGTATGGCTAAATTATCTGGCTTGGCTTTCTGGTTTTCTTTTATATTTTATTATAATTTCATAATAAAACATTTTATAAGGTACTTTAGATACTTTGTATCCTGAGGTAAGGTATAGGATTAAAGAATTTCAGATAAAAATATTATTGAGTAGGTGAATTTTTGCTATAAAAGTAAAATAACATCTGGCTCAATGTGTCATTGAAAATTATTTCCTCTAAATAAATAGCTCTTTTACTTACCTGAGATGTCTTTATTTGTTTTGTTTTTTCTTTTTGTGAATGTGGCTGGTGAGAGATGGAAGGCTTTAAAGAAAATAGAGAACATTTCTTGGGAATTTCATAAGTTCATCCAAGTGCTTATCTTTGGACCTCTCATCAGTACTTGTAGGTGAGGTGACAACAGGTTTCAGTCTGATCTCTGCCGTGAGATGGTGTAGATTATAATGAAGTGTTTTTTTGTTTTGTCTTTTTATTATTTCCCATTTCTTCCTTTTAATGATCTCTTTTTTCTAGACTTGTTGTCCCATGCTGACTACAGGGACAAAATCTTCCAGGATTTGTGGTAAGAGCTTCACGAAGTTTTTAGCAAGGGGCCACCTTGTCCTCTTGGAGACACTTGGCAGATAAAGGGTGATGGCAGGAATAGTAGTGAACATCGTTTGGTATGTAGGAGAGCTCTCTAAGAGTTATAACTAATGCCAAGTTTGAGGGATTGTAGGATAAATATCAATTATAAGCATAATTTGGTAGGAACCATGCTTAGCATAATCTATCTTAATTTCTGTGGGAGAAATCCATGCCACAAGGGATTCAAACAAACTAGCAGAGAGGGATGCACTGGGAGGAACTGAGAATCAACCGCAGCCAGCATGTAATTCCCATGACTCTGGGGCTACCTTGGAAAAGGACCTCCCCTCATCTTTGAACTGCCAGTCAATCTTCAGATGATTGAAGTCTGGTTAATATCTTGGCCACAGATCCCTGAGAGGCCTTGAGACAGAAGTATCAGCTAAGTTAGTCCCAAACACTGGACCAAAAGACTCAGAATGGAAAATGAAATGAGTTGTTTTTTTAAGCTTCCATGGTTTGGGGTAACTTGTTTTGCAGCAATTGGTAGCTAATACATAGTTTACGTGATGTTTCCAATTTCTTCCCAATCTCAGCCACAGCACTGGGAGGTAACAAATATTTATGCTTGCTTCTGAAGTATAACAGTCAGAATCTGTGCAACATTCTTTCTACAACCCCAAAGAGTTAAAAAGTGGTGGAAGGAATGGAGTTTACTCCCAGGTTAGTAATTTAATCACTTCAGAGAACTGGGGTCCATTGTTTTTCTTAAAAGCATCTAAACATTGAGATATTGAATTATCAGCTAACTCTCTGTAGTCCACAGGCCCAATCAATCTACAATATGGGAAAATCTTGTTTATTTAAAGAAAGATCAAATTTGTTATACAGGTGAAGATTAGCTCTTTACCTTTTCCCTGGTGGATGTGTCTGTTTTGAACAGAATGACAAACATGCAGACATTTCATTACCCCCAAATTGTGTTATTGCAGTGACACTTTTGTTCTGGGTAAACTTCATATGTTTAGAAAAATGTTTTTGTTTCTCTCCCTAATCTAAACCACCAAGTATGTAATTCAGATCACCAGTTCTTACTTTAACCACATCCAGAGGAGACCTTCTAGATTTTAGTATGTTGGTCATGTTTATAAAGCATTACTTAATCAATAATCAATAAATTGCTATTAACTAATTTGTTGGGGTCAACAGATAATGTTGATTTGATAAATACTGTGATAATAGTAAGCTGAGGTTGGTCTTAAAGCCAACAGTTCAGTTTGAAAAACATGAAAGAAAATATGGACTTACTGAGAAAAGTATTATTTTGTGTGAGCCACAGAGGAGGCTGTCTGACTAGGAAAGTAAGACTGTCAGCCAGAAACACAACCAAAGAATTTTGATGTAGAGTTAATTTCTTCACAATTCCTGTGGACATTCTATGGTGAGGACAATGCCATTTATAACTCCCAGAGTGAGATTGCAGAAAGACCAGTGGCTGAATTGCTGGTGAGAAGTTGAGGCCATCAGGTTCCAGGTTCCTGTGGGTACCAGCCATCTGGGAATTACTTACTGAAGTTAACGTAGCTCCTTGTTCAAGCCTTTCTGGTTTCCACTCAACTCTGAGTCTCGGGATGAAATGTAAAATGCTTTATTCATTTTTTTTCTACACTATACTGTTGAATGAGTAGAAGACACTCAACTAGAGTTAGTTCAAGGTAGGAAGAAGGCAGGGAGGGGAGGAGAAGAGAATGTCATCAAATAAAAAACAAAACCAACCTAACAATGAGTCTTGAGGGTGTTCTGTCATTAACTGAGGACATATTTACTGACCACTCAGTTTTAGAACTTAGGTAAGAGAAAGTTTGCCTTAAACAGCTCATAGGCAGGCAACTGTAACAGAAGCAGAAGACAGACACCAAAACGTGGGGACATGTGACGAATTGTCATAGGAGTTTTGTGGAAAGACAAAGAAGGTTCTGAGTACTTTCAAAGGAAAGCAGGATTCCAATTTTTACTCCTCACACTTCAGATAGAGCCCTAATATCCAGAGTCTACAAAGAACTCAAAAAATTAGACAATAAGATAACAAATAACCCAATCAACAAATGGGCCAAGGACCCGAACAGACACTTCTCAGAGGAGGACATACAATCAATCAACAAGTACATGAAAAAATGCTCACCATCTCTAGCAGTCAGAGAAATGCAAATCAAAACCACCCTAAGATACCATCTCACTCCAGTAAGATTGGCAGCCACTAATGAAGTCAAACAACAACAAGTGCTGGCGAGGATGTGGAGAAAAGGGTACACTTGGACATTGCTGGTGGGACTGCAAATTGGTGCAGCCAATTTGGAAAGCAGTATGGAGATTTCTGGGAAAGCTGGGAATGGAACCACCATTTGACCCTGCTATTGCCCTTCTCGGACTATTCCCTGAAGACCTTAAAAGAGCATGCTACAGGGATACTGCCACATCGATGTTCATAGCAGCACAATTCACAATTGCTAGACTGTGGAACCAACCCAGATGCCCTTCAATAGATGAATGGATAAAAAAATGTGGCATTTATACACCATGGAATATTACGCAGCACTAAAAAATGACAAAATCATGGAATTTGCAGGGAAATGGATGGCACTAGAGCCGATTATGCTTAGTGAAGCTAGCCAATCCCTAAAAAACAGATACCAAATGTCTTCTTTGATATAATGAGAGCAACTATGAATAGAGCAGGGAGGAAGAGCAGGAAGAAAAGATTAACATTAAACAGAGACATGAGATGGGAGGGAAAGGGAGAGAAAAGGAAAATTGCATGGAAATCAAGGGAGACCCTCATTGCTATACAAAATTACATATAAGAGGTTGTGAGGGGAATGGGAAAATAAACAAGGAGAGAAATGAATTACAGTAGATGGGGTAGAGAGAGAAGATGGGAGGGGAGGGGAGGGGGGATAGTAGGGGATAGGAAAGGTAGCAGAATACAACAGTTACTAATAGGGCATTATGTAAAATTGTGGATGTGTAACCGACGTGATTCTGCAATCTGCATTTGGGGTAAAATTGGGAGTTCATAACCCACTTCAATCTAACGTATGAAATATGATATGTCAAGAGCTTTGTAATGTTCTGAACAACCAATTAAAAAAATAATAAAATAAAATAAAAGGAAAAAAAAGAATTTGTTGGACGTGAAAGACCAAGAAGGTGCTAGAAAAAGGGCACCATTCATAGGGGCATGGAGGTACTTAAGAGACTGATTCTTTGGAGAATTTGGAGACAGTAGAAACCATGCAGTAAATTGTTGTGTTTTGTATGCATTTTCTTCTCCTCCTTTAAGACAACTTGCAATCTGACCTGTTCTCATGTGGGGGTGTCTCTCTGCAGATGGGGAGTGGCTTTGTCATGTCCAGGCAGAAGTTTGAGAGCCTGTGTGTGGTGTGGATACTCTTTCTCGCTTTCCTTCTATCATGACACTGAATTAAGGGCTGATTCTTAAAGTGGGTGGCAGAGCGGAAAGAGTGTGATCAGAGTCACAGCAATCCATGGCTCCCAAGGAGTGATACAGGAGAGAAACAGACCTTTGTTGTTGGAAGCCAACTGGAATGCAGTTGTTGCTTATCACCACAGTGTGACTGAAGAAAGCTTACGGAAGCGGAAATCCAACTCAAGAACTTTGCACATTACCAGTGGCTATGGTCATTCCAAGGATGTAATTCCACAAACTAGAATACACACACACACACACACACACACACACACGTTTCAACCTGAAGTGCAGGGGAAGTGCAAGCCAGGGTGTGGAATGCTTCATACCTAGCTCACTACTCTCACAGCCACAGGTCTTCACCATGATGGGCTGTGCTAGAGCTTCATTGACACTTGGTTTGTGGGCTAATACATGGTCGACGGTCTTCCTTCAGTGCTTTGAGTCTGTCATCCTATTGCCCTCTGACCCACTTACTTGGTAAGAATTCAGGTGTTTCTCTTGTTGTTTAACAGGATTACTAAGGATCCCTTACATGTGATGTTTCCCTTCTCTTTTGCAGCTTTGAAAATTCTGTCTTGGTCTTTGATTTGGCCGATTATGTTCTATCCAGCTGTTGGGTCTCTTTGTGTCCATCCTGATTAGATTTCATTAGTTTCATGGGCGTGCAGATTGAAATTTTTATCAAATTTGGAAAGTATTTGGCTTTATTTCTTCAAATATTCCTTCCCCCTTCTCTGATGTGCTCTGGGACCCAGACTCTGTCACTTTCTGCATGTGCTGTGTCTGATAATGCCCCGCCAGCCTCTTTGCGGGCCATCTTTCTTCGTTTGTTCACTATTGGTCCTTTGGACTATTGGTTCTTTGTTCTCTTAACATAATTATCTTCCTGATTGCTGAATCTTTCTTTTACCGAGAAGAGAGTCATAGAGCCATCTAGTGAATATTTAAATTTTTCAGCCATTGTAACTTTTAACTCTGATTTTTCCATTTCTTTGTACTTTCTATTCCTTCATTGATATCTTCTAATTTGTAAGACATCATTTTCACACCTTACTTTAGTGCTGTAAACAGCATTATATACAATTCTTGGAAAATTTTTAAAAGATTGATTTAAAGTCTCCATCTATCATAATCCCTCAGGGATTCCTCAAAGGTAGCTTCTAGTGATTGTTTTGTTTTGTGATTTTTCTTTGTGTATGGGCCATACCAGGTTTATTTGCACATCTCCAAAGGTTTTTTATTTTTATTTTTATTTTTTGCCAAACTTTTTAAATAACACAATGTGGCAATTATGCAAATCAGACTCTCCTTCCTTCCCGGGATTGGTCATGCTCCTGTCTGCTGCTGTTTTTTTCTGATGTTTTGATTTAATTCTTCAAAGGTTCCCTGCTTCCTTTGTCCTGTATGGCTACTGAGATTCTTACTCTATTAACTTAGCATTCTACTCATGGTTATACAGAGATTTTCTGAAATTTCTGGAACCAAAAAATGTTCCACTTTCCCAATTGCACTGCCTGCATATTAGACACCCCTTACACACTCAAATAGTCAGCAGACTCATTTGACTTAGGCTTCACGTCCCATTTATGCATGGTCTTAAAGCTTCAGGAGGAAAAAGACTTCAGGATCTTTCTGATTATTTCCTGAGGAGTTTGCCAAGCTCTGGGCATGAGCACAGCCCTACACACACTTGAAGCTTGTCAAGCCCCTAGGAACCTCTCATTCTGCAGCTTTTCCTCCTAAGCTTTTTGGTTAGGCTGTTCTTTAACCTAATTGGTTTCCACTGTCTCTAGAAGTTGCAAAATTAAGTAGTTTTCTGTAATTATTTATGACAAACACCCCTAAGCAACATCCCCAATACCCATTCCCACACAAGCCCTAGTGAGTTCTAAGTCAAGGCAAATAAAAGCAGAGTTGCAAATAGGAATGACAGGAACAAAGGAGACCTGTCAAATGATGCAAACGTTCCAGGAGGGAGGTTTTGAAGTCAAACTTCCAACTCCCTTCTGCCTCTGCAGTTGAATTCTGTATTGCATTGTGTGTGTGTGTGTGGCAGGGAGATGGGGGGACACCCACACTATTGGGGATTGAGCCCAGGACTGTGAGTATGATAGGCAAACTCTCTACTGATGCACATCACCAGTCTGTTAGAGTCTGTAAACAAGTCTGGATGGCGCCTGGCAAAATGCCAGAGGGAGTGGTTTGTGAAGTAACGCCAGCGAGCCATTAAGTGTGGAGATTCCTTATTGGTTGACTGATGTATCTAGTTTATGCTAATTAAGATAAGCTGTGTGGAATGTATAAATACCTCTGTGGTCCTACAATAAACGGCTTCCACTCCTGCTGTATCAATCTACACAAGTTGCTTGTCACCCCCCTGTTATTTTGCTGCAGCCGGGCTGCGGCACCAGTCTATTTTATTTTATTTTTTTTGAGAGAGAAAGAGAGAGAAATAAAGAGAGAGAAAGAGAGAATTTTTGTTTTAGTATTTATTTTTTAGTTTTCGGTGGACACATCTTTATTTTATTTTTATGTGGTGCTGAGGATCAAACTCGGCGCCCCGCACATGCCAGGCGAGCGCGATACTGCTTGAGCCACATCCGCAGCCCATATCACCAGTCTTTTAAATTTTTTTATTTTATTTTGAAACAGGTTTTTGTTAAGTTGTCAAGGCTGGACTCAACTCTCTAGTCTTCCTGGCTCAGCCTCCTGAGGAGCTGGGATTAGAGGTGTTGCACCATCAAGCCTAGTCCAGACTGCTGTTTAAACCTTACTTTTGAACTGATCACTTTTACACCTTGCTTTTGAACGGATCATTTTTACAGAACTAAGATCAGGGCCAGTTAGAACACTACAGTTATCACTATAAATTTGACTTTGCACAAATAAGTAGACTGGGATTCCAGCAAGTATGTGGTTAATTTGCAGAGTACTGAAAATTTTGATCATGACAGTTTATGCCAGTTTTCTTATTGTTTTTATGAAGAGTAAACTTTTGGATATTATCACTTTGCCATTGTCACCAATGTCATCCATAGATCTTTCTTAACATCCTGCTTTCCCAATACAACTAAGTTATTTTCAGTAATAATGAAGTAATGATGAGTGATAGTCATGGTTTTCTTGCTTTGTTCTTTACTTCTAAAGCATGCCATTACCAAGTATCATGGCATACATTTTATTTTTGAAGATACTATTCATATTCAGTAAAATAGTTTTATTTGTGAAAAAAATATTTACCAGATAAAATACTATAGTTTCATGTTTTACTATTTTAAATGCAGATAAATATTCCAAATGTTCATTTAACATGATAGAATTAAAGTAAGTCAAGTAGTATTTGTTCTTACAAACTTCAGAACAGGTAGAAGACCACACAAAAATTCTACAAGGTGGTTTCAATGGGCAGAACCCCACACTAGGAAGGTACAGAGATTATTCATGCCTGGGACACTAAGTGGAACGTATTTAAATTATCTCATGTCATGAGTACATTTGTAGGCACAAAGTAAAAAAAAAAAGTAATTTATTTTGTCCCATGATAATGTATTATATTCTTACAACATTATTGTAGCAAAATACTTTGAGATCTAATTCTGAGTATCAAAATTTATAAAGTACCACACACATCAATATGGAAATCTAAATATATAAATAATTTAAATGCTGATGCACTGTTACCCATTTTTCTTATTTTTATCCCATTTCTTCTTCACTTTATAACCAAATATCATACATATATTTTAATTTGTATTAAATATATATCTATATATAAAATATATATCAAATATATCAAAATATAAATATCAAATATATATATCATATACATTTTTTAATTTTCATATTATTATAATGATCACTATATTATATATGTTAATTTATTCTCTACCACACCATTTGAATTTGGCTAGATTACTTAATATATCTTAAAAATATATCTGATCAGTTGTTTGAAATAATTTGTTCAATCATTCTCTCTTTCGTGTCCTTTTTAATATTATTAATATTTAAGCAGAAATATACATCATTTTGGGGGAAGTGTACCAGGGATTGAACTCAGGGGCACTCAACCATGGAGCCATGTTCCCAGCCCTATTTTGCATTTTATCAGAGACAGGGTCTCACTGAGTTGCTTAGAGCCTCAATGTTGCTGAGGCTGGCTTTGAACTTGTGATCCTCCTGCCTCAGCCTCCCAAGCCTCTGGCATTACAGATGTGTGCCACTTCGGACAGCAGAAATGTTCATTTTAAGATAAGTTTTGTCCCTATCTTGGATTTTAAAGGTATATTGTTTATAAAAGTCAAGGTGATATTTATCTTTTGAAGGTTAAAACACTTTATTCGTCTTGGGAATTAGCCCAATATCCATAAAACAGTGTTGGCACAGTTTGGAAGTTATAGAATACTCAATTCACACTTTCATACTTAATCCTTCATATTTTTTCCATCAACATCCTGTTCCACTCACGTTTGGAATCTTTTTGCTTCATTCAGATCTTTGCACACTGGGATGCTCTGGCCCTTGGTTGAAGGCCCTGGTATGCTAGTCACTTCCAGTGCTGTCACAAAATTCCTGAGTAAACCATCTTAAAGGAGGAAAGAGTTCCTTTGGCTCCTGGTCTCAGAGGCTTCAGTTCTTGCTGTTTGACCCCACCATTATACAGAGTTGTCTTTATGGACTTTTTAGCTTTTGCTGCTTTTCTTAGTGGGTACTCAATTTTATTCAAATATGTATTCCAGTTAATTATAATCTGTCTACAACAGGCTTATAATTTGGCACAAAAATGACATTTTGGGTCAGAGAATTTCTGCCATGAAGTGTTTTCCTGTTCATCATCGGATGTTTAAAAGCATTTTGGCCTAGATGCCACTAGTATTATCCCAGTTATGATAACAAACAAAAGTCTACAGACATTTCCAAATGTCTCATGAAGCTCAGAATTGTTTCTGGTTGAGAAGAATTGGTCTTTATGAAGTCATAGAGAGCATGCAGTCCAAAGCCACATGCAGCCCAATCCCATTTGATCTAAAAATTCCCACTGGTCTCTTTCATCTTAATCTCCTCGTAATTTAAGATCTCAGGGCAGCTTATTTATTGGCAGTGAGAGACAGCCATGCCAAGTAACTTCCTCAGGGCTTCCTATGGACCCAGTGCACAATTCCAGGCAGTTGTAAGCTCATAGAGCACATACTGAAGCAAGACCTGGACACGGGAAAGTACAGAGACTCTGAAAACCAAGAACCTGAGCAGGGCCTTCCACTCACTGTGTAGTGGGCACAGAATTTTATTTTTTACCCTCTGTTTCGGTTTTCTCATCCATAAAGCCAAATGCAAGCAACCATTTTACCCAGATGTGATGAAGTTTAGTACCGATGGATGCATGGTACCTGGAACACTTATTCAATTTATGATTCCACTTCTTATTATTTCTCTAAAATCCAAGACCTGGCAACTGAGTGCTCCTCATCAGATCTGAAGAAGGAACAATAGCAGTGGAAAGTTCTGAATTCTTGATTGGCACCTCAGTGGACAACAACTCATTTTTTTTTTAATGCCAGAAAACTTTTGGACAGTGCTAGAGTCCCTGACAATGAGTTTTCAAATGTGTGAGAGCTTGACTCTGTCTTAAGATTTTCATTAACAGAGGAATCAAAGCAAAAACATTACAACACAAGGTAGCATGTGCTATAATAAATGAACGAATTCCACCAGTTTAGGGAATAGACCCAGAAGGTCAATATGTCCGCAATGATTCATTGCAGAGTTAAAATTGATGTGCTAAAAGATTTGTCCTATATGCCATATTGACATGACAATATTAATTTTACAAAATAATGGTTGGTCTGTGATTGCAAACTTTGTATCACTAGGTCAACCCTCTGGAAATTTCCATTTGGGGTCAGCTACTTGTGTTACATGTATCTTTTTATCCAAATTCAAGAAATACCTTGGAGTAAATCAGACAAATAGTTTCTTTCTTAGTCTACTAAATTGTGCAAAGAAATTAATTAGACATTTAAGAGGACTTTGTGCCTATTTTAAAAAGTTGAGTTTAGCAGGAAAAAATTCAAGGCTGGCTTGTACAGAACTCTGCCATATTGGCATGGACCAGCCTGCTGAACATGGAGGTCTGCAATTGATAAGGGCAAAGAGCTGTGATTCACAGCTGGGCATGGGGATCAATTTATCTCTCAAATAACCAATTTTAATTCTTGAAAATATTTCAAAATTCTTCATAGGGTACTTTGTTGATGTTTTATTAAAAGGAGGCATCCCTCTTCCAGTTATTAAGTCCAAGAATATGGAGTTCTGAAAAAGAAAACATCCAAATGCTCAGATATTGTACCTGCTCTGAGTTTCTCTCTTTTCCTTTTTTTGATTAAGAAAGTGAAGCCAGGTGTGGTGGCACATACTTGTAATCCCAGCATCTTGGGAGGCTGAGGCAGGAGGATCATGAGTTCAAAGCCAGCCTCAATTGGAAAGGGAGGCATTAAGCAACTCAGTGAGACCTGTCTCTAAATAAGATAAAAAACAGGGCTGGGGATGTGGCTCAGTGGTCAAGTGCCCTGAGTTCAATCCCAGTCCCTCCAGCCCTGACAAAAGAAAAACAAATAGACAAATACACAAGGACACACAGTGTTTTCTTTCAGAAGAATTCACAACAATTTCTTCCTGCACTCATTCCCAGATTTCCTACCACATTTTGCTTCTTTGACACGTACCTCATTTTGTCATCTTTTTAAAAATGAGTGGTTCTTGGAGAAGCCCCAAAAGGCAGATGCACCTTCAGCCCCATCTGAAGAGTGATCACCTTCCCAGCCCCTGAGCCCAATCCTGGGGTTAATTTGAATCCACTGAAATGCCTGGCGTCTGTGTGAGTTGCCACTGACCCTCCTCAGGCGCGCTACACCATTGTGTTAGCCAAGGTTGGACACTGCCACTTTAAATTAGGGGTTTATCGCGAGTCTTGGAGAATGGGATGTGTTTCAGAGGGAGAGGATGATGAATCACATGGCAGGGAGCAAAGTAACAGTGATTAATGGGACATTACACAACAACAAAAAAATAGCCAACTGTGTGCAGAGATAAATGTAACTACCAAGAGCAACTTATTGTCTAAGGTGATGTAATTAACTTCAAGTCCCTCCATGGCTTGGATGGCTAGTTCCAGTGAGCCTGTCCATTGTGCTGGTGATAATGACAAGGTTGTGGCCTCTTCTTTTAAATACTACCCTATTAAAGAACATTTTTTCTCCAATACATAGCACCCATAAAATGTCAAAGACTAAGATATGGCAATTTGGAGAAGCAGAATTATAAGCAACTGTTCGGATTCATTCAACTTCATTTTTGTCCCCCAAGGAAGACAATAGAATAAAAGACGAAACGTTTGACTTATGAAATATGAGCTTCTACCAATGTTTTCATGCATGAAAGCCGCCCTGGTCCATTGGTTCTTCTTTCTTTCTTCTTTTTTTCCCTTTTTCTTCCTTTTTCTTTTGGCTTTCTGGAATACAGAGAAAATTGGTTTCGAGAAAACATTTTATGATAGTCACTATGATGAAGACAGCTTGTCACTCCTCAGTACCTGGCAGGACAACCTGTTCTGTCTGTGCAAGAATGTTTCTTTCATTCTTAAGGAACAAGTAATAACTTTGCTGTTAGAAGAAATGGTTGGCTTGGTATTTGTGGATGGACAATAGGTTCAGAAATCACTCTGAGCATTTTAAATAAAGAAAATCAGTACTGTGAATATTCCTATTCATTGAAATCCTGCCCACATTCTTCAGTTAGCAAGGTTGGAAAGGAGTGTACATTTAAAAATTATTGCCAGTCCATTTGCAAACTTTGAAGGCTTTCTTGATATTTGAGACCTGCTTCACTTGACATTTTTACATTGTTTGGCTACTCATACAAACAGAGGAGCAAAAACTTCCAGGATTCTGAGATATGGCATAATTGGAATACCAGCTTGCTTCCCACCTGTTCGCCTCTTCCCAACTTTGAAACAATAACATTATCTAAATTTTATAGTGTTTTTGTCCTCTGCAAATAACGTTAACCTCTTCAGTCCTACAGAATAGTTGTTAAGAGTATGCATGCATGATGTGTCCCAAAATCATGGAATTTAGGGTAAAATAGGTGTGACTTTCAGCTCAATTATTCTTGGCTATGTAACATTTGCCTTCCATTAATCTCATTTTCATCCATTAAAATAATAATATTTATTTCATAGAAGTGCATAGAGACTGAAAGAGACATTGAATGCAGGATACTATGAAAATATTCTGTCACATTTCCTTTCCATTGCACCCTCTCCTGCCATCTAAGTGACTGGAGTAAAATATTATGTGTTATTTGTTATTGTATTTATTAAGAAGAGAAAATGAAAAAAATGAATATAGCCTTCATTAAGCACTTGCCACAATTCAACTTCTATTGTTGCTCATTTCATATACATTAGATTATCCAAAGAATTTCCTCAGGTTTTGCAGATACGGAGTTCAGACAATGGGGACATCAACCCATTGTGTCAAAAACTTAAACTGAACAACAGAACTAACATTTTCGGTAATTTTGAAACAAATTTTTATGTTTTTAGAGTCTATCCATTTGAGAAAAATAATAGGTGAATGATTAGAGCATTTTGAAATATTTTAAAATTTACTGTGAAAATAGCATAAATTTTACTGCCAAGGCTGCTTTTACTAAATGATTAACTGAACAAAATATTACACCCAAACATATTTCAAACAATATAAGAAATGCATGTATGGAAGTATTTTTTTAGGAATAGGGTATCTTTTTTATCTCAACAAATGCATAGTACTTAAAATCATCAAGAATTCAGAAATAGCTGTCCTAAAATGGCACACAGGGACAAGGTATGCTCCACAGTGATATTTAGCTGTGTCTCTGTGACCTGGTGAACTTTAATGGGTTGTTGCTTGCAGTTAGATAATAAAATGCTATCATTGGAACCAAATGTGATACTGTGGAACCACTTAGCAAAGCTCCCTGATGGAGAAAGGAAATAAGAACACAGGCAAGCTTCCTCCATCAGGGGTTGTGACCCTTAGTGATTTCAGTGGTGATAGATTAATGTGATCTGTTGCTTTCCAAATATTCCACTTATATTGGGGGTTAAAAAAGTATTTGCCTTTGATACATGTAATAAATGCATGCATTATTTACAATTTGCGAGCAAATTGGGTCTCATAAATTTGTTAGATTTCAAAAGACATCTGCTTAGCATGATTAAAACAATGCAGTGAGAACCCATCAGCAGACAGGGGCTAACCCTCCTAGACCTGCTACTGTGCAACATGATCCCAGACTTGACACAAGAAGCCATATTACACTTAGACCTCAAGAAAAACAATGATGTCAATAAAACCATGTCAATTGAAACTGACAACAGTCTGTTTAAAATGTAATGTGACCCTTTGAAGTGTTTTTCTCCTTTCCACCAAAAGTAATTGATAAGCAGGTCATGACAGTTATGTCTGTACATTGTGCAATGTATGAAAGAATAGAATATTAGCCTACTAACATATTTATAGGATAGCTTATCCACTCACAAGATGCCACATTATACTGTGTCCTATTTAAAGGACAATCTGTATTTTCCTCCTCCTCCTCCTCCTCCTCCTCCTCCTCCTCCTCCTCCTCCTCCTCCTCCTCCTTCTTCTTCTTCTTCTTCTTCTTTTGTACTGGGGATTGATTGTAAAGGTTACTTAACCCTTTAATCAAATCCTGAGCCCATTTTTTAAGGTATATTTTATTTTGAGACAGGATATATTTTTATTTTCTTGCTAAGTTGCTTAAGGCCTTGCTAAATTGCTGAGGCTGGCTTTGAATTTGTGATCCTCCTGCCTCAGCCACCCAAGCTGCTGGATTTACAGGCAGGCGCTAGTGCACTGGGCTTATATTTTTAATCTTTTTTTTTTAACACGTTACAATTTTTCATATTTGTACTAATTGGTTGTACAGGACAGGGTAACACATTTTGATCATCATACATAAATGGAGTATAACTTCTCATTCTTCTGGTTGTACTTGATGTAGAATCACACGGGTAGTGTAATCATATCTGTACATGGGGTAATAATGTCTGATTCGTCCTACTCTCCTTCCTACTCCCATATACCTTCCCCTTCCTTCACTCTCCTCTGCCTAATCCAAGGTACCTCTATTTTTCCATAGCCTCTCACCCCTTATTATGAATTAGCATCCTCATATCAGAGAAAACACTGTGCTTTTGGTTTTGGGGGATTGGCTTATTTTGCTTGGCATGGAATGCTCCAGCTCCATCCATTTACCTGAAAATGCTATATTTTTATTCTTAATGATAACAAGGGACATATTCACACACGATTTCTAATCTGTTTTCATGCACCTGTGTCAATTCCACTGAAATATTAGCAAAATGAAATACTTGGGGCTTAATGTGATAAACAGTCTGAGATAACAAAGTGTTCAGACCATAGTCCAAGTTTAGTAAGTTCTTTTTGAAACAAAACATGGAATGGAAGTGTAACATCCAGGACACAATTCTCTCCTCTGTGTCCCCACAGCTGCCACCAGGACAGGCACCAGGTCTGGGCAGAGCAGCCTGCTTCCGCACCTCGTCAGGGTTCTAACCTTTGTCCTACCTGCACCATACCCACTCCCCACTCTTCCCTCCTTGAATCCAATCTCCCTCTCTGCTGAGCCTCTCCTCTCTGCCATCCATCTCCTTCCTCCTTCAGTTTCTGCATTTGCTTGGGAGTTCCCTCTGAGTAATGACAGTGATTCCCAAGCAGTGACTTTAACTCCCATCCACCCTTCTAATTTTACCTGCATCAATGGCTGCTGCAGACAGGCATCTCTAGGACCTTACTGGCATTGACAGTCACCTTTGTCATTACTTTCCCTTTAACAAGACTCACACCTAATTCATCTTGGTCATGTAAATGCAAACAAGACAGATGATCAAATGAAATGAACCAAAATTGGCTTGTGTCCAGTGAAAGGGTTACGAGGAAGCTGGACACACTCTCTGCTGCAGGCACATCTACTACCATTTCCACTGGGTGAACAATTCGCCCCCAGCAGTTGATCAGCAATATCTAAAGACATTAGTTGTGATGCTACTGGCATCAGGTGGATAGAGATCAGAGATGCTGTTAAGCATCCTAAAATGTCCAGGATCCTTTCACCTCCAACTGAGCATTATCTGTCCCCTTATATCAGCAGTACCTTACCATGCCTTAGATGTCCTACACTAGGTGAACATGTGACACCATGAGGAAGCAGTGAGAATCTGCTCTCCCTTGACGCTGATGTTTGTTATGCATGTGAGGACAACTTTGTATGGCTACGATTGAAGCTGCAAGTCACCGGTCTGAAGTCCCCTTTACAGATTTCCCATTGATTTGCTTTGTGGCTTTGTGTTCGTCACTGAGCTCTCAACAGCACACCTCGATGGGAAGGCCATGTGTGTGACTGTGAAGTAGGAGCTAGGAAACAGGTTTTCCACATTAGCAGTGAACCCCTGTGATGTCCAAACAGTGCCTACCTCACTATTCAGTTGCCCTTTGAAGATAGAAAGACAAATATAAATTTCCAATTTCCCACTAATGTGATAGATATCATTTCTGTGGTTGTTGCAGCTAAGTGCTAAATGTGCTGTTGGCCAAGTGTTAAATAATGCAGTGTAAATTAATAATGTATTGCAATAAAAGTTTCTTTATTACCATTATATTTGTATTTCTTTATTAAACTTTTTTTTTTTACTTTATTTCTTTATTATGTTTCTTGTCAGCCCCCGGCCCCAAATGTCACGCTAATAACTTGGCCAATCCCACTTACTACCTGTCACTTCTTTCTATCTTGCTCTCTTTTCTCAATTCCAGTTTCCTGTTTGCTTAATCTTAAATTAATATATTTCACTGTTTCTTTCATCTCCCCCTTCAATTCAACTTTTTTTTTTATTCTTTTCCATTAAATCTTTTTGGCTTTCTTAAAACATTTTTTTTCCTCCAGAAAAATCGATAATAGATGAAAATGGTCAAAGGATAGAGGATTGTCAATATTGTAGCCAGTTTCTTTGATTATCATCCTCAAAATTGGTGATCATACTTCCAGGAACCAGACAGCTAAGGCAACTTTCCCTTAGAGAGAAGCAGGCACTGACATAAGTCACGCGCCCTTCAGGGAGTGTAGCATAAGCCCAAGAGGTTATTAGGTAAGGGAACGCCTTTGGAATTCAAGCCAAGGCTTCCATTTCCAAGAACAGGGAACGTGAATGCAGATTTTGACATGGCTGGAATCCTTGCTGCCTTCAGAATACAGTTGTTTAAAGTGTGGCTTATATCTCTCATTTTAGTCTGTTTTCTCTTACTACAAACTCAGTACCACAGAATAGATAGGTTATGAAGTAAAACAGACTAACTTAGGCTCACAGTTCTTGTCCAAAGTGGAGAGGCTGCATGTGGTGATGGCCTTTGCTGGCAGAGTCCTGAGCAGTTCAGAGCATCATATAACAAGTGATAGGGTATGTGTTCTCCTCTCTTGCCACAGTCTGGCTGGGCAAAAGCACCAGGGGGTGACAAGCAACTTGTGAAGATTGAAACAGCGGGAGCCGCTTTATTACGGGACAGCAGAGGTATATATACTTAACTAATTACACGCAGCTTAACTTAATTAACATCATCTAGATACAGCAGCCAGTCATTAAGGAATCCTCATCATCCTAATGACTCGCTGGCGTTACTTCACAAACCACTCCTCCTGGCAAAGTGCCAGGTGCCATCGTGACTTGACTGTGGCCCTCAACACTCTCTCCCTCTTACAAAGTCACCAGGATTCAGTCCTGGGGACTCCACCCAGATGACCTTATGTAATTCTACTTACCTCCTAAATACTTCACCTCTGAAAACCTGAAGAATTTTCTGATAATTCTCAAAGCATAAGAATTGGGTATTTTTACATCCTCAGAAAATGTTCAACTCAGTGTAACTAACAAATATCATATGTAAATGTATCCATGAAGTTTAGCAATTAAAATGTGATTTGCCTGTAAATTAACTTTTTATTGTAGATTAGAAAATTCCCCCCAAAACATGATCTGAAATTCACATTCCCCTGACTTCTCTTTTGTTTATGAAGATTTCTAAATGCATTTTACATGCCCCAAATTCTCCTACCATAATCCATTACCAATAAACCACTTACTGGCACTATTTATGAGCTTTAGCTATTGCATTATTAATTGGCAAAAGATTGTAAACATGATTTATGAATTATTTACAAAGTGTATCTACTGGGGGAAAAATTTGAATGCAGGTAATTCAAAACTATGTATGGGTTTCAAAGAGTGCAGTTCACTCTCTGGGAAGCCTGTTTGAAGCATGAAATACATATCATGACATTTTACTAGGTCAGGGTAGCTGGAACTTTCATTATATTGAGAAGTTTCCTTAGAATTCAAATCATGACAAAATATGGACAAGTAATAGGATTTGTAAGTACATTGAGTATTAGTTTTCCTATTAAATTAGCAAAGAAATTTTGACTTATATGACGAAATAGAAATAGTGCTATGTTATGAGAAGACATAGAATAAATTATCATACTCTAAAATGTCTAATAACAGTCTGATATTTTGTTTGTCTCAAAGGATCACAAGTAAAGAGCACTTATTTTCTCCACCTGAACCAATGACAAATAAGGCCAAAGGATTCAATTAGGAGGGAAAAGAGTGCCTTTATTACCATCAAAGTCTAGGTTGAAGGTGTAAATTATAATTCAGGGCAATTAGTGTCTTTATACTTGCTGATATTAAAGTTGAAAATTAGATAATCTTGTCAAAACAATCATTGGAATTAACCACAGGTTTTCCCTGTATGATTGAAATAAGAGTTTGATAATTTATATCAAGCTAGGGCACCATCACTACAAGGTTGATAAAATTATGGTCCAATAGTGTGAGGCTTGGACACTGAGCTGACATCTGCAGATGTGCCTGAAATTCAGTCTTGGTGGGCGAGACCTCCCTGCAACAGAAGCCAGCATGGGCTAACAATGGGGTAAATGACACATCAGATTGTTATGTCTATGACCTTGCCAAAAAATATCTAATATAAAGGTGGGCATGGCTAGCAGGTGCAGCTGGCTAAAGACATAATTACCCAGGAGTTGAGTTGGGGGCAACAGCTTTTGAAACACAATTATGAAGTCTCTTCCTCTCTAAATTTAATATTATGGAGTTTGCTAAAGTTATCTGTAAGGATGTTTTCTTTCTGTAATCCTACATATAATTTTAACACTTTTCTAATGTAAATCATTTCTAATGTAAATCATTGAATAACTTTTTGTTAAATTGAATCTGTATGTATCTAATTTATAGTGGCCTATACCACAAAATGTGTCAATTTCTAAATAAACAGCAAATCTGTATTCCTAAAAAATATTCCCTCTTAAAAAGCTCTAATAAAAAATGTTCAAAAATATTAGAATCTAAATTAAATACCTTGCTTTTCTTCCTTGCACTATGTTCTTCCATTAAAATGCTTATAAATTAACTCTACACATATCCTTCTACTTGTTCTCCTATTCATACTACCTTCTATTTCACTCATGCACTTAGGTAAATCAACTGAAATTCTATTATCTATCTCTCTATCTCTATCTCTCTATCATCTGTCATCTACCTATCTATCATATATCCATCCATCTGTTAGGCTGCAGAGAAGAGAACAGTGGGCAGTATTTGTTTGACAGCTAAAGTTCAATATGCTTAATTAGAGGCAATGGGTTTCTTTCAACTGCTGCTTCTTTGAAAAACCAGTATTATGAGTTCTTTCTTGATTTATTCTCAACCCACTGTCCAAAACTGGTAACATTCTCTGGTGACTGAGATCTCCATTACTTTTCATTAATATTGCTTAGATCCTCAAGTGTCCTGAATATCTTTGAGCCATTTGTTTCATGGTGCTGTTAGGTCTCAGTGGTTGCCGAAATTAAAAATTTATATTCTTCTCTTAGACTTTGATCTAGTTGAGCAGGTGTATGCAGTGGAAACCCTTAATATATTCTGGGACCCAAACCATTAAGTGTTACTTGTTGCCTCTAATAAGGGACAAAGTACATGAAGAACTTTCTCACTTATATTTGATAAAAGAGCTAAAAGCATGCAATGGAGGAAGGATAGCATCTTCAACAAAAGGTGCTGGGAAAACTGGAAATCCATATGCAACAAAATGAAACTGAATCCCCTCCTCTCGCCATGCACAAAAGTTAACTCAAAGCGGATCAAGGAGCTAGATATCAAATCAGAGACTCTGCGTCTGATAGAAGAAAAAGTTGGCTCCGATCTACATATTGTGGGGTCGGGTTCCAAATTCCTTAATAGGACACCCATAGCACAAGAGTTAATAACAAGAATCAACAAATGGGACTTTCTTAAACTGAAAAGTTTTTTCTCAGCAAGAGAAACAATAAGAGAGATAAATAGGGAGCCTACATCATGGGAACAAATTTTTACTCCTCACACTTCAGATAGAGCCCTAATATCCAGAGTATACAAAGAACTCAAAAAATTAAACAATAAGAAAACAAATAACCCAATCAACAAATGGGCCATAGACCTGAACAGACACTTCTCAGAGGAGGACATACAATCAATCAACAAGTACATGAAAAAATGCTCACCATCTCTAGCAGTCAGAGAAATGCAAATCAAAACCACCCTAAGATACCATCTCACTCCAGTAAGATTGGTTGCCATTATGAAGTCAAACAACAACAAGTGCTGGCGAGGATGTGGGGAAAAGGGTACTCTTGTACATTGCTGGTGGGACTGCAAACTGGTGCGGCCAATTTGGAAAGCAGTATGGAGATTTCTGGGAAAGCTGGGAATGGAACCACCATTTGACCCAGCTATTGCCCTTCTCGGACTATTCCCTGAAGACCTTAAAAGAGCTTACTACAGGGATACTGCCACATCGATGTTCATAGCAGCACAATTCACAATTGCTAGACTGTGGAACCAACCCAGATGCCCTTCAATAGATGAATGGATAAAAAAAAATGTGGCATTTATACACCATGGAATATTACGCAGCACTAAAAAATGACAAAATCATGGAATTTGCAGGGAAATGGATGGCACTAGAGTAGATTATGCTTAGTGAAGCTAGCCAATCCCTAAAAAAACAAATACCAAATGTCTTCTTTGATATAATGAGAACAACTATGAACAGAGCAGGGAGGAAGAGCAGGAAGAAAAGATCAACATTAAACAGAGACATGAGATGGGAGGGAAAGGGAGAGAAAAGGGAAATTGCATGGTAATGGAGGGAGACCCTCATTGTTATACAAAATTACACATAAGAGGTTGTGAGGGGAACGGGAAAATAAACAAGGAGAGAAATGAAATACAGTAGATGGGGTAGAGAGAGAAGATGGGAGGGGAGGGGAGGGGGGATAGTAGAGGATAGGAAAGGTAGCAGAATACAACAGTTACTAATAGGGCATTATGTAAAAATGTGGATGTGTAACCGACGTGATTCTGCAATCTGTATTTGGGGTAAAAGTGGGAGTTCATAACCAACTTGAATCTAATGTATGAAAAATGATATGTCAAGAGCTTTGTGATGTTTTGAACAACTAATAAAAAAAAAAACAACCCTGGTTTAGTAGGCGTTCTTACTATGTCGTTAGACCATTTTTGCAAGAAGTGAGACGATTCTAGCCCTTTTGAGAATTTTACTGAAATGGAAACACACTCTGAGACACAGATGAATGCATAACTTTCTTGGGCCTCTTCTGGGACATCAAAGAGCACACAAGTCTACAATCCATGCACATACAAAGAATCAGTGTGATTGCAAGGCAAATGGACTTGGAACAACAGGCTTCAAATGACAGTGTTTCTATTTCCATGTACATTTGGAAAAGTCTCAAGAACTCCTATTTACACCTAAAACCAGAGTCTGTACTTCAAATGTCTTATTTAACTTTGAGTAAAGGTATAATCATTACATGGTAAAAGGTGTAAGGCTCATTTTCAGTAATTTCCCAAATATTACTCTATTATACAAAGTCATGTCAGACTTTCCTTCCACACATGTGCTGCTTCTTATCTGTGTACAATTTTCCATCTTTGTTTCCTTTAGATACTTTGAAGAAAGTGATATTAGACAACTTAGTCATGTTATTAATTAGCCTCTTTAACTTAAATTTGGAGAAATTTTGACCCTATCATGGGAAATCCAATAAAATTCAGATATCATTAGAGCTATTAACAGAGTTGTCCATAGAATTCTCGGCATCATATTAATACCATAACCACAAACCCCTTCAATTTATTTTGGACATTTATCTCTAAATACGTTGAATAATTAGCCCACATTATTTAGAAAAAGACAGTTCAATTACATTGCTATAAATACCTCCTATGTTTAAAGAATTTTATTGAACTGTGAAGTAGAAATACATTTATTAGATAAAGCATTTGCTGTACAGTAATTCAGGGATAAGTTGAGGGAAAGAATCATAACTGTTTCTTTGATCCTAGATGGTAAGGGATAAGATTCCTAATTAGAGAAAACCACTCTTTTCAACAATAATATAGGGTTGGAGTCCATTTTTTTTACTGACATGAAATAATTGTACATATTTATGGGTCCATGTGATGATTTGGTATTTGTACACCATACATAGTGATGGAATCAGGGTAGCTACTCTTCCTGTTTTAATAAGCCTTCATCACTTCTTTTGTACTGGGACCTTTTTCTTTATGCTGGAAAATTTGTGAATACTGGGTCTTTAAAAAATACATAACAAATTGTTGCAAATTGCATTTCTTGATGAAAGCTTTTACACTTTTCCCTCCACTCCACCCTCTTCCCCGTGTGCCTCATATCTAGACAAGTAAATATGAAAGATTGGGTTCTCCCTACTTTGGTACAAAGGAGAGCATCAAACCTTGCCACTCCTGGTCACAGGTGGACCTCACCTGGCTCCACCCTGTCATTAAAACCAAAGTTTCCTTTCTTGTCTCTTGCAAGCCATTATGAGGCTCTAGAAGCCTGTACAGCACTTCCCAGGAACCCCAAATAAGTAAGTAGTGAATGCCTTTACGCTTGTTCATGCGCATGTGACAACACCAACACCAGTCCCAAATTTGAACCAAGTTCTGTGAGGAGTCCATCCTGTCTTTGCAGGGAGAACATAATATTCCCCTAAGTTTTGCACCTATTGAAACATCATGGGAGTCAGACATGGAAATCCGAATGTGAGTTTTGGCACACACAGAATGCTGAACTCAAGCCCATACTTGGATGTGAGCTTCTGAAGGGGCTTCTTGTTCTCTGTACCATGAATCAGTCAGGACAGCCTGGGGGTGGTGACAGTGGGTCACAGACATTGCTAAAATTCATATGCAGCAACTGAACAATTTCACCAATTTGCAGGTAGAGTTAGAATCTAAGCTTCTGCCGTGAGGGTGGCCTCACCAAAGAGAGAACAGATCACAGCTAGTTAGAAAGGGACAGGGACAGAGAGACTTTGTCCAAGGTGAGTGAAGGGAAGCATGTGACTGGCAGGTGGTGCACCTCTGGCTTGAGCAAATGATGGGAGGGGAGAAAGTACAGTCTTCTGGAAAGGAATCCTAGGTTCACCTTCTGACAGGGAGTTAAGGATGAGCCAGGGAAGTCAGAGGCCGTGTCAGACGATTGCCCATCTTAAGGAAATTAATGATGAGAAAATTAGGCTTGTTTACCTCAGAGAAAAGTCCTTAGGGAAGAGACCGAATATCTTTTTTTTTTTTTAATTCCAAATTGAACCTGAAAGTCAGATATGGGGAAGTGGTTCCTAATGTTTAGAATTTGTGAATCACTAATGGGAGACAAAATAGGAGAGTCACACACTGCAGCCATCATGATTTTTTTGCAAAGCCATTACCTATGTATCTATTTTTACTTACCTTAGTGTAGAATTATGTTATGAATTAAATATTATTTTAGTATAAACGTGGTAATTAAATGCTCTTAAAAATAGCCTTTTAATTGATATTTCTTATTTTTTGATTTACAAAATACATTTTAATGGCCTAACATTTGCATTCTTTTAATTTCTAATGTCAACTTTATCACAGACCTGCAGCAGACCCTTCATGACAGTTGAAGTCATGTTGGTAAGTACAGATGATAATCATGGAACCAGCTGAAAGGAAAGGAAAGTCAGGCTGACTTTTACAATGTAGAAAAAAATGGCGTTGAAAAAACAATTAGTACTCATCTTTGGCAATAGGTTTCATTATAAAAAAAAAAGCACTGGTTTGTCTGAACATAGTGTCCACATCACTGGAAGCTTCCACTAAAGGCTGTAAAATGGGCTTTGAAATGTTTACAGGAGGCAGCATTCATTAGGTAACCACCAGGAGTCAGACACTGGTGTATTTCTGATCTGCACATAAACTGTATATGTATAATCTCCACTGATGCTAAGGACAGCTGATTAATTTTCCCAAGATCACACAGCACGTAAATGGAAGATGTAGACTTCAAATAAGATTCCATCTGCCTCTTGCTGTTGAATCATTTCCCTTGGTATTTTGCATTGGAAGCTCCCTGAAACTGAAGAGTATCCTCAAGAAGATCCTTATGAATTTGAAGGTTGTGGGTAGTTTCAACCTACTCTGTGCCAGGCATTTAGCAGGGGATGGTAGATGTGTCAGGAGTAGATGAATCAAACCCATTCTATCCAGGAAACCTACAGCACAAAGTTCCATCGAACACTCATCTAGAGATCCAGGAATTGCCATCACGATTCACAAATCAGGGTGTAATGAAGAAGTACAGGTGACCATAGAGCTGGTGGGAAAGGCAACTAGTGTATTGCCTGAGAGTTCTGGAAACCTCACTTAGGAAGCAGGGCACAGTTCCTACAGTGCAGGGAGAATCTGGCCAGGAGTAGTGCAGCCTGGAAGGAATTATATGTTCTTCTCAAATCTTTGTAGATATTCAACACAGCTGCAATGTTGCTTTCTTCTTGATATATTTCTCTTCTCCTTCATTCTCAGGCAGAATCACTTTGCAACTGCTACTGGTTCTGCCTGTACACATCTGTATCTTCTGCCATCTGACATACTTCTCTCTCCCCTACTATAGTAGTTGCTGTGACTTCTTTGAGGACATAGACTATGCCATTCATAGAAGAGTTTGTGTGTGTGTGGGGGGTGTCTGTCTTAGAATGAATGGCAGTGCTTGGTTTGTGATAGGAACTCAGCATAGTTTCTATGCCTTGAACAAAGGCATGGATAAGAGAAATCAAAGGTCTCTGCATTTGAAAAGAATGGAAATAGAGTGGGGGAAAAATAAAAGAAAAACAGTATAACTTGAGCATCAACTTGTGCCAAATACCGCATTCAGTAAAGGAAGTTGCTTTCTGCAATCAGTCATGTTCCACATGATGAAAATCAAGACACTGTGTAAGTTAATAGCTCAAATTCAGACCACTGGAAAAACGTAGAATTCCATTCCAGTTTGATGGATCTAAGTTATTTTCAGTGTTCAAGCTTGATGACTGGACACAGGTCCATGGAATAGGAAAAACATTAGTGAACATGTGGCTTCTGAGGCCACCTGGAGGTCACCTTGCTCCCTTAGACCATGTTGGCCCTTTTCTTTCTCAATGGACTTGGACCAGAGAGCACTTTCTGTTTTTCTGCAAGATTGTACTTACTTCTGTACAGATCTTCTCACACTTCTCCATGGCCAGAGCACCTTTACCCTTGGCCACTCCGGTGGCGATGAAGTTGTACTCTAGATTGCACATGGAGCCGAAAGCCCACCACCCAAGTCCTCAGGGCCCCAAACTCCATGCTCTTCTTTCATTTACTTCCCAGCCTGAGCCTTGATTCCTCTGGAAAGGGATTTTCAGACCACCCTACAAATGTCTAATATGAAGGCAGCAGGACGGGGATCTGCAGCTCAGATCACATTTTATTTCTACCGGGAACACAGATTTGATATAAGCAAGAGAATTTCCTTGTGCAGTTAAAGAGAAAACTTGAGGGAAAAAAATGCAAGTAGGATGAATTTTTTTTTTCTTGTATAGAGAATGAACCCAGGGACATTGAACCACGGAGCAGCAACCTGTGTCCTTTTTTATTTTTTTAATTCACTTTTATTTATTTGTTTGTTTATGGTACCATGAATTAAATCCAGGGGCACTTTACCACTAAGTCACATCCCCAGCCTGTGTGTGTGTGTGTGTGTATGTGTGTGTGTATACATATAAAATTTAGAGACAGGTTCTTACTGATTTGCTTATGGCAGTACTAAGTTGCTGAAGCTGGCTTTGAACTTACAATCCTCCTGCCTCATTCTCTCAAGCGGATGAGATGACACATATGTACCACTGTACCTGCCAGGAAGAACTATTTTCAATAAATATTGTGTCCTATATTTTTTTACAATTAAAAAAGAATAGATCATAAAAATGACTCAGTGATATTGGGAAATATGGTTAAAAATAAAAGCAAAAGTAATCCAAGAAAAATATTTGTAATATATACATATATATATATATATATATATATATATACACACACACAAACACATACACATATATACACACACATATATATCCTATAGACTTACTACCTATACATTATATATAAATAGACCATATATTATATATCCTATGATTATCCTTGTTCCTATGTATTTTTATGGATATAGTGTAGGTTTGTATGTGCTTTGCACACATTGGCAGCTCTAATTCTAGTCACTGGAGCTGTGTTTTCTGTGTACAGTCTGCAAATCACCTGCCTCTGAGGCACCTAGGAGCTCATTTTAAAATGTAGATTCTTTCTCCACATGTCTTCAGATTCATTGAGTCAGAGAATGTAGATCTCTGCTACATTTTAAACCACCTTCTCATCTGCACTCAAGTGTAAGAGTGCACGACACAAAAATAAGCATTTAAAATATATTTTGGAGCATAGTATGATGTGTGAAATACTCTAATTGATCATCATGTTTTCCACATTTAGATTACTTCCAGCTTCTTGCTATGTTAATAATACTGGTGGGAAGCCCTTCAAGTGCACAGTTTTCCTTCACGTCTATCAGTCTATGCAGACTTCCCAGCACTCAATATCACAATTCTTCTAATATTTGCAACCTGAGATCCAAATTTACATTATTTTAAATGACATCTTTATGTGAATGCATAATGCTGGGTATTATCATTATTTCGTATTTTACGGCATACCTATGGTCCTTACTATTTATATTTGCTGTTTTCCCCCTTAGAGACCAATATAGAGAACTATTTATTGAGGTTAACTCTAATTCAGTTGCTGTACATAAGTATACTGTTTTTGTCTGAATTTTACCCATCATAGTTTTTGCAAGTCACAATCTCTTCAGTTCCGTTTTTCTCAACTTTTTAAAACTCTTGTTTCCATCTTAAAATAAATTTTATTTTGAGTATTAGGATTTTACAACATGATGTTCATTTTAACACTGTTATTCTGAACTTCTACTTAGATCCAAACATTTAAATGTTAACTTATTCAATCTTTCAGCAAATTGGTCTGTGTATGTGATTTTTGTCTTTTTGGTATATTCTTTGGGACTTGTTTTTGTATATTGTGAGGAGATTATTGGGAGTGACACTATTGTGGCTGCTCGAGGTATTGTGATCCCATGGGAGAAATACTGCTTCTGTTGCTGGAACAACCTTTGCCAGACACCTCCTAATACTAGGGACCTGGTTTCTGCACCAAGGTAACCCCAATGGCAAGAGTGTGGTCCTCCTAGATGGCTTTGGCCAGACGCTGTAAGGAGTAGAAGATTGAGAAGCTCCTGAGAAAAAAAAAAACTTCACATGGATTCTCTGCATTCTCTTACCCAGAATGGCCAAGGCACTGGAAGTCCTCAGAAAATGTTAAGAAAGGCCCGAAAGAGTGGACTGTGCTCCCTGGGATGGGGCTCACTCTGTTTAAGCTTGGACTGCAGAGAGGTAAGAATCAAGCATAAGATAGATGACCATTAACAAGTGCTGTGCTTCTTTTGGGTTTGTTGAGTAGAAAATCATATCCTCCAAAGACAGTCTCAGGCTTCCCCCAATCAAGCTCTTTGGCTTTAAATAAGTGACTTTTAAGCCTCAGTGGGTTTTTTGGTTTGTTTGTTTGTTTTGTTTTATTTTTTATGAGGGATAGTTTGGTAAGAATATTGATCCATATCATACATTATTCAAGTAATGATTTAAATACTAAAGGGTTGAATAGTAGCTATCTGTAAAGTTATGCAACATGGTCAACGATCTTAATGTGGCTCCTGCCTCATGATAACACTTGAAATCAATTAGTTTCCTCCCTATCCCCTGCCTGGGCAGATAACCTGGCATCCATCCAAAGACAATAACAACTGTGCTCTTTTTCACCCCAATATAAGGAACTTCATTTTTCTTTCCACCATCGATAACTAATTGAGTGCATCATAAAGTCAGTAGATCTGAGACAAAGTAAGTTACTTATTTTATTTAGCTGTGCTTTCTGAAGCACAGTGAATACAAATATTTCACCATGGTTTCTGAAGGGATTTAGAGTCAATAATGTAGATTACAAAATCTACATTATTACAATGTTAAGAAGGCAAATGGGCACAGAGATGTTTGGATTATGAGAATACTGCGTATTACCTTCTTTCTTATTTTCAATTTGATATAATTTTAGATTTTCCAAACTTAAAATTAAAAGCAAAAGCAAAACATATGCATTTTATCAAGGCATTTCAGTGACATTACTTTTTGCAAAAGTGGAATAGGATTTTTCTCCCTAAGTTGAGGCTGCGTGTACCCCACTGCCTTGATGATTCTAGGGTTTCATTTGATCTGCTTCCTTCGTACCACTCCCTCCCCTTCTGCTCCAATGGCAGGCCTCCTCTTCTTTTTCATAATAACAGAAGCATTTTTTTCTGTGGGAAGCTGATAAAAAAGCCTTTTTCTCACTTTAATGTTTCTCTCCATCCACTCATTTTAATAGCTTCCTTCCTCATCATTCAAGATGGTTTCTAAGTGAGTGTCTGTCACTGGATTTTAAAATGACTACAGTGTGCCAGACTTCTGAAATGGAGTCAAGTGCAGAATTTATACTTAAGTTAGAGATGAGAGAGAGAGAGAGAGAGAGAGAGAGAGAGAGAGAGAGAGAGAGAAGGATAAGAGCAAACAAGAAGCTCTGCAGTGGAGGAGAAGGAAAGACTGGGATTGTCAAGAATAGGGGCCATGAAAGTGGGGGTCCTCAAAACCCTTGTGTGCAACTGAAGAATTGCAAATGATTGGGCCACTGAGACCTTCCTCCTCATGCCTCAAAGGACACTCAATTCTTCGCACATTGTGAAGATTAAAGAAGATAAAACATTGGAAACCGAGCTGAGATAGCTTAAGGACCTCAACATGAAGGGGATGGATGTTCTTCACTCTGCACTGTTCCCAAAGAGCAGCACCAGCACATTGAATATGCACAGGGGTTCAAGGTTAAGGTTCTCTGCCTTCACTGTCTGTCCCTCTGAAAGGAGATAATGAATAAGAACAGAACTTTGTACAATGAGGGCTTGATTAGGAAAAAGGTATGTGGAAGCAGATTTGTGGGGGCAGGTGTGCCAGAAGCTGCTACTACATATCTAATTAATGATGCTGTTTATTTCTCTACTAACAAATACCAAACAACTTCTTGAAGGCCAGGTTCATGTCCCAAGCATGCCCATTTTACAATGTATAAGTGGCATGCAGTACTTATTTAATCTAAGTCAGGCTGGGTCCAAGTCAGCATTATAAATACATGGTTGTAACTGTGGATGTCAGCAAAATTACAGCTATGTGAGCAAAACTGTTCCAGAGGTCTTAGGGAACTTTTAAAATCCCAATATTCTTTGTGTATATTAAAAGATAATATCCAGAAATCTCATTATTTTTCACATGTAAACAGAATTATTGAGTTTCAATGAAGAAACCAAGTCTACTGGGTGCTGCTGGTCAGTGAATTTTGATTAACTGCTGGTTTGATAAATTAAATGGCATCAATTGTTATTAGCCTCATAAAGCTATCACACATTAATCAGAGCTATTCCTTTCCCTAAAATCTTCACGAATAGAATTTTTGAAGGAGGAAATTGATTCAGACATATAATTTGAAAATGATTTGGTCAGAAGTTATTGTTGCATCTGTGCAACACTAGGAAGAGTGTGTATAGGGGTAGCTCGGGGATGGTTCGTATACTGTTCTTTCATTCAATATCTCTTAGGAACTCTCATAATGTCAGGCATTGGGATCCATTCTGAGATATTTGGTAGGGGCTTGTTGTTTCATTACATCTCAAAATCCTGATATACATTATCCATTCAGTTGCATTTAACATCTCCTTATGCATTATATGTTTATAGGCTCATTATAGGTTTAGAAGTAGAAATTTTGGTCAGGGGAACGGTTTGTGTATTCAATGGCTTGGCAGCACATATCAAAATTCTTTGCACATGATAGGAATTTAGTGCTTATTAGTCTATTTAAATTACTGTACTAATAGAAAATTTGTTGTTGTTGTTGGCACTATTTGTAAACCTAGGAAGTGACAATTTTGTCCTTCACCAAAAAGTATACGTGGAGAACAATGCACCATCTTAACTTTGAAGAGCATGATTAGGCATTCTGGTATGTGGGGCTGGAGGTAGAGAAGAAGAAAGAACAAGAGACATTTTAGAGTGCCATTACATCATGGACCTGAGAAGCTGTTGGGATGGGCATGTGCGTCTCTTGTCCTTGGTTGGTATGCTTTTCTTGGACACAGTAACCTCTCACTTGGGGCATTTTCATTCATTTAGCACAAATTTAGATAAACTCATTGCAGAAAATGTATAGATAAACTCCTGCTAGTGCATGTCACATATATTTTGTGACTTAGCCTTGATTATTTCTCTTCCTTTACTGTCTATCATTTTCTACTCATCTCAACTTTATTTGCCACCCTAACTCTTTGGTCACTTTCATAAATGCACCAAATTGCTGTCCACACGCAGGTGGTTGTAGCTGCTGCCTGTTTCTCTTAGAGCCTATACACACAGCTCTTTGCAATAGTACCTGCTTTCCCATCTTCAGATATTAGCTAAAAGATAATTTCACATCAAAGTGCTCTTCCATTACTATTGTAAATAATTACCCATTTTTGCTTATCACAGACACTAATTTAATGACTTCATTAATCTTTTCAAACAAAAATGTTTACCTTATCTGTCAGTTTAATTGTAGTCAATGGGCATTCATTAGCACCACCCCCACTATGCTTAAGGTGGAAACACCAGAAGAACAGGAGGTATAAAAGACTTGGTGAAAATTTTACCCCTGGGACAGAACCTGGCACACTGTAGAAGGCAGGGCACAGACAATTATTAAATGACTGATTGAATGAATGAGTGCCAGATGCTTAAAACTCAAGCCCTGCCATCAGAACCTGAGTCTCCTGGAGATCACCTTACTAGAAAAGGGGACACACTGAGCTAATGCCCTCTGGTGTAAACCAGGGATTCATGACAGTCTCGGGGAGGAGCTCAGAACCCCTGAGCTGGGAAGTTAGAGGTCAAGGACTGAGCCTGATCTCAACAAGCTCTGACTGGACTGAGTTTTCAAGGATCAGAGGATCAAAGGATAATGACAGATTTCACAATTAAAAGTGAAAAGTATTGATATGGACTGAAGTGTGTCTCTCTGCACATTCATATAAGCACTAACCCCAAAGTGACTACAACAGGAAACAGAATCCATAAGGAGGTATGTGGAGATTCACTCTGGCGTCTTTGTATATGTACATTGGACAGTCCTGTTAGATGTAAGAAGAAGAAAAGACACCAGAGACCTCTGTCTCCCCCAAGTGAGAACACAGAAACAAAGTGGCCATCTGCAAGTCCGCAACAGTCTCTGCTAGGAACTGTCATGGCTTGAAAGTGAGGTGCCCCCAAAAGCTGGTGTGTGAGCCAATGCAAGTGTGTTCAGAGGTGAGATGATTAGACTATGAGACATGTAACAATCACAGAATTAATTTGCTGATATGGATTAACTGGGCAGTTACTCTAGGCAGGTGGGTGTAGCTGGAGGAGCGGGTCACTGGGGATGTGCCTTTGGGGTTGATGTTTTGTCCCTGGTAAGCAGAGCTCCCTGAGCTGCTTTCCCCCACCAGGTCCTGATGCCTCAGCGTTCTGGTCTCGCTTTGACCCAGAGCTATGGAGCTGGCCATGTGGGGACTGAGACGTGAGACCTCTGAAACCATGAGCCCCAAGTGAACTTCTTCCCCTCTACATTGTTCTCTTTGAGTCTTTTGTTCACGGCGATGAAAAATCTGGCCAAAATGGATTCAAACCCTACTGGACCTTGACCTGGAACTTCCAACCACTAGAACTGTAAGAAGAAATCTGTTGCTTAAGCCACCCAGCATGTGATATTACGCAATGGCAGCCTTGGGAAGATTAATACCTGAGCAGGAAGAATTTCCTAATTAAAATTTCTTCATTAAAATATCTTAATGTTCTGAGCCTGAGCTGGATTCTTTTCATCTACTACTTTGAACTCTGTACTTTTCTATTCCTTGCTCCTGAGATTTTAATATTTTCTACCATAGATCATTGTACCATAATTTGCCTCGAATAGTATTTGGGAAAGATGGGTAATTTATAAATCACTACATGATGATAAATTGTTCCTGACCCTAAACCCTACACACTAGTAGCCAGCAGTTTACATTTGGTTGCTTGTTATTATTTTATTTTATTACTCTTCATAGTCAAAGGAGAATATTCATTGATTGCGGCTCCTTTGCCTTTAGTTTTCTTCCTGCCTTTGGCAATATTGAACTCATGTCCCCAGACATGCAGGGATGTGGATTTATTTTAATGGTGAGAACACTGAGGTTGTGACTAACTTATTCCTTTGTAGTGCGCCTACTGTTTTATGGCCTCTTAACAATTACTGTTAGTATTGCTTGGCTTCTAAGTTTAAATCAATGTCACTGCTACCCAGAGGTTATTGGACACTGCTGGAATTCCCAACTCAGAGTTGGGAAATCTGCTCTTCAGTGGTACAATGAGGATGGGAAATAACCATACTCTGTGTGCTTCAAATTCATTACTATGTTGAGACATTTCCAAGTAGAAGAAACTTTTATATTGAAAGCCAAGAATTACAACATCAGGTCAGATCTTTGGTTCGATCAGGAATAGATATTCTAGTATAGTAGTAGAGGAAAATATAACTTTCCATAACTTTCCTCTCTTATTTCTCTGTTATTATATGCATTCATGTAAAACCTTTGCTTTGTGAGGTAATTAATTCCATAATTAGTGGATTGAACATGAATTTTACAGCAGAAGAGGCAAACAAACAATTCTCTTGCACAGATCACTTAACCACACTAAGCCTTATTTTTGACATCTGTAGATGTGTATAACAAGTACAGAGTAAATACTCAAAATGTTCCTATTAATATTCATAATGTACAAAGAGAGCATTGCATAGAATCTTCCAGACAGTTGAATCTTAATAAATGTGAGTATCATAGCCTTTATATCAGCTCTGGGCTAATAACTTATGTGGATGTGCACTATGATGCCATTTGCTACCTTATAAGACTGGATCATGTTTTTTCTTGAACACAAAAGTCACGGTGCTCCAATGCACTTCTATTGGGTTAGAGCTGTCAACCCACAGTTACAGCCCGTCTCCTGGAAAGAGATTTTGGGTAAAACACCACTAGAAAATAAGGATTGAGCCTAACCTTGAAAAGAAGTTATTATTAGAACTCACTTCATGGTAGAAATTTACTAGCTTTCTCTTACATTATTAGGAAATGTTCATTCTCTTTCCTCATCTCTGAGATAACTCCCTTTCTCTATACTTTTTGTTTAAAAGTTATGCATTTTCTGAAACTTTCCCTGACCTCCTTGACATGTGTCTGTCAGGCTGAGTTCTTTTCCTCAACTCTCAGAATTATACTCTATATTTTGTTGAATGATAATTTTTTCACATTTAACGATGCAGACTCAGCAGACCCCTGAGAGTAAGTTATTTTTTGTTATCTATATGTATGTATGCTGACATGTACATGTAGGTATTTTTACAAATATTTAATAGAAAAGAAATGAATAAAAGCATCGATACTACTTATTTCAGTCTTCATAAGAGCACATAGCAATCATATCTGAAAATGCATCTTGGGTTTGTTCTCTGAATGACAAAGAGATGGACTAGCACTGTTTATGTAAATGGTATCAGAAGAATGAATTCAATTGTTGAGTAAAATTTCAAATGAATGGAAAATGAGGAATAGCTATCCCAATCCAGAGAGTGAATCTGATGTGTCTGTATCTATTTCTACAAAAAATGTAGAGAAAAAAAGAGGATTTTTTTTTTTGCTTTTATTTACAGAGAAAAAAAAAAACTGGGTTTTAGAGAGAATAAGCAAATTGTTGAAGATCAAACTTCGTCATTCTTGGAACTGATAATCCAAAGACTCAGTGCACATGTGAACCCACTTACCAAAAATTCTCTTCAGAAGGTATCTTGGCATTCCCATTCCTTCCCCTTCCCACTGACAAACAAAGAAGGGGATACAATGGTGCTAAGCATAGAAAGGTATTTTGAGTCCTGATTCTGCAATGATTAACCATCAGTGGAATGCTTTTTTTTTAAATTGGATTTCAGAGTCAGGATATGTCAAACTGGAATTAGAAGATATGACTCACATATTTCTTTGGCATCTGAAAATAAAACAAACTAACTGACATGGAGCTTTTGACAATGTAATGTGTACTACAATTTAATTTCATGGGTCAACTTGGCTGGGCTTCAGGACCCAAATACGGTGTCAAACTTTATTCTAGATATTTTTTTGAAGGGAATTTTGGATGGAATTAAAGTTTACCTTGGTGGATTTGAATAAAGTAGGTTGCCCTTTCTGATATGGATGGGTTACTTAGAAAGAACAAGAGACTGACCTCACCCAAGTAAGCGGAAATTCTGCCAGGAAATGGATTTTGGACTTGAACTACAGATTTGTTCTTGCTGTGTTTCAAAATGGTATGCATCAGTTTCTTCAAATAAATCTCTTTTTATCTTTATATCTACATACACACCCATGCACGACACACATACACACACACACACACACACACACACATACATCTTATTAGTTCTATTTCTCTGAATACAAATAAAAATGCATTTAATTAAAGTTCAATAAAATATTATCAAATACTTATTGTGTACCATGCCATTTAGGAAACATAAATAATGACTTACATAAAAAATAAGTAAATATCCTTTTTAAGTCAGTGTTATGGGGGGAAAGTCAAAGTCACTCTTTCAAGGTCTTTCCATATTTATCTCTCATTCTGACTTCTGCTAACTGCATTTTGACTTTGTCTCTTTATAACGAAGGGTGATACCAGCTCTATTATACCACCAGATCCAGGATCTTGAGCTACCTCTTGGGCTCCTATACCCACATGTTTACAAGTAATTACTTTGAAACTAAAGCCTCCTTTAATGATTTTGTTATATACTTGTGATCTATTCCCTGTGTGTATCTGACTGATACCCAGGTTATTGTAGATCTCATAGGGATGACATTGAGGTGAGACCAACATACTAAGTAACAGCTAGCTATATAAAAATATTTGCATAAAAGCCAGGTAGAAAGAAGAGCAAAGGCTAACATCCTGGAGATAGGGATAAATATGAAACTTGAAGAAGAAGAGGGTTCATGACCTGGTATGTGAGTGACAATAAATATATGGCAGGGAGTGACACAAGCACCAGCCAGAGCAAATCAGGAACCTATGATATGCTTTAAATGGAAGAGTAGAGCAATATGAAGGTTTTATTTGTATTTTGTATTGTATTTTGACCTCTGGAGTGGGTTAATGGGTGGCTCTGTGACAGACATGGCTACATCAAACCTCTCATGCATGTTTATTCTATCTTATTTGGAAAATAAAACTTTGTTGATGTCATTGCATCCAGAGTCAAGAGATCAGATGACCCTGGATTCTCCAGTTGGGGACCAAATTCAATGGCAAGTGGCGTTATAAGACAAATGGAAAAGATTTGAGATATACAAAGGGGAGACAGTGACAGCATTTAGCTGAAGAGGGAGGCAGAAATTGGAGTGATGTGGCCACCTGTCAAGGACCCCAAGGACAGCCCACAGCCACAGAAGCTGGTCAGAGCAAGGAGGGAGCAATTCTTCTCTAAAAGGATTTTGACTCCCACTGAAATCTTGTAACCAGACTTCTGTTTTCCAGAACTGTGGTTGATTTAATTTGTTGTATTTTGAGACAGTTAGTTTGGGATAACTAGTTACTCAGTCTTGGAGAAACTAACACAATCTCAACGAAACCTGTGCCTAACTCACTTTGCAGATTAACCTCTACCTCATTGCACCACTGGCTTTTCTTTGTTTCCCTTGAGCATCTTTTGCTTCCAATGTTTGAAATGGGTGCCTACCTGGGGACTCTGTGTTCATCCCTGACCTTTTTACACAAGCTCTGTTTTTTGTTGTACTACACAATGATGCAATTCAGCATTATACAAATTAGTGAAATATGAATATATATAGCTACTTTCATTAAAGGATGAATAGTTTTGGATAGACTGAGAACTCCTATAAAACTCCATGTGGGGCAAATCACACTAGGACTCCTTATCCCAGGGATAAAAAGGTGCCCAGTGAGCAGAGAAATAAAGAAGATATTAAAAGATGCCAACTGAAGGTTCAAGTTTCTGAACTCCAAATTCCCACAGGGTCTGGGTAGATATTGACCACAGCACAAGAATAAAGGAGAAGATCATCTGAGAAAAATAATGGTCTCTGAGACCCCAAATTATGGAATAAATCTGGAACAATTGTGCTTCTGATAGGGTCTAGCCCTGCATCCAAGCTCCTATCATCTCATTTCTTCTAGAATCTAGAGATTTTGTTTCAGTTTTCCCAAAGTTCTGAGAGCCATGCTCTTAGTTCTCACATGTATCCTATAGAATTTTACAAAATGAAGCACTCCAACTAGTGAACTAAATCATGAACCAAAATATGGAAAACACACAACTACAACAACAAAATCCTCAATATTTCTTTGAAAACCGAGCTGAATATTTTAGAATGACTAAGAAGAAGTTGACTCTAAATTATAAATGATTTTATGTTCATAAGACAACTGTTATAGGAAACTTTTAGAATTTTAATTAACTATAATATATATAATATATATAATATAATATATACATAATATATATATATAATATATATATATAATATTATATATATATATATATATATATATATATATATATATAACTATATTTTGAAAGTCTTTACATCCTGACTCATTAATTTAAAAAACTTAGATGGAAAAATAATACTCTTAGAAAAATTCTTGAATCTGCAATACAAAATTGGTGAATTGATATATATATTTATAAGTTTCAAGGTAAAAAAAGTGTTCATACAAGCACATGTTATTGAACATTTTTGTTGAATTGGTCAATACTGGCTCTCATCAGATTAGAAGGTCTATCCTCCTCCAGGTGTAAGAAATACTTTGGGTTCCAGACACCTAGTCGTCTTTCAAAAGCACCATATATTATCCATGGTCCATCCTCCCCAACTCACTGCCTGCTGCCTATCTCAAAAGGGCACCAGTTGCCTCATTACTGCTTTAGCACAGTGACTACTACATTGACTTTTTTGCAGTAATTTGTGACAATAGGGTTGTAGATTTAATAAAGTTGGGTATTGGATGTTCAACTCTCTAGATCAGTCATGTCCTACTTGACTATGGTCAGTGAAGCCTTCTTTCTCTTTTTTTTGTCATCCATTTAAAGATGGTTAAGGTCAGTGCAAGACCAGGCTACTGAACAATTTGATCTGGTTGGGAAATACTGATATGAGTTAGACAAAACGAAGACTTCTAAAATAATAAAGCAGATTTTTTTTTCGATTTTTTCACAAACTGAATCAGAATGTCACTAAATACATGAAGGAATTAAAGTACTAGAAGTAGATGCCAATAGATGTTTATGTTTTCCTACTTGAGTTTAAGGTTCTCAAAGAATAATAATTGTGTCTAATTAATAATCACAACTTTGTTGAGTACTTTTCCCTTTGGCAGGCATGGTGAAATTAAGTGTACTTAGGAAAGTTTATTTAGTCTTCCTAGAAAGGTCGAACGTGTCCTGGGTAAGTCTGGGCTGATGAATCTGACTTCCTGGTTACAGTACAAGGTACCCAGCACACAACGTGGACAGCCACTTGTGCTAAGCACTTTATGTGTAGATTCTTTTCATCCCCATTGCACCTTTATGAAGTAGGAATGTTCATTGCAATCACTTTCCACAGACAGGCACAGAGGCATAACAAAGTAATTATTTCACACATCTTACAGATGGCAGAATTTTAACCTGATCCCAGTGATATCCCAGAGCCTGTGTTACATGCTTGATCTCTTTCCTCCAGGGTTTTATTTTTGTGATGATCCTGTATGTTCTCTGAGCCTCAGTGTCTTTGTCTATTTGAGCTGCTATAATAAACTATCATAAACTGGGTGATTTGTAAATAACAATAGCCTGTTTCTCATAGTTGGGAAGCCTGGGAAGTCCAAGGTCAAGTCTAGCCAACTCAGGGTGAGGTGAGGCCTACATTTGTCAAACAGGGCTCATGGCACCTGTTTCCTGCATCCTCACACGGTCAAGGAGGCAAGGTAGATCTTCTGTCCCTAATCAAAGAGCCTCAGCCCCATTCATGAAGACTCCGCCCTCAAGATCTGCTACGGTTGGATCTTAAATGTCTCACAAAGCCTTATGTGCCTAAGGGACTGGCCACTAGCCCAATGGGCTGTTGGGAGATGGTGGACCTTTTAGGAAGCTAAGTTTACCCAGGGGGAAGTTAGGTCACTGGAGGCTGCCCTTAGAGCAGATATGGGACCCTTGTCTCTTCCCATCTCTTTCTCTTTTGCTTTGCTGCTGCCGAGAGGTGAGCAGCTTTTCTCCATCACACATTCCCTGCTGTGATATACTCCCTCACCACATGCCCAAAAGCAATGAAGCCAACCAATAGTGACTGGCACCTCTGAAAGCATGAGCCAAGATAAACCTTTGCTCCTTGTAAGTTGTTCATCTCACATGTTTTGTTGCAGTAGTAGAAAGCTGACCAGCACAAGACCAAATCACCTCCCAAAGACGCAACCTCCAGAAAGGATCATTTTGTGGGTATTTCAACATGTTAATTTTGGGGAGAAAGAGACATTCATGTCATAACGTTTTTTTCAAACAGAAGTTGTAACAATGAGAAATTTTGAGCTGATTAGGTATACTTGTTAATGATTTTACTGTAAAGAAAAAGAAAACTAAGCAAACCTGTCTTCTTCAACATGAAATTTATAAAATTGTGCTAAGAGGTAGAGTTCAAGGACTATCAAGGAGAACCCAGCAATGCCCACTGTCATGTGTAAGATTTTTTTATGCCCATAGAGTTTAGCCCAATGTTATGGATTTAGTACATGCTCAATCATATTTGCATACACTCTTGATCAATGCTTAGGACCTCCAACCAATTTAAAATGTGCTGGTCCTCCCAATCCTGGAATTTAGATGCCATTTCATCCTTATGCATTAATGTATTCTAATGTTTGCTCAAAATAGCTTAGTAACCTTACCACATATATGTAAATTTATTGAAAATAGGGACTCTAAGTCAATCTTCAGCCATTTTGACATTTATGTTGTCACAATATTTATCTTATTTCTTTAGAGTTTAATAGATTGATCATCTTTTTTATTTTAAGTTAAATTTAGTAACATAAGATTAAGATATACTCTGTTTATTTGAACAAAAAATTCTATAATTCTAAGACTTTCTGGTTTGGCTAACTTATTCTTACTTTTGAAGTTTTATATATACACACACATGCACACACATGTACTTATATATACACACACACACACATATATATATATATATATATATATATACATATATAAATATATGTAAATACATTTGTAGTTTAAATATATGTATTTAAAGTTATATGTATTTAAAGTTTCATATATGTGTGTATATATATGTATATATAGTCTGTTTATATATTTAAATGTATATATAAAATATTTACATTTCATCCTAAGGAAAGATTAACCTTTAAGTTATCACAAATGGAGAGAAAACTTTAAAAAGGAACAAAGTGGATAATTTAGTACAGAAAAACTAACCTTGAACTAAAGACAGAGATAGAATTACCATTTTTTTAAAGGATTGTAGAAAAATGAAAATAACCCTCAAAAATCCTTCAGAAGCACTTTTGAGAATAAATGCACAAAACACACTAAACACACTTCAATATCAACAAAATAGTCTTTGTTCATAACCATGTTGATAGCTAAATGTACATAATAGTGTTACATAGATGAGACTTGGTGAGTTTAAGTAGCATTCAAGGCACACAGCTATTTGTCATTTCATTCTTCATTCGTCAACACTTATTGAAGGCCTACCACACACTAGATATCATCAATCCATGAGATGATGCCAGTTTTGTTTTGTGTTGCCTCGACCAAGGGTCTAAGTGTGCCTCTACCATACACAATATTTAGTGCAGAGGTCTTTACTGTGAATTGTGCTTAGCCTGCAGGTTTAATAGGGACTTTTTGCTGGATAAGTCTCTGGAATTCTTCATGTTTCTTGCAGGTCTGTGTTGTGGTCTCCTGAGGTTGCAATGTGTTCTTCCCTCTTGACTCTGGACCTGGCCATGGACTCCTTTGGTCAGTGGCTTGAAGGAGGATGTAATGTAGTACCAGGTCTGAGTATAGGTCTTAAGAGGTTTTATGTGCTTCTATTCTTTACTTCTTATGTCTCTGCCATGATCTTGTCAGTTTTCTCTCACTTTTAGCCCTTTGGTCTGGACCTTGAAGTATGTACATGAGGTAGAGTCATCTCAGTCAGACAGTGCCAAACCCCAGGCATACACAAACTCCAAGCATTCCCTGAGCACATTCTAAGTTGGAAAATCTTTCCCTGAGACTCAGATTGGTGAGAATACATGATTGTGGTGTTTAGCCACAATGTCTTTTGTGATCCACAGTTTCCATGGCAATGGCTGAGTGTCCATCTCTTAGCCTAATTCTTTTGACCTCTTCCCATTCTCAAACTTCTGCCTCTTCACTAGTGAAGATTTCTTGATTGGTGAGTTTGGAAGAGAAAAATTGAAGATACATAGTCAACTCGTTATTTTGGGGTGAGGTAACTGCAGGGATATTCTGCTTTAATTCTTATTGCATGTGTTCTACAAGGAGGAATGCATGCATGAACACATGAATCATGTGCAGGCAAACATGTTCCAATTGAGGTTGTCATGTTGAATGGATAGCTGCACTTTCAGAAAGCCTAGAGGACCACAAAAATAAGACATCTTCAACATCAGCTTTATCTGCCTTACTTCTCAAAAAAAAATTTTTTCAGAATGTCATAGGGATGCCAGTACTTAGCTTTATCCCACTTCTCAGCTAGGCAGCCTAGGCCAGAGGGTAGGGGCCCATCCATTCACCATGCTGGATTGTAAAGACTCTTCTTCCATGGTGCTGGTGATGGCAGTGGTGATACAGGAGTTCATGTGTTGACTTTATTTCACTGAGTGTCCTTGACATGGACTTTTGAGAGACAGAATGTGATTGATGTATGCCTTGATTAATGCATGTGTGCATAATCAAAAAAAATACAAAAGCCCTTGATAGGTAATTTACAAATGTGAACTAGTTTAATACTTATAATAACACTAGATTATAATGTCTGTCTTAGGTGGTTCAGGTGGTTACAATAAGGTATCACAAACTGGGAGACTTAGAATAACAAAAATTGCATTTCTCTTTGTTCTGCAGTTGGAAATTCAAGATCAAAGTGCTGGCTGACTTATTACCTGGTTATATCGTGTTCTCTGGTTCACACATAACTGCCTTTTTACTGTGTCCCTGCAGAAGGGGAGCTCTGTTTTCTTCAGCCATTGTAAGAACACTATACCCATTCCTGAGGCCTCTAACCTCATGACCTGCTCATTTCCTAAAGGCCCCACCTCTTCATACATTCACATTGGGTAATAAGTTACAGCATGTAAATTTTGAGGGACATAATGATTCAGCCCATACCTCTGTTACCATGCTATGTAGTATTACTATATTGTAATATTATGCCCATTGTAATGGTGAGAGAATTTAAGCACGGAGAAGTCATTTTTCCAAAGTCACATACTTTGTGAAAGGTAGAGCAAGAATTTCAACACTAGCTCTATGTCTACAACAGCTATTCTTAACAATAATCTTTTGATGAGGTCGGCATGCCTTGTGTTGGACCCTATTGTGTGGTTATGGCATTTTAAGTCTCATGATTCATTATGGCATATGCTGGGCTATAAGACTAGGTTTTAACTGCGATCATCTGACACCTGGCCTAGGCCTTAGAGTACAGGAGATTTTTAATCGATTTCTGCAATTTAGGACAACTTTGTGTAAAGGTAAGCAATTTGCTTTGTCAAAGCAACAGAATGTAGATAAAAGTCATTATTCAGTTGGGACTTGGACCTTGATTAAAAAAAAAAAAAAAAAAAAAGTAAACCTTAAGAAAGTGCGGGGAATAGGCCCCAGGAAATTGGCAGACATTAGAAATCCTAATGAAGTAGAAATTGTGAAATTCAAAGACACTTTGGTGGATATGATCTCAGAAGACAACTTTGGGCACACTAACCTCGGGAAAGGTGAGACTGTGGTTCAGCTGTGGGCTACAGACTCAATTTGTAGAAGCCACAAGGTAGCTGTCAGCCCTTGATCACAAATGACAGAAACAGGCTGCTGTGAAAGCCCCAGGGCACATGGCCCTCAGCAGTGGTCACAGCAGGTGATGCACGGAGCCTTACCCACCCATGGCAGCTATGCAAAAAGTAGGCCAAGCTGTTTATTTGACCTTGAGCTGTGCAGATGTAAATTTCCCAAGCAGAGTTGGCAAAAATGAAAACTCCCCCATAGGATGAAGGCTCTTCTAGGTCTCAGACATTTGATGATAACATTTAGACATTGAGGCTATTCTCTACATTAAAATTTTAGGTGATGTGTTGTCATGAACTATGCAAAAGTGTTGGGGCCTTGGTTTAAGTTAGTAGTGTCAGAGGCAGGCAGGTAGTGTGAGAGCAGGTGCTCAGAAGTTCTTTCAAGGACAGTGGCTAATCTTGGATTCATGGCACTTCTCTAAGGGTGGGTGGATTTATAGTGCAGCTAATAAAGCATAGACTTTCTTCTAGGTCTCTCTGAGATTTGTAGAGTGTAATTTTAAGTCAGATGTTTTGTAAAACTGGTAGAAGTAAGCTATTTCAGCGGTAATCTGTGAGTCCCCTACTTATTTGAACTCTGACCTCTCCGTCCATTTTTCTTTCCCAATGGGAAGGTGGAAGGGGTGTTGCCAGGCACAGTTTTAGATCCAACTACAGGGAAATAAAACCTAAGACAAATGTAGTTTGAGATAAACAGGCCTCATGTGTGTGCATCGCAGTCACTGTCATGAACAATCACGGTGCTGTCAATCTTCCTGGGATAGGCTTGGCTTTCAGGAACACTACCCTTTCCTCATTCTTTGTGCTGACTCTGCAAAAGCATAAACAGAGAAGCAGGATCAGGGTTCAGAGCTAATTTTCTAATTGATATTAAATCTTATTTTTTGTGTGTGTCAGAGGTGAGGCAATCAGTATAACATTCAGATCCTATAAACACTGAATTAGACCTTCTCCACAAGTTCATCTCTGCCAGATGGCCTCAGGTTAGCTTTGGATTAAATAAATTCTTTTGAGAGAAAAAGTCTATGTAGGAAGCAATTCTAAAGGAAGAGGCAATAGAAGACAGCAGAGTGCCCAAGGACTTAAAGTGTCTGAAGAGGAAAGAATGGATATGACGTTACTGAAAAATGTCAGGGCATTTGAAACTGACTTCAAGGCCAAAGTAGAAAATAAGGAGGACAGACACAGACATAGGGATACTATGGTGATATCTAGATATCTTAGATTTAAAAAAAATTAAATGAACTGGTGATCTAGCCTGCTGATACTGCAGATTTCTAAACTTTGCATGCACACAAAATGTTTCAAATGCACTCTCTGCTGGACAGTGCTATGACAGTACTCTGAATTCTAATTGAAGCCTTCAAGAAGGAAAGGAAATATGAAATTTATTCTGGGTCTAAAACAAAGAGGTAGGAAAAGAAAGAGAAAAGAAATAGGGAGAGAGGAAGACAAAACTACAGGAAAAGAGAGAAAGAAAGACAGAGACAGAGAGCATTATACCTGCTGTAAAGGAATCCTGATGAATCTTAGCCAAAGGAGAAGTTTGGAAGCATGAAATTTAGGCCAGAATTTTCTAGAACTTTAGTTTGCAGACAAGAAAAATTTTAAGCTTTTATTTCTTTGCTTCACTTTGAAAGCTAATTCCTTAACTTGCAAAATTATTTAACATTTTTCAGTTTCAGACTTAAATTTCTTCCTGAAATTGTGGGACACATTTAAAATTAAATTTGGGAACATCTTCATATCTTTGGCATTTTGAGTATCTTAATAACATTTAATCTCACTGTGGAATCACTAATAAGATATATTACACAACATGGCTTTTTGTACAGAGAGGGAAAAATTGAATATAAATTGAATTTTAAATTTTACCTTCTGATCATGATGGAATGAAGTAGTCCAGAGTTATACTCTTGCATACTAGAAGAAGTGGACAAAGATGTGAAATCACTAAATTCACTCACTGGACAAAAGAAAGCAAAACACTCATCTCTGGAATGCAAGGAGGTAACAAGGCCAGCCCCAGGACGTCTGGCTCCTGATTTTGACTAGAGCACCCACAGGAAGCTGGTCAAAGTGCACCCACAGGAAGCTGGTCAAAGACCAGCAGCCCTGCTGATCAGAGAGGGAAAACTCCAAACAGAATAGTGAGCCAGAGAGGGAGATGTTGGTCACCTGATAGGATCACACATTTTATACATGGATCAAATTATCACACTATATCTCACAAATATGTACAAGTATTGCCTTTTAATCAAAAAATGTAAAAATACAGATTTAAGAAGACAGAAATGTTAACTACCCTGGTTTGATCATTATACATTGTGTACATGTATCAATTATCATACTATACTCCATCAGCGTGTACAATTAAATTAGTAATGATTAAAAACAAATACATATAGAAGAATGGACAGGCTGAGTGCCTCAGAAAAGGAATATGAAAAAGGAGATCCATGCCTTCTGAGTCCCTGGCTGAACATAGTCTGCTTATGCATTTGCAGGTGGCTTCTGAGGGCCTGGGTAGTGATTCTGAGTTAATGCTGTACAGTACTCTGCTCCTGAGCCTAGTGAAGCCTCACAGGGCCAGCAAAATGCACCCAAAGAAACAGTAAAGGGGATCTGGAAGCCACATGATTCTCTGAGCAAAGCCATGGAGTGTGGAGCTCTCAGGAGAGACCAGTGGAACACAGAGAGCATTCGGCAGAGACATCGAGGAGGCATGTCCCTAGGGTGGGACTAAATTTTTATTAGAATGCACATTATAGCAGACTCCACCATTGCCTTGAAAAAAAAAAGAACACTAAAAAAACAAGACTTTGACGTTACTGAAGTAATACAAGAATTACTAAGCTACCTGAAAGATAAAGCCCAATAACTCTTGGAAGGAGTCATCTAAAAGCTAGCAATCAGGAATGGAACACAAAGTATGTATGTAGTATATTCTTTTAATGAAAACATACTGGTCAGTGAAAATCAGGGGAATGTGATCCACTGGAAAATAAAATTCCTAGTGGAAACAGAACTTGAAATGACCTAAATGACTCATAGAACTAGACAATGAGCAGTTCAGGCAGTAATGAAGAAAGGATCAATAAACAGGAAAAAACGGCAACAGAAACTAGAGAAAATGAAGTGAGAAAATCAATATAAGATAGATAAAGACACACAGATATAGATAATTTTGTAATAAAATTCTTTTTAATTAATATTGTGACTTTTATGTCTTATGGACTTTATACATGGATCAAATTATCACAATATATCTCACAAATATGTAAAAATTATTGCCTTTTAATAAAAAAATGTAAAAAATGCAGATTTGAGGAGGTGGTACCAGGGATTGAACTCAGGGGCACTTGAGCACTGAGCCACATCCCCAGCACTATTTTGTATTTTATTCAGAGACAGGGTCTCACTGAGCTGCTTAGCACCTTGCTTTTGCTGAGGCTTTGAACTAGCCATCCTCAGGTCTCAACCTCTCAAGCCACTGGTATTACAGGTGTGCGCCATTACACCTGGCTTCTTATTGACTTTTGAAATTTATATTTTAAATTATATATAAATTATAATATATTCATAAAAATATAAAAGACGACAAATGTAATTAAAATATAAAACAGATTCACAATTATATGTACTTGTGTGTATATTATATATTTGATGTGATATTTACATATAATAAAACTGTCTTCAAACATCTAATATTCATAATATATATGCTCTTTTGCACATTTAATGTGATATTTACATATAATGAAACTGTATTCAACATCTAATATTATGATATATGCTCTTTTGCATGTTTAATATCATGAATATATATAAGAAAATATTAGAAATTTGCCCAATGATTTTACTGCCCTTCATTTTACTGTTAAATTTGCTTATTTCTCAAGTATTAAATATCAATCACTATTCTTTACTAATATATAGCGTATCATACCTTCTTTTTCCATTTTAAAGCTTTTTATTAATAAGTAATGATATAAAATGACATTATCTATTCATAGGTATCTATTTACTTTGTTAATTCTGTATCTATTAAGATTTTTTTGTATTGTCTTAGATTTTATGCTATCCATCCTTATCTATTATACATTAAACATATTTCTTAATTCTATGAATTACATTTTCATTTTATGATAACTTATTAACCTTTTTTTAAAATTGGGGGTGACCAATCAATTCCAGTGTGTAGTCTCTAAAACTTGGAATTAAGTCCTATCAGTAAGGGGTAGAGATGAATCAATAGGTGGACTGATTCTGGAGGTTTTGTTCTTCATCTCAATGCTATGAAACTATGTAGCTCTAAATAAGTCACTTAGCTTCTCTGACCTCCTCCGGCATAGGTAGGAGAGCAATATGCATCTCACAGGGATTGAGAAAGAGCCAATATGAGCTAACAAGCACTGAACACATGGGAAGCACTGCAAAATGTTTTTTCTCCTTAAAACATGAATGAATTATAATTGGAAAGAGCTCACTATTATGCTGTGCACCATCCAATGGTATGAGTTTGAAGTTTCTGTTAGGATGGCCGGATGCTTCTTTAGTCCCCCTCTACATCTGAAGGACCTGATGACAAATGTATTAGAAATAATAATATTTTTGAAATCTGTGTGCTTTTAGACAGTTCCCCTTGTGGAGAAGGAAAAGTCCTTTAGTAGAGGTAGATAATTGGATCCTTTATAAAGCATTTTACATTGTTGGGACTTAGAAAATGATATCTCAAAGTAGGCACTTGGGTATACTGGTTACTTCAAACTGAAAGAGTTTGGACAGCAGCAGAAGCAGAAGGGCTTTCTCTGATCTTCCCTGGCTTCCTACACACTGAGTCCTCCACAAGTTTCTTAGTCATGAATCCCTAGAGGCTCATCAACCAAGGAAGATCCATGCACAGCACAGGAAGGAAACTAGAATTTACACCATGCTCAGGGCCCAGATGGACTTTGTCAAAGGCAGTCTCTCTTTCCTGTGACATCTCCTCTAAAAACCATTTCCTCTCCCTCTAAAGATCCTGCCCCTGGCCCCCCTCCACTCTCCCCTATGAGGAAGAAGATAAGCTTCATTTTAAGGACTGTCCCCTTCACTTTCCCATGATGCCCCAGTGCACATAATAAATTTGCATTCCTTCTCTCCCTTACATCTGTCTATTGTTAGTTTACTTCTTAGACTCAAATACACACACCTTCAGAGGGTGAAGGCAAAGTTCCCTTCTCCCCTACAATATTAACTTTCTCTATAAAAGACCCCTTGTGTATGCATTCACATTACCTGAACCAGTAAGTTTCTTCGAAGCTGAAAGTTTTTCATAACCCAGGAAGCACCATGTCCAAGCAGAAAAAACAAAACAAAACAAAACAAAAAAACAGGCTCTGAGCAGTTCCAGGAGACATAAAATAGTAAAATGGAAAGGGGTAGTGGCATAATTCATTCCCCTGATTTAAAAACAAGTATTCTTGGGAGGAAAGAAAAACTTCTTTCTTTTAGATGATCCCATAAAAAACATAATTTATATTTCACTTTAAAAACTTATGGTTTTCCAAGCTAAAGGTTACAACATGTGGTCACAGACATTTACTTTACAAATAAACACATTAATCTCAAAGGAACTATGGATTTGCTTTGCTTTTTTTGCATGAGTGCCAGCTTCAGGATGTGCTCTCATTACTTGATTTTAAAGATAACAGGATATTAAAATTGGGTGAGATGAGGCTTGGGTCTCGTTGCAATTCTTTGGACTTAATGTGAGAAAATTGCTCTTCTATTGACAGTAACTGATGTGAGAGTTTCTTGCAGTTTTCCAAAAAGTGCCTCCTAAATTCAGGCGACAGTCACTGCTCTCCTCAGGTTTCTGTTAGAAGATCCCATGAATTGCTTTGCTATACGTCACCGAGCTTTCAGAAATAGGACAGCCTCTTGGTTAGGGTGAGTCTTGGAAGGGTAAGTCTTCCTGATACCAGCAGTTTAGTTCTGCTTTTCATGCTGGAAAGCAGAACTAAAAAAAAAAAGGCTTTGCATATAGTTATGATTTTTGGTCTTGATGTGGAAGGAGATGACCAGGAGCAGGGCAGAGGAGACTGCTGAAGTTTGGGGCTACTTCTGTGGAAGAGCTGAATGATTGGGAAGTCGCCCTCACATATCTCTGCCCACCAGGCAAGTAAGGCAAAAGAAGGAAGTAAACTCTGGGAGCCTCAAAGAGCCTGCCTATAAATTAGATTGTTTAGGTTCTGTCACAGTGACACCACAGTGACACATAGCCACACCCAAGGACCTCAGGATAAGGAACCAGGGAACAGTAATCTCTACTTCTTGCCCAGTACTCTTCCTTCTAGACAATGTTGTCTTTCCTATGACTTCCTTTGCTGCCTTTGGTCAGAGTTCAGTTTTCTAACATCTTTTCCCCTACCTAGCAGGAAGAATTTCATTATAGTCCATTAGTATTCAATAAGTAAGCCCTTGATTCAAAATCTACTCTTTGGGTTTTGTTTTGTTTTGTTTTTAAGAATTACACAAGGAAAGTTAATAACATTGACAAATGCAGCTTGACACTAAAGTAAGATTCATACATGAGGCTTTCAGCGTAGGCAGAACAAGGGAGACAGCAAAGGGCCTTAGTGAACAGGTGAATGTGCTGGAGAAACAGCGACCATGCATTCCCTGTGAGGAGGCCCTGGGGGTGTGGAATGAACAGCAAGTGAGGAAATGGATGTGTCTTCCAAGGCCAACAGTTTCTTTGGCAGTAAAAGGACAAATAAGGAAGGAAATACTCCTCCATTTGTTGCAACTGAGTGAAAAATCCAAGGACACTGACACTGGAAAAAAATTGGCATATATTAAAACATGGTCCCCTCCAGGACTCCATTAAACCTTAGCCTAGCATCCTTTTCCTAATCCATAAATTTGGCTTAAAAATACCTTAAAGCTATCATACAAATAAGCTAAATGAAAGTCCTGAAATTATAGCCCACGGCCAAATTTAGCCATTTTTGTTTTTAAATAAAGTTTTATTAGAATATGGCCACGGCCAATTTTTTTTTTATGTGCCATCTATGATTGTTATATGTTATAATGGTGGAGTCGAAAAGTTGTTTTACCGACCACTTGTCCTGACAAGCTGAGGAAAGTTATTATTTGACTATTGATAGAAAAGCTTTGCTAATCCTTGAACTAATACATGTAAACCATAAGGTCAAAGTGCATGACACATGGGTGCTGCTCACTTTGAGCATCAAATTTTTATTTGAATATTACTGTTCCTACTTCTGGATAGGGAGTTTTGTCTACATTTCCCAGCTGATTAAAGAAAATGGTATTGTGTATATTGTGACTTAAATTGAGACTTCTAAATCACAGAGAACTTGATTACTTGCTCTCCTTCTGCTTAATCCACAGGTTGTTTAAACATATGGACTCATATATTTCTCTGTTCCTGACTAATAAGAAGATCCTAGTTCCCACTGTTTTCCAAATGTAGGGAACAGTTCTTGACCATGCATTGACATTCAGCACAAAATTTATTCTGTAAGCACAAAGTCTAAATTGGAAGTCAGTCTAAAAAGCCTTTTGTCTATATCTTGTATTTCCACCTTTGAATCTTTTCTTTCTAACTATAAGCAAATTCCCCCTCCAATCAATTACACCAAGAACCACACCATGTACATCCATCCCATTTCTCTAGGGACTACTCTCATCTCAGTCAGGCTTCCCAGATTCTCAACATATATCTCAAGTAGGAAGCAGTCCCAGGTAGTATAGTATTCAGGGTCAGTCTGGGGTTTAATTTTACTCAGGGTTTTTCAAAGAGGCAGATCCAACAGGAGATCTATATTTATATCTCTATCTATCTATAATAATCTCTCTCTCCATATGTATACGAGCACATATGGAGAGACAGGAGCAGGAATTTATTAGATGACTTGGCTCACTCAATTATGGAGGTTGAATAGTTTCATGGCAGTCCATCTGTGAACTGAGAAACCAGTGAAGTTTTTAGATTGAGTCAGTCAAATCTAAAGGCCTCAATTCCAAGGAAGCAGATGGTATTAATCTAGGTCCAAGGCTCAAGGCCCCAAAGTTCAAGAGACCATTGGAGTGAGGCCTGAGGTCTAAGAGCTGGAGAACCTGGACTTCTGATATCCAAGATCAAGAGATGAATGGCATTCAGGCTCAGGAAGAAAGACAGAATTCTTCCTTCTTCCACCTTCTGTTTATCTGGCCCCAAACAGAGTGAGTGCATGGTGCTTACCCAGATTGAGAATGGGTCTTCCCCCTTAGCCCACCAACCCACATACCAGTATTCTGCAGGAAAACATCCAAGACACACCAATCAGTCTAATTAAGTGCCAAGTCATCTGAATTTCCCTTTCAGCAGAAAAGGGGTGTGCTCAGTTCCTATTGAACAATTAGGAATAATTAAAAATATTAATTAACACTTTATTAGATATCTGAATGGCCTAAGCCAGTCAAAATGACCAACCATCACACCAATCATATAAAGCCAAAAATAATTTTACTTCTGGCCCAACTCTTAAGTCAGGTGATACTGTGAGGAGGCTTCTTGGCTAAGAGCTCATGTAGCAATGTCCTTGGGACATGTTAGTTTCTTTAAATATTAGTAGCCCAACATGGGGATAAGAGTGTAATAAGTACCATAAAAAGGAAGAAATACTTGACAGTTCTTCTAATTCTTATGCTTTTTTCCTCATTCCACACTGTCCTCTTTCTCCTTTTACTTATGTACCAGAATGACCCATAATTTCCCTGAGGACACTATTGAGTAAGCACAGGAAATCCATTTTGTCCGAAGCATGTGCTTTATCCTATTTAGTGAAGGAGTCCTGCAATGAGAGAACTTGATTCACCCCAAACTTCACTCTGAAGAATTTCAGAGAAAATAAAAACCCTGGGAAGTCTTGAAATACGGAAGCCAACTCCCTCAGGTCATGCAGAAGTCGAGGCCCAGTGAATTACCAAACTGTCCAAATCAGTGGAGGGTGCAGAGATGTAGAAGTCTTATAATTCTCACTCTGCATTCTTTATGAATGGTTAGAAAGTATATTATCACACCATGCTTTATACAAAACATTAATCATTGAGTTGTACTCATAATAAATTTCATGAAAAAAGTTGTATCCTATACAGATATAGTTAAATGGTTGAATTTATTTTGTGAGCTAACATTTTATTCAAGAATAATATGCATAAAGCCTCTGTTAAATGAATAAATATAAGGAAGATCAATAGAGTATAGGAAAGGAACAGAGAAAGGGAGTAGGGAGTAGGGAAAAAAAGAAGATATACAAGTGACTGAAATAGAGAAAATTATATCCCATGCATGTATTATTATGTAGAAACAAACCTCATTATTACATATAATTTAATGTGCTAATTAAAATATTAAAAAAGAAACAATTTCTCATTTACTCCACAAATACCTGTTGGGAATTAATTGGTAACAGGGGATACAAGTATGAGAAAAAAAAGAAAAAGTACTTACCTTTGTGATTTTTAGATTTCATGCATAAGAATCATAAGATGAACAAATAAAATGTGCAATACTTCTGATGGGAAAAAAAGTGATATATTGAAAAGTAAAGCTGGAAAGGGGAAAGCAATTGTTTGGTTGAAGATTAACTCAAAATTAAATATGGTTGTGCTATGGTTTGGATGTTTATGTTCTGCCAAAATTCATGTTAAAAATCTGTTTCCCAGTGTGATGATGTTAGGCAGTAGGACTGATGGGGATAATTGATCATGACGGTGAGCCCTCAAGCATTTCATTAAAATAAAAAACAGCCTGTGACTGCCTTGCCTCTTCCACCATGAGGAGTCAAAGTACAATGATGCTGTCTACGAGCCAAAACCAGGTTTCCACCAGTAGATGAGGTAGGTCAAGTAAGCAGTGTCCTATGAGCTGGTGATCTGGACTTTGTGGCCTCCAAAACCATGAAGAATAAGTTTGTTTTGTTTGTAAGGTCCTCAGTTGATGAAATTTGGTTATAATAGCATCAGTGAATGAACACAGATTATCAGAGAAATTCGAGAGATACTTGAGCAAAAACTTGCAGGAAGAGAACAAGAAGGTAGTGTCGATTTGTTGAACAGATTTCCAAGCCAGAGAAGCATCATAGAAAGAGTCCTGAGGCGGGAAGACACCTGTACTTGAGGATAGACTATGAGGTCAGTGTGGTGGGGTTAGAGGGTATCTTCATAGAACACAATAGGAATGACACGGGGCAAGCTTGCAGGGTCCTAGAAGTCATTGTTAGATGGATCTTCTTTTTAGTGAAATGGAAGTCATTAAAGGATTTGCAAAAAGTACTGAGTTGTGTCACTCAAGTTGGCTGTTGGTTTTATACAGATTTATTAAAGAGTCAAATGTAGAACACAGTGCCACCCACTGGGAGAAGGAAAAATAAGCTAAAAACTCAAGTGGCTCACTTACATCCCATTGAGAATGTCATTCTTCTTCCTTCAAATCTGCTGGTAGAATATTTACCCTTTCTCACTGTGGGAGCAGATAATTAGAATCCTTTATCCTTCCACAATCTGGCTCCCACATACCATTCTGTTTCCATGTCTAACCAACTCCCTCTATGTGACCTTTAGCTGGCCATGTCACCTTCACACTTCCTTAAGAAACCACTTACTGGTTGCTCCCTCTATCTGAAGCTGCTTTTCCATCTTTTCAGCAGGACCAACACTTACAAAGTTTAATAAACAAATGATTGAAAAAAATAATAAATGTCATGCCCTATCCCATGACACTGATGTTCTTGACCTCCCCTGCATGACTTCAGGGACACCTCCCCTCTTGACAGCCTTGATTGGAAGACTCATGCAATCAGGGAAGACTTTCCTGAACACTGATCTATTTTACAAAGGCATAGAAACCAGAGATCCCACATGAAAGTGCTGTTTGCATTACGAGTACATAACATTTCTCTTCCTGAAAAAACCTGAGTGTTTTGATGAGCTCTGTAGTTTTTATGTAACCTGAGAGTCTTCTAATTTTTTATTTGACATTAGTTTCTGAGGTGCCATATTCAACTTCATCAAAGGCAGTTAATAAACTCCCAGAAAAAAAAGGAGCAGAGAAAAAAAAGTATATCACAATGTACCACCTAATAACTCACAGAGGTCCTCTGCACTGAGCCATTACTTATAACCTGTGCAAATGTCCCCTCATCCCTCTGTTTCAATCAACCCATTTTTACCCAAACTACCTAATAGTTTTTGTGAAATTTTTAGGTACTGAGAGGTCATGAGACCACAGAAGAGCAGGACTAAAATTGCATGAGGAGTGGAGGGAAAGAAAGAAATAAAAGGTTATTTTGTTTGTTAAAGGTCATTCTAGCTGGGCCTCACACATTGATTTTTCTTAGCTGTTATAGTTAAACAAGTCTCAAAAATAAATGTATTATAGGCAATGGTATGTTCGCAGCCATTGAGCTGAGCTTTAATTCCAGAATGCAATCGATAGGGCTTTGTGTTTCCATAACAGAACATGAGCAGAAAAATCTGTGATTGGGGCACATGTGTCTGTAGGGTTGCTGATATTTCAGGCCAATGACTGCTTTGAAAAATGATACTCTGCTACCAATCAATAACTCATAAGCCACAATTTACTTTTTCTTTACTTTGAACTATAACCAAAGGAGGCAAACATCACTGTAATTTCCATTTAAAACATGGGTAAGTGTTGATTGTGTGTATGTGCATCTATATGTAAGTATGGCCCAAAGAACAAAACACCCATCAAAGGCAATGGTCTCTGATGTTGGGAGCAGTGAAGCCTCATAAAGCCCTTCTGGGAAAAGTTCTACTGAAGACATTTTGCCACACACATTAGGATGGTTAATTCCCTCATTTCTTTTCTTTCTTTCTTTTTAAAAACTCAATTCCATTTTGTCTAAATACCTAATAGAAATGATCCCTTGTTTGTGAGAGGCGAGACCATACACCATGATACTATTGTAGCATTGTTTATGGTCAGGAAAACAGAGGCAAGCCAACCTCCTGACAATCCCATGGTGAGTCTTCTGAGCTGGGTTGGACTCAGCCATGGGAAAACAATAAGGGAAAAGAGAGAGGGGAAACTGTGCAGTTGGTATTGAAAATTCAGAAAGTTATACATAGTAAAAATGTGGGGCATCATTAAACTAAACTGCATTCATGGGTGGTTTTAAGCATATGGCAGATTTTTACTCATCCCTATACCTTTTCTAAACTTAATACATGTATCATTATTTTTAAAATGAAAATTTCTGATATAGAACTTGACCTCCTAAAATAGTGTGCTGACATCAAAATAAGAAACTTCAGAGGAAAATCATGATACATTTATTTTCTAAGCAGTTAATAAGAATAATTTCTCAAGCTTAAAAACAAATTTATAAGTCAAACGGCAAACTGGAGGTGAAAATGCAATGAATGTTAGCTTTATTAATATTTGATTGTATTTTTATTTTGCTTTTTTGCATTGCTTGGGATTGAATCCAGGGTCTTGCATATGCTAGGCAATACTCTACCACTGGGACACCTCATTTTTCAGAGTACCTTTTCTTAATATATGAAAGACAATAAAAAAATAGACCCATAGGTAGAGGAATCAAATCTAAACTTTCCCCCCAAAAAAGGAAATAGAAATGAACAATAAATATAGGTAATTTGCAAGATCTTTAGAAGTCAAATGCTTACTAAACAAAAATGTCTGGGAAGATTTGTCTATACAATTATTGACTATATTTTTAAGTACACTACTCAGGGTCAAAACAGAAGTTTATGTGATTTTCTGGCTTATTTACTGGCCAGGCCAAGAATGGTCTTCTGCAGTTAGGTGCTGTGTCTGGTAGGGCCTAGTAGGACATCAGTGATGTTTTTAAATGGTAAAAGACCTTTTGGACTTCATTACTCTAAGTACATGTATGAACACACCAATGGTGTGAATATATTTTGTATACAACTAGAGATACGAAAAATCATGCTCTCTATGTGTAATATGAACTGTGATACATTCTGCTGTCATATATAACAAATTAGAATAATTTTTTTTTTAAAAAGACCTTTTGGAAATGGCATGTCCTTGCCTCAGAATCCTAAAGGCCTGCATTTTATTTTCTTATTGAGGTTTGTTTGCAGTATTTTTTTCTGACACCTCTAATACTATAGTGTCTGCCAGCTCACGTGACCCGTGTGTCAGGGTAGCTTGTGCTACAGCCTGGACCTGTTGTAGAGCCTTCCCCTGCTCTGGCACTACTAATGATTGGCAGGCCTCCAGTCCCTAGGCAAATGGGGTTGTAGCAGCATTTTTAGGTGTGGACCTGTCACCTCATGAAACAAAGGAGCTTACCAGCTTACTTTCTGATAGCAGGGTTAGTAGGTACAGGTACACTGATTTCTTTCTTTCTTTCTTTTTTTTTTGAATTTTTAACATTTATTTTTTAGTTCTCGGCAGACACAACATCTTTGTTGGTATGTGGTGCTGAGGATCGAACCCGGGCCGCACGCATGCCAGGCGAGCACGCTACCGCTTGAGCCACATCCCCAGCCCATCTTTAGAGTGGATATTCCAGCAAACCCCAGACCACCCTCTCCCTAAGATCTTTACTAATATGGCAAAAACCCTGAATTGCAGTTGGGTTTATCTCCTGCCATCTGGAAAGTGTGAATCTTATCAAGGCCTGCAACACACATGTCATTTTTTGTGCATACAGTTTAGAAATGATAAAGACTAAGATTGAATCCCTCTTGCTGAGTAGACAAATACACTACAGAAGACAACGAAAGCCTGAAGAATATTAATTACCAGATTGAAAGCATGTGTGAAGTAGGGAATCTCCTTGAAGACATGTGAATATGTCTTCGTTTATTACAACCAAAGAGCAGATACAGCTGAGTGTGGAGTTTAGGACTGAGTTTTAAAGGCAACAGAGTTTCTGAAAAGATTTAATTTGTCTGATAGACAAAGACCAGAGACAGTGTGAGAGCCAGAGTGGGCACTGATTGATGGTACTCAGGAACACTGGAACTCATCTCTTGACCCTGCTGGGCTTGCAGAAGCAGCCATGTCTTTCCATTAGGATCTGGCACTCTCCACATCCTTACACAGTGCAGAGGTCCCTGCTTGGGAAAATATACTGTCACCCTGGAGATTTACTTGCACTTTCTCACCTGGCCATCAGACCCATAGTGTAGAACTAGATACTATGTAATCTGGCCTGAGACATCACAGGCATTCTAAGAGGAGAAAGGGATTAGTTGACCTCTGTGGTTCAGTATCATTACATTTAGGCACTGACTGTCATGCTCAAAAGGCTACAATGTGAAATGGAATTAGGTCTTGGTTTGCATCTTAGATAAAAATTGCAGAGCTAATGATGTATGTATTCATTTTATAAGAGAATAGAACATATCAGTCTTAGAAGTATAAATAGAATAATTTGGAACTTTGCAGCTTTTTTGCTGAGTTTCTTGTCATGCTCTGTGATAGAAAGCATTTTTGTTTATGAAATGTCCATGCCATAAATAATTTATTGTGAAATTTCTAAGGGACTTGAGAAAGTACTGTTAAATTCAGGAAACAACTACACTTCTGGAAAACAATCATGTGTTAGTTTTATCTCTAAGCATAAAGAGTTTACAGTAAATGCTAAAATAATGTAAAACAGGTGGGAAAAGAAATCTAGTTGGTGTCCATATGGAATCACATTTATTGCACTTTGAATTATTTTTCATTTTACTTGTGATTGTTTGTCTTACATCTGTGTGCTTCATATGTTCTTCGTGTTTCTTAATGAATTTCAGTACCTTGCATAGTACCTTTAAAGTGGAAATGCTTCCATTGAGTTTATTGTCAGGAATAGATTAATGACTTGAAGTCCAGTAATTCAATGTACACCATAGGACTCAAGACTCAAGCTTGGAAACATCCATTTATGCACACAACAGGCATGTGTTCCTACTGTACCCCAAGTGCCTGCTAGATACTCTGTTGACTGCTTGATTAAAGCATGATTTCTGCTCTCTGACACTGAAATTTTGCAAGTAAAATGTACTTAAATACTTTGAAATTGATAAGTGCAATAATACAAACTACTTGATGCAAAAATATTCTATGAAGACTGGTTTTAGGTGGATAGTAGAAGCTTTTAGCTTCCTGAATAAAATAATTAGACTCCTATTTCATGATGTGCATTGTGAGACTCACATTACAAATAATGCCAAAATGTGTGCTATATCTTAGTGTAACTTATGTCATTCAGAGTCATATCTTTACTAGACCTCTTCAAGAATCTCTTATATTCTATGGGAGGTATGTTTAGTGTCCCCTTCCATTTCATGTTTTCCACAAATAGTTGGTCAATTAACCCTGCCTGGTTCAGGCCCTGGGAATATCCCAATGGACAAGGATATTCTTCCTCCTATTTGGAAAGTATTGCTTCTCTTTTAAGACCCATTTTAACTGTAAACTCTCATATGATGCTTTCAGAGATTTCTCTTGAAAGTCTAAATCACTCCTCTCTTCTGCTTATATGATTCTCATGTTCAGTTTCAAAGAGGAAAAGGGCACAGGAAAATAATTAACTGGAATATGAAAGGTTTCTTAATTCTCTATGTAAGTACAATACATCATTGAGTCTAGTTTTGCCTGTTGGAAGAATTTCTGACTTGTATTATTATTTTTTTTCCATATTTGAGGATGACATCAAAGCCTACTATAGGAACATGGTCCATAGTCAGATGCTTTCTAGGCTATATGCACATTAGGTATTGAGTATTTATAGAAAATATCAAATATCTAGTATGTACTCAACACTTTAATGATGCTCATATTTCCAGGTTGCTATAATTATTATTGAAATGTGTGTACAATGTTGGGTAAGAACACATTTATTGGAGTCCAACAGATTTATATTCAGTTCCTAACTCATGTTGTTCTGGGCATTAAGCCTCAATAATTTCATTTACAAAATAGTAACAAAGTATTTAACTTCACTGACATATTTTAAAGTTTAAATGGCATAAGACAAACAGCAATCTTAAAATAGTGCCTGGCATATAGAAAGTACTCAATGAATGTTGACTTTCATTTTATTAGTCTTTTAAGGAAGGTAAGCAACTAATTTCTATTCAGTGAACCAAAATCAAATGTTTGCTTTCTAGAATTTATAGAGATGTTACTATTCCTTGTGAGAACCTATGATTTTCTTTTAATTTTATATTCTGCCTTCCATTGAATGCTTTCTCTAGGTTGAAAACACACAATTATAATGGAAGTTGAAATTGATTATAATGATAATTATTATATTGTAAGAAAGGTGGTGTAGCTAAGTAAAATTGCATAATTTCCTATATCCTAAATGTTAGAATAATGAGGCTTATTAGATCAAGGACAAAGAGAAAACAACATTAAACGGTATGTTTGTCATGTCTGTAAAATCTGCAACTTGAAGCTTTCACTATGTAGTGCCATTGTTTTGATAGTGATTTGTGAATTAGATGCCATTTTTATTGCCAATGAGGAAATAGGGGCATAGAAAGGTGTTTGCTGGAAGTTTCTTAGCAAATGTTTCTTGGGTAGTCTAACGTGTTCCATGTATTTGTTTCAATGTACTCAGGTTCCTCATCCTTCAAGTGTATACGACAATATGACAATATCATTTATTTTGAGGGTTGATATCAGATCTGACTCTATATATTGATGAAACACTGCACATAGACATGTTTTGCAAAACTCATATTGATATAGACACAGTCATTTCCTCCCACCATTGTTGCTTCACTGACCATCCATCTCTTCAGTTTCTTGTTTACCTTTACCCATTTGTATCTTCTCTAAACTCAACACCAGGGAGACTCCTTTTCCTGCAGTCCACCTCCATTTCTTCTGAGTCCAAGCATTCTACATCACTCTTGAAGTCATAAAGCTCATCAGGTTATTCCACCTATGTGGGGCAGTTCATTTGATGAAATGTGCTAACTTTATTTGAAAGAGAATTCCCAATCCAACAACATCACTGTAAGACAATACAGGGGTAGAGGCAGTCCACAGAAGCCTTAAGTCTCACTTAATGACCGATGGCTTTTGATCCTCATTCAGGCCTTTCCAGCATTTGCTTTTTCTGCAAACTTATCAAGGAAATAATTATTGACATAGGGAAAAATAATAGCACTTGACACTTGCCCTGTATGTTTCTGTTAAATTCACCACTGTTGTTGGATGACTGCACTGAAAAAGAAATGACGTGTAAAATGTAGTGCTTTATAGAAATTCTCACAAGGAGAAAGAAACAACAGCATGCATCAAAGCAAAGGTAGCATTTGATTTCTGTGGGATTTAGCTCAGATAGCATTGAATGTTGGTTAAAAGTGTTATAGAATAATGTTTTGCAAAGAATTCCTTGAGACCTTGAATTCAAATATAAAATCATAATGTCTACTTTTCAGTAATTCCATTAAGAGTGTGGCCTAAAACATTCAAATCCAACTTCTGGGGGTCAGTATTGTGAATTGTATTAGAAAGTAATTGGTTAGCAAGATGTCTCAGTACACTTGTAGATCCCAATTGCAAGGTAGATACTATTATATTTTCAGTGGAGGAAGTTGTTTTATGAGACTTCCTAATACTGACCTATTAGCATACCCAATAAGAGTTAGTTGCCAAGGTGTGCATATGTGTTCTCTAAACTCCCACAAGTTTGGTTTACATGACACTGGACATTAGGCAACAAGGGACTGTAGTCTTATGAGCTGGCAAAAAAGGAAATGAGACCTATTATTTTCAAGATTACTGTCTTGAGCGTCTCCAGGATACAGTGCAGAGATGCACACCCTTGGAGGAGCTTTGTACTGTCTTTGACTTGAGGAAATGAGGTCGAGAGTCCAGGGAGACAAAGATAGCTAGCTGCATGACATCCTCTTTCTCTGTTATTAACTTAGACATTTTATTTTTCCTTGCTCAGATTCAGCCTGTTGTATCATTTTCACTTTTAAGATATTTCTTCCCTTATTTTTAGAGTGTGTCTTTTATAGACATCATCTATTAATATTTGTATTATTTAGAACTCTTGTATTTAATGTGATTATTGATCATTTTAACTATAATTGTAGCATCTTGATATTTGTTTTCCATTTATCCCATCTTTCTCTGTTAACTTTCCCCTATTTTTCTGAATTATTTTTATTAAACCAATAATTTTTATGATTATATTTTATTTATGCTGGACATAACATCTTTTTCCAGTGGTTTATTTAGCCATGTTCAACTATTTAATCTTTACTGCCAGAAGAGAGTATCCTACTACATGTAGTATAGAACCATTTAGCATCCTGTATTATGTTATTGTATCGATTTTCTGCAGGATTTCTGTCATTGCCGCCATAGAGTTTGTTTTTATGTGTAATAAGTGTATATCCATAAGTTCTAATTAGAATAAGATCTATTCCATGCTTGAACAATTGTATCAAAAGGTATTCTATTGTCATATGTAAATAAAAAAGATATGACAGTCCACATTACGGAACACTTAAGGGGGGAGCTGAGGCAGGGAGAGCCTTGAACAATTGGACACTGTCCTCCTCAAGCACTTAGCTGACAATCACACATGTACTCAGGCCATAGAAAAGGATTGAGTTGGGAAAAGGTGTGACTCCATCTATCTATACTACAACATGGCTGCCTCTCAAAATAGCTTTGAGGTGTGGGAAGCACACAGGAAAGGAAACATGTCCTGTGAGTCCAACCATCTAATTCCAAGAAGATGCAAGCCAATCTACAGTGATGGTGCAGAGGAAGTGGTCTCTGGACCAGGCTGGAGGAGTTTAGTGAAAAGGATCACCTAGTACAGGGGGTAAGCTTTAAAAGGCATTAACACCTGCATAATGGTTGACTTGGTGGTACCCAGGCAAGCATACACCAAAACTTATCACCTGGAGGACTTTAAATATGTGGAAGCTATTGCATATCAATTTCACTTCTTTTTAAAAAAGAAAAGGGAAAAAGTGAAAGTACCAATAAGGTCCCATAATGAGAGGATAGAGAGATTTTTGAAGGATCCTCTGGGCTCTGTTTCATTGATTTAATTACTTTATTACTTCATGTGTGATAGAAAATGCAGAAAAGACTTTATAGGATAATATAAATTATTCAATAAAATGGTGAAGAAAACTGGCTGTATATTAAAAATTAAACTGAAAATCAATGAGAAGAAATGAAATTTAATACACTGAAAAATAAATTATAAAGTCAACAAAATGTGTGTGTGAGACAGAGAGAAAGTATATGTGGTTGTGTATATGATAAAATATGATACAATTAATGTAATACAGAATAACATAGAAAATAGATAAATATTCCCTGATGTAACACTCACACTCTAAGATTAAAACCAAGCAATGAGCAATTGAAGAGATTATGCCAGATAGGGACTAACACATTTGGAGGTCATGATCATCACCATCAAAATTAAAAGGCAAATAATTCTGGGAAATGGTGGAAGAATTTTTATTCATAAACATAATATCTTCAATATAGAAACAGTGTACAGTTATGGGTTAAGAAATGGTTATGAAATATAATCACACTCAAGTATTAAAATAAGTAAATCACACCAGAGATTTTGATTTAGAAAATTTTTAAACATAAAATGGTTAATTGACCCTAAATATTCAATGTTAGCACTGATAAAGGAAGTGAAAATGGAGCGTTTTAACATAAGGAATAGTTTTCTCAACTAATCAAATTATCAAAGGTTAAAATATTTTTAAAAAGCCTTAATGGAAAAGCAGATAAGAAAGAGAGCCACGTGCTTCATTGGTATTAATGGAAATACAAGTAGGTGCATCTTACATAGAGAATAACCTGCCACTTTGCATAAAAAACCTCAAGATTTTTTAAACCAAAGCTAAAATGCAAATCTGAACTATGGAGCATTTATTAATTCAAACATCTTCAAATTTTCATAGTGAGGAAGATTTTATAAAAATATACATGTCTCAAATGGGGTACACCATATGGCAAAGATCTTAAAATACTATTTTTGCAGAATATTTAAGTATGTGAGAAATGCTTATGGTTATCTGTGTTCAGTAGAAAAGATAGAATGTGAATGAAATAATTATTTAAAGTATGAAAAATATATTTTTAAAAGAGAAAAGAAAAACATCGTGGGCTAAAAACTCATTAATTACATATGTTGATTTGTATTTCTTAGATAGGTACATTTGTTATCCTATAAAAGGAGCCCTCAAAGATGAGTTATGAACATCTATTATTTTCTTAAATCAAGTTAAGAAATTGCATACTTAAATATCATAAATGGTGCGTGTTTAGAAGGTGGATTTGGATGTTTCAGTCAACTGTAAATTGGAAACATAAGTTCAGTTTTTTAACAACATGAACGTATTTGCATTAATACTTCTATATGAGCTTGAATTATATTAATATTTCTAGCCCTAACCTCTCTCTTATCTTCAAATGTATGTATAGTTCATCAAAAAATGTGAACCATAATTATATAGCATGTATTCCAGGTAGTGTATAAGTCACCACAATAGCACTCCCACATACCACGTACATGTGAACACACTTGCAGACGATTCTAGGGACAGATCTATTAAATTTGATTTATTGTGCAAGTAACCAAACATGGTGCTTTTTCCCATAATGTTCACTATTTCTTCACTCTCTGAAAACCCTCCCCATTGAAATGGTCCTGGGACCTCCCTGGATGCTTAATACGTAATTTAACGGTGATGAGCGTGTACTTTCACTATTGGGGGGAAGGGGGATAAAGAATCTTGCCTTCTAGTTGGGGCAACAGAGACTGGATAAATACTTAAAAGTAACTACTAAGGGACATGATTGTCCTGAGAACATCTGGCTTGAGTTTCTTTTGTTGAGAAAACATAATATTACTAATAAAAATCAAAGCAAAGCAATTTGGGATTAATTAGTAGATTAATTATTTGGCATGGAAATTTTACCTTATTTAAGACTTGAATGAGTATTTGGAAAAAATCTTTTTATCACTACTTATTAAGCCTCTTAATCTTTCCATTAACATTTGCTGAGTGCAGGCACTGAACAGCTGCAATCACACCTGCTCCTAGAAAACTTTATTTAAAGCTCTGCATTTTATACACAAGCTTCACAGACTTTCACAAAGACCATGCAAAACCCGGTTCATGAGTGAAGAGTCATTATCCCCAAGTAACCATGTATAATGTGTTTCATATTAACACCTGCGACTTTTCCCTAGCATTTTCAACTCTATGCCCTTGAGGTTTTACACTCCCCAAAAAACTCCATGCCAGAGAAGCACATTATCATTCACTTGTCATTCTTGAGCCTGGGGCTTCTGAAAGTAGGGAGGTCTTGTCCTAGGCTAGGAGCCCTATGGGACCCAAGAGTAGGAAAGTCAGAGGCACTAACTCTGAGGTGCCCCCAGCCTCCTCAGGGCCAATCCTGCAAAGGGAGACTGTGCTACTTCACCAGCGAGAAGAGATGGAGACACAGGGACAGTCCTCTTGCTTCACTAAACCTTGATTCTGTGCCTACTGGGTGAACTGTGGGCTTGGGGGAAGATCATGATTATCTTTGTGATAAATAACCCCCTCTTGAATTATACCTGCATGCATAAATTCTGTCAAAGACCAGAAGTATCTCACAGCTGCTAACTCTGTGACCACGGGCAAGGTGCTCGGTCCTCTGAGACTTGATGTCCTCACCTGCCAAAAGAAGCTAATGACACCTGCCCGACCTTCTCCTCTGATACGCAGCAATGCTCTAGCTAATTAATCAGGCAGAAATGCACTGAGGCTTAGTGTGTGCCTAATGCAGTGACAGATAGCAAGGTCACAAGCATGAATAAAACATGTCGCTACTCAGGAGTGACTCACAGGCTGTCAGGGGAGACAAACAGGTAAGTAACTGATGGTGCCAGAGGGTTGAGGGGGGGAGCCATAAAGCTACAGATTATGTGATGGGATGCTTAAGTGAGGGAACAATTAATTCCTCTGTGAGAAGGATGCTATTAACATCATCTTGAGAAATGAGGAGAAGTCCGCCATTGAGAAGACCTGAAGGGCATCGCACAGAGAAGAGCATCAGTAAAGACAAGGGGTGGGAGACTGCACAGAGGAGGACCATGCAGGGAAAGGTACTTTCAAACACTTACACACAGAGGCTTCTCCATCTGCAAATTGGTTCACATGTGTAAGGCAACATTATCATCCATGTTATGATGAAATGATCTGAGAGCAGAGAGCATCTCCGTACACTGTGATGTAAATGACTATCACTGGTCTGGTCTCCATGACTTCTATTCTTGCACTATTTTGTTAATTATATTTTTAAAGTTATATGCACCTAATCTGAAAAAGTCAAGGAGCATTAAAAATCTTAAAACACTTCGCTCCCAACTCTTATTCTCTAAACACAATTACTAATTATTATAACCACTCCTTTTGGAAGTTGTAAAACAATATACCTATGTTGTGTTTCTTTTTTTTTTCTTCTTCTTTCTGTTTGGCTCTGAGATCTTATCTATTGACTTCTCAGTTGTAAAAGATACAACTTTGGCCTTCTTTTTTCAATACTCTTTGTTTATATTTGGACACCCCTCTGTACCTTAAATGGCATCTCTTAAGTAATTACTTGTATGTACATATGCAATGATTTCTGCTTATATAATGACCACATAAATATTTTTTTCAAAGCTGAGCCTTGCGGTGTGTTTTGGGGTATTATTGCAAGCCATTTCCTCCCTTGCATGATGTTATTTATTTGCTAAATTTGTAAGCTGTTTTGATTTTTTGCTTTAGTTTCGCTTTTCATCCTTAATTACCCCTTCCCAACCATATAACACAAACATGAAACTACTTTCAATAGGAACAAACATATAGGGTGAGCTTTCCTTCTTTGTCTTTCTTGGAGGGAACCAGGACACATCTTCCTATTTCAGGGTCCACTCTTCCCGCTCTGACAATTCAACTTATGTGGGAATTTCTTTCCATATATTCTCACATTGAACACCTAATTTCCTTGATTTTTTAACTTCCTCTTTCTTAGTGTACTCTCTCACTTTGGAGATTTTTTTCTTAAATTAATCTTCTGTGAGGTTTTAGGAAATGATTTTTTTTATCTAGTCAAGGATATAAGATTCTATTTTTCCTTCATTTTTGATTGATAGTTTGACAGAGAAAATGGTTCTAGTTTGGAAATCTCTTCCTTTTAGAATTTTAAGATATTTCTTCATTAGGTCTGCTTTCATAATAGGTGGTAACCATGGAGATATAAACTCTGATTTCCTTCGAGGAAAAAAAAAATACACTTGGGTTTAGCCTTAAGAGTGCAAAATACAAAATATGATTGATAAATTTTGTATGATAATTCTTTATAGTGGGCATCTAGGCATGCTTTACCCCAGCTCTCAGGTGGGCTGGCCTTCAGGCGGTTCACGGTACAGTCCTTCTGCTGTAACTGCCTTCAGCTGAAGAGATCTACGCCACCAAGCTCAGGATTCCTCCCGGGAGACACAGGACTCTAAACTCTTTCCTCCATTAAGACTTCTCTAAAGGTCTTCTGAGCTCCAGAGTTTCCCATATGCTTGGCTGCATTCCCTGTGGCAAATAGAATCCCAGTTCAGTCTTTGCCTACGTCTAATTTTTGCTCTTCCACAGGTTCTGATTCCAAGGGTATGAATACGTGTAGATCCCCATCTGAAAATGCTTCCCAGTCAACACAAAATAAGATGGATCTCTACTGCCAGTGTCTTTACCCCTTTGGTTTATGAGTTTAAAAGTTGTTGTAGGATATTTTAGCAAGGTTTTAGGATGCAACAGAGACCATTCATTCATTCAATCAATCATGCTTAAACAGCAGTTGTATCCACTAGTACTCTTGCTATTTAGGATGCTTGATTGATGAATTTCAGTTCCTCTATTTGACTACTGTAAGAGAGGACAGGATAAAACTGTAGAAATGAGATCCTTGAAGACCCATGATTAGACTCCTCCTATACGGATTGTGTTTTAGGCAATTTGGGTTGCCAAAATAAAAATACAATAAATTGGATGGCTTATAAGTAGCAGATTTATTGGGCACACTGTCTGGAGCCTGTTCAAAATCAAGGAGTAGGTAAATCTGATGACTGGTGAGTTTCTACTTCCTGGCTCATAGACTGTGTCTATGAGCAGCAGCCTCACGTGGTGTAAGAGGGTCTCCTCGGGGCCTCTTTTATGAGAGCACTAACTTCCTTCATCATAAGAGCATGGATTCCATTCATGACCATATTCCAAATGTTCTACCTCGTAATATACCATCACATCATGGGTTAGAATCTGAACACATGAATTCGGGAGGAGACATGTATTTCAAGAACAGCTAATGAAAACTTCCAGCAGGATGAGGAAGAGAGAAACAAAGTCATCTTCACAGTTCATGTTTCCAGTCCTGAGGTCCTGAGTCAAAACCCGTAAAGATACACTCACCACTGACTTCTCAGTACTCTCAGGGTATAAGGATGGGGAAATATCTAAAAAACTCTTACTCTATCTTTATGCTAAAGGGCAGTAAATGCATGTATCCTAGGTCTATTGCCAGCATATCTAGGTCCAGTGCTAGTTGGAAGGGTCAGTTGAGTTCAAACAGATCTTGTCTTCATCCTAAGCATTTTCTTGAGAACAGGGCCCAACTTAGTTCAAGAGATGATGCAGAGTAGTTGAAGGAATCTGTGCCTTTTGAATATAGCTGGTGTTGTGAAATACAAGTCTTTTAGGTGGAAAGAAGAATATGGGATATGCCTGGGCCTTAGTATTACTCTCACCAGAATGACTAGCTTTAGAGAAAAAGAACGAATCATTTCAATTCAGGTTGAGGCAAGGCAGAACCACTCTGTGATATTTTAGAAGACATTAAAGACTCCTAATACCATTCAGAAGGGGTTTGAATCAGGTACTAGACCAACAAAAAGGAGGGATTTGGTTCCTTCTTTATCAATGCCAAATTCCACTTCTCTTTTGTAGTCCTAATCCAGTGAAAGTTGTCTTTAAAGACTTTCTTTGATGTGGAAGTAAAGGGGGCATATTACAGTTTACTGTTTCCTTGTTATGAAATACGAGAGTTACCTTAGCTCAAGTATTTTTCTTTACTACTATTGGTGATAATACTACCTTCTTGGAGATAAAGAAAGAGACACAGAGAAGCTAAGTAACTTATGAAACACCACACAACTGATAAGTAGCAGAGCCTGATATGAAATACAGGCTGATCTTACGTCAAAGTCATGACTTTTTTTTCCCCAACTCTATGCTGATTCTTTTCTCTTTCCTTCCTTATTATTTTAGTTTTCAGGCTTATTTTTATTTTATAAGAAAAATAATGACAGAGAAAATAGAAGATGAAATTTGTGCACTTGTTCCTAATAATTTGTTCCTGTTTCATTACCTTCACATTCTTTCCACTATTTGTGTCAAAAAATCTTTCTTCTATCCCAGTCAGTTTTAAAATATGGCAGGAAGTTCTTCTCTGTATAGCAGCAACAAAGTACAAGGTGAACTGACTTGATAACCGTGGTAATAAACATGCAGACAAAAACCATTTAAACTGTCTTTAACTCCTCTAGAACTATCATGCATAAGCTCCATGATACAATCATCATTGCTTTTGGGACACAGCACAGGCTATTACTTATTTTTAATAAAGAGTCCACAAAACTGAATTTTGAAAGAACTGATACAGGGATCTATAATGCAAAGCAAGTTATACAAAGTGCAATCTTATTGAAGAGAAAGCAATATCCATCTGCCCTTCATTTTCTGAGAAACTACAATAGAATCATATTATTCTTTTAAGTTATCACTTTTATAATAACAAAGTAATGTCAAAAGGGAATCTCCTCCCCATAAACAATAGGACAAAATGGTATAGAGGAAATAGCACTAGTTTAGAATTAGAAACTGCAAGGTTTAACTTGGTGCATGCATTTATGCCTTGAGATGAAAATGAAATCCCCTTTCCTCTTGAGCCTGAGACAAGCCTATGAAACTTGGACATGTTTGTAGATGCTGATGAGAATTTGAACTTCTATTTGCCCAGATTCACATTAAACACTTAGGAAAGTGTTACCAGCAGGTAGCCTTCAGAGAGTGCAAAGTTAAAATGTTCAAAACTAGTGATGGGGGAGCTGCAAGATTTATAGAAAATTCTTACGAATAGCCTTCAAACCAGGTGTGAATCCCAATGGTGAAAGTTTACCTCCGCTGGTTTTCACCTTCATTGTCACCTCCAGGTTTTTCACTAATGCTTCTTATTTAAGAAATAAACAAGCTCTCCATGGGGGAATGTTCAGATTTTTTTTTCCAATCACATTTTTGGCTCATAATGTCAGGCATGCAGAGACTACGTATATTTACTTTAAAATAATGCATGTGTTACTACTTCTTACATCAGAGAACTTGGGTTCAGTCTGTATTAAAACATATAAAAATATATTGGTTTTACCATGCAAGTTTTTCAGTTCTACTTTCTTCAGTGATCAAATAAATAGTTCAACTTATGAGTATATTGGAAAACAATCAGTAGGTGAATGTTTGTGATAGACAAGATTACATTGCACAGATATTGAGTTCATAAAATCATGTTTCTAAATATCCCTTTAGTCAAAAACATCCATAATAGTGATTATCTCTGTGCCAGTGCTTGGAGGAAAAAAATAGTTAAAGTCATGAACATGAAAACAATACTGCTAAACTTTTTCATATTTTATAGCATATATTCATTCATTCATTTAATACTTAAGTTTTTGGAGGGGTTATAGATTAACAGCAAAGTTGACAGGAAGATACAGTGATTGAAGGACTTCTAAAGTCAACTTGTTTTGCAATAAATGAGTGGCATATTTCTGAAATGTAATTTCTTTGGGGATCTGAGCTGTTTTCTAATTGAAAATATTTGTGATTTAGGAATAATGCCTATATATTTTAAACTCAAACCTGAATACATGATCAAATTTAAATTTTCTTTCTCTTTCTGCTTTGTGAGTTTATGTGAAAAGTCTTATAGTTCATTACATTCAACAAATTATTCTTTTAGATGTTTGGGAAAGGACAGAATAGATAAATATAATTGAAATATGGTGGGGAGGGGTAGGAAATCACAGAATTTTCTTTGTCATGATTTCTTCCAGCAATGCACAAGTTTCAGGGCAGGGGTTTCAAGGTTAGAGAGACAAAATGTTTGAAGGCTCTCGGGTCTCTCAGCTGGAACACTTACTCATTGTGAGATCTTCAGCAAATCAGTGATCTTGTTGAGAACACTTGCTTTGCCTCCACTCCCTCTACCCTCTGCCCTTCCATGAAGTCCGTAGGGAGAACTCTCCATGCAAGCTTCTTGGCCAAGGCTGATTCACCTTGGGGTGAATATACACCCCAGACCTGCTGATTAGAATTAGGAGTTTAGAAATATAGTCAAGGAAAAGAGTATCCTCTCTGGTGGCAAGGCTGTCCAGTCCTTAGGCCTAGAACAAACCCTCTAATGGAGTGAGTCCACCCATCTACCCACCCTTTGTAGCATTTTATCCTTGACCTTCCCAAGTCATCTCCATCTCATTTAATCACAAACAAGAGAATGTGTCTGTTTACTTAAGTTATTTGTGCTTTGTTTCTAACATTTGGTAAAGAAAGATTCCTGACATATTCTCAGAGCCCATTATCCATTTTGTGACATGCAATGGCAATAATACAGTTACCACGATGTATGACTTGGTCGAATACCATGGGAAGCACAAGAATGGTACCTAATTCTCACCTAATTCTCACCTGTGCCAACTTCTCTGTCATTTTCTACTCTTGTAGTTTCTCCAGTAAAATATAGCCTCAAACTAGTCTGCCTATTATCAATTGAAACAAAAATCTCAAAGTCAGGAATAAGGAAATATAAATAGCATTTGTTGTATCATAAATGAGAGACTTTTAGAGAGCCGTTGTTTTAAACTCAGGACATAGCTTTCTAGATGTGTGACATGGGGCAATTTGCTTAGCAGTTCTATGTGTGTGTATCTGTTCTCTCATGCATGAAGAAATAAGGCCAGTTCTTACTTTACCTGGCTATCATGAGATGCAGTCAGAGAGCAAACACGGAGAATGTTCAGTGGTCTCACTCCTCATCTCCCTGAAGCCATCACCTCGTCACATGTGTGTGATGCCAGCTGTGATTTGAAGTTTATGATGAATTTCATACATGATTCATGATGTCCAATATCAAGTCCTTGTAATGTATGTTCAGATGACACAATAACCAATCACTGAGAAGAATGAGACAAATGAAAAGACCTGATTCTTCTCTGTACAATTCTAATGATAGCAAAAAAGAAGGCATCTAATCCTCTGGTGGCATGGAGCTTCCACACCTGAAAAGAATCAACACATTATTTTCTGCTTCCATTCCTTCTGATTTCCTTTTCAAAATGTCAACTTGAGTGGTAATAGGAAATAGGGCAACTGGATTAGACAGTGGTGTCTTTTGCAAAATGATAGATAGAAGTTTATTACCCTAATGCAGAACAACGAGGTGAATGAGATTTTCAGTTTGGGACAATGTATTTAATTTGAAGTGTCCATGTGACAATGAGAAGCCACAGTGAATATGACTGGACCAAGGACACAGGTTTTAGCTGGTGATGTGGATTTGGGGCAGAGTATAGGTGACTGCCCTAGGAAGAAAATATAGGGTCTAAGAGCAGAAGTCTAGGAGAGACCCTGAGGGACATTGATTTAAAAATAAAGAGAAGAGGGAGGACTTTCAGAAGAGTGGGGTTGAGGGCAGCTCAGCAGAGGAATGCTTGTCAAGCATATATGAGGCTCCATCCCGACAGTGGAGACACATATCTTCTGATTTCACACAACACACACACACACACACACAATTTAGTTAGTCACTTTATAAAATGGTAGTAATAATTTTTAAGGCCACAAATATTGTTTCCCAATAACCAGTCTTATAATGTCCTTTCATAACGGTGTTTAAATCATATCATATCCGGGATCCACAAGTGGTATTCAGCCTCCAAGAAGTTCTCCCATCTTATTTTATCTTATCTTCTCTGGCCACAGAGACTTTCACTGTTCCTCCATAATAAACTTAATACTTTTAGCTTATGTAATTCAAATATGGTTCTTATAGAAAAACTTCATTAAAAGCAAAGACTTAACTAAGACATAGGAAAATATTTGAGCGTAGATCACCACGACTAATATAACATGTTGTTTCCAACATTAATATTTTCTCTGCATATGGTTTCATTTTCTTTTAGTGTAGATCAAGTATCCTCATGTTTGATAGAAATAAAGTTCAATTTCAATTTCCAAATGTCACACAATAATTTTTCACCTAAGTTGAAACAGAATGACTTATAGAGGAAAAGGGTATCAGGGCATAAATATAATCAATATTTGATTAATATTTAGTAATAATTTGAATATGGTCGTGTCCTAAACATTGAATAAATAAGGACAGAAAAAAAATCAAGTTTAAAAATAAGAATACATATGCATTTTTCTATTCAAGCACCATTAAATCATTTTACATGCTGATATTTATATTCCTCAATCATAATGTTAATTAGCTACAAAACAGTTAATACAGTGCACTCATTATTTGTAAAATTATGTTTCTATTATTGAACAGTTAGTTTGTATTAATGTAGCCAATATAAATTATCATGTTATGGCCAATTTTATCTTTATTGAATTACTAGAAAACTTCATTAAACACTCATTAAGTGAAATATGGTCAGAAGTAGCTGAAATGTGTTTAGTTGTTTTCCTGTTCCTTCTGGTGAACAGCGGGTTGCAGGACCCTGGTATTCTCTGATGCTGCTGTAATGCTTGTTTCCGCATCTCCATGCTGCCAGCTTTGACTTTAAAGGTGATAGATTTCATTCAGAGAACAAATTATGGCATCATAAAGGAATTTTGACACATAGCTGATGAATCCTGTTTTTCTTAGGCTGGACAAAATGATTTATATAGTCAAAGGACATCACTAAACAGAAGGATCTAAAAGCTGCTGGAATTGATAAATAATTTGTGTGTTATATTTTTGCAGCTGTTTCAAAACACACACACACACACACAAACACACACACAAATGAAGAAATAAATTCTTGAAACTGCAGAATCAAAATCTAAGTTCTCAGCTGATGCTGCTCTGCAGTAGTGGTCGGAGAGGGGCTCAAAGGACAGTTGATCTCAAGACCTGCCATATCTCGTTAAGAGCACATTCTAGGGAGCCGTGCTGAATTCTGTGGCACATGAAAGCTGTGTGACTATGACCATGTTGCTGAATTATTTCTGAGCTTCAATTTGTTGATGTGTAAACAGGAGCAACAATCATTTCCAGAGGCGGTATTTGAAATATTGATGACTCCTACAGCACAGACGTGGCCCCTCGTGAAGATCACCAACCAGAGCTTGTACAGGTAGTCGGAGTCTTCACATGGACCAAGTATTCTGTCTTATTTGCAGGATTGTGGGAAGCTTGAAGAATGCCCAGGGGGAAAGCACTGCTGAAAGGGCTGGGGGTGGGGAGGGGAGCCAGACATTAGGCAATAACAGTTTGCATTTGTAATGGAAACAATTTTGTACAACCTATAGGTCTACTCCAGTGAGCACAGCAGCCCATCAGCCCTTCTGCATAATATGTCCAGGGGGATCCAATAAGCAAATGCATTTAAAGCATTTTATATTTTGTTTGTAATATGGTAAGAATTTGATAGATATTCATAGTAGCATTGGAAAATTTAATCAATTTCTCTATCATAACTCACATTAAATAGACTACCAAGATATAAATGCTTTGAGGTAAAACTAGAAGAATTTAATATATGAGGCAATAGCAGAAAGAGATCTTTCGAATTTTGTCTTTTCCTACAACAAACTTTTGAGGAATTGAAGTCCATCCACAAGCAGTGAGTTTAGGTGGGGCTACCAACCACACTGCCTAGCTGTGCGTGCCAAAGACTGGACACAGGACCACTCCTGGTCAATGCATACTTGAGGGAATTTTACCCTGGGTGAAGCTCTGCAGAATATTGTTTAAATAACTACTTTCACAATGATGTCATTTTCCCTCTATTAATAAATACTGTTGAAACTGTTCCAATAGAAGTCATCATAGGTTTCAATGTCTTATTTATGAAGCGAGCCTAAAGTTTAAGTTAAAAAGTAAGAGTCACAGCTAGATGTGATAATTCTAGAGGAGAGAGGAAGTAAAGGAAGAGTGGCTTTCCATTACTAAACACAAGGATGTCTATGGCTGTATTATTCAAAGTAGTATGGTATTCATAAGGTGATGAATGTATATATACAGATAGAGCCTACAAACTGAACTCAATCTTTGGCAGGTATTTAAAATCTGCTAGAAATACCTTTACATATCAATAGAGAAAAGACAGACTGTGCCATTTTTTTCCATATATAATGTTTGCATAAGTGTTCGCCATATAGAAAAATGATATAACTAACTCTTACTACACTCCAACATCAACTCTATATGCATTAAACACTCACTCATATATACATACACATTGGGGAAATCGTTGAACATCTGTAAGATACCAGTCAAGCCATGGGCTTCTTAGAGTGGTCAGCTGGAGGTAACAGGCCTGGACCACCTGGTGTGTGTACTGAGAAGCCAGTTGACCCCAGGCAGGATCTGCATGCTTGCTGAGGAACTGAATGTGCTGGGCCTATCCTCATAGCTTCCCTGGTGACCAATGATACAGCCACCACAATCAGAAAAATTCTCATCCTTCTGGAATGTTCTTCTAGCGCCCTCTATTGAGAATGTCTTAACACTTTGCTCGATGTAAAGGCAAAATGCTGGAAAGAATTCCGCTTTGTATTTGGCAGGTAAATTTGGAGCAAGGACAGAAATTTATAAAGGAAGTAGAATTAATTTAACTGTGGGTCTGTCTGTGGGCTCAATGAGTTCTGTTCTATGGTGTTCTCAATTCCATAGTTGAGGTTTGCCTAGTTCTTAGATGATCAAGATGACCTTGACTGGAGTGAATCAGCCGTCTATCTGGACTCTCATTTTCCAGCTTACTCATTCACGTATCATATGTTGCTACAGAACAAGAAAGAAAGCAGGCACATACCCAGTGCTTTTGTAATGTATTCTGTTAACCAGCAGGAAGCACGAGACAGGCCAAAGTCAAGGGATAGGAAAATGGATTCTGCCTTTTATGACAGGAACTATCAAGTGGTAAAAAGCATGGCTCCAGGAAGGAGTGAGTAACTTGAGCCATTTATGTGATCAATGTATCATACCATTATTGCTCTAGTTTGCACATCTACAAATTCCAAGAGCTGATTTCAGAATTCATCGTTGCCCTGTGTCTTCCTTGTATTGCTTTCTTCTTCCTGTGCAGGGCTACCATGACTAACAGATGATCACTTCTCTTGGGGGAAAAAAATAGAGTTTTCAAGAAGACAGGGGTAAATTCTCCCTTCTTCAGAGGTTCAGTGTTTGTTTAAGTTAGATGCCTAGAAACCATTTAAAGCTACCTCAATCCAAAGTCATGATTTAATGTGTCCTGACCCACCCAGATGATGAACATGGGCTACTCATGCAATGCCCACGAAGGCTGGTTGTGGTTGTAACTTCTCAGGAATAATAATTTAATCTTCATTTCCTGTTTGCTTCCCTTAGTTTGCTCAACATTATGGCCACCTTATTTATATTAGCCTCGGGGAATATTGTTTAATTCAGATTTTCCTTTATCCTGAGGGTGAAGTCTATGAAATCTCAGTAAAAGTATTTCCTATGGGTTTTGTATATGGTATTCTGCACAATTTCAGGGGCCACAATTTGCACTGCAATGCAGCAGAATGCCTGCCCACCTCCTGCCCCCACATTTGGGGATTTACAGTACAACTTGACCACCTGTTCAAATATGCTTCGCAGCCCTAGTCTCCGTTGAATTTTTTGAAGTGTGGCTGTATGAGTGTCTTCATTGAACAGTTATTATGCTGAAAATCTATCATAACACCAGAACCTTATTTGCAAATGCCCTCAAAGTGTCATTGATTCTGAAATAATCTGTGACATACCTGAGTCCAAACATTTCCTTAATATTTGACCTGAAAGTTTTTGCAGTCATTTTAGCTCTTCAAATCCTTTGTGGTAATTAACAAATATTTCATCTGGTCTACTTAATTGTATTTAGTGAGAGACTCAATTTATATAATTGGGGCCCTTTGGTCTATTCTTCTAAAAATCACTCTTGACAGCTCCGTGAAGGTGCAAGAGAGTCAAGGGTGTAAGTAGGAAGGCAAGCAGAGCTTTCCACAATAAATCAAGAAGAACCTGGACGGAGGCAGCAGGGACACAGGTGGCGATAACTTATTCCTTATCAGGAGATGAGTTCAGAAAAATGCTCCTGTGAATTCTGCATATCCTAGCGAGTGTCTGAATGATGATTTTTGTACCTTCAAGGTTGTGGACCTGGGCTGTAACTTGATCTATACCACCAGATGAAAGATAAATTCTTCGTGGTACTCAGGCATATCTGAATACAAATGGCTTTCCATACCGAGCGTGATTAACGTTGTATCTACATGCTTTAGAGTGTTATTTACAAGGAGAAAAGTGATGGATGAAATCATGCATTTTGATCCATCATGTTAAATCATCAGAGTTGTAATGTCATCTGTCTAATTTGACTGACATAAAGTTATAAGTAAATAAGCACAATGGATTTGGTCTTTCTTTTTGTGCTTTTTTTTCTGTGAAAATGATGCATTGACATAGTAAGTTCTCATTTTTATTTAAATATTGATTAGAGCTCATCATTACTATTTACACTTTTATAAATATGCTGTTGCAGTATCTTCAGACAGAGAACTCTGATTCCTGCTTCTTCCACTACAAGTACTGGCAGTTTTCAAGAAATACCCTTGCTTACACAGTCTGTCAATGTTAATTATAGAAACGTAAATGAATTTGATTGATACATAACAATTAACACATCATGCAAATAGTTTCATTATTGGGGGCCATAGATAGGTTTTCACATTTGAAATTAACGCATAACAAATTTTGTATTTTGGCTTTCACCACTTATTATATCAAACCCTTGAGTTATTATACCATAGCAATGTTTCAAAGGTGCTACATCATATTTTAATTACCAAATTAAATAATGAAAAACCATTCCATAGAGTTAATGTACCAACTCTACAATTGTTCCTCATTTGGATAATGAGAAATGTAATTTCTGAATGACCTGAATGAGTTCATAGCTAGTTTAGGCAGGAACAGAGGTAGAACCATCTCCTAATTTACCAGTGAGGTAGTTCTGTTACTGGATCAAGCCACAGGAAATTGATGCATATGTAGGTTTGGAAGCATATAGAAAATACATTTTAAAGTATCTCAATGACCTTAGATTGGAAGCCAAAATAAGCTTGATTAGTAAATTTCTAAAGATTTATCTCACCAGTTGATAAATATTCTTGTATTTTTCTTTTTAAACATGTAAAGATATTCTAAAATCTTGAAGTTCACTTGAGAATGATTCACCATTCTGAGCTGCAGAGGACAGTCATTTTAAATACATTATTCCTCATCATGTGGGGAATTCAGACGTCATCTCCAAGGGCTGAGGGATAACGTGATGGAGAACACTTGACCTCGAATGTGACCTGCACCAGCTTCCACGGAAAGCTTTTCTGGGCCACAGAGCAGATGGCCAGTCTGACCTGGTGACCCTCTCCATCTGTTTGAACGAATTAGATCCCCATCCGAGAGCAATTAGAGGCCATATTAATACCCCAGCAGGGGCTGTGAACCACTGGGTGGGTGGTCTGCTGACTGGGTATGAACAATGTCCCTGTCAGTTAGGCACATAAACTGGACATTCCCAAATAAACTAGAGGTACTCAGGAGATTATAATTCTAAAAGGTGTTAAAAAGGACTTTGCTTTGTTTTTCACTTAAAAACGAACCCAGGCTCCATGGAGAGGTCTCTAATAGAAACTGCAGAAAATGCACCTCGTTTCTCTCTTACTTTTCTCATTCTACCACTACTTTAACTGTGTCGTGTGTTTTCATTGAAAATTTTAGATTTCCCTCCAGAAACTAATTGTGCTGAAAGGGTTGATACATGATAGAGACAATTCTAAAGACAACTAACTCCAAAATCCTTTGAGAGAATATTACATGGGCCACAAAATCATTTTCATTTATTTCAAAGAGTATGTTCATTCATAAGACCTGGGACTAATATTGGTATCTCCATTATTCACAGGAATTTGGGGAAATTAAATTCTCTACCTTATCTACGTATGGAATTTTGCTATTTTGTATTTTCAAAGCAATTTTACCTCATGAGGCCTCACTAAATCTTCACGAACATTATTTCTTTCATTTCTTTAAGAACAAATGGTTGTGATACAATGGGACCCAGGAAGATACCATGAGGTCATTGTATAATAATGTTTACTGCTTTGGTTTATTAAGATTTTTCACTCTACCACACATTATTACTGCTTCCATGAAAGTAATATTGTGCACGTACAAGAGTAAACTACAGTCTGGGCTCCTTGTTGACAAAATGGCTAATTCAATGAATCCTTTCCAAACACTCTTTTCATGATCTAAAACATCCAAACAGGACATTGTCACAGAAACATCTGCACATTTCTCTTCATTTATGTGGGGTTATCTCACTAATCCCACATTAGCAATGTCACAGTATTTTGGCCATGGTAAGAAGATGACTCCTGATCAGCCCCGCCCAAATATAACAGAGGACAGACTTATGACATGATCGTTTTCAAAACTCACTCTTGTCTTCTGTATATTTTGTCATTTGTAGCATTAAAGTTAAATTTATCTACACAACTGAAATATTTAGCTATAGGAATCAAGACTATATCATGTAGGAAAACAAATTGATCAATAACCGACATTCTTGAAATAGACCCACATAAATATAGTCAACTAATCTTGGACAAAAGAGCACAGGCATTATATTGAATCAAAACTAGTCTTCTTAATCAAAAGTGCTGGAGCAACTGCACATTCTCATGCAAAAATAAATAAACAGATAAATCTAGACACAGATCTTATGCTCTTCACAAAAAATTAGTTCAAATTGGGTCATAGAACTAAATATAAAATGCAAACCCACAAAATTCTTAAAAAGTAATGTAGGAGAAAATCTAGATGACCCTGGATATGCTGATGCTTTATTTGGATACAATATGATGCATTGAAGGCCAAAGTTGATAAACTGGACTTTTTTGAAATTAAGAACTTCTACTCTGTGCAAGGCACTCCCGAGAAAATCAGGAGACAATCCACAGATTGGGGTAAAGTTTTCTCAGAAAAATCTGAGAAAGAACTTTCATTCTTAATATACAAAGAACCCCACAAACTCAAGAGAAATAAGCAGCCTGATTAAAACTGGACCAAGACCTAAACATAAACCTTAAAAAAAGATATACAGATGCCAACTAAAAATATGAAAATATTCTGAATATCCTGTATTATTAGAGAACTGTAATTTAAAAGAGTGATGAAATATCACTAAATAGCTGTTAGAATGGCCAGAATGCAACACATTCTTGACAAATGTTGGCAAGGACATTGAGTAGAGGGAACACTCATTCCTGGTTCATAGGAAGGAGAAGTGATGTAGCCAACCTGTAAGACAGGCTTGGCACTTTCTTACAAAACTGAACAAACTCTTATCATACAATCCAGCAATTTTGCTCTCTGATGTTTATCCAAATAACTTGAAAACATAGCTATACAAAAGCTTGCATAGGATTTAAAAAATAATTCTTTATTCATAACTGGCAAAACCTGAAAACACCCAAGATGTCCTGAGTAAACGAATGGATGATTAGGGTGTGCTACATCTGCACAGTGGGATAAGATTCTGTTCTAAAACAAAAGGGCCTATCAAGCCAAGTGAGGATGTGGAGAAAACTTAAATGAATATCACCAACTGAAAGATGTCAATTTGAAAACACCTACATACCATACTATTCCAAGCATAAAACATTTGGAAAAAGCAAAACTACAGAAGAAAAAAAAAAGCAATCACTATTTGCCTGGGAGTTAGGAGAGAGGAAGAGAAAAAGAGGTGGATATGGATAGCAGAACTGTTGAGGGGCGCGAAGCCCCTCTGTGTGGCCATACAATGGTGTATCCATGTTCTTGTGCATCTGTTGGAATCCATAGAACGGGCACTGCTGAGACGCATCCTCATGTAAGCCATAGACCCTTGGTGACAATGGCAGTTCACCAGCTGTAACAAATGTACCACAAGGGGAATGGGAGGATATAATGTAAATCTCTGTACCTTCTGCTCAATTGAACTGTGAACCTAAAATCACTCTAAAAATGATGTCTGTGAAGAAAGTGGCTGTTGATGCCCATACCCTCCACCACAACAAACAAAATAACAGCCACAAACAACAGAATGTTTTCTATAGGGTGTGTGTGTGTGTGTGTGTGTGTGTGTGTGTGTTTGTGTGTGTGTGTGTGTGTGTGTGTGTGTGTGTGTGTTGCAGGACCAAAGATTGAGCTCAGGTCTCAGACATGCTACACAAGCATTCTAACACAGAGAAACACTCTCAGCAGTTTCTGTTTTTAAATTTCATTTTGCAACAAGGTCTCACTAAACTGTCCAGGTTGGCCTCCAACTTGTGATTCTCCCACTTCAGCCTCCCAGGGAGCTGTGGTTACTCTTTATCAAAACAGGGAATGACCTTTCTGAGTTCCCATCAAAGCTGAGTGCTGAGTTGTCCAAGTGCTTATTCTGAATGCACTGAGATTATCATATGCTTTTCTTTCATTGTTTCTTCAACATACTGAATTATATTGATTTTCTCCTTTAAACCAATGTGAATTACTGCAATAAACTCTATTTGGTCATGAAAAAAAACATTAACTTCACATATTCAATTTGGTGATATGTGACAGCTACACTACCTTCTATATCTTATTTTAGGCTGTATTAAAAAACGAGACTATACATGTATATAAGACATTCAAAAACATACAGGATGAAAAAAAAGCAGGATCCCTTCTCAAGCTGAACCAACCTCCAGGCCATACATGTTTTACAATAATATGTGTATGCTATTTTAATTATTACCTTTCAATGTTTTCTGTCATGATGGAGAAAATGTTTCCCATATATATGGCCCCACTCTGAAAATTCAAAGAGCATACTTACACCTATAGTTCTACCATACTGCACACACATCCCAGGAACCTGCAATAAACAAAATGAGCACAGTACTTCAACCCAATCTCTTAACTCCCAAACTTGGGCTCTTACTTTCCATCACCAGGTTGGATATGTTCATTCTATCTTATAATTTTAGTTAAGTCTTTTACAGTTTATTATATATTCATTCTAAAAGTTGAAAAGCAATACAGTGTAATATTTAGAAATTACTAGTGACTAATGATCCTCCCTCTCCTTTTTTTTTCAGCTGTAGGGAATTGCGAATCTTACAGGGAACTTTTGTCCATCTTCTGCACAGAACACAATTCCCACTTTACCACCACATACCCAATCTTAAGAAGAAATAGGGCATCTCAAATTGAAACAACAATTCCAATACCACTGACATGCTAACGTTGTCTGATAATAGCATATGATGGCAACGTGTGAAGAAAATGAAACTTTATTCATGATCTGGAATTTGCATAGTTGGAGTTACTTAAGAGAGAAGTGTTTGGGTCATTTCCTATGTCTTAGTGTTGTCTCTACTTCACAGACAATCACAGTAGACATGCATACCTACTCAAGGATAACTTTAAAGGGATGTTCATTGCAGCATTGTCTCTAAACACATTTAAAAACACCCTAAACATTTGTTAAGTGTGGGTATATAGAATGCAGAATATTTGTACAGGGAAATAATATATGTCAGATAAAAGGAGCACACTAGTTCTTTCGTTCTCTTAATATGCACATTTAGAGGATTGCAAAACTCTTGTTGAATTAACAAAATCAAAATCCATGAATGATAGTTTATGAATTTAAACATCCGTAGGCTGAAATGAGTGGAATTAATGTTTATTGTGGTCTCACTGTGTTCTAGGTGCTTTTCATGGGGCTCTGTTTGGACTTAGTGTTTATAAAAGGCTTACAGTGTGTATGGTGGCAGTATGAATTCCCACTTTGGAAATGAGGACACATACTCAGAGTTTAAGAAACAGTTTTCATTTTTTATGGTGGGTCAATAAATCAATCCTCTTACACCCTCCTCTAACGTTCCTCAAACAACCCCCCCCCATCCTCATGAATGTGAGTATGCGAGTGTTGGGGGCGTGTCCATGCTTGCTCAGGTATGTGGGTTAAATACAGAAATTTAGTGAGCACTTCTATGTGAGAAAGAAGAAATAGAATGGGGGTCAGTCAACTATAGTGACTGTAATGCTAGCTCTATTATAATATTTAATTTTTTAATTTTTTCAAATTTAAACACTACATGACTAACATAACCAAGTAATATATTCAAATTATCTCCTTGAATAATTACCACAATTAGTACTCTTAAACACATACAAGCTATGAATTAGAGCATATGATCTAATAGATATCAGCTTCTTCTTTTCTATAGGTGTATGACATGCATCCCCAAAACAATAGCTAAGTAACACTCCAGATTTTATCAGTGTTTGTATCTGAGAGCTAGCATTGACCTTCTATTTTCTTTTGCTGGTTTAATGATGAATGCATACTTGAAAAACATCAACATATTGCCAATGGAACAAAACAAAAGGCATTTGTGTCTTTCAGATGGAAATAAACAAAGGAACTCTTAATTTTTCTCTATGCAAATGCATGCATTAAGAAAAATAAAACATCCTTCCCAGCCTCATTGCCAGCAGATCGTGAGACTCACTCATACATCTGTTATGGCATTCTAAATCAAGTTGCAGCAATATTCCTGTTGTTTTTAATATGCTGTGAGCAGTTTTCTGGGTAAGATCGAGTTAGAGCAGCTGGTTGTCTGAGGAATTCAACCTATGCAATTGAACATTCACTGAGCACTGTCTTTGGTGTTATTAAAGAAATCAAATATGAATACAGCATGGTCCTTATATTTTTGGAGCTCAGAATCAATGATAGTACTCTTATGAGCACATGCATAATTGTAAGTGAGTCCACTGTGGTGGCAGAAGCGCCATCCCACTTCTCTAGGCTACAGAGAAGTGGATTTCCCTTCTGTCATTCTAAATAGGACTTGCAGATATTTTCATTTCCACTGAAATTTGAAGGTTGTATAAGGTCTGAGTCACAGAGAAGGAGATAACTTTCTAGACAGAGGACATCTCCATACACATATATTTATTGAATTTTATTACTAATTTTATGATTAGTGATAGTAAAAAAGGCTATGCTTACCACATATTTTGCATACGTTATTTATTACCATGACTATAACTACTGGCTAACACTTATTGAGTGATTGAGATATGCCAGAACTGAATGAAGAATTGTGTCCATTTTGGTTAATTTAATACTCCAAAGGAAAGTATATACAATTATCTCCTTTTTACAAAAGAGGAAACTGAGGTTTGAAGATATTAATACTTTCAAGTGATATATTTGGGCTTCAAATCCAAGTCTGCTTATTTAAAGACTGGGCTCAGACTAACTCTACCATCCAAAGAAACTGATAAGAATCAGCTGAGACTCTACATCAAGGATAGTCTAGTTCTAGAGACTTTACCTTTCTCCTTGCTATATGACCTCAACACAGTAGCAAAATATAGGGAGATGCAGGCATTTGCCTGAAAGAGTGTAGGTAACATCCCACGGAGAGTGCTTTAAAATTCCTAAGCTACATGAAAAGTGAATAAAGTGCTTCATCACCAGGCACTGGGAATTTCCATGTGAATGTCCCACTGATGCAACAACATTTAAATTTATCTCACCATCTCCCTGAATCCTTCCCCATGATATTTACCAGGTAGTATTACCTATGTGCTCATACATGCCAGAACATGGAAGCCATTCATGTGTCTTTTCTTTGCTCATTTTCTATACCTAGGTGCTGTCCAAATGTTACTGCCTTTATTTTCTAAATATATATATATAGTCTTTCTCCTCTGTCATTCGGTTACCACCCATCTGAACAAAATCAAGCCCTTACTAATATTTGTCTAGAGCCTCCTAATCAGACTCTTGCTTCTCTGCATTTCTTCCTTTAATATGTTACCAAAATCCTTGCTGGGGCTGCTTTGCTAAAACCAGTTGTCTCGTTAGTGGTTAAAGCCTTCAATCTTTGATTCATCATGAAAATCCCTCACAATCTTCCCTTGGGCTACTTTATGGCATTGCAAATAGGGGTCAAGCTTCTGTATTGGATTGAAAATGCTTCAATCCTGGCTCTGTTAGTTGTTGGTGTGTGACCTTGAGCAATTTATTTAACCTCTAAGTGTTTATTTCTCACCTCTGAAATGATGATATTGCTACTTCATTAAAAGGATTATTGCATGGATTAATGAATTAATATATGTAAAATACATCAATGCCAGTAACTACAATTAAATATGTGTTATCCTTATTATTCTAATGCACTTTCCCATCCCTATGCTTTGGACAGGCCATACTCCTTCAGGCTGCTGGGCCTGTGCCCACAGTGCTCACTCTCCATGAAATGTCTTTCTTCTTGTGTAGTTGGCAAACTCTTCTGATTCTTTAGAACTCACTTTCAATATGCCTTTCCTGTTTCCCTTATGATTAATGGTTAATAACAGTGTTGTGTTTAGATATGAGTTATACCCCCCAAACTAATGTGAGACAATGCAAGAATTTTCAGAGATAAAAGGATTAGATTTTGAGAGTTGTAACCTAATCCATGAGTTAATCCACTAATATGAGTTAACTGGGTGTTAACTATAGGCAGGTAGGATGTGGCTGGAGGAGTTCAGTTACTGGGGGCATGTCTTTCCAGTTTATATTTTGTCCCTAGTGTGCAGAGCTCTCTGCTTCCTGATTGCCATGTCCTGAGCTGCTTTTCTCCTCTGTACCCTTCTGCCATGATGTTCTGTCTCACATTGGGCTCAGAGCTATTGAGTCAATGGATCATCAGCAAAAATAAGCTTTTTCTCCTCTACATTGTTCTTGTCAACTCTTTTGTTCAAGGTGATGAAAGATCTGACTACAACAGCTTGGTACTGGGCTGAGAAGTCTTTGGAGGTAGTTTGTGGGGGTGGGGGGGAGGAACTCAGCAAAGCTTAGAGACATAAGCTAAAAGTTTAGAATGTTATAAGCAGAACTTAGTGAGTGTGTGCTCAAAAAACCAGAATGCCTACAGGATGGTGAACAGTGAAGACTGGGCTCATGAAGTTTCAAAGGGGAAAGAGGACTCCATTAGAAATTGGACTAAAAGCTATTTATATTCTGTTCTGGCAAATAAGTTGTCTAAATTTTTCCCATATCCATGATATTTTTTTTGTGAGGTAGAATTTAAAGGTTATGGTCAAATTAATCCAGTGGAGAAAAATTTAAAGCAACACAGCATTCAGGTAGTGGCATGAATATTGCTGACTCTCTTTAACCAAGTTTACCATGACAATGAGGAACAGAAAGCAAAGCAAAAAGATTTTAAAAACTTGAAGCTTGGCCAGAAAATTGCAAGTAAATCTGAAGTTAAGGAGGGTGTGTTTGTTAAACACATTACACTCACTAAAGAAATGCAAAGTACTTTATTCAGAGACAATAGGAAAGATGGCTTGAGAGTGCATCTCAGAAATTGGCAAGACTGCACCCATCTAGGCTCAAATCTCAGAGTGAAAATGTAAAAAATTCCTTTGAGAAGAAACCAGTGTGGCACCCTGCTTGCACAGGAGCACCTAATCAGACAAGAAAGTTATTTCTCTGTGCTCAGTCATCCACACACTTGGATGCTGCCAAAGATGGCCCAAGGAGATTTCATTACTGCTCAAGATGGCAACTGACCTTGGTGGCAACCATGGGGTGCTGGTTCTGCAGGACTGCAAGCTTCTGAAGTTAGGGGGTCATGGAAGTTTTCACCAAGGTTTCAAAGGAAGGCTTGGGAGGCCAGGTAAAGTGGAGCAGGGTAGGAATCCCTGAGGGCAGACTGAATCAGTGGATTAATTCACTGGTATGGATTATCAGGGCAGTAACTATAGGCAGGTAGGGTGTGGTTGTAGGAGGCAGGTCCTCAAAGCAGGGGCATGCCTTTGGGTTTTATACTGTTATTCTGGTGAGTACAGTGCTCTCTTTGCTTCTGATTGCTATGTCTTAAGATACTTTCCTATTCCACACCCCCCCTCTTTTTTTTCTTTTTGGGGTTTGGGGTGGCTACCAAGGATTGAACTCAGGGGCACTTGACCACTGAGCCACATTCCCAGCCCTATTTTGAAAATTATTTAGAAAACAGGGTCTCACTGAGTTGCTTAGCACCTTGCTTCTGCTAAGACTGGCTTTGAACTCACAATCCTCCTGCCTCAGCCACCTGAGCCACTGGGGTTACAGGCATGCACCACAGCACCTGGCTCCACACCATTTTTCTATGATATTCTGCCTCACCTTGGGTAAAGAGTTATAGAATCTACTCATCATGGACTGAACTTCTGAAACTGTGAGACAAAATAATTTTTTTCCTCTCTATTTTTTTGTAAGATCTTTTGGCCACAGCAATAAAAAGCTGATTAAAATAAATAAGTTAATTCCTGACATGAAATTTATAATTTCCTTTTCAATGTTTTCACAGAAGTTGCTCAATGATTTTAGCATTTATAAAAGTATTTTAAAGCTTTATATAAGTACCATCCAAACACATTAAATTCCATTATACCTGAATGTGGGCTTTATTTTGCTTTAGTTCCTAGCAACAATCATAGGACTGAGAGAGGAATGACTTGAACAGATAATCCTGTCAGAAGAGGAAATTAATGGAAAAAGAGACTTCACAGGAAGGTTAGTGGATAACAAAGAAAAAACAGCCATGAAACAGTAGATTCTAATGGAGTTCAGAGGTGGGACTGGACACAGATAAAAACTAACAGCAGACCATAGAGAAAGCTAGACCAATTTGTAATACTTTGTTGTTATGTAATTAATAATTTTTTTATGTTGAGTATCTTTCTGTCCCTCATTATTCCTTGATTCTTGGGTCCACAGACCCTGCCCTGTATATTATAAGCCTCAGGCTGGAACCTATTTGAATGGCATAATTACAATGATGACTCTAAAATATAAATAAGCATAGGACATATAGTAAAGCATATTGAATAAACAGTGAGTCAGAATTCCTGTGTGCTTGTCCTAATGCCAATGTCTATTAGCTCTGTGATTCTTTGTTCTCCCAATCACCAGATGAGTTTGTATAATTGCTATCATAAGATTACAAATGATAAACACATGCAAATATACTTGGAAAATTATAAAGATCTGTACAAATGAGAAGTATCATATTTCTTATTATTAGAGGGTTGTTATAGCTTTCTACCTAATGAGTTCAATTTTGTCTTGCTTCTAGGGAATGTCATATTTCTATGTAGATTGGACTTACTTAACACAGTTGAAGTCTCTAACATATCATTCAAACTTCAACAATAGTTGCCAAAACTTTGTAACTTGATTTGTTACAAAGTGATTTTTATTGAAATATGCAAGTAATATATTTCTATTTGAAGGAATTATGTTTCTTATCATCTTTTAAAATTTCTGTCAAAAAGTAAAGTAGACAAGATCATTTCTTCGTGTTATTTTTGGTTATTTATATTCTAACAGGGTAATAAAGTCAACAGCCTTGTCAATTTGAGTTAAACCTTAGCCTGTCCTCAACTCTTTCCCCACTGGGTGGAGGGCACATGATGTTCTTTAAATAATGTATGGTGAACTAAAGGCACGGAGGACTTACCATAAAATATATTTAATGCTATTTTTTGACACATTGCTAAAATATACTTCTTTTGCATCCTGTGTATGAATTTTTTGTCATGTCTCCCAATCTAAAATGACATGTGGTGATCTAATATTAAACACTACTAGATGATTAATTTCGACAAGGTATCAGGATTATAGTTGCCTGCTATAAAATAATTGCAAAATAAATTGTAGTGTCCTTTGCAATGCTAACACCTATAAATATTTTTTAAGAAAAACATATTCAGAAATTATAAATGAGGTTCCAAACAAACACCTAACACATAAAACACTTTTAAAATTTGTGTTCCAACAGCTAAAACTATTTGATAGTGGTATTGTTGGTTATTGCTTTGACTACGAGAGCAAGAGTGAGTAAACTCGCCATCTTTCATGGGTGCTGTGGAAGACAAGTGCCTTGTTTTAAAGGGAAAGGATGACATATTATTTATGCCCATAATATTAGCTGGATTATCCACATTTTTGTTCCAGTTCCTGGAAACTCAAATCCTAGAAGATAGTGTGAATGGTCCAGTGGAAACCTGACATTCAGTGAGCTGTGCTGCAGAAGAGCAATCCTGAACTAGGAAAAGCAACTCTTTTTGAATAGATAGAAACCTGCCTGTTCTTTGCTAAAAAAAGGTAAATAGTAAATTTATTTTTCAAAATTGCAAGCAAACATATCCTTTGCTCCTGGGGGAAACATTACTTCTATCTTTCAAGTCTCTGCAATACACAGGTAATCCTCAATTTATGATGGGTTGTGTCCCACCTGAAATTGAAAGTATCATAAATTGAAAATACATTTAATCCAACTCACCTACAGAACATCATGGCTCAGCAATATAGCAGGTTGCAGAGTATTGGCTGTTTGCTCTGGCAATCCTGTGGCTGACCTGGAGCAGCTGCTGGCTGCTATACCCAGCATTACAGGAGAGATTGTACCATATTGCTAACCTGAGGCAAACAGAAATTGAAAATTCAAAATAAAGTTTCTACTGAATGCCCATCACTTTCACACCATTGAAAAATTGAACACCTAAAGATCCCTGAAGAATTATCATCTCCCAAGACAGAGATGGTACCCTTGATCTCTTGTGCTGATATTGCCTACATTTGAATATGGTCACTATCAGTTAGTTACTTCAAGTCTTAGACAATTCACTTATCATAATTGTCTAAGTTTCATTATTTATAAGAGGGGATAACAATTCCTATCATTAAAGTTAGTAAGTTAATCATGAAAAGCCCTTAGAACTGGGTATATACTCTTAATATTAACAAATATTCCTTATTGTAGACAATTTGTATTATAAATAAATTGCTTTTTCTTTGTCAAACCATTGGTTATGTATAATGAAAATATACAAAAAGATATTGCCAGATATTCATTCCTTCACTTAAACGGTTCATACACTTTTATTAGTAAAACATTTTAACATTTGAAAATAAAAATGTTTCATTTTATATCTCATCAATATATTTATAACTTATCTCCCTTTTTGTATTCTTATACATATTTTATGATATTTCATTTCTTCTTCACAGAAAATTTTTTAGGTAGATAGCATTGGCACCAGGGGTTAAAGGACAGGTCTTAATCTAGTTCTGGGCATGTCCTTAATTCAGGTACCATTTTATCTTAGGTATAAAACACTCTGCTAAGGTGTGATCTCTTAACACTGGAAGCTCTCCCAGCCCCACGTGCAATGCCTGTGGCTACCATCATCCCACGGTTCTCTGGTGTTGCAAGGCCCTCCATTCCACCTTCCCTTTGATGGCAGTCACAGTCATGTCGCTACAGAACCCCTGTTCAGAGATGGAGTAACTCACACAGCCTCAGAGGTGGACTGGCAGCCGCATGTCCTAACTAAAACCTCTGCAGATGACACACGCCCTGCCCTGCTGTTCTGTTCCCTTTCACCTACCTGTGGGAGCAAAGTGTCATTGCTTGATAGTGGAGAGGCTTCCTGACTAAACAAAACACCCTCTGGCACACAGAACTGCTATGAGTGACCAGTTCTTAGTGGAGGAAACTTCACTTTTTCCAAAATACTACCAACCCTTTAATTGGGCAGGCTCTGCTACTGATCTGTGGGCCTCAGCTACATAGGGTGCTATCAAATATGAAGAGTACAGGGTAGGTTCAGTGAGAGGTCCTGGGAAGATCACCTCCTTCCACAGGAACTCATGAATCCCTCAGCTTTCCTGCATCATCCACACAGGCCGTTAGGCTCTTGGATGTGAGATCAGGAGCAAGAATCCAGAGATTAGTTGGAAAATGAAATTAAATGTCACCATCAAGGCCTCCAGAACACGCTGATAGTAGCAAAACTGGAGCCAAAAAATTTCATTCCCAAAATATGACGAAGAAAACAAAAGTCATGCTATTTTAGGTGGGCTTTGAGCTTAGATTAATACAAGAGGATTAGATTAAAGTGTGTCAGCTAAGGAATAATCTTTGATTCAAACGCAGGCTTTTATAACATTTCTGCAGTCAATGACTGGAATTCCAAGTGGCAGGATCTAATCTTTCAGCAGAAGGAAGGAAATACAGACAAGACTTTAAGGTCCCAAATAAGAAGAATGATTTTTTTTTTCCCAGTTCTAGTTGTAGTAGCTGAAATTCTAGGCTTGGAAACCCAAGATGAATCCAGATCCAAAAAGGTCATCCTACCCTGTCAAGACAGGGACAAGATATCTTGTCAGTAGATGCATAGTTGTCCTGAGTTATTTTGCTGCAATACTTACTCTAGATCTCATTTACTTGTGGCCTGCACCAGCCTTACAGAGAAGGAGGCTCAGGTTCTCCAAGAGGAAGGATATCATGAAACTGTGTCAGAAAGTCTCAAGAAATTGTAAGACTGGGTAATGAAACAAGGAGCCTGGGTGTTGATTGATTGGGAATACAGACATGGTTTTGCTTTGAAGCTTAAAGAAAAAGCAACATGTAATACAGATTAAGGAACAAAACAGGTGTTCTAACCTACAAAACATCATGCTTAGCACCACAGAACCAGGATGGATAGGAGTATGGAACACACAGGCAGAAAAAAGAGGGTGAGATATTCAAAAGTAGATGCCAACGGCAGGAAAACCTGAGCTCTACCTTCATCCATAAGTGGAATGGACAGTGGGGTCAACAGGTGGGAAGGTCCTTCATCCACAAGTTTTGGGTAGTAAAATTTATTCCAGATCCATGATAATGGGAGTATAAGCTACCAATACACTTCCAGATCTGGGGAGAAGAGCTTGTAAAATGGAAATACTAAGACTGCTTGTACATGGCCACACACCGGGGGTCCAGGCGGATGGCGAAAGGCAAGGACACCATTGCCTGGCCGGGTGGAATGGAAAGAGAAAATAAAGCGAGCTCCTACCCATAATGGGGTCCTAAAGTACTAGCAGTTGAGTAATGTTCACCCAGCTCATTAAAGGCAAACCGGAGAGATTTTGATTTTCACTTCAGTGATTAAGAGAGTTTAGAACAAGCAAATCGATTTTTTACTTCTCAGAGTCTTGAGACATATTTGAACTTTGCCACAGAACAAAGGTAGGGAAGACATTCTTTAATTAGGCTTTTTGCAACACAGATACTATCAAAGGTTAATAGAAACCTCACAAAGCAGGAATCAAACTTAAGAGCACACAGGGCCAGATGATTTGTTGCAATGAGATACCATCAAACCCATCCCAGGTACAGCACAACTGTCTGTGTGGCATTTATGATGGACACCAGCCCTGTGGCAGCTGGTTCAGGAGGTGGCAGGGTGTGTAGCTTAGTCACACCTGCGATGTGATGCCTGGATTCAGCAAACAGTGATAGTCTCACCTCTCTCAAAGTTTCTGTTTGCTGACCTCTCTCTTCTCCTTCCAGGACACCACTGGTTACCTTTTTAATATTCTCTGATTCCCTCAGTTAAATGGCTTCTGTCTGCCCCCTTCAGATCACTTTTCTCACTGACCATAATACTCCACATCTTTATAATCTAACTCAAACCTGGACTAGGGACAGTTCTTCTCCATTTGGGAGCCTATAATTAGCCTCACTGTCTTAAAACCCTAGGAACTTCCACTTGTTTCAGTACCCAGCTACCCTATATAAGGGGTCTTGTGACAAGATCCTTGGTAAATATCTCCCCAAATAGAAATTCTAGTAGGTTTTCTCAGATTTCAAGTGGAGTTATCTGGAAAGGTTATTGTTGTCTGGAATTTGGAAGCTGAGACAGAGGTAGAATCATCTTTACCATGTACCTTCCAGCCCTCAGGGTCTCCCGAGTGTGTACTGTCCTGCTCAGTGGAATGACAGCTTCATTGTAATTTACAGCTGGAAATGGAAGCCTGCCCTGATTGGAATGCAGTCTGAACCTATGGGGTCCTATCACTCATGTGACCTTTACTAGAGCCCAGTCTCTCAGATACCTGATTTTCCCAGGACTGAGTATAATGCCAACAGAAAATTCTCTACCCTCTGGCTGCAGATGTTGTCACTATCTGCATACCCCATTTCCTTACTCCTGGCCTCTAGAACATGCACTCAGATATACGTAACCATCCAGAGAAAGTGCACACTTCCCTTGGTCCTGTGGGCACTACACTTCCAGTCTCTTTTCTTGCCTATTGTGAAAGCAGGCATTATATAAATATGTATAATAATGATATACTTATACATATATAATTCCAGGCAAGAATCAATGTAAGTTATATATTAAGGTTTCTATGAAAGAATGATTTCTGACATTATTAAGGAGAATCATGCAGCAGTTTAAAGCCTTGTTAATAGTGGGTTCTTTCTTAGCTCACTCAGCTCTCCAGCCCCAGGGAGCCCTGAAAGAGGGCAGCAGCAGAGTGGAGGGGTCAGCTCTTACACTTTCCTCATTCCCATTAGCAAACTACCTGCTGAGCTTCCTGAGCGACTCCTCACAGTGCTGTTTAACTACTGTCTTCTCAACCAGCCCTAAGTGTGGGTCCTGCTGCTTAGGATCACACAAGCGTCTTAAAACTTTGCAAACAGCAAAAGCTTCTAAGTCACCTTAGTACAGGACTTAATGGGCACAATGTTTCCTAGGAGTAAACACTGTCACCTCAATCTGAAAAACCAAAAGAAAAGTTTAAAAAAAACAAACAAACAAACTTTGACATGAATTATGACAAGCAATTTCTATTTCAAAGGAGACTGCTGTCCTTGTGAAAAGATCTTTAAAAATTAAAGGAAGGATGTATTTGTTTATATTAAAAAAAAATGATGTCAAGTTAATTGTGAATTATTTTTTGACAGCCTTCAAAGCGAATTTGAAATTTTGTGTTGTGAGACAAATCTGTGTGTAAATGTATTGGTACTATCCATGTGAAATAGAGACACTTATTATTTAGCACCTCTGTTTCCTTGAATGAATGTAATTTTCCACAGTAATGCTGCTTAGTAAGTGGGAGACTTAGGTGTTCCTTGTCTTATCTTTGTGTCTTTATCAAACTATTCACTTTGAGATATCAATACAAGCATAAGAATATCAAATCTATGATGTAAGGTGTGTTTCAGGTGTGATAATGACAAGCTTTTAATGATGTAAAGTTTCATCTTCCCAAAGGAACGTTAACACATGTATGTACAGGTGATTAAGTGTCTCTAGAACTTAGTTAATGGGCCTGGGCTCCTATGCCAGAAAGGGCTGTACATGATGTTTGTATAGATATTTACAATGTAGCGTTTGTGTTATCAAACACTGAGAATGACTGTCCTTGCTTTCATTATTCTTAATGCTCAAAAAGACCTTCATTTATAGATGTTTAGTCTTCTCTGTCATAGAGAGAATTGTGGTTGAGAGTTTGAGAATGTGTAAAAAGAGAAAGTGAGAAAGAATATCTTCTAATTTATTATGGGAAGAATATTGGCAACATGCTTCAAAAACAAATGCTATTATACTTTACATATGCATAAGAATTTATATGATAGAAATCAGTAAAAGCCTTCATAGGTATGATGTTACAAAAGGGTTCTAAGGTGTACTGTGAAAATACAAACCTGAATAAACTATTCCCCTTCTAAGACATATGAAATTATGTAATTGTGAGTTTTTGCTAACAAATGATTTTGGTAGTTCCCATCAATATTGGGTGAAACACAGCTACCAAATCCCTTTTAGGGACAATCGAACTATTGTTCATAACATCCTACTCAAGTCTGGTAAGAAGCTCACATTCAACTGTAAGCTGATCAACTTTGTGGTCAACTGAATCCTTGGGTTCTATATAAATACTTCTCTTCAGGTGAGTATTATGGGTTTTGTATTTACCCACATAATTCCTTGAGCCATATGTAGGAAATTATCCTGGGGAATATTATCTGTTTCTCTTCATGGATCTACACTACCAAGTGAATTTTGAATCTCATTTCTTTTGCTTTTTTAACATTTAAAAAGTTTTAACAAACCCCAAATTTTACATCATATTTTCTCAGGTTTCTTCAAAAACAGAGCCAAAAGACTTGAATAAAATAGATAAGATTCTAGAAAACTGTGATGAATGTCTATTTACCTCCTTGTGGACCTTCATCCATGTAATCATTAGCTCATTCACTTTCTGTTTACTGATAAATAACTATGTTATTTTGGCATTTTAGTAGCTGTTGTTAGGAAGAGATGATTAAGACTGGAGGAACTCACTAGACAGTTGGAGTGGATATATTAAATCAGTAAAATAAATAGAGATACTGTGATTATAGCATGTGCAAAATAAGTAAGGAAACTCAGTTTAGTTGGGGTCAATTCTAGCTAAAGTCTATAAATATCAGTGGTCAGAAGTAAAGAGGTGATTCTTGACCTCTGTACTGAAAGACAAAAAGGTGATGTGAGATGGGTTCGCAGATGAAGAAGAATTTGCAAACAGAGGAACACAACTGTGAGAAGACGGGAAGTATGAACTCCTGTGGAGTTCCCAGGGGATGGAACAGTCTGATTTGTCTGTGATGAGGTGTCCACAAGAGTCTGGTGCTATGTAAGATGGGCTGGGATGTGCAATCAAGCTGAAGAGGGTCTGGTGGGCCAGGCCAAGTGTTTGGAATTTGACCAGTAAGCACTAAAAAAGTGTCAAGGTATTTTTAGTTAAAGAGCATCACATAACTGAATCTTGGAGAATAAGTCATAATTCGTCAGTTTTGAAGGAGAAGGACAGGTAAGAAATACAGATACAACATTCAGTTACCAAAGAGTAAAACTCAAGAGGCTACAAAATGCTTCTTGATATAATTCCACAGTACATATTTTCTTGGTTTTCCGATAAGTCCAGGAGCAGTTCTGTCAAAAAACATCCTAAAATTTAAGTTTGCTATGTGTATGGCATTCTCTTGCCCTACTTTCTTCTAATGTCAATCAAAATGACCTGAGATTCACTCGAAATGTGTTGTCTGTGTTCTCAGGAACACTTGTGCTGATCACATTTTTCCTGCAAATATAAACAGCAGTAATAAACCACAGTGCTTATTAAGTGCTACTAAACACCAAGAATATTATGGCCATTATATTTTTTTCAGGCTATACAATAATACTATGATAGACCTATAGAATATCATGGTATATTCAGTTAATAGACACTTATTCAGCCCTAAGAAGGAAATAACTGCAAGTTAATGTTCAATATGGATGGGACCTACAAATGTAATGTGGAATAAAGATTGGAAGAATGATTCCATTTATATTAATGGAAAATTTCATGTAAACCCAGCAAAGATAATATATGGTGATAAAAATAGATTATGAATTAATTGGGGGTGTGTAAATTAACTGGACTTCGGTTACTTAATTGTGTTTGGTTTTAGATTTACATAGAGTTGCTCATTTTTGATATGAAATTTTCCTGATTTTATCACCTACTTCAATAAAATGTTTGGAGGAAATTACTCTCAGGAACTGTGGCGAGTGGATTATTGAAGAACAGATGTGAAATATGGAAGCCAGAAAGATTTAATTAATTAATATTGGAGGATGATGGATAGAGAAGAATTAGAAAAATGACTGATAGCCTTTTGACTTAATATTCTAGGTGAATGATAAATTTACTGATTGGTTGGGAAATATTGGGAAAGAATGGGTTCATGGCACCCAAGAAGGTTTTGATCCTAAAAGTTTTATTTGGAAATGCTTAGTGGGAAATATCCAAGTGGAGATGTCAAGAAAGCAGTTGATATGGATGAGAGATTGGGAAGGGGAAACAGAATCATCTGCTCAAAAACTGATTCAAGCCTAGGACTCAATATCAACTAAGAAAAGCACTTGGAGAACTCTAAATGATTTTTGTTATTGTAATTTTTCATATTATTTTAAGTATAAGTATAGCCTATTTCATGGAACATACTTGCTCCATGCTTTTAATGCATACTTCAAATTTAAATAAACATCCTTTGTTTATTTACTAAATCTAGCAATCAACCCAAGACCTACTCTTGGGAGCCCTGACATTTTGGGTTGAGCAAACTGAAGAATAAGAGAAAAAACAAACAAACATGGGCTTAAATCCCAAAGCATCGTAATGTTGAGGGCATTAGACTAGAGCCAAATTGCTTCTTTAAGTAGTTCCTTAAAGTAAGTGTAGATATTGATTGTAGGGTTTACCCCATTTCCTTCTCCATGCGATCTTGTCTACTCTAAATTGGGCAAACAAAACAAAACAAAAACCTTATATATGTTTGATAGGAAGGAAATAGGGAATGTTTTTATTAGCACTAAAAATAACACACCAGTCTTCTGTGTGTTATTTTTAATATAATTAATATAAGCAATAACAGAATACAACAATTCACCAAGTCCAAGAAGTTCTGGTTCAACCCACAGGCAGGTACTCTCCCAGGTGCTGTGTTTAGAGAATTTCTTTTGGAAAAAAAAAAAAACCTGCTCTTTAGCATCTCTTAATATTATATATATAGTAGTGTGTGTGTGTGTTTGTGTGTGTGTGTGTATTGGTGTATGTGCGTGTATTGGTGTATGTCTATGTCTGTGAATGGAATAAGATTGTTTCTGCAGAGACCTTAAAATTTATGAGCTATTTTTATTCTCATAGTAAATAAAAGCATCTTCTTGTCTCAAGGATCTTTTAGTATGTGTTTATTTCAATACTCACAAAGCAGTACTGCCTCATGATTAGTGTGCACCTTCCTGGAGTGCTTCTACCTGTACCAAGAGCCTACAGGGATCCTTCTAGAGGAGTTGGCTTTTGCATGTTTGGGCATAATCTGTGGGCAGTACCAGAGCAGAGACCCTCTCCTTGGCACACTCATCTCTTAGCCTCACCTGCTACTGCTTCCCTGAGCTCTGGCTCTGGCTCTGTCAAGGCCTCACAGTGCAAACCTATAAAACTTTAGATTTTTAACTGAGTTTTAGAAGAATTTTATCTCTTGGATTTTTCAATGTAGGATTTATGGAGATAGATTTGCCAAGGATGGGGAAATAATTTTTGGGAAAAATGGGTTTTTTTTACCTTGTCTTTGCATGTACAACAGATGCATTACAACACTCAGGAAAACATTGGTGTAGTTGTTTAAATTAGTGTATCTCAAGTGTGGTATGAGCTGATTAGTGCAAAACTCATGACACTGAGAAACAGGAAGTTCCCACATCCCTGAGATAGTTCTTTCGACTTGTTTTACTTAAACTTTTTTTTTTTTTTCCACACAGGTGTTTATTGAGCTCCTCTGATATCCTGAGCACCTCACTGGCTGCTGAGATTTCAGAAAGAAAACAAACAAAGCCTTATCCTCCCAACCTTTGCAGATTTGGGCAGACAGCTCATCACAAGCAAATAATCAAAAGTCAGCACGCTAATTCCTAACCCACAGTTGTGTCGGGAATGCCTTAAGACAACTCTCACCCTCCCCTGCAGTCAGGGATGCTTTCTAGAGATAAAATTTGACCTGGGTTTTAAATGGTAAGCTGGCATTTCCTAGTCACAGAAATCGGAGGAAGCTTTGCATAGAAAAATAACTGACTCAGGGAAGCACCCAGGTTCTGTGAGCCTTCACTGTGTGTGACAGAAGCAAGCGGTGAGTCCAGAGAGAAGTTTTAATCAGGTGACCGAAGAGTTTTGACTATTGGTGCTTTCAACCAACTAGAAAGCATTAATGACAACCCAGCAGGTCTCTACCCTTGAACTTTTTCCTCCCTCTTAATTATTCCCAACTAACTAAATACCTGTTTTACTTTTCCAAAAGTCTTTCTTGTCTTTCTTCATCCACATAATTAAAATCCCCTTTGGTGAATGTCATTTCTATTCATTGGTGTATTTTTAGGGCTCAGGATGGATAGCTTCACAGACTGGTCTTAATAAACACATATTAAGCGTCCAAATGAGCTCTTTGAGGCCTTCTTTATTAAGCTTGTGCTGGGATATACATATGCTATTGAGTTTGCAAATGCCTTCCATGGCCAAGTTTAGCCAATGAGCAGACATAATACAGAAAGAAATACTGATAAAATAATAGAGAATTCTGTAAGATGCTGTGGGTCCCACGCAGCTGAGAATTTGAAGTTCTATCCTATGTGAGACCAGGTGCCAATGGCCATATCTAGGTAGACCTGCATTTCAGATCAGTTCCACTGAAGGTATGGCTTTCAGACTAGCACTGGCCACAGGGAGTTAAGTACAGAAATTAAGAAATACAGATACAGACAGCTCCCAACCTATGATGACGCAACTTATGATATTTAGTGTCATAGTGGTGTCAAAGGAGAAACCATACTTTAAATTTTGATTTTTGCTCATTCCCAGGCTGGCAGTATGCAGTAAGATCCTTCCCCCAAACTGGGCATCGTCAGATGCATGCCATTCCATATCAGGAGGAAGCCACCGGCACCTGAAGTGTGCTGTGCTGCTAGGCTGTGATGTCCAGTAGGTTCCCTGCATTAAATGCATTTTCAACCTACAATATTCTCAGTGTGCAATGGGTTTATCAGAATGGAACTATGTCAAATAAAGGGGCACATGTATGGACAGTCCACAGTGATTTAACCTCTTTAAGAGGGCCAAGCACATGAGCAGCAGACCTGGTTATGTTGACCACGGACGCATTAGCCACTCACTGTTGGAAGGAGGCTCAAAGGGGAGTAAGAAATCCTTCGAGGGGTCTTTCCCCACAGCTCATCTGAGATGCACTGTCTTAGAAATGACGCTTCTGGCAGCCATTTGGCAATGCCTAATTAGAATCATCTCATGGCTGGCTTTTCTGACAAGGGCCTGAAGTGCACTGCGCTCTACTCTTGATTAAAGACAGACCCATATGCTTCCTGTGCCAGATGTGCTGGCATCAGAGCTGACATTCTGCTGGGAAGACAATTCTAATTTTAGACACTACAGTACCTACATATATGTGCAATGGTGTCTGTAATATATAGAAGTGCATATATGTGCATTTATGTATGCACTAATATATTTGCACATATATGCACAAACATATACACACACATATATGAAAATGCACTGTATTGATATTTAATGTAGCTTCTATAAAAGAAAACATGACTCATTTGCCTATGTGACCTCTTTTGATAACTCACAAAGACTTGAAAATTCACTAATATTTCAAATGAAAAAGCTGAGATGGAGAGTTCTCATTCAAAAAGTATGAGGAGCTGTCATTTATTGAACAGTTGCTGGGCGGTGGCTATGCCAGATCCTTCACACATATTACATTACTTCCATGGCCTGGCTGAACCCCTGAAACTGAAGAGTAGTGAGTCTATGCTCACAGGCAGACTTGGAATCAGGGGCAGTAAGTCCCACTCCAGAGCCTCTGCCATTCTCCTCAGGCACAGATAATATGTATAATTCCAAGGCTGGGATCATGTCCTTTGTTCCAGAGGCCACACAGTGTGTCTCACAATGCAGAATGCTGTTTCTCTGGTGGCTCTTATGGGTAGCCTAAGCTATACACATTATGATAAGACTTGCAACTGCCAATATGTGTAATTTACCTAGTAATAATTATTTTTGTTCTGATTTTTTAAAAATATATTTTTTGAAATATTGTAATAATATTTAAAATAAGTAAATAATCAAGAACTGCACACCCTAACATACTCCTCACATCCAGCACACTTGGATTAAATGAACACAATGTTGTCAGTACCTGGAGGAAGTTTCTGCTGTTTTCCAGTTAACTTGCCCCCCTCTCAGTTAGGGCCACTCCCATTCCAACTTCTAGCTCCATAGATCCATTTTTCGAGGTTTTGTATTTCATATACTGAATCATTTTATAGCATAAATCGTATTGCTACTGAGGCAACAGCAAGTCGCAAACCCTCTGAGTGCATCTGTTTACCCTGAAACTTAGAAATAAGGAATTTTGAAATAAGGTGCCACTTATAGAAGTGACAAGACTAGAGGTCAGTAGCCCCTGTTGCCAGCCAGATCCCAGAGGGGAAGCTGCAGGACCTGTGGGGCCACTTCCTTCAGGTTCTGCTGATTCTCAGTGGCTTGCTTGGGAGCCTGTGTATAAGTGCCAGCAGGTGTCTTGGGTGCAGCAGGCAGAGAGTGTCAGCCATGGATTCCCAACTTTTTCTCCTACAGCTCTTAACCCTTATATCTTATTGATTATTAATTACTCTTCACAATTGGACTTTATAGACCCACAACTGTTTCCCTGTCCAAGATCAGATGTTCCCATTGCAAAATCTCAATTTTGTGATTCATTATATTTATGATCCAGCATTTCACCCATTTTCATGTTTTTTTAATGTCTAAATTGAGGTAGTGAAAGATCACAGACTCTAAGGCAAATCCTATTTCTAATATTACTTCATCCACAGGGATGAACTGTGTGTTAGATGTGGAAATCCCACAGCTGGGCAGCTCAGGGCAGTGGGGCCGTGGCTTTAGACACCTATGTGGCTGCCCCTGTTCCATCCCTGTGTAATTGACACAGCTTGAAACAAGGTTCTTGTCTCGTCTAGGTGGAGGCCCAGTGCTGTGGTTTGAATGCTTGTGTCCTCATACTAGGCTTCAATTGTGCTCATATTAAGATTGATATCAAAACTTAATCCCCAATGCAATAGTAGAAAGAGGTAGGGCCTTTTGGGGACTGATCAGATCACAAGGAACCTGCTGTCATGAGTAGGATGGTGCCCCATAGAAGAGGCTCCACACTCTTATTTGCTCCCTTTTGCCCTTCTGTCCTTTCTTCCATGTGAGGACATAGTATTGACAGCACCACCTTGGAAGCAAGAGACAAGACCTTCCAGATGCAGAGCCTGCCTCCACCTTGATCTTCATGCCCCTGCTTCAGAACTGTAAGAAATCATTTCACTATTTGTAGGTCACCCTGTATCTGGTGTTTTCTTACAACAGCACACATGAAAAAGACACCCAGTGTAAAAAGACTCTGTGAAAGTGTCTTAAGTACTTCTTTTAGAGAAGGTGAATGGGCAATCCAGTGACGAGTATTTGGAAACATTCAAGTTATTAATGCTTTCAATTCTTACTGTATTTTAGGAGGCTGGGAATCTGCAGGATATATTTAAGAAAGATTATCATTTAAATGGAAAAATTAAAAAAAAACCTTGAAGTTAAAGGGGTATTCTTCAGTTATCTGAAAACTTTGACTCATGTGGAAGGTTTTGTCCACCATGAGAGATGAGATATACTGTATTTAATCATAACTATGTGTTGCATCATATTATTTAGAATAAATGTATTTTGTTGATTAATGTGTTGACATAAAGTACTAAGTTTTATTATCTTGTATTAAAAAGGCAAAACTGGAGACCTTGTAGCAGTTTTAGGACTGCCAATCTGTATTCATCCCTTGTAGTAAGAAAGTATGGGCCACTGCTCTTCTATATGAAGATAAGGGAGTTATTAAGATCAGGGGAGTAATTAAACTCTGTCCATAGAGATGGAAAGTACATAATAATTCAAGAACTTCCATATTGCATAAATTCCTTTTTGCCTAAAGCCACAATGAGCCCATTTTCATTTAGAACAAAGAAACAAACAAACAAACAATAACAACAAAAAACATACACAATGGTAGTATTGAGTGGAAATTCAATTTGTTTTATCAAAACGTTAATTTTTTTGTATTGGTTTAATATTTTGCTGATGTAGTTGTCAACCTAAATAACAATGAAAGAGATTTTCTAAGGAATAATGGTATTTATTTGGGAATAACAGAACATTGCAATGGGAACATGTGTCTATAGTAAATTATAAAAATATTTGAATAGTAGAAGCTAGGGGAAGATTTTAATGACAAAATGAAGAAGATTATATAAGATATTTTGAAAAAAAAATAGTCCTTGGGCACAAACATTAATGACAAGATGGCACCCCTGTGAGCCTGAGAAGACAGTTGCCGGGCAGTTCACCTCACCTGGTCCCTTCTGCATCAGCTTCTAATGGCTTATGTGCATGGCTGTGGTTCTGTGAGTCTTTTGTGATAATTGCTGTCAGGTGATCATACATGAGAGGCCTTCCTGCATGATCTCCTGACTTTATTTATTTATATTTTATTAGAGTTGACACAGAAATTCCATTTTCTCTCTGACAACTTTCACATAGTGGAAGAAGAAAGAGTTTTGATTAAAATGGTTCTAGCTTGATGTTCATGAGTCAACTTCTCTCAGAATTAAAAAAAAAAAACCCACTTTTTTAAAAGAGGGGAAGAATACCTACTGTTTCATTTAGAAAAAGCTGGTCGTGCTGTAGTAACAAAAGGCCCCAGCATCTCAGTCTGCATGCCCATCACAGGCTGGCAATCTAAGGAGCACACTTATTGTTTTAGATTCTCAGAATGCCTAGCTCAAGAAAATAGCCAGGGCTGAATATTAACAGTCACTTTGCCAGAAGAAAAGGAAAATGAAGAAAAGCACATGGTCCAGAGTGACTCATGCCACTTCTCTTCTTGGGTCATTGGCCAAAGCTAATCACAGTTCCATAACCGACTTCAAGTAGGGGGAAGCAAAAAGTGCCATACTACTACGTGCTTGATGGGAAACAACAAAGATCCAGAATATTCATGAGCACCCCCTGCACTTCTATTTTCTATTGTGACAATAAAAAAATATGAAATGATTTTGCAAGTGGTAAAGAACTATAAAAATATAGGAAAGCACGTTCACAGCCCATGTATTTACTGAAGTTAGGAAAGTGGAGTAGATGTCACTTATTGAGTTCACAAAGTGTTTTAAGTGCTGAATAAATGCTAACTAATAATGGAGTACCTTATACATTTATGGTCCTGTACATCAATCACAAGAGACAAACTTTTTGTTCCACCTTCTGTGCTCAGTAGTGACTCATGTTCATACTCTCACTTCTCAAATTAATTAGCACTACCACTGTGACAAAATTTCCAATCCTTGCTTCCATCATGAGAGCGGCATAATGTTGATTCTAACAGCTGGCATTTCACCGTTTGTCTCACTATGCAATTTTTACTTTCTAATTGTATACATTTCCTCACATATGTTAATATGAAGCTCACAGAAAATGAAGACAAATAAAGATCCAAGGTTAAGTTATAATAGTCAATTTCCCCAAAGTTACTAATGATATGAGATGCCGAGCAAGTTCAAATGCCACGGAAATTTCACTTCTTCAGATGAATAGCAGAGAAGTATACTTCTCCTACACAAACGCAATATCACCACAGGGAAAAACCCAAGTTATCAAATGCATATTGAAAATCATTTGTATTAGAAGATAAATCAGGAATCTTTTGTAATTTTCTATAATCTGTCATATTTCCTATGCAAATGGCATAGAAAGAGGGGCCAAGAAAGAAAAAAGGGAAAGACAGACACAGAGAGAGGGAGAGAAAATTAATATATATTGTTTCATACCCTGTAGCCTGAGTGATTTTCTTTACTTTTCTTCTTGTAAATGACCAAAAAAAAATTTAGGAGTACCTATAAGCTTTGCTCTACTTTATGTATTATAGTTTTTGGAAATCTATCTTTGATTCTCAACTTGTATAAAGTAATTCAATTCTAATGCATTACTGGACACTTTCTTAAATCAGTAAACGAATATGAATATATTGTCTAGTCTCTGATGGAAAGAAAAAACACAATCACCTTGTAATCTTTTGGATAATTCAAGTGTGTAATAGTGCTATGAATTGTAATAACAAGAACAGCTACCATTTTCAAGCACCTGCTATTTATTCTAAATGAGGTTAGGCCATTTTCCTCTCTGTATTTCAATTAGCCTTCCTAATGATTCCTGAGAAGAATGTCATCATGCTCTTCAGTTTTTAAGTATGATGTCTTCTATGGTTGGAATCCCGATATCCTCCCTTTCTCAAATTCATCCTTGAAACTTACTTACCAATAGGCAATATTAGGAGGCAGGGCTTCTGGGAGATGTTTAAGTTATGAGGGCTGAGTTCTCATAAATGAGATTAGTGCTGTCATAAAAGCAGTCCCAGAAAGACCCCCTCATTCTGTCCACACATGCCAGGATACAGCAGGAGGCATGATATGAGCCAGGAGATGGGCTCCCGCCAGACACTAAATCTGCTTGCATATTGGTCCTGGCCTTTCCAGGCTCCAAAACTATAAGCAAATAATTCATACTTTTTATAAACTTCCAGGCTTATTTTTTGTGTGTGTTGTCGTCATAGCAATTCAAATGCATGAAGACAGTAGATTGCTTCCAAAATGTGGGGTGCTGGAATAATATCTAAAAATGTGGAAGCAGCCTTGGAACTGGGTAATGGATAGAAGCTGAAAGAGTTTTGAGGTACATGCAAGAAAGAACCTATCTTGCTATGAGAGAAATGTAAAGGGTGACTCTGGTGAGGGTTCAGAAGGAGTAGAGGGGAACTAGAGAGAAAGCCTTAGTCTTAGAAATACCTAAGCGGTCATGAACAGAGTAGTGGTAGGAATATGGAATAAATAGGTCATCTGATGAGGTCTCCAATAGAAATACAGAAAATAATCATTTGTTATTTTATGAAAAGAATGTCCTTTTCTTCATTTATTCCTCTTTATATAAGGTCTATATTTTTAATTTTTTAAAAAGAATTCTAATTAATTGTGCATGATAAGAGAATGCCTTTTTACACATTGTACACAAATGGAGCAAAACTTCTTATTCCTCTGGCTGTACATGGTGCTGAGTCACACTGCTAGTATAATCATACCTGTATGTAGGGTAACAATGTCTGTCTCATTCTACCTTGTTTCCTACACCTATCCCCCCACCCCTTCCCACACATTCATAGTGGGTTGGGAATTTGCTTTAGGATGAATTGTTAAGTTGAGTCTCACCTGCATCTGATGTAGATGATATTTATATGGCACTTTGATTAAAACCTGATTGGTTATTGTGACGGTTTTGGAAATGAAGACTTTTTGGATTGATGAGGTGCTGAGGAGAGAGCCTTCATTATGGATTAGTGCCCTTATGAAAGAGGCCCCAGACAGGCTCTTGCATACCTTCATCCACAAGAGTCACTGTGAGACGAACTGTCTATGAATCAGGAGTTCAGCACTTATCTGACCTCAGGTATGCAGGTGACTTGACCTTGTTTTCCTGGCTTGCAGAACAGTAAGAAATAAATTTCTGTTGTTTGTAGGCTACTCCTTTTGTTGTATTTTAGTTCAGTTTCCTGAGTAGCCTAAGATGATCCTGGTTTTACTTGTCCACAGGTGTTTATTGAGATGATACACATGTTTGGATTGCTTAAGAAAAAACTGCCCTAAATGTATGAACATTATTATGCAACAGGGCCTGAAAACCAGTTTTATCTGACTCCAGATTCTAATCAGAGCCCAAAGGATAGTGACCTTCCTGAGTTAGGAACAAGGCTTCTCATTAGGTAAATAGTGAGGTACTGTCTCATTCAACAGTACTGAAGCATCACAACCCAGTTTGTGATTGGCAAACACACAATAAAAACAACGTGTGTTCTGCTTGACCACAGAGAATAGTGGAATCTCAATGATCTGAAATTTATCGTACAGACTTTATTTGTGTTATCATAAATGATCACATTAATGATGTGCATCAGACACATGCAAGAGGAGCCTGGTTGTTTCAGAACACCTATTTTTTTATTTCCTCATTTATCTGCTTTTCTATTTTAGGCAAGTCATTCATACTGTTTGCATATGTCTTTCCTTGTTTATAATTTGTAATCTCAGATGATTAGGTAAAAAATTGCACATCGTTGATGCGATATTGGGCACAAAATCTGGGAAACTTTCACCCTGGGGTGAGGAGTCACTGTTCAGTATTAACAAGTTGATCAAATGGCAAAAATCTACAGGTGACATGAAATTGTTTATGTGATGTTATCTTCCCTTGAAAGAGGAGGGTGGAATCCATATCATGTCAGGGCCAATTCAAAACCCAGGAGAGATGTTGCTGCTTCTGAGCAGCTACTTCCAATGCTGCTAATCCACATTATGAACTTGCACCCACCATGTCAGAGGGTAAACTTAAGAAACAAATTTAATGCAGAAATCTAGAGGCTGGTTGGCCAGTCATTTTGTACATCATTTGCTACAATAGCACCTGGGATGTAGTTGCTTATTAAATCTCAAATAAATGAATGTAGATACATGTAAATATCTCGAAAAATTGAAAAAATGGTGGTTTTCTGGCTGAATAACATGAAAAGATGGTTGAGTAGATGGTATGAAGGATCATTCTGACACAGAAGCTGGCTCAATGGGTCATTCATTCATTCACTGCTTCATTCATTGATTAAGAAGTTTTGATGGCTCAGCCCAACAAAGTCTACCCAAAAGATGGAATGACATGTTTGACAGAGTTCTTGCTTCAAATATGGAAATTCTTTTCCAGAACAATACATAATGCAAGATATAAAGACAGGTTTTGAGAGATGTGTAGATAAATATGAATGAAAATTCACAAGAGTTGTAGGTTTTGTGAAGAAACAGATGAATCAGGGGGAATTTTATGAAAAGATTATCTTACAAAGTGAAAGACTATAGGTTTGATGGTGCCGGGAAGAGGGTGAACTCATACTGATTGAAATCATTTGTGAAGAACGAGGTATTTGGCAGTGTATGGTGGTTCCTTGCCCAATGTGATCTTCCCCTTGTCCTATTAGTTCAGCCCAAGAACAGTCTCCCACCTTATAGCAACAAGGTAAAATGGCAAGAGGACTGAAGCTTGGGTCCTGTCTAAAACCTGCTACTGATTGTACTGTGTTCCATCTGCAATTACTTAACCTCTTCAACCTTCACGAGACTCCCTGTGCAGTGAGAATTACAATACTTGTTTTGTATAGGCACAGTATCCAGGTGAGGTTAGAGCTCTAGAGGTGTCTAATGAATGAATTGGTACCACAAGTAGAATTCAAAGACACCTGAGGGTAAGCATGTGTACAGGAGCATTGGATGAAGACTAGTTTTTTTTCAGGTTTTTGCTGCTGATTATTGTTATCATAAAACATTGTGTGGTGCCATAGAGAAATAGTTTGAAATTTGGGAGAGAGAATCAGGAGGCATCAGTACAGAGATAGCTTCTACAAAATAACAATAGTGAGTTACTTGTAGATAGCATTTAAGAGTTTACATGGCTCTCCTCTAACTCATTTTTTTTTTTTTTACATCACTCTCACGGTACTCTTGGCGGGGAGCAACGTGTGTTAGAAGCTGTGGAGAAACACCACTGATGATATAGTTCCATAGTAGGGTTTGTATCAAAGAAGAAATTTTCAGAAATATCATGTTTTAATATATTTAGCAATCACTTGGATGATCTCCTATCCATGAACTAAAATTACTTTCTCTACAAATAATCTTCAATTTGGCAAGATTTTGTGCATTCTGTGCAAATGCCTTGGTGCTCTCCTCATTCTGTGGGAGTATGCACACTTGTTTGTCTGTTTTGCATTTTTTTTTTATTGACTTCACAACTTTGGCAAAGTGAAGGGCTAGTGGGTGGGGAGCATGTGGTAGCATTGCAGTTGGCTTGCACGCCATGCCTTTGCCAAAGGGCAACCCACACTGCTCAGCTTCTGAGCTGCCACTCTCGGTGGCTTCCTATCACTCTGAAGCATGCTTGGTTAGTCAAGGAAACCGTTTGCACTGTGTTGGAGACTGTAGTCCATGGTCCAGCGATCATGCCGCTCCTTTCATTCTAAATGATCCATGTCGAACGACTTCATCACATGCAATTTTCTCTTATGTAAGATCCTAGTAAGTCAGGGTGCCTCTGAGCATCCTCACTCTGCTCACATGCACCTCCCCCACTGTACTGTCCCCCCAGAACATTAGGGAGGAGCACTGGACTTCCACCATCAAGCTAGTTTTAGGCTCTGTTTGAGAAATCTTAGAGCTCTCCTATTGCAGAGTTCATGTCAGAATTAACTAGAAATCATCTCATAATGTTGAGATCATAGCCCCTTTGAAACAAAGAGTTAAATATAAAAATGTGAAAAACTCTGACATTGACCCAGTTTAATTATCAGAGTTAAATAACTGGGTTCCACAATTAAAGTACATTTGAATGTTTTAAATAGCTGAGTAAAATAATCTTCAACTGTTTTCTACAATAAGATAAAAATCACTGAAAAAAAACCACGAAACTATCTTAATATTTAATATTTCAGTCCTTCTTACCCCTTGTACATGTTCACAATATTACATATGCTTTTGGGTAGATGCATCTATTTTTTATGTATCTGTGTATGTAGGCACTATTTAAGAATGATAGAATTGGCCTCAAACTCCTAACTTGAAGTTTTGACCTGAATTCCTGGCCACGCATTCCATACCTAAACCAATATGATAACCGATTTTATGTAGAATGGAAGTAAAAAGAGGCAAGGAAATGATTAACTGCATGATTAAACAATCTCAAAACACTATTAATAGAGGTCTAGGTGTTAAAATGTGCCTGCATGCTGATACCTCATTGGAGATGCACATGGACATTAGTTTTTGAACTGCTCTGCAGTGGAGAAATCCTTTCACTGTGGTTTACTCGGCAGGGAGGTTATCAGAATTATTTGTTCCAAAGCACTTAAAGAATGGGTGCTCTTCGTGTCTCAATTTGGGGAATACCAGATTAGACCCATTATATAAATTTTCTCATTTATTTTTACAACAATTGCATGGATTATGGTAGGAGATATTTGTTGTTTTAGTTTTACTAAATTAAACCTTTCTCCGGTCAAGCCAGTACAAGCAGAAGCACAAGTGAAATAGAAGATCTTATAGTGAAGAATGCTATAGAGAAAGAAAAGTTGGAGGGAGGAAGTCAATGCTGGGTGGTGGGAGAGAGTGTCTTATTTGCTCATGAGAACTTATAGAGAGTGAGAAGTCTGTCTGGGCTTCTTGTGGTACCTGAAACAAATCAAGTTAAAATCGTGAGATTGGTTCTGTAGTACTCATTCAGTAAATACAGGTTGAGTGGTTAATACATTCCAGTCACAGTTTCAATATTGCACGTGTAGTTACTAATCAAACAAAGATCTCTGATCTCATGAATTCAGTGGTGTGCTGGAAGATGAATGAGCACAGATGCCCAAGGGAGGGCATGGTAAAGCAGGATCTGAGTGGAATCTTTTTTTTTAACTTTTGTGATCTAAATAACTTTACATGATCAACTGCAGACTACTGCTTTAAGCCAAAGTTAGCAAGAGGTGCACATAATTGACTCTTCTATGAAAATAATGGAAGAATTAAGCACAGCAAGGCATGCATCTTTTTTCCATTCTGGTAAATCTAAAGGCGCTAAGTGACTGCATTAACACATGCATTACAGGTGACAGGGGCTAGTGAACCAAAGAAAGCAGAGTCATGAAAGCAGTTGTCAGAGTACTGAAGGGAGAGAGAATAGTGTACCAAAACAGGAAGGCTGAGATGGACACCCACCTCCCAAACCTCCCCACCTCATACACTCATTCTGGCTTAGAAGGCAGTATTTTGCAGTATTTTGGCAAACATTTGAACAAAGTAGAGTTGGAAACAATCAGATGCAAGGTAGCCAGTTTCCAAAGAATAAGGACACCTGGTCAGGCTGTTTAAACAGGAACACATGTGGCTTGTGTCACAAGACAGCATGGAGACCAGTAACCCAGGAGGAAAGTGAGCACAGGGTAGAAAATGAGATTTCGTAGAATTTGAAATGATATGTAGTTTCATAAGTCACTGAGGGATTTTTAGACTTTGTCTTCTGTTAAATTGTGGTTTATTTTAGAGTTTTGTGCATAGGAATGACAGGATTTGACCTTAATGATAAAGAATCATTCTAGTGCTTCAGTTAGGCTAAGAATAAAGTATGGACAAGAAAACCAGCTTGGGTTAATTCAGGTTGATCCCACTAGGGTGGTAATAGCTGAGAGGGTAATAAGGAGTTGGATTTAGGATACAGTAGAAATGAGGGTCGACAGGAGTTCCTGATAGATCAGAGGTGTGCAAAGAAAGCAAAAGAGGGAATAATGACAATTCCAAGAATTTTGATCTAAGAAAGGGAAGGGTGTCATTGCTATCGAAGACAGTGGGGGTGGGAGACAATGGCGGTGATGGTAGGGGGAACCTCAGTTTTACAGTTTTGAAATTTCAAAGAGGATAATGAAAAAGTTGGACATAGAAATTTTGGAGAGAGGTCTAGGCTAAATATATATAGCCAAGCACTGCATGATGTTTCTGTCATTGAAAAAACACATATATGATTCTAGTCACATGGGATCATATTGGAGCCAAACCTTTCTATTGTCTAGTGGTATAGCAGCCATTGTAATATGATAGCAGACACATTGCACATGCACTTGGGGTGCAGTTGGTGTACACAAACCTCATGCTCCACTACTCATACAAAGCATGGCAAATGCAATTATGTACAGCATGTAACACTCAGTAATGGTGGTGAGAGATTGTGCTACCAGCTCATGGATTGCTACACTATGCTTATTGTTGTTATTTTAGAATGTACTCATTCTGCTTGTTTAAAAAGCTTATAATAAAGCAGGATGTCCTGCTATTCCAGCATCAGCTTCCTTTGTCTCAGGTTTACCATGTCTATTGATGTTGCAAGACAGCTTGGAGACCAGGCCACATGCAGAGACAGACTTGTGCCATCTAGGTTTATGATGCGCTCACACAGTATATCGGTCAGCTCTTTCACTTCTGTGACTTAAAGACCTGCAAAGAGCAATTTTAGAAGAAAAAAAGTTTATTTGGGGGCTCATGGTTTCACAGGTCTCAGTCCATAGACAGCTGGCTCTATTCCTCAGGGGTCAAGGTGAGGCAGAACATCATGGCAGAATAGTGTGACAGAGTGGAGAGACTCACATGATGATCAGGAAGGAGAGAGAGAGAGAGAGAGAGAGAGAGAGAGAGAGAGAGAGAGAGAGAGAGAGAGCTCTCGACTCACCAGGTACAAAATATATACCCCAAAGGCACACCTGTAATGTCCACATCCTACCTGCCTTCAATTAACACTCAGTTAATTCTGCCAGGGGACTAATTCATTGATTGGGTTAAGGCTATTATAAGCCAATTATTTCTCCTCTTTTTTGAATTGTCTCACACATGAGCTTTTGGGGGACACCTCACCTCCAAACCATAACACAGATAGATGAAATATCCCCATGATGACTCTCTCACAGGGCATCCCCATTCTTAAGTGGTGCTTTAGGGGACTTTGACTCTTCTGCATATAATTGTCATGTATCTAACGGATGATGTAATGAATATGTGTAACCTGAAAACAGAACCAGGAGATGTCTCTTTGAGCCCAACAGCACTGGGAGGTCAGGGTGAAGCAGGAGACTCTATGGGAGACAGAGTAACATTGATCAGTGACGAAGGGTAAAAACGAGAAGACGTGACGTACTAGGTGTCAAAGCCGATCCAGGAGAATGGAGGGCCAACTAGTGCTAAAGGTGCTCAGAGATCAGGTAGTGTGAGGCCTGAGAACTCACTCTTGGGTTTAGAACACTGTGATTATTACTCTATTTACAAGAATCATTCCTATGTATGGAAGGTGAGAAAGATGCATTGTAGTTCCAAAGGGAGAGTAAGGAAATAAGTGGTACCAGGGCAGAAGTTAGAGCAGGTCTATGGCCTGTGGAGGAAGCAGTGGGGCCTTTCCAGGCACACCACGCAAAGTTTGGTAATCTCTACTCCACGTTATCCTCATGGGGGTGCGGTGGGGGCAGTATCTAAATTGCTAGGTGTTTCTGAGTTCTGAGAGGTGTTGATGCTGGAAAGGGGATGTGTTGAGTTAACTTTCTGCTGCTGTAACAAATGTTGAGAGAAGTCCACTTGTTAAGAGAAAAGGCTTATTTTGGCTTACAGTTTCAGAGGTTTCAGTCCATGATCACCCGGTCCTGTTTCTTTGAGCCTGTTGTTGCATAGAACATCATGGTGGCAGAGTAGGTGGTAGAGGAAGTCCATTCATATCATGGATGTCAGAAACAAGGGAGAAAGAGAGGAAGAGGAAGGAACCAGGTTCCAATATCCCCTTTGGGGTCTTACCCAGTAATCTACATTTCTTCCATTAGGCCCCCCTCCTAGAGGTTCTATGACCTCCCTATAGCACCATAGGCTGGCAACCAATCCCATAACACATGAGCATTTGGGGGGCACTTATTCATACTTTAGCAGGTGTCCCCATAGAGAACTTACACAGCAGATTCATCAGCATTCTCTAAACTCTTGCTGATGGAGATGTGTAGCCGGTCACCAGTGGGTCAACTCAGTAGGAGCATTGGAGACCTCTGGGTAAGTTGAGCACTATATTCCATTGCCAGTCAATGACTAGATAAGGAGTGACCCAACACAAATCAGTGAGGGCTCACCTACTAGACAAGACAAGCTCTCTAGCTGCTGTGTGTATGTGCTTGCCAAAATAGAATCTGGAGCTAGGAGGCAGGGAGGCCACCCATGACTCCACAGTAGATCCAAGAGTTAAAGGGCCACTGAGCCATCTTGTCCTCCTCAAGTCCTCAGTCCAGCCATGCCTGCAGCCTCCCTTTCCTTATACCAATGCTTTCACCTACATTAATACATCGCCTTTTGGGCTTCAGTCAGTCCAAGTCAGATTTTCTATGGAAGTTTCTACCTGATCCAGGCAAGTATTATCATCACCCCTTGGGTGTAGATGGAAAGACTGAAGCTTACCTTTCACTGAATGACTAAATATCCATGCTCACAAACCAAGGAATGAAACCAGGCCTGTTTTAGGGACCTGCATTCTCCCTGCTCAACTGAGGAAACAAGAAAATTAATGAGTTTGGGAAAAATTAACTTCCTACGAGTCTACAATAGAATAGGATTTTCATGATTTTTTTTATCTGATCCCTGTAGGAGGAAAGTGCAGCCTAGAGATTAGAACAGCAGGTCCTGGGCAGGAGGGAAGGGGGGAAAGCAGGGAGGGAGGGGTTCTCCTCCAAGCTCCACTGAGCCTGCTGCCCAGGAAAACAAGCAAGAAGTAAACAAAGAATCGGACAGGGAGGCGTTAGAAGAGCTGAAAAAAGAGCAGGGCTTGAATAGCATTTAAAACGAAAATCTAGAAAATTTAATTAGGGCAAAAGGCCAATTAGGTGGCATTGATATCTTGTCTACATTAGTGTTAAGAAGGTAGAGGAAATTGCAAATGTTATGTAAATAGCCGAGGATAGTGGGTGTCAAGGGAATTTTGGGTCTTATTAAGAAAACCAATGAGGGGTAAATTCTATCTGATCTCCTTAAAGAAAAACTGATGAAAAAGGGAGCTAACTAGGGAGAGAAGATTATAGATCACTCTCAGGCTTAGCTTATGAGCTCAGGGCATGTTTGGGGTGGGAATAGCAAGAGAAAATAGGAAGGTAATCTGTATAAAGGAAAAAGTGAAAAATAAGTTAATAAAAGCATATTTCGGAGTACCTACTATATCCTTATATTATGTCTATAATTTTACAAAAAAAAAGGGAAAGATTATCTAGCCCATGACTGAAAAATAAATAAGTAAATAAAGCAACAATGAAAGGACACACCTAGAAGCCTCATGTAAAGATATAAATTGGGTTGTGGGTGACAAGTTATTCACACAGCAGGGGCTACGCAGCATGCACTGAACATGAAAAGCTTAGCAAGGTCATCAACATGCACCAGGTCTTATCTGAGCAATGTTACTGTCACATGGGAAGCTGCTACTTCTTGGTTCTTTTTCTGTGTATTTATTGGCTTCTCTTCAGCCACTCATAGGGCTGATTCCTCTCCTTCATGAGAAGTTTGCTGAGTGTCTCCTTTTCGGAGTGCACACCACTCATCATGCTGTTTAAGGTAACAGCTGCTACTCTCCATTTCTGGTGCTCAATAGGTTTCCTGTTCTTTTAATCATCTTTCATCTCTCCCTTTAGAATGCGAACTCAAGACCCAAATCATCTTATTTACCACGATGTCTCCAGAACATAGAATGATTGTATATCAGTTATAGTTTTAACATCCAAAAGAATGAACATGTTCATTTTTAAATATTATGCATTTCACCCTGACAAACTAATTCACTTCTATTTTAGAATTATTAAAGATTTATTATTTAATAACGAAGAATATTGCATTATATGAAGGTAACATAACATATTTAACAACTTCCACTTGGATAAATCATCTAATCTTTATTGTTGGAGGAAATGCTGCAATAAATCTAATTAAAAAAACAATTTTCTTTGTATTTATTTTTCCTATTATTTTCTATAATTTGTCTATATTAATATTGATGATATATTCCCTGTTATATTAAAATCTATTTACTTAAACCTTCTTGATCTCTCTTAGAATACATAAATAAGCTTTGTACAAACATGAACGCTCTTTTTTTTTTTTTTTACTTTGCTCTTAAATATATGCTAACATTTAACTTTGTGCTTCATATTCATTTTCCTGGTAGAAAATTATTCATCCTTCTATTTTCGACCTGAGTCAAGTGGTAGTCATATGTTTTGCTTTGTTGTGAAAGCTGATAGCTTTTGCATCTCACTATGTAAATTAAACTTATTTTCATTTATACTAAATACATTTTTAATCTTAATTCTATCTAACATTTTATGTTTCCTGCTTTTACTGTACCTGTTAACATTTTGTTAATATATGAAGTGTATTTTTTTTGTTATTTGTGTGACTATTCCTAAATAATTTAGAACTATGTTCTATTCATTGCTCTTCTTAATATGACTCTTACAATAAGAACTTTATATAAACATGGAGGTGTGGTTTTGTAGGAGAAGCTTCAGTCTGCACATTTCCTCCTGCCTCGGTCATCTGGACCCTTGGTTACCACAAGGCTGTTTGTTACAGTTGTCCATTTGTAATTATTATGGGACATGGGAGCGTGAAGAGGTGCCCCAGAAATCTCTTGAATTCCATGCTTACTGTTTCCTATCACCACTGTGTAGCAGCAACTTATCTTCTCATTTCTCATCAAAGGTTTTCCTGGTCACTCTCCCCCAAGTGACCATGCTTCATAATCTCTCCACTTTCCATGCTTTTACCAATTACCACCTCCTCACGTGCTGCACATTTCCTACTTTATCTCATGTATTGTTCTGTTCTCCTCCAATCAGAAAGTCCCGCAGGAGTAGGGAGTTTTGTCTGCTTATTGTGACTGTTGCTATTGTTGTATCCAGTGTACACAGGACATTTGGCCATGATGGGTACTCAGTGTCTTCCAAACATGTGAAAAAAAGTTGACTTTATAGTTTAGCCAGCATTTAGCTGAGCTAAAATTCCTGTTTCTCCACGGATGCCATACTCACGTCCTACTCTGTCTTCTATCATGAAATGGTGGTGTGAATCATTTCAATCTAGCCTGAGTTGTTATATTAATAATACAAACATTTTGCCTAGAGGTCAAAGGTATTCTTTACCTTGGAAGACTAGTAGCTTCACCTGTTCAGAATACTATTTTAAAAAGTCCTGGATCATATTACATAATTAAATTTTCTTTCATATCTGGAATTATTTATGAAATTATATCTTAAAAAACATACTTATCCAACTTTCAGAGCTATTTATTCTGTGCGAATGATGTCCTATTTTTTTTTCTTTCCTGTGTTTCAGAACTGCCATCAGCGATTCCTGAGACATTTTGCTCATTTTTCTTATTCTTTCCTCACTTCAGTCTTCCATGTCTTACTAAATGTTGAGCAGCTTCTATTTTCTTTTGTGCTGCAAAATGCAGATATGATTTTGTAGATGTTGTTCTCTTCTTTTCTTTCCACTCATTTCCCAAGTTCTGCCAATTCGTGTTTCACCTCTTTGGGTTTCTTACTTGTACACATTTTTTGAGTATTTTTAAAATTTTATTTATGGCTGTGTGTTTGCTCATACTTCACATCTGTTCTCCGGTAATATTTTTCTGGTGAAGCTTAGTCATCGTTCCCATTTTTCCATTCCTTCTCTTCGTATTCCTAGTAGCATCTCTGTATGGATTCCGTGCAGCTTCCTCTTAACAATTTCTCATTTTTTTAATGGGACCAGATCTTACAGAACCTGCTATTTTCAGAGGATTTGGATTATGCTGGGACTGACATTGATTTCTTCAGCCACAGAAGCTATCTTGTGTAACAAAGTGTGGTAACTTATTTGGCATCTTGCTTCTTCCCAGAAGGCAGAGGTCAACAGCCACCCAATTGCTCCCAACTCAAGTTCTCTCTTTTCACTAAAGCAATTTTCCTGAAACCATTGGCTTCCCCCATATGTCAGTGTTGTTCAATGGCAGGTGGGGCTGCACACCCTGTTTTTGGCATTCATATACATGAGAGTTGTAATCACCCATGATGCAATGCATTTTCTTCTGGGAGCTGCTTTTGGCTCAATTTGTGTTACAGATTGCCTGTAACAGCACCATTTCAGCAAATGTTTTGAACCCTTCCTGTCTTTGGCATCTCTTTCTCATTTATTGTCATTCAAGATTATAGGTGTCATTAATTGCCTTAAATCTGTTTTGTATAATTTCATTATATTGGGTTCTGAGAACTTGTCTTACAGATACATGTAAGAACAAGAGAGAGGTAGTCATGGGCACTTGGTAGACATTGGGAAGAGAAGAGAGAGAAGGCTTCAAGGAGGGAGGCACAGCTGGTCCTGGTGAGCTGTATCTACCAGGTGAACACAGGTGACATTGGCTAGGACACAAAATTGACTGGGGCAGGGCATGGGAAAATATGACTTGAGCTGTGCTTTGCACATGTTAGGTATTCTGATAGAGGGTCCCAGAACTCATTGGATATTGAGAAATAAAGCATGAAAGGAAGATGAGTTTGAGATTTGGAGTTACTACTGCATAGGAAAATCAGAAAAATCATCATAGATGGAATTTTTAATAAAGTGTGTGTTATTAGAAAGTTGGAGGGTATGCTAGACTGTGTATAGAGTCCCAGGTAGAGAGAGAAAAGTTAAGACCAAGAGGGTAAAGGGAAGGTCTCTGCTTGTCTGCAAGAAATGCTGAGTTGGATTATTTCAGCAGTGCCATTTCAATGGTATTTTAACTTTTCTCTTGTTATTGTTTCTGTTTCCACACAAATTTCTATTGCTATTTGTTGATTCATGAAACATACTCATTAAGCCTCTTTTATGTACTGTGCCAAGTCTGGGGGGAAAAAATGAGGGATTAAATTCCAGCCTCAATTTGATCTCTAAAGAAACATTTCTCTCTCTCTCTCTCTCTCTCTCTCTCTCTCTCTCTCTCTCTCTCTGTGTGTGTGTGTGTGTATGTGTATAAGGTGGGAGATTTACACTGGAATGGCAATGCTCTATTTCATCCATTCAATAAAATACTTGTGGTGAATCTATTATGTATCTGGTACTGATCCAGGTTCTTGGGGTAAACCAGTGAATAACACAGATAAAATCTTGACCCTCATTGAATTTCAGTGGAAAATAGATGGCTCTCTCCATGCTGAGGCTAAGGAGAGGAAAACATATGAATATAGATCAGCCATGGGGGGGTAAAATTTCAACAGATTGAAAACTACATGTGTCCATTTGTTGGTTAAGAACCATTGGGTAATATCAGGTGAGATAAATTTGCAAACCTATAGGAAAGAAAGGGAAAGGCATACAATGACTTGAGAGCTGAAAGATGATGTGCACATCAGTCCGTCACAGCTCGGTGAGGCTTTTTCATCCCCACCATGCATTCCAGGCTCCAGAATCGAAGAGCTTTAATTAAAGCTTGATGCTGTCCCATGGGTACTCAGTGGAAGGACCTGTGCTTTCCCAGGCTGAGACTTCTTCCACCTGGCTCCATCCTCGATGATGCCACTGCCCTGGCACATTCCAGGAGTGTGGCTTTAGATGCTCTGCTCTTGTTTCTGTTCTGTCTCTAGCTGTTCTCACCCATGGTAAAAACCACATCATGGTCTGCCTTCCCTTCCTTCTGTCCAGAAAGTAATTTTTAATAAATAAAACTGCCCAGTTCCCCAAACATCTGAAATGCATAAAAACACAGAGGCTGAGAGCAGAAGTCTTTCTCTTTCTTTAAGGTGGTGATTTACAAACTTTCAGAGGTGATTGCAGGAGCTGGATGAAGTAAAGAGACACAATTTGTGTACAACCTGTCATGTCTGAGAGCCATAGAGAGTTTCTTCAGAGTCAATGGTGCTAAACCAGAGCTAACACCAGCCCTCCAAAAGCAGTATCTTTTCCCATAAAAGAAATATTAATCTGATTAAATGTTCCAAGACCTTGTTATATAAACATAACTCAAGGGCCCTGAATGGCCAACAAAGAATGAGAGAAATGTGGCCAATAAAGCTATTCACAGCTATATATATTAAACTAGAAAGTGTGGAGAACATTCCCTTGTTTACTCTGCATTTTATAGTCTTTGCTTGGAGCAAAAGCAGCTGCACTTTCCAACCTGACTCAGAAACTTGTCTTCAGTCAACAGCATCGGGCAGTGAGTGAGCATTTCTTTGGTCTTGTATTTGTGTTAGCTCTTGTGCATATTTAACTGTGTGAGCGCATGTATTTGAGTGCGTCTGACTGAGAAATACAGCTTCTATGTGCAGGGCCTTGTGAGCACTGGGTTTGCAGGCTTACAAATGAGCCTGTGGGATATCAGAAGGGCAAGTACACTGGCCAGCACACACAAGTGAATGAATAGTTCTGTGTGCATGTTTTTGCAGATACATGTGTGGCTGTAACTATGCATCTGTGAAAGGTTGCATGTGTGAGTGGATGAATGCACTTAAGTAATTAAGGGTGTGTGTGTATGTGTGTGCCTGCGTGCATACATGAACACCTATGTGGAAGGAAGGGGACCCTCCATGCAACAGTTCCTTGAGAGGTGCGCATGCCTGCATGTGGAAACCTATTTATTTATACTCAAAGCAATGTGCATTCAAAGCATTGTATCAGTCAGGGGGAAGGGAAGGGGTCTGTCATCAATGTCACTGAATGACAAAGTATTACTGGAGGGGCTGCTTCTCCACTGCCATGCTTCACTGTCAGTGTAAAAGCTGTTTCCAGAACTGCTGCCGATTTGTCGTGCTGTTAATTGATGTCAAAGCTGTGTGTGCCGGGTCTGGCACTCCTGCAATGAAGTGAAATTTCCAAACAAGCCCAGACCCCCAGCAGCTGGCCCTGAGTTTACAAAGGGATAAAATATGGGGGGAAAAAAGGAATGAATACCTTCCTGTTGGTACCTCGTCCAGAGGGCTAGTTGACAGGTCTGTGTGCAACACACCTAGGTCAGATCCATGGGAGGGGCCTGGGGCCAGGGGAGTGGGGGAGAGGAGGCCAGGCAAGCTTCCCGGGTCATTTTCCCAGACATTGAGTCGCCCGCCATCACTTCCACACTCTTCCCTGCCAAGGAGTCGGATCCTCAAATGCTGTGAAAGTCCGTCCAGCAACCCCCACTCCTTGTGGACATTTTAGGAAACTTAAGCTCAGAGATGGAGGCTACTTTCCGTTTATAACCCAAACTGAAAAAACATGAAAACAGTTCATAGAATGGAGATCTTTATTTCTTCTATTGTTCTCTATTATTTCTCCTATTCGATGTATTTACAAATGTATATTCCAACAAACAGGTTGTACAGCAAATGCTGGTTTAGTCTGGGACAGCAGGAGGAAGGGCTGAAGGGCAGGGTGGGGGTCAAGGCTAATCATTTTCTCCCTCACATTCCTGTTCAATCCTTTCCATCCAAAATACAAACACTTGCAGATTCTTTCTCTCTATATATAGGTTATTTGAAATATTGGTATAGCCCACAACTTACTGGTAGGTAACCAAGAGACATTCAATTCCCTCCTTACCTATGACGCACATTTCAGCTAAACAGCACTTTTCTCAATTGATGCTAAAAGTAAATAAATTTAATAAACAATGCACTTAGATTCATGCAATTCATGATAAGGGTAAAAATGGAAACTTATAACACATGACAATAAAGATAAACCATGATTTTAGTAAAAAAAAATAGACTGGTGATACACACCAGTTATTAACTCACTGTACAGATAGAGAAACAGGTTTAGACCAGTAGAATCATACCTGGAAAAGGTACGTGTCCACAGTCCCAGTGTCATTGGGATATTTGCAGTTCTTGTTAGAAATGCAGTTGGGAGCTGGTTAGAAATGCAGTTCTGGCCCCAGCCAGGCCAACTGAATGAGAATCTGCATTTCTCACAGATAATGTATTTCTACTTTACAGATTTCTGAAAAGCTTTTATTTAGTTCTGGCTCTATAATAAAATCATAGGTGGAGATTTTAAAATGTAAACTGAAGCTAGAGTTCCATGCAAGACCATTTAAATCAGAATCTGGGTGTGAATATTTTTAGAAGCTCTTTCCAGGAATGTGGAACAAGATTTTGGGAGTCACTGTCTTAAACTCCAGAAGCAAATTAGTTAAAAGTCTAATAATGACACAGATGCACATTACAAACTCAAACTCAGATAAAGCAATAAAATCAATATTTTAATTTTCATGCAAATGATTTTACTCCATATCCCAATTTGTATGCCTTAACACACAAGGATAAAAACCAGATTTTTACATTGTTTCTGTTAAATGATAACAAACCCTTAAGTTCCATTGGGAATTCCATGTTTTACTGAAGAAAAACCATAAACCTAGACTCAGAGGAGATATGGGCACCGTGAGCAGATATGCAACCCAGCCCTCCATGGTTCTCTGGTTAATTAGAGTTACAAAGGATGACAGGCCAAGTGCCTCTGCCCCTGGGGTGTCATTCCTCCACAGCTTCTGGAAGCCTCCTCCACCTTACAGAGAGTCACTGATACCCACCTTCTACCCTCAGCATGGGTGAAAGCTGTCATTTGTACCTCATTTCACCTCTGATACTTCTGTGTGGGCACGGGGTGGAGGAATGCCTGCCAAGTGGATGGGCATTTTGAAACTCTGACCCTGTCTGGGTTGAGCAAGGAGATGCACCGTGCTGAAGGGGTTTGACATCAGTGAACAAGAGGAGGGGACGCAGACACGGACAGTCTTCTGAGCCAGTTCTGAAATTGTGCTGTCCAGGCACCATCTATCCTTACCACTAAAACCAACACCACACTCTGACAGCCTGTGGGGAAGATCCGGCCGGCAGGTGAGCTTTCAACATCTGTTGTGCATTAGCTGCTAAAAGCTAGAAATGGAGAGATCTTCTAGAAGCGTTGGATTTCTGACTTCTCAGAAAATGGGGAAGAAATGACAGTACATGTTTAACTCCTTTTCTCCGTCACTCTGCAGTGAGGACATCTTAAGCAAGTCACACGACTACTGGGGACTTCACTTTCCATGCCTGTAAATAAGTATAAAACATATTCACTTATCTCAGGTGGTTATTTTGAAAATTAAACAGAGTGATATTCCCCTACATATTTTCTGACTTATAGTGGGTTCTCAATAAATGAAGTTTAATGTCATTATTATTATTTAATAAGCTTCAAGTAATAAGTAGATGTAAAATGCAAAACTAATATATTTCTATCAAGGTTGTTTTATTGTTTTTCATAAAGGTGCCCCTACTAGTTCTTAAAATGTTTTCTCTGTTCTGATGTAGTCTGAGTTGTTTGTTTTGATTTCATGATAATTGTCAATTTTGACCCTTAACTTTAAATCAAATTTGTTTTCTTTAAAGCTGTCTGGGTATGTTTGGATTTTTCTGGAACCTATATATGCTGAACAAACACTTTCTGTGGTAGGTGGATCTGTGAGCATCTATGTACCTGTACAGCTGCAGGGAGCTAGGAGATACCCCCCAATCACCTAAAGTGTGCCTTGTGTTCAAACCTCCTGGTGAACACAGGGAACATGGGACACTTTGGCTAAAGTTTGTCTTTTTTATGACTTGCTAACTTAGCTGGATAGATTTTTAACCACTTTAAGCCTGCTTGATGTAGTTAGTATAGGACATATTGATCCATACAACTAATCAATGATATTTAGAATGAAGAACAGTTTGGTGTCTTAGAAATAAAAAGATTGCATTATGTACCTTACCTTGGTGGAGTATTGGGTACAGAGTCCAAAAGCTGTCTTAAAAAGCTTTATTTCTTTCTGCAAATCTCAATCCAGCTGTTTCTCTGGTACGAGAGCTTGACTTTTCTGCCAAGTTAAAATTGAAATAGCCATTTGACATACCCAGCTGGTAACATTCCCTGCAAGAATGAGTAATGTCCAGGCAGGAAGTCAGCTATGATGTCCAGGCTTGTTTGCAACTGCCAATGATTTAATCGAAACACAGCTGCAGCATTTAAAACACAATAAAGCTTAGCCTTTTCCAATATTTTCACACCCTTTGTCCCATCCAATTCTTAAGTCAACCACCTGAGACTGTTAATGAAGTTAATTAGCTCACATAGGTTGGGTTATACTCTGGTAACCAACAACCTCTGAAAGTCAGTGACTTCAGAAAATAAGTTAATTCCTAGGCCATACAATTTTTTGTGCACTAAAATTCTAGGTGACTTCTCAATTCAGATGTTTTGTGAATTATAACTCTACTGTCTCATCACATGGCCTCTAGGCTAGCCATGAGGAAGACAGCGAGTTTCCATTAGAAGCTGACATAATCTGCTCGGTATAAAAATGTAGCATGGCCTTATGGACCAGTTTATGGGCCCAGCTTCCACTTAGATGAGTAGGCTTTGACTCCTACTTGATTATCACTCTTGAGTAAAATGGGAATAATATTTGCCTTACATTCATTGAGACAATTATTAAAGTGCCTTTTAAGATTTTTATAATGCTAAGTAAATTGTTCGCATTAAGTGATTAAGATAGCCTCATTGGGGCTATTGTGATGGTCCATTTCTTATACGATCATAGCTAGACTACAGTCCTCAGTTATTCAATGAAACAGTAATCTCAGTGTGCTGTGAAGGTTCTTCTATAGACTGTTGGTATTTATTGTCTATACTCAGTAAACTTAAAGTAAAATTCATCTTTGGTATTCTCGGGGAAACTGATTCAATCTGTTTAAATGACACAAGAACTGAGGCTTCCTTGAGGAAGAAGAAATTCCACCTATGAACAGCAATTTTATGTTATGCTGTAATGTTCCAGCATCTTCTTCCTGAGGACTTCCCTGTGGATTTCAGGAAGGCCTTGCGAGCCCAACACAATAATAAAGGAAATTCTTTGAAATATATTATATATAATTATTTATAAAGTTAAATTATATATATTATATATTAACATGTTATCTATATTTATGTATCTCTAGATAGATATGGGTCATCTTTGCTCTGTTTATCTAATTGAACATTGACTGACTGATACAGGAAATGTTATATTAACACCTAATGGATAATTGTAGACATTTCAATAACATTACTTTAAGGATATAGAATTCAGAGCTTACTGAAAACATATAGAAAATATTTTTTCCTAAAATATTGAGTAATATGGCTAAGACTGCAATGATTTATATAATTTGACTCCTACCCTATGAGAATTGTAAATGCATTGAAACCAGATATCTGTCAAAGCAACTGCATGATAATAAGTGCCATAGAAGTGAGAAGGAAGGAAAAGTAGTCATATTTTTAACAAAAATATTTTCCACAAACTCAGCTAGGATATTTGCATATTTGTTCATATTTAAGATACAACCATCTCATGATCTATGCAATTACCAATTTTGAAATGTGAATTGGAAAACCAGATTAGTTGTGGCATTTTTGGCATGTTACACAGGAGAAGACAATACCAACACTCGAACTCAGGTGTTTCCTACTCCAAAGAACACCCCTAACTGTATGCAGTGGAGATTCAGCGGTCAAATGAGGAGGAGAAGGAGGGACAAGATATGTGTTAAACCTATGAATAAACAGACCCCCTCCACCCAAAGGGTTTTTCATTTGCTCCTATTTCCATATGTAGAAAGAATCGTCATTCTCTATCCATATATCCTGAAGGAAACCAACAGAAATTGTCAGGTATTGTGCGAATTTTATGACCACCTCTCATCCTTTTATATCTGTTTTTTATTTTTTTAAGCTGACCCATTTGAGTACGGAGTAGCCTCAGTGTGATTGAACAAACTGAACGAGGAATTGTGTTATTCAGCTTTTCATCTCCGTGACCAATACCCCTGACACGAACAACTTAAAGGAGGAAAAGTTCATTTGGGACTCACTACTTGGTAGATTCAGTTCGTGGTCTGCTGACTCCATTGCTCTGGGCCTGAGATGAGGCAGAACATCATGGGAAGAGGGTGACAGAAGAGTTTGTCAGCTCAGGGCTTCCAGGAAGTAGAGCAAGAAGAGAGAGGAGCAGAGAGGGAAAGAGTGAAAGAAGGAAAGAGGGAGAGTGAAAAGAAAGAAAAGGAAAAAAGAAAGAAAAAAGAAAGGAAGGAAGGAAGGAAGGAAGGAAGGAAGGAAGGAAGGAAGGAAGGAAGGAAGGAAGGAAGATACAGGAAGCCAGGGACAAGATATACTCCCTAAGATCAAGATCACACTTCCAGTGACCTATCTATCTCCTTAGCTGTGCCCCACCTGCTTAGAGTTACCACTAGGTAGTCCATTCAAATTAATCCATCAAGTGAATTAATTCACTGATGAGGTGACAGCTGTCATAATGTGATCATTTCACCTCTTAACATTTCCAGGAGTGTCTCACACATGAGCTTTTAAAGATTTAAAATTCAAACCACATCAGGTATAATATTTTTATTTTGGATTCTCTTAACTCAAACTAATTGTAGTGCCAGCTGTGTTCCATTCTATATAACTTTGGACAAGAGATTATACAGGGCTCTTAAATTTTCACCTGTGAAACAGGTGGTTTACTTGACCTTTAAATCACTTTCTGAGTCTAATATTCACTCATTATCTCAATAAACATCTCTTTTAAAATTGTTATGTGCCAGAAGACCAACTTGCTCTGTGGATGTAATGACCAACAATATTGAGGATGTGTTAAGATACAACAGGGAAGATGTGAACATGGATTATATTCATAATTAATTTCAAATAATATTTCTCTATATATACCTGATCACTTAGCATATTATCTCACATGTGTTAGGAGTCATTGGAAAACCAAGTGTCTTCTCTCTTGCTTCCTTCCTCCTCCTTCTTGTTTGCAAGAAGGCCTTCACATGAATTCAGGGATGATGTCTTACCTGTCTAAAAGGCAATAGATGGGATTCTTTGCCAAGCTCTGCTCTCTATATCACCCTTTCATCCTTCATCATCTCTTAGCGACAGATTCACAATCCTCAATAGTTCCAGAAACCAAAAACATGGTTATTATTTACACTTAGTTTTTTTCCCACCTACTCTGAAAAGAGAATGGTTTGTGGTCAAACACAAGGAAAACAAAAAATTTGCATGTTCTTCCTGTCTCCTTAGATGGTAAGATTTACAATAGCAGAAGGCAGTGGGGTAGGAGCCCTGCATAGAAACATAGCAGTCTGGTTTCTACGTTAAAGGAAATGATTTAAGGACAAGTGATCTGTGAGTAGGAAGTTCTATTTGCACATCAGGCATCATTATTGCTGTGTTTGTTTTTGCCACGTCTAGTATACTGCTTGAGAAATTCATTTAACTCCTCAGTTTACTTTCTCCTTGAACTTTAACTACTGCTGTTTACTTAGAAACAAAATTATCAATTATTGTTTTTGGTAAGCACATTATATCCAATACTAATTGACAGTAGGTATTATCTATAAGCATTAAAAAGAAGGGAACATGTAAGAAATATGATACTAGGAATTGTGCACACCAATGTGACACAATGTATTAAATAAGAGGATTAAAAGGATAATATTTGTTATTATTGTTATTTCAATTTCATTCTCATCCTTATAAGAAAAATCATGGCTTTAACTTCGTGTTTTGTAGTGTTGTTTGTCCTATGAAGTAGATTCCAATCACTATCCCAAGGAGGCAACTGTGCTTCCCCTCACCACCTCTGGAAGCAGTTTGGAGATTATCACCTCCTCCATCCTCTCCAAAGTCTCATTTGAACAAGAGAAAACAACCTTTCCCAGGAGTTCCCTCAGTCATCTTTCTGTTGTGCTCAGTGCTGAAATCCTGCCACCACCAGTCATTGGCTCAGGAGGAAGAGTATCACGGCTATTCACACTCCATCATAAATCACACCTTGATTAGGGGAGAAACCAAGCTCCCCAGAACCCAGCCTTAGCTGGTATCTAAGCACTGGACTCCAGTAACAAGGACACAAGGAAGGCTGGGAAGGTCATTGCAGGTGTCAGCAATGCTCTTCTGCTCCCCACCCTTTCCCAGGGGTCTCAGATCTTTCCTCTACCCATTAATTAGGTCATTGTGTATTCCCATCAATTTGAATTCTCCAGCATGGTTTGAAAAAGAATAAATTAACAGATCAAATAGGAAATATCCTGGACATGTGTATATGACTACCACATATCAATATATATAGGAACATATGTAAATTGAATATGTGTAAATAATAAATATATTATTTATAAATACTTAAATAGTACATATTAGATGTGATAAATGAATAGCCTATATTATAGAAGAATTAGTTCAAAAATAATAATAAATCTTCTGAAGGTATATATATTAATTTTGAATTAGAGTACATATATGTAACATAAATGTTAATAATTTCACACATAAATACACACTCATACATATGGTTGTTGTGTGATGAAGGAAAGATACATTTTTTGTTTTAATCAAGTCTAGTCAATTCTGGTAGTGGTACACTTTTTCTCTTTGCATCTTATTACAATTTACAAACAATTTCTCTGATAGCTGGAAAAATAAAGAAAAGGAAAAAAAAACTCCTTTTAAGGTTTTCTCATTAAATTTTATCACCCATTACTGCCTTTGTTTTTTAGTGCTTTCATCAATTCTACACCATTCAATACCATCCATCCACTGATTTCTTTACCATCAGGTTTACAGTCTTCCTTTCCGCCCATAACTTCTGTTAATGTTATTGGTGATCTTCACCATAGCAATGATTAGATAATCCAATAATCTGGGCTATCTTTTTCTTGGCATTTCAGCTCTAATAACCTTGTCCCTCCCCTCTTATTTTCTGATACCCACACCTGTAGGTCTTACACTTGATCTCTCTTGTCCCACCTATGACTGTTAAGCTTCTAAGATAGGGATTGTAAGTTCCTGGTTATTTAATAATCATATTGTTTTATATTAGAAACCACAGTTTCCAAATAAATTTATTTTCTCTTTTCTGAAAAAAAATTTTCACATATTTGTCTTTCTCTTAAAATCTTTAGCATTTCCCAAGCCCAAACACAATATAAAATGTTGCATAATTCCTATAACATAAGACTTCATCTTCCACCATGAAGATTCTGCCCACCTGCATGTGAACTCATGCTGTCCGCCTTCCATCTTGTTAAAGACATACTCTTTCTATTCTCTAATGTCAGCTTTTCCATACTCACATACTTACTTTATGTTCAAAACTATCCATTATCATCTTTCTATTCTAGAAAGATGATATCTTTCATCTCCTCTACCCCCGCCCATTGGTAAATTCTCTCCTTTGCTTAGCACTTCAGTCAGCCTGGGTAGTGTGTGTGATGGTGAATTTCACCCTCTTATCTGGATCCATGAGCCTTTGGCTGCTTTGCTTTGCCAGGAGACTTGCCACATTGCCTATCCATTATTGTCTCTGAGCATGGAAATAATCTAATGACACTTCAGGAAGTTCCTTGAGATTCAGACATAAACACATATTCCTCCTCCATTACACAGCAGATATCTGAGCCCCTCATTAGATTCAGATTTTGATAACTCAGCCACTATATCAAAACAGGTTTCTTTTCTGATGTCTGACTTCCCCTGAACTCCCAAATGACAAACGATAGTCCAACTTAAGGACAATAGAAACTTTATTGATTTTACTTCCTACCCTCAACCTTTTAGAACCAGATAATCTCTCAGGGGCCAAAGGTATAGGTAGTTAATCAAATAGTCCCTTGACCTCTTCATTTCCAGATCAAGATATTCTACAAAATGGGGACAAAGATCCATAAGTAAGATCCAACTTCAGTGGTTATAATATATGCTAGAGCAGCACATATCAATTCCACATCTTGCCATTCCAAAGTCCCCGTCTTAGCTCAGCCTCAGATAACCCACTGGATTTCTCTTGTGGCCTAGTTGCTTTGGGATGATGCAGTAACATCTTTTGGTATTACATCAGTTTCTTCAAATTATTGCTAGGAAAATTGTTGTGGGTAAAAGACAAGCAATAGTTCAAGCTAATAAATTAAGCCCTGATGAAGACCTCAGATGGTGATCCTAACAGAGGCTAGTCAGGAAGAAAAGGAAAACAGCACATGTAGTATATACTAAATCTAATAGAAAGTTAATATACTATTGTTCAGAATGGAAGAAAGCTGATGAAATTTCCACATATCCCATATCTGGATGCTCTATTAAGGGGTTCTTTGCTGGCAGGTGGGACACTCAGCAGTAATAGCTGGATCAGCCTTGGGGAACAGTAGCCCATGCCATTAGGCCAAGGTGGAGCCTCCATCCCAGATACTGAAGTATTTGCTGCAGGATTTTACCAATCAAACTTAAGTGCAGGGGTCACCTACAATCCATTGGGCTAGTCACCTATTTCTTTCCTTACTGCAATGAACAATGTCAAGTTTACAACAGTGCATGTATCAAAGATCTACGTATCTTTGTCCCCACTCCCTTTGTGTTACATCCTGCTTCTTCTCCAGACCATATTGGGTATGATATTTTACTTTTTCTTAGAGAACTCTGACAAACCTGACAACCTACACACCACAGCCCAGGAGTCTTTGTACATCCTTCATCAGGCCACTCCTCCATGCTTACAAGCCGAGCAGCAAGACACAGCACCTATACAGCTGCCTGCACTCCCCTTGAAAGGGGCTGTCTTTACCTTTGTCCTCAGAGCTCTCCTGAGCAGGGATATGTTGCAGCAGAGATACATTTTTGGCTTGTGTCAAAGTCACCAATCAAGGCTCTTTCAGATTATTGCAAGGAACCCTCTATGGGACCACAAATAATAGGTGTCTGTGAAACAAAGGTACTTAGAATAAGCCTCAGGGCCATCCGCTCAATTCCATTTTCAAAGACACTATTTCCATACAAAAGATGGTGCTGTGCTGTCCCAGCCTCATGACTAGGTTATCCTGAAAATGCCAGGCTTTTGAAGATAGCCGCAGTTGCACAAACACTTAATGTCCCATTATCAAGCACACTGTTTCCACCAGAGCCTGTTAGCATGACATGGGCTGCTATTCAAGTGCTGGATGTCAGATGCTTAGAGTCTATTTTGCAAAGTATCCTTGATGCTTGGGACAGTCTGAACAAGGCATCTTTTACTACCAGACATATCTGTAGCACCAGGAGATCTTCTGAGCCTTTCTCCTGAGCTTTAGGGCAGCTGTCATTGGCATTTTGGTCTACTGAAGATCCATATTGCTCCAGGATTCACTCAGCGAATGCTGCCTTCTGTTTCCCTTTAAGCAGGTCAGGCAGTATCCACATTGTAACACAGGTTGCCTCCAAAACCCTAACTGGTTCAACAGGTAATTTGCCTCTCAAAGGTAGAAGATATAAGTGGAATAATTTTTTCCTCATTTTGAGAAACAGCCTGGCATGACTCAGACTGTCAGATCTCTAAAACCATTATATTAATCTTTGTCTTCCTTTTCTCCCACTTCTGGAACATGCATTTTACTAGGGAACCCAGATAACTTGTCAGATCCTGTTTGCCCAACCTGTGTGATAGAGTGTGTAACGTGGAGAAAATCAGAACTCGGCCGACCATATTGTGACCATGAGAAGAACTCCATGAACATGTGTAATGAGGCTTTCACTGGCAGGATGCCTTGCATCCAAAAGTGATGAGCTTTTGTTTGCTCATCACTTGGTGGGGATTGAAAACGTGCATTCATGAGATCATTAGCAACATATCAAGGGCCTGAAGCCATGTTTCACGAATCCCAGGAAAAAACATCACAGCCAACAGAGCAGCTGAGGCTAGAATAACAGTACCTGCTGTGATTCCCCTAGCAATGACCAAGTGGGTAAATTGCATCCTGGTATATGAGAGGACCACAAGGCCTGCATCCTTTATGCCTTTGAAAATCGCACCAAATTCGGCAAATTGTTCCGGGATGCAGTATCAGTAACAACATCACTCTAACTTACTGTTTTGTTCAGGGCTGGGGGATCAATTTTAAGGACTTAAACCTGGCCATCCTGCTATGTGAACATCCTGCAAAATGCATGGGAGGATTGTAAAGGTTCTTGAAGCTCTAATTATATGTATCACAATTTTATACTGGGAGCCAGGAAAATAGCCACAAGTGGGTGTGCAGATCTACTGGACCTACTGGACAAACCTAAGATAGGTATAAATATCCATAGGTTATCCACTCCAATAACAAGACCCAATGGTATTTGAGAACTTCTGGTATCAGTGTCAGCCAGACCCCTTGTTCACCAGCCTTTAAATATCTAGATAGTGTTTTACCCATAGAACAGAGTTACTCTGTTAAATTTCTAAGACAGACAGATTTGGAGGAAGGGGTGTATTGATAGGTGCACATTTTTTGCCCTTTAATTGGGGTTGACATGTGGGGTCCTTCCTCAAAGGAAATGGACCTTCCTTTAGTCACTGGGCTCTGGATTTGAGGACTATCGCATGTGTAGCATAGGCGAGGAACTGCAGTTTTTCACTGGGGTTGAAATTAGGTTTCTCCTAGCAGCTCTTAGTTATTTTTGTTCATCTCTACAGTTTCAGCAACATTCTTGTCCGTTTCCCATCTTTCTTACTCCTGGAAACTGAGTCCTGAAGACCAAATTAGACTTATGCAGGTAATGGGGTGTGGAAAGGAGAAAAAAGAGAGCTAGAAAGAGGAAGAGCTTAGGCAGAGAATTAAATGAATGCATGGTGTTTTCATCAGCGTTTCTCAGCTGTGATCAAAAGACCCCAAAAAGAAACAATTTTAGAGAAGGAAAATTTTATTTGGGGCTCCTGGTTTCAGAGGTCTCAGTCCATACACAGCTGACTCCATTGTTCTGCACCCAAGGTGTGGCAGAACATCATGGTGGAAAGGTGTGGCAGGGAAGTCAGCTGGGAACATTGCACCAGGAAGCAGAGAAAGAATAAGTTTTGCTTACCAAGGGCCAATATGTATTCCATAGGCTGGGCCCCAGCATCCCCCCTCCTCCAACCATACCATACCCACCTACATTTACCATGCAGTTAAGACCTGTCAGAGGATTAATGCACCGATTAGGATAAGACTTTCATAACTCAATCATTTTGTCACTAAAACTTCTTGCATTGTCTCACACATGAACTTTTGGGGGACACATCATCTCTCAGCCACAATAAATGGTGAATTTTATGCATTTATGTTGTTGGGCTTTGGTTTTTAATAATATTTGGAGACATAAAGAAATCACAGGAGTGCATCTGTGCACAGAAAAGGGGACTCAGCTCTAATATGTAGTCTGGCAGCTACAACTTCAGCAGCAACATGGAGCAGGTTCTACAAAGTTTTCTCAGTTGTGGATTTGTCTGGGCTCAAATGTGTTTCTAAGCATGGGAGAAAGCAATTTTGAGACAACACAGTGGAACTGAGTATCCTGCTAAGTTGCTAACTATCCTGTGGGGGGGGGGGAAGCTTTCGCTGATAGGATAAACTTGATTAAAGAAAAGTAAGCAGTTCAAAGTGAGGCTCATTGCTGCTCAGAACTTTAACATGCAAAAGTGCTTGTGAACCCTCAAAAAGAGCTGCTCTAAGCAACACCCCTGCAAACTTAGCTTACAACTTTCCATCTTTGAATTTTATTCAGAGCCACTGTTTACAGATTTCACTGTACCATTGTTCTGAGGACTGGTTTGGAAGACCGTGGCCATGTGTCAGCATGGATGAGGCTTCAGGGCAGAATTGGGCAGCTGGGTTTTTCCACAGGTGAGGTGAACCAGCCAGACCCGGTGAAGCCAGATTACCTTTCCTGCACAACCATCCTACAGAACCGCATGACGGAGTTCTGCTTCTTCTTGAAGATATTCCTGCTGTCTGGGCTACACTGATGATTCAGTCCTCAGTCTGAATAGCCACATACATAATTATGCCACATACATAATTTTGTACTTTATTCAATCATTTGTTGTTGCTTTATAGAGTCTCCTGTCTTTTCCTTTAGATGGACTGGAGTTTTGTCTTTTGAAGCTCTGCATATTGTCTTTGCTGGCCAGATATAAATGATAGTATACAGCTCTCATTTATAAAGTGAATTTTCAAATAAATATTGTTGGCAGCATGCAGATAAATGGTTTCAGCTGCATTGCTCATTTTCTCTGTCATCCTTAACTTGTGATTTTTTTTTCTTTTGAAATCTGTTTTTGTCCCTAGAGTTCTTTGAGTGTCTCAGTAGTATTCTTTCCCAGGCTGGTAATACCCATGTGGTGGTTTGTTTAAACATCTAGCAGTTTTACTAGCACAGTGGCAAAGTTCTTTCATTTCCAAAAATATCACCCTAGGGGATTATCACAGGCTTGCGTTCTCATCATTAGATTCTTTCAGTTAGAATTCAAATCCAGAGGGTGCCTTCCCCTGAGCAGGGACCTGGGTGGAGGCAATCCCATTGAGACCATTCTAATGACAACAAGGGCATGTTTTTGAGAAACTCTATTTCAGCTTCCCTGAGTGGTTATATCTGCAGGTCCTCTCCCACAACTGCAGGCTGCACTTATGTGATGCTCTGTGTTCATGGACCCTGAACTCTGGCAGACCTGACTGCAATCCTGACCTCTTCATTTACTGGCTAGGTGACCTTGACATGGTGCTTAGCCTCTCTGAGCCTCATTGTTCTAATCTTCTCCAAATGAGAAGGACTGAGTGTAATCTAACAGGATTGCCATGCATACTTAGTTTGTATTCTTCGAAGAACAGTGTGTTCTGCATGTATTGAATAAGTCCATGGAAAACTCTGTACTAACCTAGAATAAATACCTGAGGAAGGTTGGCAATGTGGATTATTGCTACCATTGTTTAGAGAATCTATATAAAGAAAACCTTCCTACACCTAATAAAATGTTTATAGCTGTAGATAATGATTACTGTGCTCATTGTAAAATTGAACAATAAAAAATAAAAATCCAGTAATTGACATGAGAATGAAGCATGGACATGATGAGATAGAAAGTGACTGCTGAAATTAGCCTGGACTTTGAAAAAGCAAAGAAATGTAGTTTTGCTTTAGAATGAATTAAACAAAACAGAAGGTTTTGTTTAGGACTTATATGTAGCATGATATTTGTGAAGTGTAAACAGACCTCAACACACACACACACACACACACACACACACACACACACTGGCTTGGCAGGTGCAAGCTGATGGCAAGGTTGGGGTGAGGGCTACTGGCTTGGAGACTCTGTTGGCAGCTCTGGCTAAAGAGATACACTGAGCCTGGCTCACCCAGGTTTGCATGCCCTCATGATGGTACAGCATACTGAGAAGAAAGGAAAGAGATAATAGGGCAGTGGAGGAATCATGAATCCCACTTCCTTAACTCCCAGAGACACCTGGGGCAAGCCAATCTCCCTCCACAGGCCTATTCCCTCAAGGACAGAAAAGCAGGTCACACTGATGAGAGTAAACAAATGAAGACTATGGTAGCCAGCACTCTCTGAGGACCTGCTAAGCAGCATGCAATTTTCTTTTCTTGCTTCAGATTCTTTGCAAGAACCCTGCAAAGTGTTGCCACCCTCATTTTTATAGATAAGGAAACAGGTTCAGTAAATTCATACATGCTTCTAGGTTCACACAGCTGGTCTTCATTAATTAATCTATTTAAATTGACCCAAATTTTATACATTTTATTATGCACATGCTTTGAAATTGCATTCATTGTGGAATTGCTAAATCAACCTAATTTACATATGCATTACCATGCATATTTAACTTTTTGGGGGGGTAAGAATACTTAAAATCTACATTCTTAGCAAATTTTAAGAAGGCAATACATTGCCACTAACTGTAATCCCCATGTTATACAATGAGTCTCTTGAGCTTGTTCTTCCTGTCTAAATGGAATTGTGCAGGCTTTGGCTAGCACAGCTCATCTAGATGGGACCTGCATGTGGTTTTATTGCATCTTAAAATTCATGTTCCTCCTTTGGACCACAAACCTATAAGAATTTTGGCAAATGTAGGAAGCCAGAAGAAGACATATGACTCAGTTGAAGTATGCCAGAAAACAAAACCAGCACATCACAAAGGGTAGAATTCAAGAGCAAAATCTTTCTTTCCTGGTTTCCTTTGCGGCCTCCTTCTGCTTCCTAACCTCCACCTGAGGCTGCTGTGACCTCCCCAAGGAGGGACTGTCCAGATCACTACCCTGCTCTAAAATTTCTCCATTGCTTACGAGGGAATCAGGGGTTCCTGAGATTACGATTTAGTACCCTCTTTCCATGATGTAATCCCACACCTTACCACCAGCAACTCACAAGGACCCACAGGTAAACCTTCCATTCTGCCCTGCTCCTCCCGCACGCCTGCTTGAACACTTGACTGATGACCATACCCGACTTCTCCCAGGCTTTTACTGCAGCCTCTCTCACATGCACCACCCTTTACATACACGCCCCTCTTCCACAAGCTTTGAGCTTCGGATTCTAATCAAAAGGTCCCTGCTAGTTCTTCTCTGTAAGAAGAGAAAGAATCTCCTGCTTCAAGCAGCTTGTAGGCTTGAACGGCAGAAAAACTGCTGGAAGCATCACAGAAACCCAGCAGGGTGGAAGATGTATCGATGAATTTTATTATGTTGTTGAATAACTCAAAGAGCAGTTAGTTACAGCATATTGCTTATGAGGGTGATGCATGATGATATATAAACTGCTGTTAATTACTTTCATAAATCTATTAATTCATGTATGTTTTTACTACATCAACTGTATTAGTGTATTTGTGTTTATGTAGCTTTATAGCTCATAGACATGAATAATATATGATTTTAATTTCAACCTTGTTTGAGTGCTAAGACAATACTTCTCTAGGGAACATATCACAAAGGAATGACTCTCATATATGAAGAAATTTTATATTTAATTTTTAAAGATCATTATTGTACTTGATGCTTGAAATATTGCTTGGAAACATGATAGTGCAAAAAAATAAAGCTCAGAGGTGTGATTTTCCTTAAGCTACACAGCTTCCAAGAAGACATGACATCCAAGTATTTGAAAAAGAGTCCCATTCCTTTTTCCATAGGTCATAACATTTTTTAAAAGACAAGATGGATGATTCAAAGTGCAAAGCTTTGAGTGTTTTTCAGCCTCCTCCTGAGAAGTTAAGAGATGAGGAATAGAATTCCCCCTTGCCTGCTGAATTTTGAGTTTATTTTCTTTATTGATATAAAAAAGAATTCTTCTTTACTGATTGCCTTTATTTTCTTTGAAAGTCCATTCTATATTTAGCAGACTTTTTTCCTTGATAACTCTGACATGTGGCTTTGATAGTAGTCTTGGTTATATTTATATTCTAAAAGCCAAATTTATCAGCAACTGCAAATAACGTCACCATCATCATCACTCACAATATTATTTTCACCAAGTGTAAAATATAAGCAGTGGTTTGGCTGAAGCATATTGATCGTATTTCTTTGGAAAATCATGAAACTTCCTCTGAGATACACTATTTGTCATATCTGTATTTTTAGCCAAGAATAATGAATAACTGATAAAATGAAATATGGTGGGACATAATTGGCAAATGGAGAGCATTTTGCAGAAATCACTCAAAGTATTTTGAATTTCATTTCTAGACATGGTTTATTTAACACTAGCTCTGCGCTCAGAGTCATGCACAAAAGATTGATGATCTTTTAGAGCAATTCCTAAGTGTAATATTATGTCTTAAAGAATTATGCCACTCTCTTTAAGGGTGCTGAGAAAGATGTTAGGAGACATCAATAACAATTCAGGAATTACCAACCATCTGCATTTTGTAAATCAAGTAGACATGGGTTTCCCCATGCACCCCCTAAAGGAATTACATGATCTTGAAAGACATTTACTAAAGTATTTGTAGAACTGTACCGTTTGTTATGGAAAGGTAATGAATTTGAGAATATCCATACATGTTCCAAGAAGAATGAAATTGAATGATAGAAGGATCCACATGGGGATAGTTTATAAGCGTGGTGTTGGCATCCATGTTTCAGTTGTTGTTTCCTGAAGCATCGTTTTTACTCCCTACAGGGAAGTCACAAGTGCTCTGTCTAGTGAGCATTGTTCCCAATAGTTCTCCTGTGTCCTGAACATTTTTATGAGGCTCTCCCGGTGTGTATGCCGCCTCCAGGAAAGAATTCTTCCATTGAGAAGCTTCAGGGGTTGATATTTGTCCTCTGACTTTCTAGTTTTCTACTCAACCTTCTAACTTTCTTCCTTTCCTCCTTCCTTCCTTCCTTCCTTTATTCCCTGTGCTTTCTTTATTCTCTCTTCAGACCAGGTGATATTGTATAACTTAGAATAGGAAAGTTTGATAGGAGTCCCAGTTCTGGGATCATTAGCTTTGAAGCTTCAGACATTCCTTAGCATCTCTCTCAGCTTTGTCATCTACAAAATGGAGATCATAATATAGCTTAGAAGCATTGTTTAGAAAAATGATGCAGAATAAGCCCTCATCTTAAGTCAGCCATTGATAGTAAGCCTCTTATCCCTTCTGAAACAGAGAATATTCTTTTCAAACATGGAAAAATATATATAATTCTGGTCTTAGTTGCTTTTAGAGTTATCAAAATGGAAAGGAAACTAACATTATGTTCAAAGATTACATTTTTTTGTAGGGATACAGCTTAGTTCAGTGTATTAGATTAGAAGTATTTGTGAATCTTGATTTTTTAAAAAAAATGGATCTGTGCACAAACCATTTGGCCCACTTGAGATGCTTTTTCTAACTTTGGGAATTTTAACAATAACACTCATTTATCAAGGTCACTGTAGAATGCCAAGTGAGGTAATGTATGTAACTATATAGCTTTTAAGTATAGAAAAGGGGTTATTTTAAAAATTTAGCTGTTAATGTCCCAATTACCAGAAGCCAAATGGATTTCATTTGTCTTCTTTATATCTGTTTCTAGAAAAAGCGGAGACATCATCCTTACCTTCCCAAGCACTTAATTCAATATGGTGCCTTCCCTTGATGAATTGCACTTAAAACCTCAAGGATAGTGCTTAGAGGAGACCAACCCATAATTCAGGAGTCAAGAATATTTGCCAATCTGTCTCCTAGCTACTGTGGAGAACAGAGTGGAGACCTTAATGGAATATTCCTTCAAGGAATGAAAAAACTCTATTGGGAGACACAATCACTACCCACCCCATACACACACAGACACACACAGTAAAATGAAGTAGAATAAGGTATGTACTTATTTAAATCAAGGTTAGAGTTAGGTGCTACAGGAACTCAGAAAAAAAATAACTATCCACAGGATACAGGGCTTATAAATAAGCTCAGGCCAATGAGTTTGGATCCAGTGGAAGTGGAAAGGAGACCAGCAGCCAGCAGCCAGATGTTAACCAGCTTTCTGACACTGGAACAAATAACTGAGAAAAACAACTTGGAAGAGTAAAGATTAATTTTGACTCAGGGTTGCAGAGGTTTTAGTCCATGGTCAGTGAACTCCATTGCTTTGGGACTGAAGTAAGGGAAAGCATCATGGTAGAAAGATGCTCAGCTTAGGCAGCCAAGATGCAGGACAGGGTGGGGAGAGAAAGGGGTCAGAGACAAAATAAAGTCCCTATGGACATTCCTTAAGTGGCATACCATGTCCCATGTCCTATAGTTCCTACCACCTCCCAGGAGTCCATTCAGCTATCAGTGAATTAATCCACTGATGAGGTCAGAGCTGTCCCAATCTAATCAAACTCAGAAGCATCACCTATGGACATCACTGCATTGGAGACCAAGCCTTCAGCACATGAGACCTTGGGGTACACTACTTATCCAAATCATAACAAACAGTGGTAAGTAAACTGTAACGAAAATGTTGAAAGGAGGTAATTCAGAGAAAAGATAATATATAAAAAAGAAAATTTTGTTTGAATTAGAATTTATGTTATTGAAAAGACCCCAGAATGAACACCAAAATGAGATCGAAATGGGTCCCAACATTATCGACATGACAAATTTTAAAGCCAGGGGTGATATTATCAAAACTGTGCTTTATAAAGGTCCTTATTTTTATCAAGTTCCATCATGACCTTTGGAGCTGTTAGGGACACTGGAGAATTAGTTTTCCTGGTGTCATGTGCGTACATGTATCTCCCACCAGCCTCAGTCCAGTGGGGAAGGCCAGGACCTCAGAGCCCCTCCTTCTCCAGTCTCCATCTGCACCCAGAACGTTTCCCCTCTCCCAATCCTGTCCTGGCTTCTCTCTACGCCATCCACCAAGTGTGTCCTTAGCCACCTCCCAGGCTTCGCAGCTCCTCAGTGCCCTGCAATTTCTTCTCAGGTGCTCAGGAGAGATTCCAGGACCCATCCTCCTTGTCTTCCTCAGACTGTCCCCGACACTATACAGGAGCACATGCCACGTGACAAGTACAGTACTTATTTGTTTGCATCCCCTAAAGTACTGTGAGGTTCTGGGTGAAATGGTCCACTTTTTGTCCATTTTTAAAAGTCCATTTTATTACCATTTGACAAAAACTAAAAGTTATAGGACATACTGTGATTGACACTTAAACACTAGAAAATCTAGTTTGAAATGACTCCTAAGATGCTCCAGTAAGGTGGAATATATTCATAAAGTTGGTAGGCTCAGTCCATGTTTTTTCTTTTGTATAATTTTCTTCTATATTTATCTATTCATTAAATATATATTAAATGAGAAAAAGTCAAATTATGTGAAATAATATCTGAGATGTATATCAAGAGGCTCAGGTTCCGGTCCTGGTTTTTCCTCTAAATAGATCTATGAACTTAGACAAGTAATTTAAAATTTCTAGGCCTGAGTTCCTGGCAACAACTGGAGGCATTGATTGCATGGTCTCTAAGATTTCCTTTTAGTTCCAACATGCTGTAAAGTCCACCGTACTTAGCATAGTAAAGGATTATGATGACTACCAGATGAACATAAAACCTTTTCAAATTTGGATAAACATAATAATCTCCCCTTCCTGCATAGCAAACTAAGGACCAGCTGACACTTGGAAGCTGAGTAAATATTAAAACACAAACTCCATAATATATTTTATATTCCTCAATGAAAACTGCAGCCTGTACTTGAGAATAGATTCTTACTGACTGTCCTGTGAATGGACACTGCAGAGGACTGGAAGAAGCTTATGACGTCATGGCAGGAATAGATGTGGAAAGGCTCGCAGCTTGTGTGTGGGTATGCCTGGTTAGGGAAAGCCAGAGGCCGGAGCACACTCGGACTTTAACTCTGATCCCAGCACAACCCATGACTGCACAGCTCTCACACACACACACCAGTGTCCCCTTCCATGCAGCAGATGGTAGTGAGCGCAGAGCAGCAAGAAGACAGAACTAACACGCCTACCATTGCCCAGAGAAGTGGAAAGATTGGGAAAAATTGCTATTACAAGGCAAAAAGAAAAAAGAAAGCACACGGTGAAGAACACCCTCCCCCAACACCATTGCAAACACACATGTGCGCACACACGGTGTCTGTTTTACAGTGTGCATGCAATATGACTAATTTCTATCAGAAACTGTAAAAAAAAAAAATGTGTTGTTCTCTGGAACCAACTCTGGAACCAAGAATCCAAAGATGACATTAAGAATTAAAGACGTGCACTTGCCACTTGGAACATTAATCTTCTGCTGTAGTGTAATGGGGAGCTGCTTCAGAAAACACTCTAAGTCCGAATTCAAATCAAAGAGAGCTTTATTTACCTGGCCAGGGACTGTCACCCATCCATAGAGACTGAAGCTCTGTGGAACCTGTATCCTGGAAATTAAAGATTTGAAAACCACAACTCAGCGGCTTTCCTGAGCATCATGCAAGTAAGCCAATCACAGAAATTTAAAAAATAGTAAGTGGCACCTGCGAGCCCTAAGCAGGACTGCACAAGGCTCTGGGTTCAATCTGCTCACCTGCCCCCCACCCAATTTAAAAAAAGAAAGAAAGAAAAAAGACTCTGTGGATTAAAAAGAAAATAATGCTGAACATTGAGAGGGGAATAGTGTAATTCATTACAATATGTCCAGGTGATCAAGGTCCCTTCTTTCTATCTGAAAGAAAGCAGGAGAGTTGACCTAGCCCTCATGCAAGAGTGGCAAAGTGTACTGCTATCTTTCCAAGTGAATGCTAGCTATATCAGATCATCCCTCAGATAAGGTTTGAAAATGTAATGTTTTCCAGGTCAGTGTTAACTGCCATGAGACAATAGGATAGACATATTTCTTCTATACAACTCCAACACAAAATCTATGATTGAAATCATGGCTTCAATACAATCTTTGTTACATTTACGTAAAGTTACTATCTCCAGGCAAAATTTATTTTTTGTACCATATCACTAAATTAAGCAGGGATGTAATAACTAACATCATTGCCACATTCTTGACATTTTTGAGGGTGGCATTAATCTCTGCCACTTTATCCAGGAGGTAATATTCTTGTGATTTACTGTAAATGGAGAATAAGAACAGTTTCACAAGTTTCTGCCTTGTCCTTTATAGTATAATAACTCTTTATCCACAGATGAGGGAAGAAGGTGAAAGTTCTGTCAGCTGCTAAGTATATCCACGGCAATTATAATTTTGGAGGCTGAGGAGTCACCCAGTCATGTGGACCCAGAAACAGAGGTAGGGCAACCAATTATCATGTGCCCTCTATATATCGTAGTTCAAATCCTGTATTCAGTAATCTTCTAAACATGTATGCAGATTTTCTTCCTTTTCCCCAGTGAATGTTTACTTTTGCAAAGAGATGTGTATTGTTTGGGGAAATTCTATTTCTTGCTCACTATTGCTATGGTGACAGGTTATTCCTTGCACAGGTATGCTATTCCTTTCAATCAATAGACTCAGGTTCAATGACTAACTTAGGTCTAGAAACTGTAGAACAGAGAACAGTTTTCTGTGGAGCAGATGACATCAGCCTTCTGCATGCTTGCTTTTAATATTTGTGATTATTAGCAAGACAATATTCTCATTGGCTGCTTCTCTATTTTGCCCCTTAGAGTGTCATCATCAAAATCCCTGGTTGACTTTCTAAATTTTCTGCCTACAGTAATGTTGCAACCAATTTGTTTCTAATAACTGTGCACCACTTGAGCTCCTGTGTTCTGAAATCACCTTGCCCCTTCCTTTGTTAAGACATTTCTGGCATTTTTCCTTCATTTGTTTATAGATCTTATTGTTTTCAAGCCTCCAGGGCCTATTTCCAAAAACACATGAGGGTGATGCCACGCATACTTGCTGGATTTTTTTTTAAAAAGTGCTCCTGTATGAATAAATTCCCCCACACCCAGCCACATATTCTTCTGGACCCTCCAGATCTGTCCCAACCATGTTATGTTCTACTGATTTCTGATGCTGTATTTTGTCTACCTCTTTTGTCTACCCTTGTCTCCTTGTAGGATGTTGACACTAAATATTGTTTTAGAACAATAAACAGATTGAGGAAAGATCTTGAAAGAGCCAAATATCACATTGCTTGGCATTTGCCTTGGGTAAAGCCCTTGCCAGGTCCCTATGCAATGAGACATTATTCTTCTTTGGTAAATATTAGAAACCTTAGTGGGCTTAGGGAAACCACAATTCAACCTTCACAAGCCCATCTGCCCATTTTTTGGTATCCTGGGTCTTAGAGCTCTATTCTTTTCCTCACCACGAGATTAACTTTTCTGTAGAAGATTTTCTGGAGCACCAAATTCAGCCTTCATTCCCAACTCTGAAAAGTTTATGATCCAATCTTGGGTCTGATATCCAGCAAGTCTGTCTTCTCAGTGAAGATGTGTGTGTTTTTAAAGATTGTCATTGAGGCTCAATTGCTTTTGTAACATGCCCAAAGTTAATGGTTGGCTGAACCGAGACTAGAATTTTCTGTCTTCAGAGTTGAATAGACATTGTTAACAGACAGAATCTTAAATTTTTCATTGTACCATAAACTAGTACATCTCCTCACACCTTTAAAGACAATTAAATATAAGAATTAAATAATAATTTTACTGTTAAAGATGTAGTAGGACATCCTCCAAGGTTGATAGTTTTTTTTTAATCCGATTTACCTCCTGCTTTAGTCAGCTTTTTCACTGCTGTGACTTAAAGGATCCAACCAGAACAATTATAGAGGCGGAAATATTTATTTGAGGGTTCACAGTTTCAAAGGTCTCAATCCATAGGCAGCAAGCTTCATTCCTCAGTGCTCAAGGTGAGACAGAACATCATGGCAGAGGGAAGCATCAGAGGAAACATCTCACATTATGATCTAAGAGAGAGTATTCTAGAGATACAGAATATATACCCCAAAGTCACACCCCAATTTCCATCTCCTCCAGCTACACCCTATTATTCTATTACTTCATTTGCCACTCAGTAAATCCTTATCAGGGGATTAAATCATTGATAAGATCAAGACTCTTACAACCCCATCATTTCTCCTCTGAATCTTCTTGCATTGTCTCACATGTAAACTTTTGGGGGATATCTCACCAACCAAACACCTCCTACATATCCTCTAACCATTTAGCAATCTAATCACAGAAACCCATTCCGTATTTGTAATCCAACTTATAATTGTTATAGCCTGTACTTCTTTCAAAACAGATTCTGACACAAGACTTTGATTGCAAATAGACTATTTTGAAGGCATTAGAATAAGGGAATGGGAAGGTAAAGCAAAGAAGAGAAGAATTTCACTCCATTGTGCAAGTAATTCTCTGGCCAACTGGGGCTCAGTCCCACAGAGACTCTGGGGCTGCTAGAAAATTTTCTAGTGTAGGACAGATGCTATATGGAAAATATTGAGCTGAAAGTAAGTGAAACCAAAAATAAAAGGTCCAAAGCTTCAGGGAGCATTCCAAAACTTGGAGTTTAATAAGGATAACTGAAATACGAGCCCATAGGTAAAGGATTAAAATGCAATCAATAATCTATTGATGAGATCTAGGAAGAAAATACATTTTAAAATTCATCATGGTACCAAAAGTAATACAGAAGGTTCTTACCCTGAAAAGTATCAATTTCCTATTCTACCTCTTCCCACTATTGATCTTACTGCCCAGGACCCCCAGCTGTTAACAAATTATGTATTTATTTCTTGCATGGTTACTTATATAAGTTCATGCTGCCTTTAGAAATATTACATTAGCAGCAGCTATTTTGTGTTCCATCACCTCCTACTATTCTTTCCTCCAAATTGTAATAGCAAAATAAAATTGCTTTTTATATTCAATTGCCATTAAAATTCAAATATATTTATTTATTTATTTTTGTGGTGCTGGGTATTCAATCCAGGGCCTTGTGCATATGAGACAAGCACTCTACCAACTGATCTATATTCCCAGCTCTCAAATATATTTAGATATCTGCTAGCATTGTACAAATTCTAAGTAGTATTTTTTAGAATAAGAGTGTTTCTACTCTTCTCAGAGGAAACAGGTTTTGACTCAAGTATTTATTGTTATTGTTGTATTGCTTAAATTGTATTTGTTTGTTTGTTTTCGGACTAGGGACTGAACCCAGGCCTTGGGCATGCTAGGTAAATGCTCCACCACTGAGTTTCAGCATTCCCAGTCCTGACCCAACCCTTTTCATACCATAATTTGACTCATTGAATTAGTATATGTGTGTATCGATAAGCCAGTATCCCAGTCTATGTAACTCCAAGTACACTAATAAAAATAAAACCAAAACCAAACAACAACAATGAAAATAAACAGAACAAACAATAATAAAATCAAGGAAAGAAAATTATTCCCAATACCAGTGAAGACTGTCAGGCAGGTATGAGATCTTCTTTTTAATTCTTTGATTTGCATTGAACTCTCCATTGAGCTATTTTGACATTTTAATGCATATGCATCAAGACTCTATTCTTAATCCTGGATATTAACTATAAAGCTATTCTACCCTTCTGAGAAGAATCCTTAGTTATAGTAACAAAAGTGAACATGCTTTATGTACATTCTCAGAGGCCTAAAATACAGGTATTAATACAGAAAGAATGAAAAATCTTGGGAAAAAAAGATGGGATTGGGACCCATGAATACAAGTGCCCACTGCTTCACGGATTAGGCTGAATTTAAAAATCTAGAATGGGCACCTGGTTCCTGCTAAGACTAGAAAAGGACAGCTGGTCAAATTTGGTGTCTTAACAGAGAAAGTTACGAAAATACAAATATTGATATGCACCAGAAATAGGGAAGGAAAATCCCCAGAACTCAGAGATGGGTGTCCTGTGTCATTTCTGGCAGGTGGGGAGGCTTTCTAGAAGCAGAGATGCTTTTGTCCAAGCCTGTAGGAAGAGAGCAATCCTTGAGAATCCTAGTGGCTTTTGTGAGAAAGAAGAATTTTGGGAGCAGAGGTTAATCATTTTGGCCTAATGGTGAGAGAGGGCATTGCAGCTTCAATATACTACAAACAATTCGATATATCTAGAGCAGAGGCAATCAACTTCTTTCTATAAAAGGCCAGATAGTAAATATTATCCACTTTGCCACCCATCAATCTGTGTCAAATGAATTATAGCAGGGAAACAGACATAGAATATATTTAAACAAATGAACATGATTATCTTGTAACACAAGTTCATTAACAAAAACAGGCAGTGGGGAGCAATTTACTAACTCCTGGATTGGACAATAGAGGGCAGAGGAATTTTGAGTAATGGGGTCTGCTGTAGCAAACAGGAGACAGCCTATGAATGGTTTCCAATGGGCATGCTTTATGTGCTCCACGTAAGAACCTCTAGGAGAGGTCATTGAAGACTTCAGTCAAGTTAAGGAGACCATCATATTTGGACAGACCAATCAGGCAATCATTACAAATAAGAATGAGCTGAAGTAAGCAACACTGAGAGATCAAAGATGAGGATGCATATGGGAGTTATTCAAGAAGTGCCTGGTGAGTAGGGAGCAGGAGGAAATTAACAATGGTGCCAGGGTTATGGCTTGGGTAAGTGGGTGAATGGACATGTCACTAAATAAGAACAGGGAGACAAAGGGAAGCCAAATTTAAAGGTGAAAATGTGAGTTGAGCTTCGAATATATTGACCTATAGGTATCCATATTCCTTCCGGTTGGAATCCCCTAGTATGTAAGTTTTTCAAATAAATTACAGTACACCCAACTAAACTTGAATTTCACATAAATAAATATTTTTGTTATAAATATACCTAAAATATTTCATAGGATATACTCATAGCAAGTTAAAATTTTCTATTTGAAATCCCACTTAAACAGGGCTTCTCAGTTAAATATGACAACCCTACAAGTATACAGTTAATGTAGATTTGTAACTAGGAGATAGAGCCATGGATGAGAAATATATGAAGTACCTGTAGTTCATGTAAATCGCTGTTAGCCAGCTTTCTGACTCAGGTCCTGTTAATTAACCTCACCAAATATATGTATAATTTGAAGACTCTATTAGTTGATTTTCATTAGCCTTTTCACTTTTTTTAGATAGTATATGGCTAAAATAATAATTTCTTGAACATATTCCTTTGCTAGTGTTGTACTGTTAGCTATTTAATGTGATCTTAGTGTTCTCTCTCCTATTGAACATTTAGGGAAAAGCAAGTAATTGTTTATATGAAAAAATCTGCTTTTATCAATCCTTTTATAAAAATTAATGGCCATTATTTCTGATATAAAATGTCTATTTTATTAATGCCACTTCCTCTTACTCATAAACTTTGGTCACAGTATGCTGTATTTGGATCATCAATTTTGATTTACACTCAAGTCACACTGAGGGGATATTGATTCCTTTGAACATGTTTGATGCTGAATGCTACAGCTGCCTACAAAACAGCAAAATTATTTTTCCTATTTTTATTCTCAAGGGAACTTCATATTTGAGAAAAGAATCGCATTGAATGGTCATATGTATTTTAAAGTCCAAGTCCAAATAGTCATGAAAGGATGACAAAGAGTTCAATACCCCAGTAAAATGAGGAGAGGTTCTACAACTGTCACACCCTAGAAGGTGGTCATGAAACAATTTGGTTTTATTTTAATAATTTAATAACACTGACACCTGTGACCAGAAGCATTGTTCAGCAGCCAGAATCCCTATCACGATCATCAGGGACAGCCACACTTAACCGATTCCGCTACCAACAACCCAACACAGCTTCTCCTCTTACCATTGTGTCAATGTTATCCTTTCATTTTTTAGGTTTTCTTCACAGATGCTGAGAGTCACTTCCATGATAGTGATATTAAGATTAGCAGCAACCTAGAACATATTTAAGAACAGAAAAGCCAAATTGCCATCTTTCAAGGAGATGAAATTGATGATCTGAAGACATGGAAATTTTGGTGTCTAAAAATAAGTGGATATTCTGTCTAACTAATGGTAACCTGTTATGTTATTGGTGAGCCAGTATGAATCCTGACGTGGGCAGTAAAGACCTCCAGGGATTTGGAAACTAGATGTGGAAACACTACCTGCAGGAGTTGTAGGTTTTTAAATGGGAGAAGAGGATATGTGTGAAGCAGAATGTCATGGAGCAGTAGGGAGATCTCTGTGACTCCAGAGGGCAGCACTAGGGCCATGGATTCAGGAGAACATGAAAGAAGAGAAGGCAGGGAGTGGAGGAAGAGAGTAGGAGCCATGGGTAATGTCTAGTAAGCACTTTCTATGACCAAGGAATGTGAACATGTAGTTGCCATGCCTTTAAAATTTATTCAGAGTATTGACTCTCAGGTATTTAACTTTTTTGAGGCTATTGTGAATGGAGTAGTTTTCCTAATATCTCTTTCAGTGGATTCATTCCTGATGTATAGGAATGCATTTGATTTATGGGTGTTGATTTTATATTCTGTTACTTTGCTGAATTCATTTATTAGTTCTAGAAGTTTTCTGGTAGAAGTTTTTGGATTAACTAGACATAGAATCATATCATCAGCAAATAGTGATAATTTTCAGTTCTTCTTTTCCTATTCATATCCCTTTAATTTCTTTCTTTTGTCTAATTGCTCTGGCTAGAGTTTCAAGGACGATGTTGAATAAAAGTGGTGAAAAAGGACATCCTTGACTTGTTCCAGTTTTTAGCGGGAATGCTTTCAATTTTTCTTCACTTAGAATGATGCTGGCCTTGGGTTTAGCATATATAGCTTTTACAATGTTGAGGTATGTTCCTACTATTCCTAGTTTTTCTAGTGTTTTGAACATGAATGGATGCTGTATTTTGTCAAATGCTCTTTCTGCATCTATTGAAATGCTTATATAATTCTTGTTTTAAATTTTTAATATGATGTATTACATTTATTGATTTCTTTATGTTGAACCAACAGTGCAGCCTCTGGGATGAATCCCACTTGATTGTGGTGCATTATCTTTTTAATATGTTTTTGTAGACGATTTGCCAGAATTTTATTGAGAATTTTCGCATCCATGTTCATCTGGGATATTGGTCTGAAGTTTTCTTTTCTTGATGTGTCTTTGTCTGGTTTTGGTAAATGGTTGGAATTGGAGAATATCATGCTAAGCGAAATAAGCCAATCCCACAAAACTCTAATATGCAGATGCTGATTCACAGTAAGGCTGGGGGCAGTAGGGAAGAAAAGCATTACCTTAGATTAGGTAGAGGAAAGTGATGGGAGGGGAGAGGAAAGGATGTGGTGATAGGAAAGCTAGTAGAATGAAACAGACATTATTACTGCATGTATATATGTGACTGCATGACCAATATGATTCTACAACATGTACATTCAGAAAAATAGGAAATTATATCCTATCTATGTATGATATATCAAAGTGCATAAATGCATCCTACTGTCATGTACAACAAATTAAAACAAATAAAAAATTAAAGTAATTATTTAGAGGTCCCGATTTGAGGATTTCATAGGTATTACACTGCACTCTATATGCACTATACCTTCGATCCCTTTTGCACAAAAATGTTCATCTATGTCTGGCTATCTGCAAGAGTCACAGACTACAGCACAGATGGGAAACTCACAAGCACACTTTCTGTTTCTCTGACTTTCCGACCATTATATCTTCTGCTGGCTGAATATGAGGGATGCAGTAAATGAATGTCTACAGGCAGCCTTCTCCTTTTCCTCTGGTGCCAGAATCTTTAATTTTACTGGGCATCCTTCCTTTCCACAGTGGCAACCTCTGCACTTTGGGTGGTTCGGATCCCTTGCTGTTCTACAGGTGCTCTGAGTTGTAATGCATGGGTTTTGTTTATATATCCTCATGGCTAAGTCACCACATCGGTCTTAGGAACCTAAGATGCCCTTCAAGTTGGGCAATGAGTGACAGATTTAGGGCATCTTTTCTCTTTGCCTTTTTGTCTCCTTCTCCCAGCATCCCTCCCCACAGTAGGCAGGTGGGGCATGGCAGGAGGAGGTGGGTCACTGGGGGTATGCCCCTTCGGCCTCCCTTTCTGCTGCTTCCTGGCCACCATGAGCAGAGCAGCTTCTGCCTCACTTTGGGACCAGAGCAATGGACTCATCCAACTCTGAACTAAACTTCTGGAATCCTAAGCCAAGATAAACTTTCCCTCCTCTAAATTGTTATTTTCAAGTTTTCTGGTCACAGCAAAGCTGACTAACACACAGTGATTGAGTTTCCTTCAAGGTACAGCAAACAGTGATTCTAGAAAAAACACTTGAATTTTGTAAAGACCTCAAAGTACTTGAAAGTGATACTGGTTTGAGGATGCTTTCCACCATGTATAACATAAAAGAGTGCCTGTATCTGAGCAGTTTCCTACTGAGTTTTCATTCCTGGGTCATTCCTTTTCTTTTTTAAACTCCTGAACCCATTAACTCCAACCTGTAAATCATTATACCTCTCTGCCATATAGGAAAAACTGAATGGTTGTAAGTATCTGCAAGTAAGAGTTGGTATAGACAGAACTCTGGATCACAGCCCAATTTTGCCATTCACTTAGTTGTGTGGTTCCCCTGTATACTGATCCAGAAATGTTTTTATTTAAGTAGGAGTGAGCTTCTCTGGAGATAAAGAAAATATTTTTTCAAGATTGAACAGAATTTGCTAAAATAAAGTTGTGTCTCTTATAGCTTCATCAGAAAGTGTCCTTATAAGCACATTTTTTTTTTTTTTAGGATACAATTGTAGTTTGATAGAGCTCACAATGGAAAAGAAAGAAGAAAAGACATTTGTAAAACCTTTCCTATTCCAGACAATTTTTTAGTCTCTCTCTCTCTCTCTCTCTCTCTCTCTCTCTCTCTCTCTCTCCTTTAAAACCTGATGTGATTGTCAGGAAAATGGAAACTGAATATGTATATTTTTTATAATATTTTAGTGTTCTCTCTCTCTCTCTCTCTCTCTCTCTCTCTCTCTCTCTCCTCTCTCTCTTCTTTTTTTTTCTTTTTTTCAGAGCTGGGAATTGCACCAAGAGCATATTGTACCACTGAGCCTACAGCTCCAGCTCACCTTGGATTTCTTACATAGGTTGCTTAATCTCTTAAAAATCAAGTTCACAATCTCTAAAGTGCAGTTACTATTTATCTTGTATTGTTTAGTGTCATGTATGTGAATTTAGTCAGAACAGAATGTTAGAGAGCCTAATGGAATAGCTGAAACATATTAATGAATCAATAAATTATAGGTAAAATTGGTTTCGATTGAGTGTTCAGCTAAAATAGAATAAAACTAATGGTCTTTAAAAAGGATATCATTAATTTTGTCAAGGTCATGATGATTATTCATGGTTCTCATTTCCTTGAATGCATGTTTCAACATGAGAACCTCTTTGCTTATCTTTACCATAAACTCCCCAGAATTTAGTACAGAGGTTAGATCATAAGGCATATTCAACCACTATTACCTGAATTAATGAATGGACTTGAAATTGGAAAAATAGTTAAATAATCCTAAAATCATTTTATTAATTTTTGTCTTAGTAACAAATAAGGAGGCTTGAACACTGATCTCATTTCAAAGGGCTGAGAAAAGTGCCAGTGAAATCACCAGTCAAGGAAGGAAGACATGTGGGACCATGGATTCGGCACATTGGAGACACTCTCAGAAATTACCTCATCTTCTTTCCGAAGTCCATATATTCTGGTTTGTCCAGATGTGTCTTGATTTACATGAAGTCATTACAAATGAACCCCTTTTACTTTCAAAACTGTATCAGTTTGGATAATAAATTATATGGGATTCTAGCTTTAGTGCCTGTTACTGGAGCAAAACAAGTTAAAGCCTGTCTCTAGTATTTGGCAGCATGAACACTCCCATGTTGTGGGAAGTTCAACAGATCATGACACGGCTCAGTGTGCCATTGTACAGTCCACACAATAGGAAATCTTCACGCACATCCTCAGAACTGTTCCTCAGCCTCCCGTTGTTGCCCAGATGAGTATCTGCCCACAGAGATCACTGCCGCCTCTCCGGCCTCTAATGGAATACCGCATTTGCTGGACCAGCTTCCTGGGATGAACCCAGAGTCACCAACAAAATCTCAGAATCTCAGGGTTTTCTTTCTCTTCTCTTCTGTTATACATTTCACCTCTTTTCTTTCTTCTCTTTCTCTTTCACTCTTGCAACTCTTCCCCTTTGTTCTCTCCTGTTTGCTTCTTGTTCTTGCTCTTTCAGTCTGACATGTTCTTGAACTTCACACCCTTCAGTGCTCTCTCTTTATTTCACTACATTTTCCTGTGCTTTCTGCGCACATTCCTTTCTTCCTCCATTTTCCTTTAGAATCCCTGTTCCTACCTTCTGATTTCTCTCTTTTCTCCTTGGCTTTCTCCTGTTTATCTTCCTCTCTGAGCCAATGTTGTACCTCTGATCCTGGCCCTTTCATTAACAGAAGACCACCCTTTTCATTGTAATTTGACAAAGGACAGTTCTGAGAGACATGAATAGCCAGAATGGCTGTTAAAAAAAAAAAAATGAAGTCTGAAATGTCAAATCTAAGAGGAATAGGCTTAATTTTTATACATATTCAGTTTCCATTTTCCTGACAATCACATCGGGTTTTAAAGTCCTGTGAATCAATATTACAGGTTTTCCTGTTATCATCACACCTAGCATTCAGCACAGCCGGTCCTTTAAAAAAAATCAAAAAAGAATAATGAAGTTTCAGTGAGATTCTAAGTGTGAAATTAACACAAATAGAAAAGGTTCCATGCTGAAGAAGCCTGGAGGAATGAGGAGCATTAAATCGCAAAGGCACAATTGGCTTGTCAGCTGGGCAGACATGGGTTTGGAAACTGAAAGGATAAATCCAGAGTTGGAGACATCAGCAATGTTTGCACTTAGTCTCCCAGCAAATTCCTGATTAATTGGGTGGACCTATTGAAGTTCTCATGGAAACAAGGAATCTAGGAAGTTATCTGAATCTCCATGGTTGTCCATTCACTAATTATAAAAGAACTGTCACAGTAGGTTACAACCAGCATTGTGCCGAGCATTTTCATACATTTTAGAAAATTTTAATTTTAAGGTATTTCCTGACTTATAAATTAGTGGCAAAAAGGCTACACAGAATTCCTGAGGCCTTCCACTGAGGGTGCTTTTGAACCTTCTTTTCCAAAGACATTTGGTGATGTTTGGTTCATCATGGTGGAGGAGGAGTATTACTGGCATTTAGTGGATAGAGGCCAGCAATGCTGCTAAGCATCCTCCCCTACATAGGGTCACCCCACAAAAGCCTCCAATGTCAACAGTGCTGTGACTGAGAAATCCTGCCTCATTCTCCTCACCCGGAATCCTCAAATGTAAAACTTTTACATATCCATAGCATAACTATAAAACATGGGAGCTAACATTGATACACTACTATTGTTTTAATTATAGACCTTTATCAAATTTTGCTACTAATCCCACTAATTTTTTTTAATACTAAAGAATGCAACTCAGAATTTTGGAATTAGTTGAAAAAATTCCTGTCTCCTTTATTCCAAATAGATTTCAGTTGTGTTTCATGACCTTGACATTTATTTAAATTTATTTTGGTACAGAGGATTGAACCCAGGGGCACTTTATTGCAGAACTACATATCCAGTTTTCTTTTTAATTTTTAAATTTTGAAACAGGGTCTCACTAAATTGCTGAGGCTAACCTTGAAATTGACATCCTCCTGCCTCAGCCTCCTGAGTAGCTGGGATTACAGGCATGCACCACTATGCCTGGATTGACCTTGACACTTTTAAGATGTGTGGCCAAACATTTGGTAGGATTTCCCTCAGTATTTGGAATATTTATTTATTTTAGAATTTAGGTTGTGCATTTTGGGGCAGGAGCATCTTGTCAATCCTAACAGATGGTGTTGACTTGTTCTTTTAGTGGTGATATTAATTTTTATCACTTGATTAAAGTGGTGTCTCTATATTCCTCCTCTGATGTTACCATTGTCCCTACTCTAATTAGTGAGTATTGTGTATCAACTATCTAAATACCTGTCTCATCACATTAACTTCAGTGTCCATTAATGATTTTTGTCTAAAAAAAATTACTTTAGAATTTGGTGGTGTTTTCCTACTTCCACCACTCTTTTTTATGTATTGGTTGGAATTCTGCAAAGAAGAGCTATTTCTTTCCCTCCATATATCTATTCATTTAATTAATCATTTATTTCATCATAGATTCAGAGATTGTATCTTTTCTCAGGGCTATATATTATTATTATTATTATTATTATTATTACTGATATTTTGCTCAACTTGTACCTTATTTGACCCTTGGGAGCCCCTGCAAGTCGCCTATTGTGTACTTTTGAATTCTGGTCCTCAGGTTTTGAGCATGTGCTTCTTCTCTGGGACTGCAAGATATTCAAGGCTTATCTCATACTTTTCTGATCAAACCTTGGTATTTAAATTTAAAAGAAAATTGAAGGATCCATTTTTTATTCCATTGCTAACCTATTTTACACTATTCATTTATGCATATGTTTGATATCAAGTAGAAAGTATGTGTTTTTTAAAGTTCTACTCTTAGTTGATTTGGTCTAACTATACTTAGAACTGACATCATCCCCAAGTTCAGGGTATGTATGTATCCTGGGAATGTTCACTAAGATTGTTGTGTGACCCTTCTCACTGTGCTTGACCCAAAAATAAAAACTGAGCCAATTCTAATCAGTGGAATTCAAGGTAGTGTGAATCTTCTGTTGAAATGCTCAAAGGATGGAACTTAGTCCCCTGGGTGGATTGTTATAGGACAGAACTTAAACCTGGAGCTTCAGGAAGGTATCTGTGCCCCATTCAAGTGGAATCTTCATGGAAGAAAGCAAAATCAATAATGGAGGAAGTAATATGAAATATTCAGATCATTGATGAGCCTTCAAAGCCAGCTCTACCATGGCACATTTAGTCGTAGGGTTCCCCTTTTGAATGTGACCAATGGAGAGGATAGTTGTGAAAGTAGAGAGAAAATCAGGCTGCAATCTACCCACATTAGAGATCTATATCTATATCTATATCTATATCTATATCTATATCTATCTATCTATATATATGTGTGTGTGTGTGTATATATATATATATATAATTTTTTGAAAGGGAGAAGATAGAAAACATGTTAAGGTTTTTGAGTCATGGGTCTGTGTTATGCCATTGTTATAATGCAAAAACAAATCAACTGTAGGCATTACTTGACTGTGGTCTGGTAAGATTCTATTTATGAATATTAAAAATTGAATTCCATGTAATTTTTATAAAATTTTTAAATACTTTTCTTCTTTGGATCCTTTTGTAACCACTTAAAATTTTAAAAATTTGCTATGCGTCTTATAATAGAGGCAGCAGCAAGTGTTTGGTCTGTGGGCCATACTCGCCAACTCCTATCACAAAGGAGCACAAAACTTTATGAAGGACACTCTAAGAGAGAACATCTAGAACAGGTTTCTGAATTCTAGAATTTTCTTTCAAACAGGGGATACTGGACAAGTTGAACATACAAGAGAACATGGATACACAATCTTCTCTCTCTCTCTGTGTGGTAATTTTTTAACTTAAATTTACTGGTCCAGCATCCACAGAATTTCCTAAAGCCCCATATTATCTGACTTTTGGAACACAAAGGATCATTGAATAATTTTATCCACATTATATATTTTTCTTTCATGACATTATCTTGCCTAATGTTCATATTATAAACTGAATTGGGCCCCTCCAAAGTCATATGTGAAGTCCCAACTCAGAGTACTTTATGTGATCGTATTGGGCATTTGAAGAGGAGGTTAAGCTAATGGGGAAGGACTTTAGAACAATCTGATGAATTTTGTAAACTGAAAAGATAAGGGAATCCTGAGAAACCCAAGAAGTGAGTGCACAGAAGGACAACCACTTGAAGATTCAGTCAGAGTGCAGTCATCTGGGAACCTTAAGAAAAACTCAACCTAGTCAGCAGCTTGATCCTGAACTTCCAGTTTCCAGATCTGCTAGAAAATAAATTTGTGTTTAAACCATTTGGTCGGTGGTCTTTTGTTTGACATCCCTAGCAAACACAACTCATACACATTCTTCTCAAACACTTCTTTAATATTTCTCTTTAGATAGAACTAGCCAGAACACTTATGGCCCCACATTTTATTTCTGTGGGTTGTATTTTAGGAAAAAAATTGTCTTGGTATAAATACACTACATGTCTCTTTGGCTTTTGTTAAAGACCATGTCAATATGAAGTTACACAACTGCTAAGTATAGAATATTGCCTGTATCTTTGGTACATAGATCTGGATACAGCCTTGCAGCAAATCACTATAAAAAGACCCATTTTCTCAATTATCTGTGTAGCATGAATGCAGACAAAATAACAGCCACCAGATTAGGTGTTTATCTTGATCCAAGATGTCAAGCTTTAGACGTGGGGGGTGAATGGCATTAGAATGACAGTGAAATTGTAATAATGATAATGACATCAACATTATTGAATTCTTCATGTCCAGGAACAGCAAGTGCTAGTTTCCAAACACCATATCACCAAATTGTCCCAACAGATATTAAAGACAAATATTGCTATTATTTTCATTGACTCACGGTTAATGAAACTAAAGGAACTTAAGTCTTATAATTGTTTAAATATGAGATGTCTCTAAAAAGCTTATGTGTGAGACAATGCAAGAATGTTCAGAGGGAAATGATTATATTATGAGGTGTAACCAAATCAGAGGATTAATCCACTGATGTGGATTAACTGGGTTTAACTATAAGCACGTAATATATAGCTAGTGAAGATAGGTCACTGGAGGCTCAGCTTTGGGGTTTATATTTTGTCCCTGATGAGCAGGGCTGGCTCTCTGCTTCCTACTTTCCACATCCTGAGCTTCTTTTCTCTGACACATTCTTAGGCCATGATGTTCTGCTTCACCTTGGAGCCCAGAGCTATAGAGTTGATTGATCAGTAACTGACCCTTTGAAATCTTGAGCCAAAATAAGTTATTTCTCCTTTAATTTGTTCTTGTCAGGTCTTTTGGTCTCAGCAAGACAAACATTGTTTACCTGAGTTCCTACGGAGAGTAATGGGAAGAGCCTTTGAGAAAATCTGAGTTGAAGATTTTGTATCCGTAGAGATGAGAGTAGGATCAATAATTTATAGTGGTCAGAAAAGTCCTGAAAGAAAGATGTTTATTCGGGATCTTTATGAATATGTAGAATATTGCCAAGAATCAATGGGTGTGTCAGTGAAAAAGAAAAGTTCATTCTGGAAGAGAAGGTGGTGTTTGCCAAGACACCAAGGCACATACTGTGAAGGGTTGGGGGTTTGCTATGGCTGATGGAGAGGACTGGGGTGCTAGGTATACATGGGTCATACTAGAGAATGGGCAGGAAAGATAAGGCAGGTAATTTTTGGCATATTCCAAAGTCCTCATATTTTCATTTTATAGGCCACAGGGTGTCCCTAAAAGAATTTAGGCTGGAAAATCTCATGGTCTGAATCAGATTTGGGTATGCTCATTTTCTCTGACTGAGCAGAGAATAACCTGGAGTGAGTGAGACCAGGTTTATTTTCACACATTAGGAATGGAAATCAGTTCAATGTAGGGAAAGAATCCTGAAAGACACTCAACGATATTCCATCAATACAGTGGCTCTTAGAAACTCTCTAGATGGGGCACTAACCCCGGGGTTAAAAATAATGCACTGGCCTCAGAGTTCACCACAATGAAACATATGGTGTTCGACTTTAAGTCTGGGAGGAAACGAGGAAGCTACACAGTTTGATTTCTTCACTCCAAGTATCTTCACAAATATAGCCTTTCTCTTCTAAAATTGCAGGAGAAAGTTACGTAACCTCTAAAGGGGGGAAAAAAAGCAATTGTCTCAGTTGAATTATGGGCTATTTTAATGCTTAGAATTTCAAGAATCTTCACTTTCCCATTTCACAACCATTATACAAATCAAACAGCTTTTTTATTTTTCATTTCAGTTCTGATAATTAGTCCTCTCAATTTTCTTCTTCCCTGAGGAGTCCTCAGTGGAACTGGGGCACTCCTTCAAAATTAAAACCACTAAAATCTAGCTTCAAGTGATCAATCAGATAATTCAGTCCTCTTCGAGAAAGAAATGAGCGAATGAGCAAAGGCCTACAAAAATGCTACATTAATTGATGTACCATTACACAAAGAGGAGAATCTGCACCATGCACACAAATGACTCCCACATTCCAGCTGTAATGAATTGAGGGCTAAAGAAGAAGTTGAGTGACAGCTCCCTTCCTCATGTGACCTCTGTCATGCCTTTCCTGTCCCTTGGGTTCATTGAAGTGATTGCTTGGCCTTCCCATCAGGGGACTTCTTGTAAACCCCGAGGACAGTCCATATCAAAGCCATACTGCTTCACTTCAAGCAGAATTGAACTGCGTGACAAGCCATAAGAAGCTGACCCAATCACAGAGTTCCAGAAGCTTGGAAGCACTGAAAAAAAGAGAGGAAAGGAGCTATGACAGAAAGATGTCATCTCACATGTCATTTTATCAGACAATGGTGCATGGGAAGCTTTACTATGCCAAGAGGGACTAAAATGTGTCTAGACATTTTGGTTTAGAAATCAAAAGTTCAAAGTCTAGAGTTTCACACTGGATTATGGATAGTAACACTAGCACTATTGTCTTCAGAAATGATGTGAACCATATTCAAATGCCCAGTTTTCTCATCTGTACATGAAAGATCTAAAGACATCATGGTGGAACTTACACCTATCAGATCACAGAATGCTTAAGCTCCTTAGAACAATGTCCAGAACACATTAAAACCTTAGTATTCTGAATACTTGATATTTAATAATAATGACTGGAGAACTATTTTATTCCTCAAAAGTTTCTCATTGTTCTCTTTTCTCTTTATTTAAGAGTTGTATTGAGATATAATTCACATATTACAAAATTTCAACTTTGCACTTCTACCAATCAGACATTTACTGTATTTAAATATTTGTACAACCACCAATATCATGTAATTTTAGGATATTTAAGTTACCCCCTCATATACAAACATCTTTATGATACTGCCATCAGCCCTGGAAACCACCAATTCAAGTGTTGTATGCAAAGTAGGTAAAGCATTTAACAAATTTCCTGACATAGAGTAAGTTGTCAGTATCATTTCTGTAAAATCATAATGCAGATAAGTACATGTAGCCCATGTTAATTCTGTCAACTTGGCTCAGAACGTTGGTTCAGCTCTTTACATATTTTAGGGATATGATTACAGGGGCTTTTGGTATGGAGATCAACTATTCAGCATTGTAGCCGCACATATTAGTTTTAATGGAATAAAATTTACCTGCCTAAAATTCATCATTTTAAAGTGCAGTATTCATTTTTTTATTACATTCATAAAGTTATGGAACCACTGTACTATATAATACTGGAACATTTTTATAAAACCAAAAAGAAATCCAAACCCATTGCTATCCACTTCCCATTACCCACTCACCAGGATCCTGGAAAACACTGTCATACTTTCTATTTCAATGAACTTGTCTGCCGTATAGTATGTGTCTTTTTTACATTTGGATTCTGCCATTTAGTATACTGTTTCAAAGGCCCATTTTTGAGACATGGATCAATGCTTCATTCACTTTTACGGCTAAATCATATTTCACTATGAATATACAACATTGTATTTACCATTATTTGTCAGTTGGGAAACATTTGGTTTGTTTCCACTTTTCAACTATTTTGAATAATGCTACTATCAACATTCAGGGTTGACATGTGCTTCATATTGTCTTTGCATATGTACCTGTGAGTGGAATTACTGATTCATATACCTCTGGTTCATATGACTTGTGATCATCCAGTTTTGTTTTGTTTTGTTTTAATTTGCCATCTGATGCTGCACGTGAAGCTATATCTCATTCTGTATTGATGTAAATGCCCCCAACGACATATGATTTTGAGTGTCTTTCATGCACTTGTGAACCATTTGTATAGCTTCTTTGGAGAAATATCTATTTAAGTTCATCACCCATTTTTTAACTGAGTTATCTTGTCATTTGGACTTATTAAAAAGTTTTCTTTCATTTATTTCTATTCCTAGATAATGTCATATGGGATCATTTTAATATCCAGTTCTTCAAACATCTTCTAACACTTTTGTTTTTTAAATTCTGAATACAATTCCCTTATCAGATGTATGATTTGAAAGTATTTTATTTTGTTTGTAGTATTTTTTAATTTTTCAGTGTTATCTTTTTATGCACAAAACTATTTTTATTTAATTTTGATGAAATCCAAAAGGCTTATATTTATTTCATTTTTCCACTTGTGTTTTTGGTGTCATATCACTGTCTCTCAGTATTGTTATAAGAACAGAGATTCTCAGATATTTTAAAATGCTTTTTTAGTGACTAATGGAATGATCATATTTGCCTTTTATTAATATGACATATTATGTTGACTTATCTAAGAGTGTTAAAAAATACCTTGTATTCCTGAGGTGAAACTCATTTGGTATGGTTTATCCTTTATTTCACATGTCTATGCTTTGGGGTTATTAATGCAATGCACCAATAATTTCTGTGAAACTTCATTGTCTTAGCTCTTTGATGCATTTGGAGATTTTTACAGATATTAAAATATAGGTTTCAAATTCTATTATGTTGCCTGTGGATATTTAATAGTTCCAGACCTATTTTTTCAAAAACATATCCATTTCCCATTGAGTAATCTTGGCAAAATTGTCAAAGTCAATTGACCCTTAGTTTAAAGACTTATTTGTGAACTGTCAATTCTATTTTATTGATATGTCTGTCTTTATTTGTATACCACATGGTTGTGATTAGTGTAGCTTGTTAATAGGTGAAATCAGAATGTGTGAGCCCTCCAACTTTGTTATCCTTTTCAGTATTGATCTAAATATTTCATTCCTTTGTTTGTATAGTAATTTTAGGATAAGTGTGTCAATTTGTGCAAACAAAGCACTTGGAAATTTGATAGGATTGTATGGAAGAAGTACATCAATATGGGGAATCATATCCTGTTAAAAATATAAGTCTTCCAATACACAAATCTTGGATGTCAGTCCATTTATTTATATTTCTATAGTTTTTTTTCTAGCAATGTATTGAAGTTATTATCAAGAAAACTTGGATATCTTTTGCTCAGTTTTTTAAAATACTTTATTGTTCGATGATTTGTCAATAATTTTCATATTCTTTGTACATTGATTTTTGTGTTCAATTATGTTGGCTCTTTTATGAATTCTATTTTGTTTATTTTTAGGACTTTTTTACATAGTGGATAATAACATTGGAAAGTAGGAGTGTACGTGAGTGGTAGATATATGCTCAGCATGCAGGACCCCCAGGTTCAATCCTCAACAATGCAAAACAAAAGAAATTTTAAAAAGCAGAGATAGTTATTTTTTATTAGTCTGAGTGACCTAATTAATTTTTCTTTCCAAATTAGTTAGCCAGATACCTCCCTATGATGGTGAGCATAAATGTTGCAGGTTCCTTGTCTTCCTCCTGGCCCCAGAGCAGCATCCAGTCTTTCACCACCAGCTACTGCTCTAGCTCTGGGTGTCTCAGGCCTGACCTCCATCAAGTTCTGAAAGTTCCCTGCTAATCACTGTCTCTTAATTTTTTTATAAAAACAGATACTTCATTATTTTAAAATGCGTTTCCAGTGACTAATGGCATGATCATGTTTGTGCTTTATTAATGTGGTATATCATGTTGACTCATTCCAGGGTGTTAAAAACCACCTTGAATTTCTGAAGTGAAACTCATTTTTTATAGTGTACCCCTTTTTTCACATGTCTAGGCATTTCTATTATTAATATAATATTAATAATATATTAATGAATATATAATATTTATATGCAATATTGAGCTAAAGTTTTCATGTGATACATTTATCTGGTTCATTGTCAAGGTCAACACTGGGCCCTTAGTGTGAGCTAAGGGACTTGTTGACCACCATTTGAAGCGCTTGCATAGAACTGGGGCTTCATATGTTTGGTTGAAAGGGTCAGTGAGACCAGGTGATATCCACCTGGGGCTCAGGTATGTAGTGGTATGCTTCGAATGTCTTTGAGGCTTTGTTCATTTTTCTTTATTGTTTTCCCCTGGATAATGTCAGACTACATCATTTTCATTCCCATTCCTTTACATGTCTTCTAACTTGTTTTCAAACTGGACATTTTAAACAATGATTGTGACAAATCTGGAGAGGGGACACTGCCCACAGATGTTTGGTGCCACCACTGTGCTGCTATTCTCAATGCTGCTGCCATTTCTTTCTCCAGTGACTTGCCCAGGGTTCCTGTGATGTCTGTACTCTCTGCTGTGTATGGCCACAGCCACTTCTGCTAAGGATTGCCAGAGGTTTCCTTAAATGCCCCAACCCTTTGGCAAGTGGCATTATATCATGTTGTGGCATGCCTTTAACCCTGGAAATTCACAGCACTACCTTAATCCTCACTTTGTATACAAGGTCTTCTGGTTAGAAAATGCCAGAAATTAATTTATTTTCCAGGTGCATGCATTGTCCTATGTGTTGACATGCTCATGTATTTTTAGGTCTTCAGAAATACAATATTCTGTTCAAAACCTCCTATAAACACTTATTTAACAGGTATTCCTTTTATGTGTCTTGTCCTGCCCTTCACTTGTCCAGGTGGTGGGGCTGCCTTCCAAGGCATTTGCTATATTAAACAACTGTCACTAGTAAGTTCTATATCAGGGCAAATAATAAGAAGTCCAGAAAATAAGGCTTTTGCATCAAGTGGCTAGACAGCAGGAGTAGCGATACTTCTCTGGGATGAGACTTGTGGAGGAATTCAAAACCCATAGTGTCCCTCTTGTGGTTGCCCGTCTACTGGTTTTCACAGATGTCATAGCTGTGAGACGGATAGTTTTCATGGCAATCATAGGTCTAAGGAAATAAGGGATGGGGACAGCACAAGTGACTACACCACAAAACTTGCTCTTTTTACTTTGATTCAGTTGCTTCTCTTAACAAGCATAGTTAGGTTTTGTTTTTGTTTTGTTTTTTCCCCAAGCTTTTGGTTATTTTCTGTAGTTGTGAAAAAGTTGCTTTTGACAATTTCTTGGCAGTGTTACCAATTCTTTTCTGGAGAAGTAGATTTTCAAAGCTCATTACCCCACCATCATAGAGATACTGTTCTCCAGTGGTTTTCTAATGCCTACATGGAATTAAAATACTCATGACAGATATTAAAGCCATATTCTTCAGGGTAACTTTCAAATCTCAGTCCAATCTGGGTCCGGACTCAATTTTGGTCTTCACATATTTGAAAATCCCCAACTGAATGTTCTGCTTCCTATCCTAGAGATCCAATTACAAAGTAGGGACTCTGTAGCTAACCAGGACAAAACAGTACCATGAGGGACAATGACTTGTACAGCAATGAAATCAATGCCAATCAAGTACGCACTGCATATGTGGGGAAAAGCTTCCTCTAATCCTCCAGCTTAGACATTCTGAGATATCTATCAGGAGGACAATGTTGAGAAGGACTTTCCAACTCATCTGAACTCAGAGGAAGAGAAATACCATCAGTCCCTTCTAACATTGCCGGGTCCATGGAATTTTTGTTCTCCCTGACTCAAACATCTGAACATTTGGAGAGAGAAGGGTTTGAGTAGGTCTCTTTCCCAGTCTGTGGAGAATATCAGAGAATGGCAATGACATTGTTTACAGAGTTTGTCGAGATATGTGCAACAAAGAAAAGTTTATATGCACAATAAATGACACACATGTATTTTAAGTCATACAATTGAGGTCATACTCATGCTTCAGGGGCCAAGTGTACATTCAGATGATGATGATAGTGATGGTCATGATGATGGTAAAAATCTTCCTATTTCCTGTTTATGATTTTTATATCTTCAGAAATTGCCAACAGAATGAGTACTGTGCTCATTTTGAAATCATAAGGAACTGGATTTGAATTCCTCCCCATCACTTGTTTGTATTCAATCTTGCTTTGCATTTCCCGTCTTGCAGGACTATTTTAGTCAGCTTTACATCACAATGATGAAATATCTGTGATAGTCAACTTATAAGAAGGAAAAGTTTATTTTGGCTTAGGGTTTTCAGTCCATAGTCTCTTGGCCCCTTCTCCTTGGGCTTGTGTTGAGGCAGCATAAGTGGTAGAGAGTGTGGCTAAGGAAGCTACTCAACTCATAGTGCCTAGGAAGCCAAGAGTGAGAGGAAAGAAAAGACTGCCCATTAGGCCCCACCTTTTAAAGGTTCTACTACCCCCATTATCACCACAGGCTGGTGACCAAGCCTTTAATATATATATTTTGGGTAGATATTTAAGATCCAAAATATAGCAAGCACTGTTACCAGATTTTTAAATTAGTTAGGCAAAATATGTACCATAATGTCCACCAGGTACTGCCCAAGGTATGGCATATACCTTGGAGCTTGATGGGATGGATACTTTGCTTTTCAATTTTATATACTCATAATCTGCCTAATGTTTGTAACTTCAACATCATTTGAGAGCTCCTTTGAGAGACAGGAAACTGTGATAGAGAAGGATTTTTTATAAATAAGAAAGGGTGGACTAAAGGTAAACAAGACAAAGAAAAAAAAAATAGTTACAATAGACTTTCAACCAGCTTTAATTATACATGTTTATATGATGTGCTATGCTTGTCTTAGATATATACCTTCAGCCATAAAATCTTACGCATAGACAATAAGAATGAAATTTATAGTATTTGACAACCTCCACAAACCAGTGGAGAGAATCAGCCATTCAGAATGCTTACTAGATGTGATTTGGAGTGGAACCTTGGAGGTTTCTACTATGCTGAATATTACATATTTTATTGCTGGATTTCCAGATAGTCCAGCAGTTTTCCAGGCGACGGTGAGGTAGCTCTGGATTTGTGACACCAAGAGATGGGTCTTAGAGTGGTACCCATTTGACATTTGATTTAGAAGTACATTCAGTCCTCCTATCTCTGGGTTTTGCTTCCATGCATTCAAAAAAGTTGTAGAAGGAAAATATTTGGGGAAAAAATGCATCTGTACTGGACTTGTACAAACTGGTTTTTCTTGTCATTATTCCCTAAATAATACGTGTAACAACTATTGATACAACATTCACATTGTATTATGTGTTATAAGGAAGCTCATAACATGATGAGTTATTTTATATAGGAGGATTACATAGGTTATGTCCTTATACTATGCCATTTTATATAAGGCACTTTATCACCCCTCAATTTGGGGATCTGTGGAGGGTTCTGGAACAAATCCCCTTAAACATTGCAGGACATCTGCATTTTTTAATGTGTTAACAATTCTTATGACCAGTTAGAAGTTGAGTATAAACCTTCATGTAATTAAACACACCTGAGGAAGTCACCAGAGAAATACTGAATGAGACAGAGTCCTTGTCCCCAACAAATTTACTTGAACAATTTCAGAATATAGCCTGCTTATGTGAAATTTTTTTAAAAATTAAAGATAATATGGAGTGGTATGACCAGAGGTACCCCCAGAGGAAAAGTATTCCCTAAAGGTCTTTTGATTCAATTAAATGCACAAGGAAATTGTCAAAATAAACCCTGCTATCATGAATAGCTATGTTGCATGAAAATTTTCAAATAAATAAATAAAATTCACATTTCTCTAATATAAATGTATAAAACACTATCCTATGATTTAAATCCTAGCTGTTTCTTGTATGATCACTTAAATAAAAGCAAAAAAAATGTAGTGAAATTATCAACTATGAAAAAAGTACCACTTAAGCAGCGGTTGCCTGGACAGGAGGCAGGTCGGTGGTTCACAGCCTTGATTTGCTGTACAGTGTTTACAGCTGGAGTGATGCAGCTGAGGTTAGGCAACTGTTCAAGGTGTCATAAGCCAATGACAAGAGTGTGATGCCATCAGTGTCAGGAGAAAGCTGGTAGAACATGGAAAACATTCTCATGAGACAGAAGAAATTTTCAGGTAGAAATGATTGAAAGAACCAATGTCAAGAAGGCAATGGAAATTACCATTCAGGTAGAGCTAATGATGCTGAAGATGCTTCAGGAGCCATAGAATAAGGACTGTAGAGCACAACTGCAGGTTAGTAAACTGCTTAACTAATAGAGCGTGCATATCATTTGCTAAGACCAGAAAGAATTCGTCAGGATGGAGGATGGATGATGTGAATGTTTCAAAGATTATGTTTATTTTTCTTTTCATTAAAAATTTCTGTGCTGAAAGTGCAGAGGACTTGAAGTAATTATTTAGCATATTGAAGCTCTAGTTTCCTTAACAAAAACCTGAGATAATCTTATCTAGTGGGGGCTTTCTGTGGGGATGAGGGTTAAGCAGAGATTTGAAGGGGGGAAAGAGCTGTGCGTTCCACCAGGGGTTGGTCAGCAAGACAGTGTTCCAGGGAGAAAGGGCATTGGTGAGATGACAGACACAGCCAAAGTGCCTGGAGTCCACTGAATAGGGGGCTGATGGGTGGAGCAGCCATGAAATCCATTCCATCATGGGCCAAACCAACGGGGTTCAATTGCATCTTAAGCTCACCGTGAGTATACGGAAGGTTGCCGAGGAGGAGGAGGTGTGGAGTGTCCTGACTTAAGTGTAATGGAACATATGGAAACTTGGTAATAGTTGGACATTGTGAATATATTCGATGACATTGACTTCTACTCTTAAAAGAGTTACAATGGCAAACTGTATGTTCTTTATATTCTACCACAATTTTAAAAACATGCAAAAGAACGTGCTTTCATTTCAAACGTTGGGAACAATCTTGAGATGAAAAGAGGAAGTGCCAGTGGTCCAATTAAGATGGATAAAGATCCTCCTTATATTCTCCCAAACACCAAAATAAATTAAGAATGGTTTCCACATGTGAGATTCACAGACTAAACATCCTAAAGTTGAGTTGGGAGAGAACCTTGTCCTCTTACCACTGAATCAAGAAATGCATTTGTTCTAACTTCATGGTCCTCTCAACCCATTACTCATTTTGACGTTTAAATAAGCTTTGCTTTTCATTCTGAGGTCTCAGATACAAATTGCCTTCTTTTTCAACTGAGCAAGAAAATTCTTATCAATAGAAATATTAGCAATTCTTTTATTTTAACTATGGTATTATACCATATATAGCAACAATTACAGTACATGCATTGAAATAGTCATTTTGTCTGAAATTTCAGGCAGAAAGGACAATTAAAACATTTTTCCATTTAAGCAGTTGTTCTTCCATTCTTTATCACATGACCTATTAAAGGAATGGATTTTGATTTTTGAGATTAATGAAACCCTACTGAGCATGAATTTTAAGAGGGTTTTTCAGAAAAATCTGTAAATTTTTAAAAAATGTTCTGTATTGTGGAATTCACGTCAGCCTCATTATTCTTTTTGCAAACTCTTACAGGAAGTAAAAAAGAAATCTTTGATATTTAAAGTTTCATAATAGAAGATTTGCAAAGATAGTACAATCAGAAGAAAAGTATATTGGAATTGAAGTAGCTCTGACATTTCTCTAATCACACAGGGCAATTGAACATATTTGTCCAGAGAGAATGAATTCCAGTGACTACAATTTAGGCATTTTGATATGCTAAAAGAAGCCCACTAACTCCCTGATCAGTTAAAATGGAACTGCCTTGAATTTGCAATAATAATTTCAATAATTGGGCCATGAAGATAGAAGCAGAGTAATATGGAGCTAGAATAACTTTGATATGAGTTTCATGGTGCAAAAATAGATTTGATATTAATCTCTGGATGCCTAGAAGTAGTTTTAGCATTTGCATTGATCAGAATAATGATCCATCTCATGAAATGATTTTATTTAACATGAAAAAATACCTCTGTAACTTTAATTCAGGAAGATTACTTTCAACAGCATCTATCTGTTCAGGGTTGCCTATGTGTGTTTGTCTCATAAACATTTATTAGGACTCTAAAGGTAGTATACATTGGATTTCAGAATAGACTTAGAAAAATGAACATGTTGAAATTTTAGCAAAAAAACAGCTTGGAAGTCCTGAAGTCTTGGTTATACGCCTTACTTATTCCCTGACCTAACAAAAGTCCTGAATTTTTAACCGATTTTCAGTTTCTTTAAAGTAGTACACAACTTATCCCCATTGGTTATAAAGAGAATTAAGGAGGCTACTTCACACAATGTTCTCAGCAGAGATCCCTGTGTCATAACATGTGTGCCCATTAAATACATAATATACACTTCACGCACTTTAACTGCATCATACATTATTAATTCATCCAACTAGTATTTTTTTCTTTTTATTGCTTATCTTTCATTATACATGACATTAGGATTAGTTTTGACATAATTATAAAATCATGGAGTAGAATTTGCTCTAATTCAGTTTCCAGAGCATTTCCTTTCTCTCTCCTCCTCCCTTGCCCTGTTCCTTTCCTCTACTAATCTGATCCGTCTGCTATTTATTTACTTACAGCTGTGTGTTTGCTTGTGTAGTGTCTTGAGGGTATACACGATGGTGAGACTCACTGTGGTATATTCACATATATACGTAGGAGAGTTAGGTCAAACTCATTCCTCTGTTCCTCCCTTGTTCTGTCCCTCCACTCTTCCCCTGAATCTTCTTCATCCACTTCATTTATCCTTCCTTCTTCTACTTTGATAGAATACCCTCCCATTTCTTCTATTTCCTTTGTTCTCACCTTCTTTTCCCTTATTTTTTCCCCTAGCTTCTGCATATCAGAGAAAACATTTGATATTTGACTTTTTTGAGGGTTAGCTTATTTTACTTAGAATGATACCCTCCAGGTCCAAACATTTACCAGCAAATGTCATAATTTCATTTTTCTTTATGGCTGAGTAATACTCCATTGTGTATACATATCACATTTTCCTTAGCCATTCCTCTGTTGACGGTCTCCTAGGTTGGTTCTATTGTGAATTTTGCTACTATAAACATTGATGTGACTATATTCCTATAGTGTGCTAATTTTAGGACTTTTGAATATATACTGAGGGGTGGATAGGTGGGTAATATAGACGTCCCATTCCTATTTTTTGAGGAATTCTCCATATTTCTTTACAGAGTGGTTGCACTAATTTGAAGTACCACTAACAATGTACATTATACATTTTCTCCCATATCCTCATCAACACTTATTATTATTTGTATAATTGATAATTGCCTTTCTGAGTAGAGTGAGATGAAATCCCAATAAAGTTTTTTGATTTTTATTTCCCTAATTGTTACAGACTTTGAGCTATTATGTATATATTTGTTGGTAATTTGCATTTCTTCTTTTGAAAATTGTTTAGTTTGGTTAAATTGTTTATTTTTAAATTTTTGATGGTAAGTTCTTTGAGTTCTTTACATATTCTTTTCCAATTGATCTTTCTTAAATATTTGAAATAGATTAAAGTTTAAACACCAAACAAGGAATCATTCCCAATTTCACAGAATTTACATTCTAGCATAATAGACAATGAACTAGTCAACTGATAAATAATAATAGTAAATATTTGTGTGGTATTTTCTACATTTTAGAGACTAATCTAGATATTTAATGTGTACTACTAACTCATCCAGCCTTCATTACAATCCTGTTATGTTATTCCATTTTTATTCATTTTCTATTATTTTTCATTCCAATGTTTACATCTGTGGAAGCTGAGGCATAGAAGTACTAAGCAAATTACCCACATTAATATGTAGCATGGCTGGGATTCAGATCTAGGGGAACAGTTCTTCAAAACTCTCTTTTAGAGCTGTTTCTTTTTTTATTATTAGTTGTTCAAAACATTACGTAGCTCTTGACATATCATATTTCATACATTTGATTCGAGTGGGTTATGAACTCCCATTTTTACCCTGTATACAGATTGCAGAATCACATCAGTTATACATCCACGTTTTTACATATTGCCATACTAGTGTCTGTTGTATTCTGCTGCCCTTCCTATCCTCTACTATCCCCCCTCCCCTCCCCTCCCCTCCCATCTTCTCTCTCTACCCCATCTACTGTAATTTATTTCTCTCCCTTGTTTTTTTTCCTCTTTCCCCTCATTTCCTCTTGTATGTAATTTTGTATAACGATGAGGGTCTCCTTCCATTTCCATGCAATTCCCCTTCTCTCTCCCTTTCCCTCCCACCTCTCATCCTTGTTTAATGTTAATCTTCTTCTCCATGCTCTTCCTCCCTACTCTGTTCTTAGTTGCTTTCCTGTTTCTTTAACCACGATAAGGAATTTAGCTTGGGTGTTTAGCTGCTCAGGAAATAGAAAATGAGACAGCTGCCAATCATGCATGACAAGCAATTGGATTCTATTCAAAGTATAATGGGAGATGATTAGATGGTTTTAAGCACAAGAGTGATGAAAATATCATTGTTTTATAAATTCAATCTGACTGTTACATAGTGGGGAAGGATTCTAAGAGTGCTGATACGAACCTATAAAAACCAGTTAGGATGTAATTTGAGGAGTTTAATTAAAAAATAAAAGTTTGGAGGAATTAGTGGTGTTGGAGACAGGATTCCTTGATGTGGGATTCCTTTGGATGTTTCCACAAGAGAACTTATGAGGGGTTCAGTGTGAACAGTGAGGAAATGGGAGAGGAAGTGAGTTTAGTTCAGCATTGGACAAACATTTGGAGTTCAGTGAAAACTGACTGGCCAGTGATAAAAATCTGTATATTGGTCATATTTTGGAGCATATTGAAACTATCCTCACCTCTTTAAATATAGAATATCAAGCAAGATCTTGTAGTGAACAAATATAGATAGGACAAAGAGGAAAATTTAAAACCAAATCCTGAGAGTTTCAAAGAACTTAAAGATTGGGTCAAAGAGAGAAGGAAACTGTGGAAAACATTGTCAGTGGTGTCAGAGGAAACCTAATGAAGCTGAAGCCAGAAGCCAGAGGAGAGCCACCTCATTGACAGGCAGGTTATAATTAGAATTATAATGACTATGGTTAGAATCATTCACATTTTGTACATAAGCAGAGTGAGACTGAGGGGTGAGTACCTCCTCAGTGTGACCCATCGCTCTGATACCATCCACTGTGATATCAGTGTTTTAGACTATACTTTTATGTATAAATCTTTCCTACTAATTATATGAACACTCCTAGTAACAGCATTCCAATCAAAGTTTATGTAAATGTGAATTAGAGAACTAATTAGTTTCCCCAAACTTAAACATAAAACTAATGTTTTCCTTGGACTCTGACAAATAATCAGGAGTTTTTCACAGTGACAAAAGTGGCTGAAGTGTGTGGCAGGCCTTGCAGATAGGAAGCAGCAGAGATACAAGGGGAGCCACGACAGAGAAGTGCGTTTTATCAGGTAATTGTTTGTACAGATTTTTTTTTGTGTGTGTGTGTGTGTGTGTGCCTGTGTATATTTGTCATTTTTCCCCCTTGGAGAAAGATTCATTGTGTATTGTATAGAAAGCAGTGACTATATAAAAGATCAGAAGGAAAAATCAGATCAGATCTTATAGGGTTTACATCAGGCAAACGAGTTTGTAGACACAATAGGGAAACTAAAGGCTTATAAACCAGAGGGGCATATTGAAACTATCCTCACATAAAACAACTTGACCCCTAAAAGCTAGGCAAGTGATATTTTTTGGTTCATCATACATTTATTCAGAGAAAGCTCTGCTTCATGCCTACCAGTTCTGATGGAAATGTTGATCACCACACACACCTTCCCCTTGTGCAGAGAGATGAATATCTTGGCTTGGGTTGAGATATTGGTAGGGTGCTCACCCCCTGGGCCCCATGATAAAACAGAGCAATTCAGGTCCTTTTCTTGAATATTATTCAGATACCAAGAGGAAAAAAAAAAAAAAACTCCTTCCTACTAAAGCTGAATATTTAGGACTGTGAGAAACTAGACTTGCTGGTGGTTGGCTCCCGCGCTGTCTGAATGAAGTCTGCAGAGACAAAGCCCTGTGGCCTCCCTCTGGCTGTAGCTGTTTCTGGAATGCTTCCCTCCTCTAGACCTCAGAGGTGAATGAACAGATAAATTCTTTTCTTGAGTCCTGTCTACTAGATTGTAGTGGGAAAACTTGGGAATGCAAAGTAGTTGGCTTTGTCAATAATTCTGGTAAGAAATAAGGAGAGGATACATGACCAGTGGGATTCTACATCACGTACAACCACAAGAATGAGCAATCACACTCCATCTATGTATGCTGTATCAGAGTGTGTTCTACTGTCAAGTATACTAATTAGAACAAATAAAAAATATTATAAAAAAGAAATAAGGAGATTAAAACTATGGCAATAAAAATACTCATGTGAGTGGATGGACAGATTGTAGATGTCTGTCCTACTTGTGTTTTATTTAATTAACATTAAAGTATAAAGATGTTTTGAGAATAACTCAAGTCTTCTCCGAAATGTCATCATTTGTTGACGTTTCGGAGAAGACTTTCTTTATCTGGTATGACAAATAAAGAAGACAAAGGAGGAAAGAGTTAGTTTTACCTTTCAAAAGTAAGTGATGCTAGGTGCCCATGTAGAGAAATAGGCACTAAAAAAAGGTAAAGACATTGTATATGGAGCCCAAAGCAATGTCTAGATTAGAGCATATGTTTGGAAATCATTGGTAGACACATCTTATGTGAGCATTAAGGATTGATATTTTTTTGTTTTTAAAGAAAGGAAGAACAATGCAGAAAAAGAGCATTGCATATTTGTTGAAAATGGGAATCAAATTTATTGGTGTGTTCTCTGACACTCATATGTGTGGATATAAGCAGACTAATGATTACCTTAGGCAGAGTGTTAGGCATGTTCCTGTTCACAGGCCAGGTTAATCCTCTGAGAGTGCTCTGAGGAGAGTGTTCACTCTTAACTTCATTTTACAGGTAAAGAAAATGATAAGATCACTTGCAGTTAAAAATTGTTTCCATATCCAGTCCTGTGCATATGTGCTTAATAAAAAAAAATCCAGAAAGATGCCTATCCCCCACCCCAAATTTTAAATATAGCTCTACATTTTAAAAGTATGTGATTATCTTCAGGTTATTTTGTTTAGATGATGACAGTGGATGGCAAAGAGGCCTGTGGAAGCACTTTGGCTGTCCAAATGTCAAGTTGCAATCAGTCAAGCTGATCAGCATTCATCTTTATTATACAGTCATTATGAGTGCATTGGCAGGGACATCCTCCTCAGATTTTGTGCCCTTATAATAAAGGCAAACCCACTGTCTCAAGGACTATGCTAAGTTTCAGCCAAAATACATTGCTTTTTTGCTAAAAAATATACAGATTTAGCAGCTACATAAAAATAGTTAATATTAGTTTTTCAATAAAACACTATTGGTGATTACAATTATTAAGGTAATTATGAAAGAAAGAAACTCAATAAAACTACATTTAATGTTAAATAAGTGAATTCACACTTGGGGTATGTTAGTATGTTGTTTTTATGTAATTCTTTTTAAATGTATTTATACATATGAGAAAATAAAGCCAGGCCATGATTTAAAAAAATAAAGGAATAAATAAATACCAACATCAACTAATTTAGTCTGAAAACATTATTTTTACACACTCTGTTTATGGTATAAGCTTTAACAAATGTATTCTAATTATTTTCCTAGTCCTGGGGAGGCTTGTTTTAGGAACAATTAATTTTATTAATTAAGTGGTGCAATTCAACTAAACGAATACAACTAACATAGTAAATCACCAAGTTGATAACTGCTAACTATTTAATAATGGTTAAACTTTAATATATGGTGCAATTTAAAAATGTATAAGCAAAGAAGAGAAAATTATTTTTCTTTTTAACTTAGGATACATCAAGCACAAACTCCATTAGGAAAGTGGACATTAGTGCATTTACTCCCCTAGGACTCTTCTGTGCAAACCTCACTAGGAATTCAAGGTCCATTACTTTACTCATCCCTTACCCGTTGCCTGTGTAGTAGAATGTGCTGTGGGCTCCCTTCTCAGGAGGGAAAGGACTCATTTCTTGCAAAGTCTTGAAGTCCTATGCACTCTGTATGTGATAGATTCATTGTGTTGCTGTGGCCCTGGGTTTCTTCAAGTATAACTTTGGAACAGTGTCTTGCCTTATTTTTTCTCATACTTTTAACAGGGAACCAAAGGAGACTAGAATGGCTATCAGTTATATGAATATAAAATTTCACAAGTCTAAGTCTGCACATTTAATGAAGGCTGTAGAAGTCTCCAGGAAGGAGTCTAGTCTCTAGGATGTGGGATCATCAGACCAGAACTTCTGGAGTACATGTTCCATTCTTAAGACTTGCTCTCCTGCTTGGTGGCCTGGAGATTTGCTAATTGGGTTTTGCATATTCAGTCAGAAACTTACCCTAACTCAACAGAGACTGCTGAAGCAACAGACATGCAAAACCTTAATTTGTGGTCGCTTTTAACATCATTCTTTGTTGTCAATGTATTTCTGATAGTACTTCAGTCATACAAATTATAACACATTGTTTTCCAAGGTCACCTTCCCTTTAGTAGAAGGCAAAAGTTTGAGTTAATTCACCACCGTCACCACCGGTGATTCACCTTTTTGCTAACTTAAAAAATAAAAGCTAATTTCATTTCAAGCTATGCAGATGGATGGATATCATTGTGATAAAATGTAGCACTTATGATATTATTTACTGCTTGTTTACAATTTATTACAATTATTTATTTATTTGCACTTATTAATATTTACAATTTAATGAGGAATACATGTGTTAATTAGGCACAATTAATTTGTTAATAAGAACAAGAACAGAAGCAGTGCTGTGTTGATAAACTGGCTCTCTGGGGAAAAAAAAGTTATTTTTCAGAGTTTGCTGATTTCAGTGGTATAAACACCCTCACAATGGCCAATTTCAAGCTATCAGCCAGTTCTCAAAATGCCTGAATGTTTATAATCTGATTGTCTCAGGAATCTAAGCTGATTCCAGCCCCCACTGAGGATTTAGTAGGGAGAATTTTCTCATCAGAAAATTTCCATGAACAATAAGATTCTAAAAAGCAAGTAAAACACCAAGTGGAACTTCATTTTGCAGCATAAGTTTCCTATAAATATGAGTGCCCTACTCCACATGTCTACTCCACCTTGCTACTCACCCCTATTGAACAGACGCAAAATCTATAGGAGGGTTAAAGGATGGAAAATATTTCTATTTGAGCCAGGAGTCTTTCACAGAATCACGGTTTGAATTACACTGTAACACATTTGTGTTTTCTGCTTTAGAAGTCAGAATATGTAAGCAATAGAAGGGCAACAGGTTTTCAAAAGTCCCAGGAGCAAAGAATAACATACCTGCTGTGATCAATAGATGGGATAAAATGGTCAATCTACACAGCAGTAATTTTCCCCTAGCTTACATGGCCATCTCTTGAGACTAAATAAAATCAACATTTTTTTTTTTTCAAAACTTTGTGCTGAAACTTTCTTTTATCTCTTGCCATTTAAGCTTTGTTTCCCATTTCCCTTTTCCCATTTGGTTTTCACATTCATTAAATGTCATTCTTACTTCATATTTCCCTCCAACATTGGTGTTCATTTTGTCCCCTTTATCTTCAATCCTTACTCTTCAGTCTTTTTATTCATCTTCTTTGGTCCAATAATTTTAATTTTATGGGGGGCATACAATTTTCTATCTTCTGTTTTGATTTTTAGTTTGGAGGCAGTAACTGAGATATTAACTTGCATATAGCTAAATGTGCAAATCTTAAGCATAGGGTCTACTGAAATTAGCAAATGTATATCCATATACCCATACCTTCAATTAAGATAAAGAGCTTTTCCATCAATCCAGAAATTCCCCATACTAACCTTTTTAGGTGATCCTATGTTCCAAAAAAGATTATTGTCTTGAATTACATCATTACATCATTATCTTCAATCCTACGTGCAATTGTGCAGTATATAACATCTTGTGCCTAGTTTTCTTAAATTTAAAATAATATCTTTAGGTTCATTTAATTTATTGCTTTTATGAATAGTTTACTCTTCACAATTGATGAGGAATATATAACTTTAAGAATATACCAAAACAGGGGCTGGAGTTTTGGCTCAGTGATAGAGTACTTGCCTGGCATGTGTGAGGCCTTGAGTTTGATCCTCAGCACCCCATATAAATTAATTAATTAATTAAACTACGTTGGCATCTAAAAAAAGAATACGCCAAAATAATTGATTCATGCATTCTGTGGATGGGCATTTGTGTTGTTTCCAATTCTGGCTATTTATGAGTAATTCTTTGTAAGTATTCAAGTTGATGTAGAATGTAACATTCTTATTCAAGTTTATGTAGAATGTAAGCTTGTAACTGGGGATCATAGGATCATAGTATGAATAATATGTTAAGAAACTTTCAGATAATCTTCTAGGACTGCTCTAATATTTTAACACCTCTGAGCTAAATAAGAGAGCTCTAGTTGTTCCATGTCCTCATCACATCTGGGTGCCTTCTTAATTTTAATAGACCCAGTGAGTATACCAGGGTATTTTGTTGTAGTTTTAAATTCTTGAAGACTAATCATGCTAAGTTCATTTTCATATGCAGCTATTCTGATTTTTAGGAACTTTTTATATATTTATGGATTTATATATATTCTTTTCTTTATATATTTTGGATACTAGTTCTCCAATATATGTACTATGAATACATTTCCCAGTATTTTACTTGTGTATTCTTTTTTTTTTTTTTTTTTTTTTTTTTTTTGCCACAGCCCAGGCCTGCACATGTCCATTCACTGATAGTGACTCATCTTCTTTCCCTTGGCACTCTGGCTTATCTCACTTAATTTAGTGATTTCCAATTCCACCCATGCTATTGCAATGATGGGAGTTCTTCCTTCTTTTTGAATGAATAGCATTCCATTGTGGTTATGTCCCACATTTTATGTATCTATTCATCAGCTGATAAGCACTTAGAATGTGCATTTCTTGACTATTATGAGAATTGCTGCAATAAATTTGGGAGCACAGTCATCTCATTAACACATTGATTTTATTTCCTTTGGCTGCATATCTAGTAATAGGATTGCTGGGCCCCTATTGAGAAACCTCCATACTACTTTCTTTTTTTTTTTTTTTTTTTTAAGAGAGAGTGAGAGAGGAGAGAGAGAGAGAGAGAGAGAGAGAGAGAGAGAGAGAGAGAGAATTTTTTTTTAATATTTATTTTTTAGTTCTCGGCTGACACATCTTTGTTGGTATGTGATGCTGAGGATCCAACCCCGGCCACACGCATGCCAGACGAGCTCGCTACCGCCTGAGCCACATTCCCAGCCCCATACTACTTTCTTAATGACTGTACTGATTCACATTCCCACCAACAATAAGCACAAGTTCTATTTTCCCACATCCTCACCAGCACCTGTTATCTAGAGTCTTTTTGATCAGAGACCTTCTTACTGGCATCAGGTGATATTATAGTTTTGATTTGTATTTCCTTGATTATTACTGATGTCAAATACTTTTTCACATACCTGTTAGCCATTTTCATATCTTCCTTTGAGTAATATCTTCTTCAGTATATTACCTATTTTAAAATCAAATTAGTTATACTTTTGCTAATTTTTTGAATTCTATGTGTGTTTTTAATAGTAACTTCTTGTTGAATGTGTAGCTTCCATTTATTTTTTTCCCATTCTGTAGGTTTTATCTTCACTCCACTCTTTGTTTCTTTTCCTATGCTAAAGCATTTTAGTTTGATAAAAACCCATCTATCTACTTTTGTATTATTTGCCTATCTTTAGTGTCTTAACCAAGAAAAAAAAATCCCTGCCCACTACAATGTCCTAAAACAATTTTCCTACATTTTTCTTCTAGTAGTTTCATAGTTTCAGCTCTTATATTTAGGTCTTCAATATATTTTGAGTTAATTTTTGTATATAGTGAGAGACAAAGGTCTATTTTGTTTTTATGCATATGAATATACAATTTTCCCAGAATTGAAAAGATTGTAATGTCTCTGATGACTATTCTTAGCACCTTTTTTAAAAGTCAATCAAATATAGACATGTGGGTTTTCTTCTAGATCTTTTTTCTGATCCACCATACTAAGTATCTGCTTCCATGCCAATACTATGTAATTTTGATAACTACACCTTTGTCATAGTGCAGTTTGAAGCTAGTTAGTGAAATTTTCCCAGTTTTAGAACTTCATATACATGCAATTTATCAGTATGCATTTTTGTTAACTCAGGTTCTCTCAGAAACACACTTCAAAAAAGGATTAGATATGCACACAATATATCAATTTATCCCCCCCCCACCCCTGCTCATCCTTGGTATCCAGTGTTCTACCCTCCATTTCAATTGTTCTAGATTCTATTTGTCCTCCTATCCGGCTTATTTTCCTTACCCTAATGTCTTCCAAGTTTATCCTTGTTGCTTCCAATAACAGAATTCCCTTCTTTTGTAAGGTTAGATAATAGTACATTATGTAATATGTTAAAAAGGAAAATTGTTCATTTAGTGATGGACACTTAGGTTGATTCTGCATGTTCTTATTAAGAATACTGTTGCTATAGACATGAGAGTACAAATACCCCTCAACATAGCAATTTCATTTCCTCTGAATATATACTCAGCAGTGGCATTGCTGGATCATATGGTGATCCTATTCTTAGTTCTTTGGGAAATTTCCACAGTGCTATACCAATTTGCATTCCCACCAACTCTGTGCAAGTGTTCCCTTTTTTCCACATCCTCTTTTTTGTCCTTCTGAATAGTCATTTTTATCAGGTAGCAAATGAATTATTGAGAACACTGCAGAGAAGTCTTCACACTGTAAGGAATGTCTGACACTTTAGAGAAGAAGAGAAAAAAAGAAAGATTAGGTAGAAAGAATCTCATTCTACAATATCCATCCAAGAATTCCAAGAAAATTACACTTTTGCAGATAAAATGTCTCAGGGAGAGTCACTAGCTGGAGGGGTCCCACCATGCTCAGGCCTTGGCTGGGAATGGTCCCTGGAAGCATCCGTTGTCTTGATGCAAATGTGATATAGATCCAGAGGGCAGTAGTGGGGCTATTCTGCTCCTATGGCAGGTGAGCTGAGCAGTGGACTTGCATATTTGTTTTCGTTTTACTTTTTTTTTTTTTTACTTAATGTATTTGAGATGCCTCTCAGTCATTGCATGTTTCAACAGTTGTCTCTACTTAATGATGAATAGTCTTGAATTGCATGAATAAAAAACAATTTGTTTATGTATTTCTTATAAGCAATTGGGCATTTCTAATTTGGGCTTTTTTATGTGTAAGAAAGCTGTAAAATATTCTTCTGCAAATAATTTTGTGATCTTATCTTTTCACTTCTCTTGTGTCAATACCTAATGGTAAAATTCCTGAGCCATATGATAGTTATATGGGGGGCTTTACGTGCAATCACCAGATTTCTGAAGTGGTTAAGACATTTTAACTCCTGCCCATATAGGAGTGCCCTATCCATCCAATCCTGAACACTTGCTATTGTTTTTTTTTTTTTTTTTTTTTAATTTCAGCCACTCAGGTGGATATAGACAGTTGTTCTTATTGTGGTTTTTAAATTAAATTTTTTTCATGATGTAAGATGGCGAAATCATTCCCATGTGTTTCCTGTCAATTCTTTTTGTGAAGTTCTTATTCCAATCATTTTTTTTTTATTTTTCATCAGATTGTTGTAGTCATACCGTAGAATAAGGATCAGACTCTACACTTGAAATATGATTTGGATTTTGAGATCAGTGAAGTAACACATGCACCAGAAGGATAGGGAAAGGTTTTTGACACCAAGAGGCTTTCTAGGAAGGACAGAGCAGCAGCCAAAATCACTTGAGAGAGCAAGGTAAGGAGGCAGGATTGGGTTTTAAGGTGGCTCGGGGCTGAGGCTGGGGTGGCTTCCTTGCATAGCCTGGACTACCTGTGGGTACCCAGGGAGGGAACACTGGGCTCTCTCATCAGTATTTCAGAGATGAGCTAAAAGAATGAAAGGGGTACAGAAAGTTCTGAATTTGTCATCAACCAATTACAAAAACAGAGTGACTCTTATTCTTGTTTGTGTTTAAGTTGATGGTTCAAAGGAGATATTTATATATCCTAGAGACCTGTGTTTTGTCAGCTATATCTTTGTGAATATGTTGCAAATCTGTGGATTATCTATTTTTAAAATATTCTCTTAAAGAAAAAAGAGTTTACACTTTAGTGAAGTGAAGTATATCTTTCTCTTTTCTTTTATGTTCGGTATTCTTTTGTGATCTGTCCTTATAATCTCTGCCCACCCCAATGCCACAAGGACATTCTCCTGTGTTTTCTTCTAAAATATTTTTGACTTAAGAATTAAGGTCACAGTAACAATCCACTTAACATTGTTATTATTATTTTTGAATTATCTGAGCTAGGATTTGAAGGTTTAGTGGTGGTCATCATTTTTCCTTACTGATATCCTCTTGTCCCTGGAAGATTTGTTTAAAAGGCTTGCTCTTCTTTTTCCTGGGGAAATAATTTGGTACTTTACTCAAAGCAGTGAACATATATGTGATGTTTTATCCGAACTTGTCATGATGCTCCATTGAGCAACTAGTTCTTTAAGTCTTTCTTGCATCAGTTTGAGTATAGAGGTTTTATAGTGAGCATTCAAATCAGGAAATGAAAGCCCTCTAACAATCTTTTCCCTTTTCCCAATTTTTAAAATATTCTCAGTTTCTTTTTGTAGTTCCATATAAATCTGATAATTAGCTCATATATTCAATCAAAAGAGGGTTATTTAGTCTTGATAGGCATTCGTTTTCAGAGCCCACCTTAAAAATATTGAGTTTCCATCTCACAAATGTGGTGTAGGCAGCACCCCTCACTTTGTGTGGTGCTGGTGACGGTTTTGATATTCTAAATCAAAAGGAAAGGGGGAACTAAGCTATTCAAATTTGATGCAAACCCAGGACTTTAAAATACAAAAAAAAAAAAAAACAACAACAAAAAACAAAAAACTTAAAGCCAAATTCTCCATGCTGCGGAAATGATTTCCTTTCATATGTTATCGTGGGCTCTGTCTCATCTGTATCTTAGCTCGATTGTCCTGTGGGGCAGCACAGAGGGAAGATGAGGGGTAGTGGGACTAAGGCTGTGGAGGTTGTCTGAGGAGAGGAGCCAACTTTTCCTTCCACCACGTTCCCAGGACCAAGCTACATGGTTGCTTGATCTTAGTGACCACAGCAATGGGACTGCCTTGGTCTAATTAGATACCCTGGTCTAAACCAGGTCAAGTTCACCTGGGGAGGGGGTACCTGCCAACCATCCCTGCTTTATAACCACTTGCCTGTCTAGTCTGGTTTCAATGTGTTCACCCATGCTAACCAAGCTGACCTATAGAATTAACAGTCACCCTGCAGGAAGACTCACGCACTGGGCTTCAGACTGAAATGATGAGAGGCGTCCGTCTCTACAGGAACCTCCAGGCTGCTCCATTGATCTTTCTTCTAGGTCCCAAGGTGCAAGAAAGAGATGAGGAAGCCAGCACACTTTTAGAATAATAATGATATTGATTCACATCTGTGGAAACGAGTTTTTAAAGTCATCCTAAAATGCACAAAAATAATTAAAGTCACTCATAATCTCCCAAGCTAGAAAGAAAATTATTGTTTATTACAATGGTTTATGAATTTTGTAAAGTCTTAAATATGTACATATATATCATTCTGCATAGGTGGATTTGAAATTTATTGTATGTAATTATAGCTGAACCCACATAAAGATATTTTCCTTTTAAAAATAGAAGCATTAAGGATAAAACTCGCCTCTCCGTTAGGAGCTATTCACTGAAGTGACACCCTTCCAGGGCACACCACATTCAGGGACTGAGCAGGGTGAGATATAAACCCTGGTCTTTTGTCCCTATGTAGCACATTTGTAGTCACTAACGTCCCTGCACTGCTCCTTTCTGGGTTGGCTAAGGCTTCCTGCATACCTCTGAGTCTCAGATTTTTGAGTCCTGAACTCTGGCTCAGTGTTTACCCAATCTTCTACAATGACCTTGATGTTGGCCTTCACAAGACACAAGGGTGGGATGCACCTATAATACACAATCCCTAACCCCAGAGAGAGTCACTGTTACCAACTGTTTTATGTCATTATTGCAGACACAGGAATGTGCACCCATGCACACACACACACACACACACACACACACACACACTAAAATGTGCTTTGGGTTTTTTATATTTCACAGAAAACTTGCAATATTTTTATCATTAAATAACTTTATCATTTCATATTTTTTCTCAGAAATGTTTAGTGGTTTTTCACATCTGTGTATATAGACCTACCTTGCCATGTAAAGTGCTTTATTCCACACTTTTGCTATATCACCATTAATTTCACTATTTCTCTTATCTATAGACTCCTAAGTCGTCTCAGTTTTTACAGTTCACCACCATTTACACACAACCCCTTCTGCAGTGGTCTGACTGCGCCCCTAGGTTGAGTACTAAGCAATGAAACTACTGGGTCTTAATAAAAGCCTAACTGCCAACACAGGCCTGCCGCGTGGCTGTGCTCATTTAGAGTCTTCGGCAGTGGGTCTGAGCAGTGCGTCTCCTGTGCACTCTCCCTGTTGGTGTGTGCAAGAACATTGACAGTTATCCTGGAAATTTACTGCTAATGTCTTCTTCCAGTGTTTATTGCAATGCATACATCAGACGGTATTTTCTTTTCCCTTTTTTATTCCACTGCTATCATCCAAATTTCTACAAATTGCATAAAGCCTTCACATCTATAATCTCATTTTATTCTCACAATGGTTCTACAAAGTAGGCAGAGCAGCAATTTTTGTTAATGAAGTCTGAAAGAAAAGAATTCAATGTAAATGCTCAACTGCGATATAATACTATGTGAGTACATTTAAAAGTGAAATTATGCAGTAATTATATGTGTTTAATATTTTAACATTTTGTTTTGCTATTTCTTGAAGAAAATTCTTATTTCTAAAAGTTACTCTACCTGCCACTCAAGTAGTAAAGTATCTGAATTCCATGGCAACCGAGAGTGTTTCTTCATTTTAAATCCTGAGCAACTTTCCCTGTGGGGCATTTCTTTTTGTAATTTGCATATGCTATTCATTGTGTTCATCGTTCCCTAAATTCCGAAGCTGAGACCATTTGACTTATTACTGCTTAAAATAACAATATCATCTGTCTAGAAGTTACCCGACAACTTCTGAGACTTTAATTAAATTTTAGTTCTTTTTTTTTTCTTCTCTCCATAGAAATATAATTTCTAGATAAAATACATATAAAAATTTTACCCAGAAATTAGCAGATCGAGGAATGTAGTGCCATTTTAATGAGCTATTTCAGAAAACCGAGTAGACGGGCTGTGACAGCGGGTTGCAAAACAAAATTTACAACAGTATTGTTAATTTCCAAACTAATTGGCTTCTGGAAATGCTGGTGTAGTCTTAAACGAAGGGTGATTCGAGACTGAAGGAATATATAAATGTGGTCGAGTCGGATATCACTTTTTCAGGACATTTTGCCGATCATGCTCGGCAGCCCCTCCACTACTCTGTTTTTGTGGGGATTATCGCACATTTGTTCTTTTCATTTATGTATTTTTCTGCACCAGGCCTCATAGCCCTCACTCCTTTGCCAGTGTCTCCTCTGCACATCCTATCCTGTGATAGCGCCGGTAACCTTAGAGAAGCGCATCAAAGCAAGCATATAAAGTAGGGTTTATTTTTCATTTATTTTAATATTTATTTATTTATTTATTTTTAGTGGAAATGGACACAACACAATGCCTTTATTTTTTTATGTGGTGCTGAGGATCAAACCTGAGTCCCGCCTGTGCTAGGCGAGCCACAATCCCAGCCCAAAGCAGGATTTATTTTAAAAGGGATACCATAGACTTCTCCTGGGAGGGAGAAGGGAACCGTAGCTGGTGTTCTGGTATCCCAAGAAGCGAGTCCTTTGGCCTTTTTTTATATGTCCTGGGCTTCCTCTGTTCTCCTGCTCTCTTCCCCTTGACTGCCTCCTGCCTGCTTAAGTGACAGGCACACGAAATGCTTGGTGGGATGGCCAAGAGGTGGGAGACAGGGGTTGAAAGGAGAAGGGCAGGATGGAGCAGGAGGGGCAGTTCCTGGGCCAGCTTTCCCTAGTAACAGGTTGGAGCAGGGGCAGGTTATCTTGACAGGGTGGAGGAAGGGCTTGAAGGCATTAATGGTGCCCTTAGATCTCTTCTGGGTTGACCCTTGCCTATCTGGCTTCCCTTGCATTGCCAAGGTTGTGAGGCTGTGTCACTCGAGTGTGGAACTTGCTGCTGACCTGAGAGTGTCTGAAATCGGCTGCTGCTCCACAGATGCCTTGGAAGGTACTGAGTTCGCCTTCCCAGGCCCAGAAATGGGACAAGGTAGGCTCTGGCTGCCTTGGATCTCATTGTGCTTTTGCCCTTGTGTAGCAGTTGGATGGAATTCTCCAGAGCAACAGACTCAGAATGAGACAAAGACAGGTGGACAGACACAGAGTAGGGGAAGAAAAGGGAAGACTTGTGGAGAGGAATTGTTTCGTGAAATGTTGGGGTCAGCAAGTCCAAAATTCATAGGACAAGTGACAAGCTAAAATGTTAGCAAGGTTTCTATATTTCAGCCTTCTAGAGCCCGAATTCCTTCTTTGGTACAACTGAGTCTTTGCTTTTAAGCTCTTCCATTGGTTGGATATGGCCCACGCACATTGAGAGGAGAAAGCTGCTTTACTCAAAGTCTATTGATTTAAAATTCAATCACATCTAAAAAAATCTTCACAGCAATATCTGGGCTGGTGTTTAAGCAAACAAGCCTGGCTGCCCATGGACTCCCAAGTTGACACATATACACAACCATCACATTCCTCAGCAAGACTCAGCCTTAGTATTTCAGGACAAAAGAAAAGGAATGAACAATAAAACAAACCGACTAACAAAAGCACAGCAAAACAAATCTAAAAACACAGTCACATAAGTGCAAACATCTAACAATTTAATTTTTTAAATTGGCGCTTTCTGTACTTAAGTCAGGAATTAGCTTTTTATTAGCATGTTGTTTCTTTCTACTGAATCATTTTAACTTTGACAAAAGTAGGAAAAAACAAGGTTTTTTTTTTTTGTTTGTTTGTTTGTTTAGTTCGAGGCAATGAAATCTGTACAGGTTAAAAAACGTACCCAAATTCATATAGTTGACAAAGATTTTGAAAAAAATATATACCACTAAGAATAATAATAATAATTAGTTAACCTCTGCTCTGGCAAGAAGGCTGGGTTGAGAAAAGTTACCTCCTTTAAATTCTGAAAGGAGACCATTGAAAAGAAACAAACGACATTTAGGGATGGGGTGATCTCAATGTGATGTGGGTTGGTTGTAGAAAGAGAGAAAATAAGAGTGATTAATAGCCAAGTAAATGAATAGATAACCAGAATGGCTCTGGTCCCAGTGTTCAGATGACATGAAGAGGCGAAGGGTTGCTGTGGAGGGCATCCCGGGACAGGTGAGACAGGGAACTATGGCGCAGGAGCCTGGTCTCTTTGCTGGTTCAGATGTCAGTAGATGGGATTAAGGGGCTGAAGATCATGAAGGACAAGAATTGGGGGGGAGACAGAGGCATTAAGAGGCCAGGGGGCGTAAGACTCCTTTTATGAGGCTGTAACTCTTTTTATGAGTTGTGTTAAATTAGTGGTAAGAAGGATGAGCAGGGAGCCAGCAGGTGTGGTCTTCATGACATGGAAGGAAGTGACTGCAGCTTCATCCCTGTAGACCGCATGGAGATAGTGCAGCTAGGAGTCCTGTGGTACAATCTTCCAAGCTCTGGGGATGAAGAGTGGGCAACCAAGTCAAATATTTTGGGAGAGGCAATCCTGTGACACAGGGTAAAAATGCCTGGGTCCAAGTTCATCATCACAACAAGCAAGTCAGTCTGCCTTCAAGCCCATTGAGCTAGTGCAAGATGAGGCCAAAGATAAGGGACCCCCAAAATATTCAGAGTCCAAGCAACCATAGGTACCCTTGGATGTTACAGGGAAGGAAACCCAAGCTCTGGCAAGCTTGGGCACCTCCTATCTTCTCTTTTGGTTGACATTCCATGGTCCCTGGGTAGGTGCCACACGAGCAGGAAAGCCACTGGAACACAGATTTCTCCTACCCAAGCCCACTTCAGTTCCACTACGTGGTAGGAGAATGCTCAGCTGAAACTTTCTCCACCTTCCTGACTTCAGGAACAAAGATCTGAAACAAATGGCTGTTTGAAAAGAAAATGATACCCATATGATGGGCACTGATAGGTCACCATTCCCTTCTTCCAATTTTACAAAATGAGCCATTTTTTTTCTTTAAATGACATGACACTAATGTCATTCACTGCCAACTCTCTGTCATTTTGATAGCAAAAAATATCATCACATTCTTGGACCACGGATATGAGAGATCCACGAAAAACAATGTGTTGACATATTTCACTCAAAATAATACAGGGCTGATTGTCCCCTCTTTAATTTTCCAGAAATGTATGTGAGAAAAATCTGCAGTGACAGAACAGGAATGACAGTGGCTGAAAGAAACACGGTAAGACACTGGGTGGAAAAAAAATTTCTAGGAGAATTATAGGTCACCAGTGTTTTTCGGAGCAAAATCATCATTTGGGATGGTTTAAAAGCAAACATAAATAATAATTCTTCTGGATTATACATTGTAATAAATCTGATAATCACAGCCAATGTAAGTCTGATGAGGCAGAGAGACATGCATAATCTATTTTCTTTTTCACATTTTAGAGCATCTTCCAGTTCCTGATAATTTTATTAGACTTACAGAGTTCTAGAACTGCTACTGTTCCCAGAGGTCATAAGCATTCAGCTTATATTTTTATTGATGAGGAAAATTGCTAAGTTTATTTGGCCATTGGCAAAGGGCATGGGTCATGCCTGTCTGTAGGTGAGATTTAAGTTTATTGCTTAGTTCTTTTGCAGCAAGGTTAGTTTGAAGTCTCAGCACATCAAGGAACTAGGAGACCCATAAAAGGATTATCTTGCTGCTCTTTTGATTTCTACACAGGGCAATATTAAACAAAATGAAGAAATGACCACAATGATTGCAGCACTCTGTCGTAGGTGTAGGCGTAGCTGGACCTACTGTGAAAGAGATCGCAGGCACAGAACATATCACCCAATATGGTGCATAGGGAGAAAAGACTCCTGGTCCTCCTCATTACCTCTGAAGAACACAGGGAGGAGTGATGGTGGTGCCCAGACCCGAGCCCTTGCCTGGAGGTAGGCTCATTGGTTGTGTTATGTTGCTTAGGAGAGCTGCAGGACAGCTATATGGCAAGACGGTTTGAAAGCAGATTTTTCCTTGAGATTCTATGAGCACTGAATGCTCTGTTAAAGTCCATATTTCTGAAGACTATTAAGTATTCATGTTTGTATTTACATCTTCCATTTATCCCCAAACAGAGGAAAGCAGTATTACACGCATGGCAAGGTGAGTCCTGGAAAAAGAAGGATTTGTCCCAGGGTCTCCGGGAACAAAAAGTCTCAAATTTTTTCAGAGTACATTTTCTTCTCAATGTTCCAGTGCTGGTGACAGACATCAAGCCATCTAGCTTCAAGTCCACTATATTTATAATCCTCTATAAGGTCTCGTCTCCAAGTCCCTAAAACAACACATACACTTCTTTGTCACAACACCTCATGTATTAAGTAAAAAAAACTTTTATTTAACTTTCCCTTGATTCAAAGCTCTTTCAAGTAAGGAATCTCCCCTCTAATTTACCTTTATTTATATACTACCTATGATGTGTATTAATTTCTCAAATATAACCTTTAAATAGAGGCACAAAAAACATTTTTAACATAAAATATTGATCTACAGCTGCTTTCGTGTTTAAATGGCATATTTTCCAATTCTTTCACTCTGATGCACGTTTCACTGTGTGCTTATTTTCCTTTCAGAGTCTATGGAATATTGTTCTAATTATCTCACTGCAGATGGCTTTGTCTTGCTGATCACTGGAGTGTTGACATTGCTAAAGGTTTCTTAACTATTTTCTACAAAATTCAAATGAAATTGAACCTTTAAAAATATTTAAAGCTTAAACATATACAAAAAGATTATATACACATAATCTCTTGTGTTATCTTAAATGCTACTTTGTGTTTTTAAAATAGTATGCAATGTGTTCATTTAACAATGGGGTGATGCTCAGGCTATTATCGAAGAAGATAAAAAAATGATTAGCATTACAGAAGGACTATTAATAAAGGAGAAGGAAAGGATGGTAGGTGGTAGGTGGTAGCCCTTCTATAAGCAGGGTGTGTCAGAATGGAAGAGCCATCAGATAAAAGAGCCTGGGAGAGATAGATGCTTCTGCAGCTAACACAGAGGCTCTGTTCACTTACATGATTCATATGACCACTCCAGACCTCAGTTATTTTAACACTGGATTGTATCTATACAGTTCCCTGTCTAGTCTTCCTTGCCAAATAGCTGATTGAGGTCAGCTTTGCAGACAAGCAGGTACTCAGATGTTTGTTGAAATCAATCAAAAGTGGATGTTTGTTGAAGCGAATCACAAGTGATGAATTGAAAAGTATAGAGTTCCACAAGAGTGAAACCCTGTACTCATTCCAAGGGACATAATGATGTTGTCAAGTGTTTACTGGCACAAGCTGGTGAACCCCACTCAGGAGGAAATGTGCTGTGTAAAAATCAAAAGCTTTGGACTGGAGTGGGTGGCTGTTTCTACTTCAACTGGGTACCACCTCAGATGAACTACCTGACATCTCTCTGACTTTCATTTTTATCTAATTAAAACTAAATCAAGGGAATACTTACCTTAAAGAGTCTTCTAAGTATTAGGTAAAGGCTTAATAGAAGTTTTGCCATCATGAACATTTTTTTTCTATACTTACTTTGGAATAATTAAGAAAAGACAGGCTAAGATCACTTTGCTTCATTTTCTGACTTCTCTGCTTTGGTTGGACTAAAAATAATATCATCAAGAGAATATTGTGAATCATGTCAAACCATACTGACCCCCGTGCTAATGATGATGTTGATTAGGCTCCATAATGAAGCATTATCCACATTGTTTAATCTGCTAATACTTTAGAATTTTATTTATTCAATTTGCACAAAAAAATAATATACTTGTATTGAAAAAGAATATAACTACTATTGCCTTTCAGAAATGGATAACTATACAGTAAATTTGATATTGAAATTTGAATATTACTACTTCTATTCAATTAGACTAAAAATTGTTAGTTACTTATTATACACTAAATCTATTTCTTGAACAGATACCCATCAGGGAGCTGTTAACCTGTGCAGGAGAAGTCTATGGTGCACAGATATAGTTCTCGATTTTTTAAAATATTGTTCAGTTGAGGAGGAAACAATAAATTAAAAGTAAAATTTCCTAAGTGAGAGAAATTAACTACCAAAGAATAAGGATCTGCAGAGCTTAGGAGTTCAGAGATAATTATAATATCGAAGACTTTTGCCCTCCAGAAGACAATTTCATTCCCTCAGAGGTGATGCTGCCTCAATTGGAAATGAATGGTGTAGAGGCATCACAAATAACTATAACCCACATTGATAGGGTTCACAGAGGTACAGAGTCTGTGCATTTCTACTGGAATTAGAAAAGCTGTGATGAAGGAGGAGTACTTGAAATGTCCTTTGGATATTTGGATTTCAATAGTCAGAGATGTACAAAGAAAAGGGCTGTTAAGAAGCATGTATAGGAACTGGGATTGTGGCTCAGAGCTTGCCTAGAAAGTATGAGGCACTGGGTTCAAATCTCTCACCACACATAAATAAGTAAATAAAAAATAAAACAAAGGTTTATCAACAGCTAGCAGTGATGAGATGATAGTGTTGGGTTTATCTACTGCACAGAAGGTATTCATGGCAGGAAATTTGGACTTTCTTTACAAGAATAGTAGAATAATTAAGAAATTTTGAGGAGATGAATAAGAAGACAAAAGGTCCTTGGAGCCGTATATGGTGGCACACACCTGTAATCTCAGTGAGTCAGGAGGCTGGGGCAGAAGGATAGCAAATTCAAGGCCAGCCTCAGCAAAGGTGAGGTGCTAAGCAACTCAGTGAGACCCTGTCTCTAAATAAAATACTAAATAAGGCTGGGGATGTGGCTCAGTGGTCTAGTGCCCCTGAGTTCAATCCCGGTACCAATCCTCCCCCAAAACAGAAAGGAACTTTAATAATGGTGTAGATGGCCCCATAATTAAATGCAAGAGAGAGTAATTCAGAAAATATGTGCAATGTTACAGGTGAGAGGTAGCAGTCCCTAAAGAGGACTGTAGAGCTCAAGTTCTTAGACCTGTCTTAATCTGACTTCATAGCAAAGTTTAGTGATAATGAGGACAAATGTAGAAATCTAGACCTAAAACAAATCCTGCAGGAAAAATCAATGTTTCCTTTTATGACTGAGAACGTTCCTTTTTAACATTATTAATGACTAGCCCCCCGAGTTGTTGAATTTATAGCTTATCACTTTATTCCAAAGGGTCAAACAAATTTGTTTTTAACCCTAATATTCTGGGAAGCCTATCAGAAATGTCCAAACCCTGGAAGCAGGCCTAAGTCAGCGTTGGATGTGACCTAGCTCATAGTTTCTTGCAAACAGTTTTTATTTTAATTTTTATATAAATAGTAGCAAGAGATCTTTACTAACCTCATACAGGCAATCAATAAAGCCAGTCACACACCTAATGGCAAAATTGCTAGACCATAGAAACTAAATGTGATATTAGTGATTCATTCAGAAAGCAAAAAGGCTCTAAATATTCTATAATAACATAACATTTATGTATGATATAGATATTTCCCCAAATTGAAGTGGCTAGTATTTTTCCTTTTGACAGTCTTCTATACCACATTTCTGAAAAAGATTTGGAAATTTAAAGAGCACCTACCTTTATGTCAGTATCCTATTGCAGATTTTTTTTTATCTCCATAATATACTTGAAAGCTAAGGATAGTGATGAAGACCTTACAGCCTTAAAGGTTCAGAAAAGTACAAACTTTCTAAAAAGGTGAACTAATGGACTTGTTTTTAAAGGAGTTTCCTAATTTATAAGTTTGTATATTTGCTAACTTAAATGGAATCTGATTGAATTCTTTTGAATTCTTTTTTTTTTTTTTTTTTTTTGGTTTTGGTTTTACTTTTTTGTTATCAGGATTGAATCCAGGGGAGCTTAACCATTGAGCCACATCTTCAGCCCTTTTTTTGTATTTTATTTAGAGACGGGGTCTCACTGAGTTGCTTAGGGCCTCATTGTTGCTGAGGCTGGCTTTGAACTCACAATCCTTCTGCCTCAGCCTCCAGCTAGGATTATAGGCAAGTGCCACCCGAGGATTCTGATTGGTCTTCTTTCCTGGGAAACTTCTAGGAGAAGGAACAGTTGGACAATGGACAGGCTTTGGAGATGCAGTTGACCAGAAGGCTATATTTAATACTCATTCTCTCCCACCCACCACACTTCTACTGACACCATAAGCAACTATGCTGCTTTAGGAAACTGCCCTGGGGGAGAGACCTACACCCCAATCCTTGAAAGGTCTGAATTCTCAGTAACTACATCCTTCTCATACATTGGTGTGAAATAGTAAAACTGGTCATGGACACTCCAATTTATCACTTGAGTACCAAACACTTTCTTCTTCATCCTACAGGGGAAAGTCAAGTCAACATCTTTATATGTGGAAGAAATATCAGAACGGGTTAGCTTTTGTTGTTGTAAGTGCTGAATAAGATTGCTTTTATGCATGTGCTTCACATACATACCGTATGGTTAATATTTATTGACTCTGACAGTCTGTATTTAGAATTATAATGGAAAAGAACAGCTTTCCCAATGCTTTCATCATAGGCAAGATTCCTGTGCATTTGCAGGGATCATCCTCTTGGTTTGAGAATCCAGATTTTGAAAGCATTGAAAATGGTAAGGTAAACAAAAAAAGGGTTCATCCATTGGCCAGTCAAAGGAATTTCCTTAAATCTGGGGTCAGCATCTGCCTTACTCAAAGATTATTTTATCTGTGTAAGAGCATTTTTTTTTCCTTATGCAAAGCAGGAAAAGGGATCCTGAAGATGGTAATTGACTCTTGCACTAGTTCCTGGGTGCAGCAATACAAGGGACTGCCCAAGGACAAAGAAAGCATTGATGGGAACTGATGGCCCAGATAAGAGATCAAAGAGCATCCTGAAGGGTGTCAGAAGCTTAATTGGTTGGTTTGTTTGAATTCCTATTGAGCTCTTGTTCATGCTTGTCACTCTGATTTTGGTGTTTCTTTGGTCTCTGAATGGATGTACCCCACTCTAGTTGGGTCCTGTGGAATCCCAGTGATGAAGCTTTCTTCCTAAATTCCAGAAGAGCAATCACTTTTGGAGTCTGATAATGAGAAAGGAGAGTGTTTATGTACTTACACTGTCAGGTTTGCCATGGGAATTTTCTATGGGATGGAACCTATAGACATGGGAAATGGGACACTACACAGGTTTAGGAAGATAACTGTGTACAAGATTTACTATTATTAAATTTAATACAAGTATTTATTATTATGGATAGTGGTGCAAGAGACTTCAGAGGTCTTGAAAGAATTCAATATAATTACATCTTTGAAGTACTCTGCATTGTTTGGCTGTACTGTGGTTGATACACTATAAGGTTATCATTTGCCTCTCTCCTCCCAGCTGTGCTCTGAAGAAGACTCATTTCTCTTCCAGCAGTAGTTCTGGTAAACAAGTAGATGTACTCTTCTTTTTGCAAAAAGACACTTCAGATGCCATTGAAGTGTGTGCAGTTATTTTCATGTATCATCTACCTTGTGATCCTTACCCATTCTCTTCCTCCTACAAAGAAAATGAAAAAGCAAATGCAAAAACCTGGGCAAAAAAACTAGGAAAGACTATCAAAACAACATGTTATAGGAGTGTGACCCAAGGATTTTCATAAAATAATTTAGCATCCAGAACTTTCTGATGGTTAGTTGTGCATAAAACCCCGAAACCAGCATCCTAGCCATAGGAGAGGCTAAAGAAGAAAAAGTAGCGGCATTCAGATATATTTTTCAGAACCACTCACCTTGACTGTTTTTCCTCTCAAAATGAGCCTGTGCTTGATTTAGAAATGAGCTACAAAGTCAGGTTAAGAAGAATGTAATTTTGAATGCAATGCAGGGGATTGTTCTCACTGGCAAGAAGACCTTTCAGGGCAGAGAACATTTAGATGCATGACTACAAAAAGATAAGACCTGATGCAAATCGAATTCCCTCCACCTCTCAACAGACAGGCTTCTGTAAATTGAAGATAAATGCTCTTCTTTATGTTTAAGCAAGGTAACAAAAGAATCTTTTTTTTTCTTTTTGCTAAGACAGCCTCACCTCAGTCCACCTGGACAGGACATGGTCTTTATGTAAAAGGTTTTATTCAAAGGAAATCCTGAAAGATGATCTTCCAGAAGGAATGGATGTTGGTACACACAGCACTAAGCTCCTGTGATAGGTCAATGCAGGTTAAATTACTGCTTTTTTATTTATGTGAGTATCATTTTATTGCAGATATATTTCTCACAATTACTCCTTAAAGGTAAGTATTGTAATCTGAATTTTATAGAAGCAGAAACATAAATCAAGAGAATATAAATAATTTAATTGACTTCTATCATTTATATTCCTTCATATGGTTTTGAATTTGTGCATCAATTTATAATGGATTCTGGTTTGTAGTTGTATGAGTATGTGATCTATTTTCTAACTTTCAGTATGAGGATAATATTGGTTTTGAAAATTAATTGAGAAAGTTTCCATTCTTCTGTGCTGTAGACCAATTTACATAGCATCATTGTATATTTCTAGAAAATGTGTAAAAGCTTACCTACTTAACTATCTATGCTCAGAAGTTTTTTTGAGAATAATTGTTTGATGACAATTTTGTCCAAAATTTTTTATTAAATCAGGTTATTTATAATATCTTTACTTAACTAATATAGTTTATATTTTCTCCAGAAAATTGTTAACATGCTATTAATAAACATAAAAAAATTATTAGTAGAAAACAGTATTCTCATTCTTCCCTTCTTTAATTTTTGGTGTTCTGTGAGCATTTTAATGAGAAAGTTTGAGATGTTGAACAAGCTATCAATGGTTAGTTTGTCATGATCTGCTAGTTTTTTGTAAGTCTGTTATAAGGATAAAGATAGTGAACCTCAGGGGCTGGGGTTGTGGCTCAGTGGTACAGTGCTGGTTTCACACATGTGAGGCAGTGGATTTGATCCTCAGCACCACATAAAAAATAAATAAATAAACTCTACAACTAAAAAAAAAAAAGATAGTGACCCCCAAATTATTTTATCAGCAAGAGACAAAAGGAGAATGATATTGCCATTTACTATTGACCAGCAAATCAGAACAAAAACATCCAGGAACAAAATGATAAGTACTTTCAGCTTTCTTCCACATTTCAAGAACCAACAATGATTATTTTGTATTTAGCATGATACTTAAAAGATTTAAAACGAGATAAATGATGGATGGGGTAGGTCTTCAGGGAGATATTTGTGTTAACCCAAGGATCATGAAGAATCACTATTGACTGTATTGTTGATATTATGGAAAGCTGGAAACAAGGATCTTGATGCTAAATTGAAATTGTACAATGAAGAGACTGTCCATCTAACTGTTTTACGTAAGAAGGAAATGTCAAATGTGCATAGGCTTTCTTAATCTTCCTCCTGTTTATTCATCCATTCAGTGCACATAGCTATGGCGTGTCCCCTCAGATCCAGGAAATGTCATAAAGTCCCAGGTCAAAGGGTCGCTATCACCTCCAGGCATCACACTTCCCAACACTAGCCATTACCCCTGGGCTGCTCCTTCCTGCTCTCAGGAGTGTGTGGAGAAGAAAGGGAAGGTGGGAGGTTGTGGGGCACCAATAAAAGAGCAAGACACACACACACACTTCTGTGGGCACCCAGCTTTGGGCCCCCTTTTATTTAGAGAAATCTTGCACATACGTCCCTCTCTTGTAATAAAACTTGCTTTCTATGGTTGCCTCAGCATTTCTTGGATGTTTGATTTTCAACACTGGGGGAACAAGAACCTGTTCCTTATCTAAGACTGGTATCACTTGGATGCATCTCATTGGCATGGGTTGGCATCTCACGTTTCACATTGCTTCCCTATGGCTCCTGGAATAAGGGACCACAAACTCGGTAGCTCAAGACAGCAAAGGTTAACTGTCTCCCAGTTCTGGAGGTCAGAAGTCTGAATCAGTTTCAATGGTGTAGAGTCAAGGTGTGTCTCTGGCTTGCTTTCTCTGAAGGGAACATTTGGTTTTCACCCAGGACAGGGAAGCTTTCTGTGTTCCTTGTCCTGAAGTCCCTTCCCCACTGTCAAAGGACAGCAAGCCTGAAAGCAAACGAAAAAGTCAGAGTCAGAGAGAGACCTCCATGGATCAGTGATGCTTTATTAAGCAAGGAGGGACACATTTTCAAGAGGAGAATGGTGATGGGCTCCAACAAGAGTCTGAGTTTTATAGGGTTTAGCAGAGCCAGGTCATGGGAAGAGTTGGCCAGTTACTTTTGGTGGGGTCATTTAGGATAGGACAGGAGGGCAGGTAGGGAATTTCCCTGGGGCCTATTGTCCCCCCCAATTTCCCTTCCTGCCTTCCATTTGCCTAAGGCTTGGTCTTCTAAATGACAAAATCTCCAATTTACCAAAGACATCTCCCACCTACAGGCCAGGAAGGCATGCAGGCCAACAGTTGTATATAAGAAAGTGCCCCCGGCCTAAGCTCTATGTCCTTCAATGCCCATCAGTACTGGTGGCTCACTTCACCTTTTGAATATAGCTCTGAAGCTTATTATAAGGGACAAATTTTCCTTTTCCTCTTCTCCCTCTCCCTTTCCCTAACCTGAGGGCAGAAAAGAAGATTACCTGGAGTTATCTGTGCTCCAAGGGAAGGAGATGTCTGCCTGAGGATCTGAGATGGGGTATAGGGGTGGGAAAGATGGTGGAATGAGATGGACATCATTACCCTCAGTACATGTGTGAAAACACAAATGATGTGACTCTACTTTGTGTGCAACAAGAAACATGAACACTTGGGTTCTATTGTGTAATATGAATTGCATTACATTCTGCCGACATATAGAACAAGTTAGAATACATAAAATAAAATAAAATTTTAAAAAATCAGCAAGTGAATCCTAACTTACCAACTAGGTTGCTGGGACCCCCTGCCAAAGCACACCTGGAATGTGCCTTTGAATAGCTCCTTGAAAAGCCCTCTCTTTTCCCTGAAAGACAGAGTCACAGCCTGGAGGCCCTGAGTCACCTAGGTTTCTCCTTTGCCAGCAAAGAAATAGAACAACTTTTTCCTTTTTCTCAAAACTGTGTCCTCATTATTAAATTGGCAATAATTGGCATTGGGGACAAGGACCAAGCTTTCAGTTATATATCTCTGCTTTAGCCACTGCTCTCTCTTCTGAGGGGCTCCTTCCAGGCCCCTCTTGAAGCTATTGAAGCACACACATCTCAATGTCCCATGTAGTACAGCATGCCCAGGCCTCAGCCCTCAGAACACGGGCTTATTTGGGAGACGGGGCTTTTATTCAGCAGACCACACCCTTGAAGCCACTTTCATCCATAATTTTAAATTCTGGTTCATAAATCCTGCACTCTTACAGCTTTTTCCTTTTGCCCTTTGCAGAATATTGACTGATCTTTCCTTCAAAGCAGCCCCAGAACATCAAAATCCCAGGATTAATGATGGCTCAAATTCCTCTCTTCCTGAATAATTTGAGGTAAATTTGACTATACACCAGACACACACACACACACACACACTAGCCAATTCCTGCCAAATAATAAGTGCTCTATAAACATGTCAAATGGCTAAATTAAAGGAGGTGTTTCCTGACTCTTTGGTTTGTGTTCTACTTCAGAAAAAAGTATGTTCTTAGAGAATGTGGAGATTATAAACAGGCACTTTGTAACCTTCAAAGCTAAAAGATTTCTATTTTCTTCTCCTACAAAGCCAGAGACACGCCAGAATGGCCTAGATTTCTTCAAGGATTTTCGAGCATTCCATAACAATGTAACAGAGGGTCAGCTATCAGCTGGAGGCTGGACAAAACCAAGCAGGTACCAAAGGGTGGTTTGTGTTTGAAAAGTATAGTGAGACTCTGAGGGAAGAAATTGGACATGTGTCTTCAGCCTCTTGTTTTATCTCTGACCTTTTGAAAAGCCGTCCTCATTCACAGTTCTTAGTGATCTCAAGATTTAGAGCAAGCAGACTTGCATTTTTTCGTTTTAATCCATTTGACTAGCATTGACCTCTGAGTTAATGCAACTACAAAGCAGATGTCTCTGTTTCTCTCATGAATTCCAGAATATCTCCTGTAGGCGCTCTCATCTACCCAGCCCAAGTGTATTGGATTTTTGTTACTGTAACAGAATACTAGAGATAGACTACTCTGTGCAGAAATCAGATTTATTTAGCTTGCAGGTCTGCAGGCTAGGAGTCTAAACATCATGGCACATCTGTGGCAAAGGTCTCCCTGGGCTTCATTACATCATGGTGGGTGACCTAATGTAGGTGCATGTGTGTCTCTGTATTTCTGTGTGTCTCTCTCCCTCTCTGCATTAAGCCGCCAATATTCAATCATAAGGGCTCCACTTCCAAACAACAAAATTGGTTTAAATTTTTGCACTCTTAATTTATGACCTTGGAGATTAAACACACAGGACTTTGGGGGAGGTGGCAAATATAGCACAAAGAATACCCCTGGCACTTTTTCCCTCCTTCATTTCCTTCAGTCTCTACTCAGTTTTTCCTTTAAATAGTTATGAATGCTAATCTTATCTGGGTGACTGATATCAGTGTTCATCCAATAGATTCACTCTTCATAGTGACTCACAAACTGTTGGGCTTACTGGAAAACCGCTAACAGATTATTTTGAGCTGGAACTGTATAGTGGGCAAGGAAAGAGATAGGATGGGACTTGTATCTGGCAGGACTTTGGGAGGTCCAGCAGAGCAATGTGAAAGGCTGAGGCAGAAAATATTGGATCTCTCAGAACAAAAATGTCAATGTCAGAGTCTGGGAGGAATATTGACAGAAGTTCAAGGTCATTATCTCATACATCATTTCAGATTTCAACCCTAGGATGAGTGATTTTTACCTACTCCTTACTGATGAGAATAAATCTCTATCAATTCACCTGAGACCTCCTAGTTTGTAGTTGAAGCTACAGAGGCTTAACAATTTTCAAGTCATCTGCCTAAGAACACAAACAAGGGGCCTGCAGAATCAGGATTCAAAACCATCAATGTAATGAATGCAGTTGATGTTGGATATGGAATCATGGAGAGGAAAAGTGACGGTTGCTGCCTGACCTCACTGTGTCATATACCACATAGTGCTGTGCTGGTAGCTCAGGCCGCCTAGCATCATGGAAATGCCACTCAAAGAGGGAAGCTGTGTTTCTAAGGCCAGGGTATCTTTGCAAGTGTTGAAATTGTCAAGCAAGGCATGTTATATATGTGAATAAACGTGTGTGTGTGTGTGTGTGTGTGTGTGTGTGGTCAGTTTGGGGTGGCTAAGGGAACAAAGCACCAGGCAACCTGTGCATGTGAAAGAACAACCAATCAGGCGCCAACAGACAAGCAGTGATAACCACCTGTCAATCAGCGGGATATCCTGACTAGTCCTGGAAGGACATGGAGCTCAGCAAGATCCCCCGACCAAGCCCAGGAGGACAAGGGACCCTAAAAATCTCCCTTTCCTGTCTCAAGTCCTCCTTTCCTGTCCTAAGCCCAATAAAATTCCAGTCCAACTGAGCCTAGGTGTGACTCCCCTGACCCCGCTCTGTTGGACTGGAGGGTCTCCCCTGGGAGTGAATCTCAATAAAGCCTTGTTCAGCAGCTTTTAATATGCCTCCTTTTGGTCACCAGTGCCTGACCTTACATGGTGGGCTGGGAAAACACTGAGTAAGAGTTAGGATTCAAATACATTTGTGCTCTGATCTCAGCTCAACTGCTTTTTTAAATTTAAAATTTTAAAATTTGTTTTAATTTGTTATACATGACAGCAGAATACACCTCCATTCACTGTACACAAATAGAGCACAACTTTTCATTTCTCTGGTTGCACATGATGTCGAGTCATCACTTTTTACTGGATGATTGCTTAAAAGTTATTTAACCCTTCCAAACCCTGGTCTCCATACAGCGTTAAAATGAGGAAGATAATAGGATCATCTAGAGAAGACACTAGTTAGTTGCAAGTTATATTATTTAACTCTAACTAAAATCAATCCACTTAGTATATATTCAAAATAAGTGCTCAGTAAATGCCATTTTATTACTTTTATCTATTATTATTGATTAATATAATTGATTATTTTGTTATCCGTTATTAATTATTATCTATATTGTCTTTTCAAGTTACAAATCAGAACTCTTTTAGAGCCCTTCAATAATACAAATGCTTTCTATATTACTAGTTAATGTTTCTGTCTAGGGTCAGGAGGTATTTGAATTTGAATTTTGTGTCCTAAAGACAAGCCTTATGACCAACAATATATATATATATATATATATATATATATATATATATATATATATATTTATTTTCTTTTTTTTTTACTGGGAACTGAGCTCAGGGGCATTCAACTACTGAGCCACATCCCCGGCACTATTTTGTATTTTACTTAGAGACAGAGTTTCACTGGGTTGCTTAGTGCCTTGCTCTTGCTGAGGCTGGCTTTGAACTCATGATTCTCCTGACTCAACCTGCCAAGCTGCTGGGATTACAGGTGTGTGCCACCAAGCCTGGCTAACAATGAAGTATCTGACAAATGATCCAAATTTTGTCACATCAGAACATTTTAAAAATGGATGAAAATCAGACAAATTGGATATAAATCATCACAAAGTTGTATGAGGATCAATTAAGAGAGCAGGGATATTAAATTTAGAGGGGGGGGAAATCTGGCTTAAAATGAGTTCTCCAGATAGCTGAAGACTCATCCTAACCAAAAATAACTCATCTTTATGAAAAGACTCCATATGTTGATCTGGATCTATTACCAAACAGCAGTGGCCCCAGAGAGTTTGAACTCACAGAGATGCTAGAATTTGGAATGGGCTGTTTAGGGAGGTAATAAGCTCCCCATCACTGAAGCTCAGAGAAAGGTTTTAAGAATCCAGGATACAGTAGGTAACCCCAGTAAAGGGTTTGTAGTATCCCCTCTCCATTCTGTGTACCTAGGACCAATTGCACAAGGGATTGTTGTTTCACTTAGCCAAGTGATACCTAAGGACCCTCTGGTCCAGGACATGTGGATGCCAAGGCATGTCTACTTCCCAGTCTCCTTCACCATTATGGTGGCCTAGGTTGTAATTTGCATCTGAAAGCCTTTCTGTTAAGAATCTTTATTGCTGGTGGGACTGCAAATCAGTACAGTTACTCTGGAAAGTAGTATAGATATTCCTTGAAAAACTAGGAATGGAACCACCATAAGATCCAGCTATCCCACTCCTCAGTATATAGCCAAAAGAACTAAAATCAGCACATTATAGTGATATAGCCACATGAATGTTTATAGTAGCACAACTCACAATAGCCAGATTATGAAATTGCTCCAGAAGATGCGCATCTACAGGTGAGTAGATAGAGGAAAAAGTGCTATATACACAACAGGGTTTTACTCAGCCATATAAAAGAATGAAAAAAATAGAATTTGTTTGTAAATGTATTAACCTGGAGAAAAATCATGCTAAGTGAAAGAAGCCAGACCCAAAAGTCAAGTGTTGAATGTTTTCTCTCAAGTATAATTACTAAACAAAAATAAGAAAATAAAAAAGGAATGGGGGAGTGGATTCCATGAAAATAGAAAAGAGTTCATGGAGTGGAAGAGGGGGAGTGAGGGGAGGGAGAAGGGACAGGAGAAGGGAGGAATAGTGGAATGAATCTCACTGAACTTTCCTGTGTTCACATATGAACACACCACAGTGAATTTCACCTTTAAGTCCTTTAATAATGCACTACTTAAAAAAAACTAATAAATAAATAGAAAAAAGACCAGTAGAGTGGAGGGTAAAGAACAGGGGAAGGAAGGAGGGGAAGAAAAGAGGGAATACTGGAGATCTAATGGGTACATGTTAAGTTGTATGCTTACATAATTAAGTCAAAAATGAATCATAATATTATATATAACTAAAATGCACTGATTAAAAACAAATGCTACAAAAGAAGGTGTACGTTTTTCAGTATTCTTTCTTGATTGTTCTTTGCAAACTAAGGGAGATGACAGGAGATGCAGCACAGGGAGTTTTGAATGCATAGTTCTGGATAGTAGGGGCCAAATCTACTAAACTACTAAGATTAGTTCATATACTTAAGGCTTACTCTCAGGTATCAATTTCTATTCCGTTTTTTAAAATTGAGACTTTCTATCTCATTATACATGTTATTGTATTGACAATAACAACAATATTGTATTATTGACAAACATATTGTACCTATCCAGACCTGCTTATACTAATAATACAGTTGTCAAGCTATCTCTGAATACTCTGAGGCCTAGCCTTCGTTGATAATGTTATTCCAAACTCTATCTGTCCACATCCTGCAGTAGATTTTATTGTTTCATTCTACCCTCTGAAGACAAGGCCAGTTTTTGTTAATACCTGTGTCACTAGGGGTGAGTACTCCAAATACCAGAGTCTGAAATGTGGTTTCATTTGCTTTATCTAGTTTGATTGGGGACGCTTCTCAGCCTCCTTTGCATAGGATTCCTGAGAATAGTAGACTTTATCTATGTAGGAATCATACTTGTTGATCCATAACTACATGACTTGCTACTCAGAAAATACTTATTGCAATTAGTGAATTAGCATCCCATCAAGTTGATGCCAAAGATGTGAAACCTTGAGAATGCTCATTGCAGCTAATGAAAATATGTTTAGAAACAGCTCCTTCAAGTGTATTACTGGCAAGAAATTGGCTTATTATTGTAGACTGTATTTGGTTCTAAAAAATCAATCTTCCCTTCAGCTCTGTCATGGAGCAGTTCATCAGATATTTAAAGCATCAAATGAGCTTTCTGCCCTTAACCATTCTTAGAAATTGGAGCATTTTCATGGTTTTATCAAGTGGCACTAAAGCCATTAGTATACAGATTAAAAACTTAGCTACAGCCAAATAAATGAATGATTATTATGCTTCTTTAAATATAATCTCTCCATTCATTCTTAGCCAGCTTTTAAATATAATCTTTCTGTTCTCTTTTAGTCAGCATTGGTTAAAAAAAATAGCTGACTTTTTTTCTGAAGGGAACAGATTTTGTGGGAAATGTAGTTAAAAATATTAAGCACCATACATTATTCCAAATGTCTCTAAGTGTTTGTATTGCACATTATGAAAACCTTGATATAAAATGCCACAATTGAATGGAAAAGTATTAAAGCTGTCAGCCCTATTATATCATTTCTGAAGACCAATTTGCCTTTTTTTTTTTTTTTTGGAAGGTTGTAATGAGACTGGTTCATTTTGCCTCCTACCATTTATCTTTTCAGGAGTAATGGAAAATTTCCCCCTTAGGCACAGCACGATATTCTTGTCTTAGACGATTAGGCAGAAATGAAGGAGATCATAAAGGTGAGAGATTTCTCCACCAACAATATGATGCTCAGTACAGTAACTTGCACAATTCAAGCTGAGAGATTCCAGCTGAACTCAAGTGCGGTGGTTTTGTGATGCAGGGTGGCCTATAGAAAACAAATAACAAAGCTTCCCTTTCTGACTGTGCTGGGAGGTCTGTGGGAAGGCAGAGTTCAAACTTTGCCTCAGCCTTTCTTCAAATGCTCAATAAGCTGTCAAACAATATAATTTAACTGGAGAGTATAAAGTGCTGATCTCAAAAGTATTGAGGCCAGAAAAACAGAGAAATAGAATGATTGTAGTTTATTGTATTTAAAATGGTAAAAAAAAAAAAACACTTTTATTTTTTCAGGAATTATTCTTTAGAATAATCAGAGTTTGTGTTTCAGATGTGTCTAAGGCCAAGAAAATTCATGGTCTGTTCTGCCTTCATCAGAAGCAACGATGTTAACTGTGGTTTTTGAGATGAACATGAAGAGAATAAGCATTTGGCAAAACTGAATGTCACTCCTGCCCCTGCTGTCCTCTCTTAACTCAAAGGTACAGAGGTCCTTGAATCTGCTGGGCTTGTTTCTTTACTGCAAATGGAGCTATGGATTGGTTTGAATTATATGCAATTGCTATATGGCCATTTTTGGTTTACTACATAGCAAATAATTCACTGTGTTGCATGGGAATTAATGAAGAGAGGAGAAAAAAAAATTGACACAAAGCACCCAATATGGTGCCATCAATTCCTTTTTGTCTTTGGGAAAGAACTCTCCTGTTGCTCAGGGTGCTATATGGCACCAGGCACCTTGCCATAAAGAAGCCTCTGTGATGATGACGGGAATGGAAGCTTTCTCACGTGGGTAACTATGCACAGAGCTCTCTGTGTTGCCTGATTTAATGGATCCTGCAGTGTGGGGTAGGTGTTGCCATTACTTTCATAATGCAGAAGAGCAAACTAAGACTGTGTGTTGGGAACAGGATTTAGGAAAGCTACCTGGAGAAGCCATGGTCTTAAAGAACATAAAATATCTCCAAAGAGGTCACTAAGCAGTTGTCAGTATTGCAGCACAATCTCCCTTTTAAAGTCTGCTTTCCAAGAACTTAACACTGAATATCAATGTATCATCATATAATATTCAGAATAGTATCACGAGCATGTGAGTCCTGCAATTAAACTTCCAGAACTCAAGTACTAGCTTCTTAAACCATTACCTATATGGCCTTATGACAGTAAACAAGTTGCATTTTAATGTATTTATTTCATTTATGTCATTCGATATTCACCACATAGGTGGCAGCCAGTCTGCTAGGCACATTGTTCATATTATTTTCCTTAATAGTCGCCACAAACTGAGTAGGTGATGTTAAGATTTTCATTTTGGGGATGTGGGAAACTGAACACACCGAGACTGTATAGTATACTCAAGATCCCACAATCAGAGAGCAGAGCCAGGATTTGAATACAACAGTCTCAACCTCTCACCCACCATGTGTTACCTCTAATCCCCGTTTCCTCAATAATGAAAGATCTGGAACATACAAAGCTCAAGAAAAATCTCCTAGACACTCATTTCCCCAGCTGGTTGATGTGTTGGTGGCTCATAGATCATACCTGAGTCCATTTCCAAAATTATTGTCAGCCAGAAAGAGCTACTTTACCTAAAATTACACTTCTCCAGTGGCAGCCCATTTCCGGTGGGAGATCAGTGAAGGGGTACAATAGACAGACGCCTTTTCCTCAAGATAAGGAAAATCTGAGGACAAATCAACTCCAGTGTTCTTGATGGACCCTGGAATTATCCAAGGCCTTTGTTCATCTCTGAGGAAAGAGAGACATGGTTTCTCTCTCTACTTAGAAATATGACCTTCATTCTACAGTGCTCTCAACAGACAGAATACTCTCCAGTCAAATTCCTGCATACAGATCTCAATGTCATAGAAAGTTTCTTGGTGAACTAGTCCTAAATGATCTGCCTAAGTATTCAAGAATGAAGACCTACTTTCCTTTTCATCTTAGTGTGATCTTATACTAGAATATTTCACTGATTCCAACCTAGACTTGATATGGTCCATGTTACCTGCTCTCAGATTATAACCATTTCCTATTCCATCCTGACCTTTGAAGCCTTCTGCCTTGTAAGGCATCATACATGACCCCATACAACAAAATTTAATATGTTCAAAAACGGTCTCTCAACTACTTGTCTTTGATTCTGGTGCCTTAACTTCATTCCATTAGTTCAACCTTCATCCTTGGCCTCTTTCATAAGGGTCATGGAGTATGAGGTTTATGTCACTGTAATCAGTGCACCTAGTAAGAACATTTTTGAGGAGGAAAAGTTGACTTCTCCTCACAGAATCAGAGGTTCAGTCCATGGTCATCTGACTCCAAAGCTCTGGAACTGAGGTGGAAGAGTGTGGTGGAGTGCCGCAGTCTGGCTAGGCACAAAATAACCGAGCTGCCACACAGCCTTGGTTCAAAACAGGAACTTCTTTATTCTCCGCACTCCCATGGCCTTCCCTCCGGACACGCCACACCCCAACCGGAAATCCCAGACTCCAACACTTCCCCAACCAAAGGGAACTCTCCGGGAACTCCAAAGTAGCTGGCCAAGGCAGACAGCAGGGATCTAATATACACAGCTTAACATAACCATTATCATCTCAATGGCTTGCTGGCCACCTCTCAACCACTCCTGTAGGGCAAAAATGCCATGCCTCATTGGGACTCATGGCTATGGCTCTCAGCAGTGGAGGGAAGCAGCTGATCATGAGCCAGGAAGCACAGACAAGGAGTCCAAGGAGCAGGGGATAATATATGATCCCCAAGGGCTCACTGCCAATGACCTACTTCCTTCAGCCACATCCTACCTGTCTACAGTTACCACCCACCACCCATTTGAATTACTAATCTATCTAATTATTAATCTATCAAACCACTGATTTGGTTACACTGATTTTGTTATAATCTTTTTTATTTTTGAACATTCCTTCATGGTCTTATGCATGAGCTGTTGGGGGACACCTCCTATCCAAACAATAACACACCATTGTCAATACTTTCCTTGGCATTTTCACCTTAAATTCCATACTATCTGTCTAACTTTCACGCATAGTTACAGGGGAAAATAATTCCTGTTGTTACGGCTGAGCTGCCTTCACTCTGGTGTCCTCTTGAGGTGAAAATCCTGATCTTTATTTCATTTCAGAGATGGATTCAGCCACCATTGAACTGCACATCTCCTCATGTGTCAGGATAAACATCACCCATTGAACTCATCCACCATTTCTCAAATTACATTGCATGGAGCCAGAGTCTCAAAATCTGTTGAAGTTAAATCCCAAGAAAAGAAAAGAAGAGATTTCTTTAAAAAGTCACTGGATAAAAGTGTTTTTCTAAATCCCTCTTTAAAATATCATATTTTTTGCATGTTAAAAGCCGTCATAATTTCAGCAATAATGAATAATTTGTGCTTATCTTCACTTCCCCTAGGTCGTTCCCAAATCTTGTGCGCAAGGGATGCTTTTTGTTTCTTTGTTTTGCAAAATATCTGGCTGTCTCTCATGAAGCTGCAGATTTCTCTGAAACAAGTTTCTGGAACACAAATCTAGTCAATCTTTAACTGAATCTAGGATTCCTTTATCTAACAAGACAGCTGTCGCACAAGGAGAGGTTTTTTGTTTGTTTGTTGTTTAACTGCATCTTTATTCCATTTGACTTTTGCTTTTTATTTCAGGTGTTTGGGTTAAATTTTTTGTACTGATGGAGGGCAAGGAAATGAATACTAGGGCAGTCATCATGCATCAACTATTCCCAGTGCTCCAGGGTAGAAGAGCTCTACTAGAAGCCAAATAATGAACAGGGGCCAGGCTGGCCCTCTGGTACTGACTTGAATTAAGAAGACAGTCTCTACAACATCAGACAATTTCATGGATGGGCCATCCTAATTATTATAAATTTCCTTCTTTATCATAGATGTACACCTACCCCACATTGGTCTTCTTGAGCAAGAAAGAAAACACTCATCTCTTTCTTTTTTTACTAACTTGTCACCCCCTCAGATACTTAAATCAACCACCCAGGTCTTCTTTTCCCAGATTAAACATAAATTAATCCTTGAGGGTTCCACAGATGTCATCCTTTGCGGAATCCTTCTGCAACATTGTCCTCATATGGACAGATTCTAGTTCACCACTAAAATACATTTCTCAAAATTTTAGCTACTCCTGGGTACCATATTTCTATAACAACACTGGGTTCTGTGGGCAATCACTTGAGGATGCATCCAAAATGGAAAAGAATTTTGTTTTGTTGCTGGTTCAGAGGAGTGAATGGGTTTTGCATTTTCCTCCTAGGACTTGCCTTGAAATAAAAGACTGGATGAGGAAATAGATGGGATTCCTATTTTTAGTCTTGACTGTGATTAAAGACCTCCTGTGCTGTGATAGTTGCATTCTTTTGTGATTTACACTCCAGCTGGTATATGTGTCATTTAAGAAACAGGAGCTTGAGGCCTGGGGATTACTAGAATACTATTAGGTCCTTCCTGGGAAATGAAAAGTCAACACCTATTTTGCTTTACTTTCCCAACTTAACAGAATTACTACAGTTCTTGACAATATTTGACACTTTAAATGTCAAATAAATTACCATAGGCACAAAGCCACTTCACACAGATTTTTGTATTTGAACAAAATGTCTTTAAGAGCAAATCATACTCCCAAAAATCACTACATTCTCTGACCGAAGACAGTTGAGGGCCTGTGTTGGGAGCAGTTAACATTTGATGATGAAAAACACCGAATAAATTTTATCAGTAAATGTAAATGACCTCTAGCATATTATCATTTTTACTAACACCAAAATTAGATCGTAGGAAACCAAATCAGAGGAACAATTTAGAGGCATTAGAGCAATTAATGAAGCAAGATAATGAGAGCTTGTTTAATTATGTTATAGGTTTTCCTTTTGAGTCCATGTTTATTTCCTTTTTCTTAAATAAAAAGTTAAATGGAGACTATGTGTTCAACCTGAGCCTGTCATCCTGTGTCTAATCAAGCTCCTAATGACATCCGACTTCACTTGGGGCTGCTTTTGGTGACCCTATTTTATTATGTGGGGAATAGAAGTGAGGAATAAATTATAGAGAAAATGAATAGATGGCTTTCTGGCTGTGTTTCTCCTGGAAGAGACAAGCGTATGTATGTGTTCCAAGGGGATGCGGTCATTTCAACCTCTTGTTGTCAGAATGCAATGGAGGTTGTGGGTCTAGGAAGAGTGTTTGAGGGTCTCTCTTCTTTGCCATGATCATCAGGTATCCATAGGTTCTTTTTTTCAATGCCTCTGATGCCTTGAATCTCACAAGTGTTGAAAGTCGTATTTGAATTTCTCATAAGAGCTCCATCAGTCATGGAAGTTCAAGATGTAAATAGCAAATGTTATGGGACCACCTAGGGTGGCATCCTTTCCCAAAGGAAAACAAATATTGAACAATTAGATAAATATAAATTTCCAATGAGAGGTAATTTAAAAAGAAAAGAGCCATTGTAATTTTTAAACATTTTATAAGTTCCTGGCTTTTAAATTGAGATCTCTAGAAAACAGAGAGAAACTCATTGCTCATCAATGCATTTTGAATCATCAGATCAAACAATTCCAAGAAGTTTTAAACAATAATAATGGCAATTAATAATGTTCCCAAGGGTCTAAAAGTTAACAAAACTTCTACCTTGTCACAGTAGTCTTAAAATGAAACCAAAAAAGCATTAGAAAATCACTTTCATTGTTTTTTTTTTTTTTTTCCTCCCAAATGTATTTTTCCCACCTGGTAAGAATCTAAAACAAAATGCCACCCTGAGAAAATGAATAAAAAGGCCCTGCAAATTAAAAGCAAAATATAAACAAAAACAAAACAAATCAGGAAAAAAAAAGACTCCTCAGTGCCTCTGTATATTGTTTCACAATCTTTGTCTAATTAAGGAACCTCATGGAAACTGACACTATTAATCTAACTTCAACAAAGCATAGTGAAATGTCTACATTGGGCCAATATACAGTCATATAGACTGACTCATTTATTCCTTAGAATAACCACAAAAGGCAGATAATACTGTTTCCCCATTTAAGAAAGTTGGCGCACAGGGAAGTTACGAATCCGATGCAAGATCACACAGCTGTATTTGGTAGAGCTAATCTTGACTGTGGCAGTCAGGATCTAGAGCTTATTCTCCTTTCTCTTCTACTTTTGTGTTGTATGGTTTCTCATAAAGTATTACTCAAACGAAGGACACAACTCTTTTACTTCTTTTACTATTTAGAGGGGAATTTTAGTATAGTTAAATAAATTCTACAATTTCCTATCTAGAACCCGGAGCAGAGTGGTAATCAATAAATAGTATCCTTCTTGTTCCCTAGGTTTCCTTTCTATAATTTTAAATTCATCCTTCCATATACACAGGAAAACCTTGCATACCAAATCTTATTATTTAAATGCTTAAGGGTCCCAACCACTATTACAAAGCAAACTTCATTATCTGATAATTTTGGAGAGTAAACTTGTGGTGGGATATAGAAAATGTGCACCCGTTTCTAACAAGAGAGATGTCACTTTGTCTTTCCAATCCTTCCCCCTAAGTCCCATGTCTGGAGGACTTGGTAAGAAAGAAAAAGGAGCAGAACATGAGAAAGATTTTTAAATATATGAAAATGGTGGAAATTAACACAGATTAGAAACAATCTTCTCTTGTGGATGTTCCAGTGAAGAAGCTGTAGGATCCAGAGTTCTTCCTTAGAAACACAGAAACTACAGGTTAGAGGTGGCCTCACCATGGTGGATGAAGAACACGGAATGTCAGAGTTAGGGAGAACAGCACAGGAGGGGAGAGAGGAGGACAGCAGTGTCCACGTGAGTCTCCACATAGGGGAATGGTAGCCACACTCTGATGTGTGTTTTAAGAATGACCTGCAGCTTCTGTACCTTCCTGCATGGTGTGAGGAGATCTGCAGGCTCTCCTTCAATTATAGGCTTCGCTACTGAGTTAAAAGGAAAATAGAATTTCTGAAGGGCAGCTTCCATTATGCTTACCAGAATTTTACTATTGAATTCAAAACAGAGAACTCAAATATGTCTACATCTCTCTCATTCTCATCTAATAGAATCCTGGAGCCCCAAGGTTCCCGCAGACCATTCCCTGGTCTTGTTTGCTGTCTTCCAAAGATACACAGTACAACAAAGATGATTCTGAGGCTCTGGATCACGTTCAAATTAGAATTCATGTCAAATGGCTGCACTGTTGGTCTTTTCACTTATGCCCACTGGTTTGAGAGTGAATTGCCTAAGGTGTATTTACTTTTAGTGTTCTATTATGCCTGTTGTGAGTTTGATCTTTGTTACCCCCAGAAAAGACAATTAAGCAAACCTCATAATGCCATAATTGAAATATTTACAGATAATCGCCTGTGTAATCATTCCAAGTCATTTTATTATCATTACAGGAAGATAAAAGTCAGCAGTATAATTTAATGTCAAATATTACTTGATTACCAAGATACACTTGATGTTAGTGCATCTGTTTTATCACAACTGGGGAGTATTCCTTTAGACAGAAGTCACTGAAAGTGCTGATTCCATGCTCCGGGCTCAGAAATGTGGTGCCTGGTGTCTGTCATTCACCAGAGTTATGCCCATCTTAGTAATCCTCAAAAAATCTTATAGAATTGTCGACTTTGTGCCCTGGAACACCTCTTGCATGCAGCACAAGGATGAGAGTAGGCTCTTCCCTCACAATCAGGAAGGAGAGGTGGTGAGTCTCAGGCTGGCTTCATGCATCCCTTAGCAGGCAGGGGCAGCTCTCTGTGCTCCTCCCTCCTGGAGCCCCATTTGCCATGCATCAGCTGCTTTTCACCACTTCGACACGGAGCTGATCGACATTGGTGCCCCACTGACTTACTGGTTATTTCAAAGTTTTCTATGATGGTTTTGTTGTGAGATTGCTTTTGAGGCTGTAACCAAAGAGTTAAAATTCTTGTCATTATATGCTTTGTAAGTTACTAAAAAACTCTAAGCATTTAAAAATAGGCACCGGCTCTTTGAGTTTGGAAAATACCAATGTCAGCATCATCTTCTTAGAATTTCATTCAATCTTCTCTGATGACACCTTATTATAGCCTGAATACTTGTGTCTTTCTCAGATTTATATGTTAAAATCTAATCCCCAGTGTGAAGGTACCCAGGAGATGGGGTACTGACAGGTGAAGAGCCTCATGAATGGGAGCACTTCACACCTAAGAAGTCACAGAGACAGTGACTCTTTTTCTACCACATGAATAGATATATAATGAGAAGACAGCAGTCTTCAAACCACGGAGAGGGTCTTACTCTAACCCTACAGGCTGGCACCCTGACCTCTGGGTTCTCAATTCCAGAACAGTGAGAAGTAATTTTCTGTTGTATATGAGCCACTTAACCTGTTTGTTATAGCAGCTTGAACCTTCTGAGACATACTCCATGGACTTTTCTTCAAATACCTTCAACAGCTTCTAGAGCTTTTTTGTATAAGTTCTTTAATAAGCCTTTATTCTAGGTTTACTATCACAGCAAATATTTTTTTTTTGGAAAAATATATATCACATCTAAGAATTATTTCTTTCTATAGTCAGTGCCCAAAGTGGTTTACCTTTGGACTGGGGTTGTGGCTCATTGGTCGATAGCACTTATTTAGCAGTGAGGCACTGGGTTCTCTTCTCAATACCACATATAAATAAATGAATAAAATAAAGGTCTATCAACATATTTTAAAAAAGTGATTTACCTTTAACAGTTGGTTAGAGGTTAGTAAAATTGTCAAAAATATAACTCTATATTCCTCTATTATATATATATGTATATATATGTACATATATAAGTATATATGATATAAACAATGTAGCACTATAGATTATTTTAAAAATTAAAAAATAAATTTAAACATAAATATTTACTGAGTACTTTTCTTCTACAATTTATTTATCATTTAACTTGAAACTATCAGCCTAACTTTTTGATTTTAATTTTTTATCCATTTTTTTTGCATCAAGATTTCAGTGTCATTTCTTGCAGTTTTGTTTGGGATATACAGTACAAAAATGTTTTAGTCAGTTTTAACAACTCTGTGACAAAAATACCTGACAAGAATGATGTAGAGAAGGAAAAGTTTATTTGAGTCTCACAATTTCAGGGTGTCAGTCCATAGATGGCCAACTCCATTGCTCTGGGCCCAAGATGAGGCAGAACATCATGGTGGAAGGGTGTGGTGGAAGACAGTGGCTCTGGACAGGGCAACAGGAAACAGAGAGATCTGCTTTCCAGGGACAAAGGCACACAGCCAGTGACTTACCTCCTCCACTCACACCCTACTTGCCTATAGTTAAGACCTAGGTAAGCCATAGTGGATTAATCCACTATTAGGTTATAATTTTCATAATCTCATTTTACCCCTGAATGTTCTTGCATTTTTCTCACAAATGAGCTTTTGGGGGACACCTCACATCCAAACCATAAGAATAATTTGGCAATGATCATTTTTAAACCAGGGAATGACTTATATCAATTTACAAATAAATAGATACAAATGCTTTTCACATATAATATAGGTGGTTCTAAATACCAATAGAATGATATAATGTTAGTATTTGATCAATACTTTCTTAGATAGACTGAGTAACAATTTCAGATTTGTTTGAGGTTTGTGGTGTCTCATGTGGCTACATCTATTGTTTTTTAAAATATGATCCTACAGTTCAAAGAATTTATTGTGGAACTGCTCATTCTTTAGCCATTATTAACAGGCAGAGGCAAATTGCAATATTAATTCCCTTTCATAAAATAGAAATTTAAGAAACATTTTAAAAAATCAATTTTTAACAATAATTTTGGGTTTGTGTCTCATACTAATGAGAACATTTAGAATAACTTAATCATAAGATCATGTACCAGGTTAATTTTTCTTTGGTGAATTTCTAAGAGCTAAATTTCACTAGAAAAGAATGAAAAATATACTTAAGTCATTATTTCTTACTGTACCTGAAATATTCAAAGAGTTTATTTGGTTTTAATGTCAAATTAAATTGCCCAAATGTTGGTTTGATTCTTATTCATCTGGGTTTTCCTTGTTTGACACAGACAAGTAAATTTCATTCAACAGCTTGAAAATTGCCCCAGGATCTTGCATTACTTGATCATCCAGAACCTGGGTGTAGAGAAGATGAAATGTATATACAATTCATCAAGCCAAGTTTCACCTGTCTGTGTATCAGCTATGAGCACATTTCCAAGTCACAGTCTTCAGGATGGTGTGCTTGATGGGATCTGTGTGCACTTTTAGCCTGGGTGATTATTTGTTAATGTTGTAATAGATTGGTGTAAACTGGGGGTCTTTTTAAATCTCAAGTTTGTGTTTTTTGTTTGTTTTTGTATTGTTTTGTTTTATTCTAAGCAATCAGCCATCAAATTCCAAGTCAATTCTCCTTGTCTATCTTCCAGTCTTTAACATCCAAGAAGTAATTTTAATACTTACTTGTTATGAGTACCCTATAAGACAGTCTCTTGATCACAAATAAATCGCTGTGAATAGAAATAATTACTGTCCTGTGGGTTTTCTCCTATTTCTTCAACCTGCTAGGCAACTACAGTTTTACATTTTGAATGAATTTACATTCATAAATGCTTGTCTCAATTTAAGACCCATAATCTCTGCTGCACTCAGGAGAAAGTTTTTAAAACTAGACTTCAGAAATTGATTTTTATACTCAGCCTATTTATGTATTTATTTTTACTTAGCACATTTACAGCTACCGTGATTAATCTTTTGTTATTTAAAAACAAATCCCACCAAATTTTAGTCTGTTTTGTTCATATTATTAAGTTGTTTTTGATGCAAGTTCTGCATATACCCACTATTGTACTTAATGTGTACAGTAATGACAATTGGATTTGAATGCTCTGAAATTCCTGAATTTTGTTTGCATATTAAGCACTTAGAAATGTTTCTCGATCCCAAGGGGGACATATATTTTCTTACATTTTTTTCTGAGACATAAAGCTTTCAGCATTCATGTAAAATTTTCTCCCATTAGATAAGGATACAAGGCCAAATACATTTTTCCTTTTTTAAAAATCTTCTATGAAAACAAAGTAGTGCAAAGAGGACTTGCATCTGACAAAGCCCCCAGAATCTGAAATACAAAGGAAATCCCCAAGGCCTGGGACCTGGGTAGAGAGGAGTGCTTATCAGCTGTGGGAGGTTGCTGCCACCTCACAGATGTCCTGATTTTTTTTTCCAATGAGAAATGGCATCTGCATACTTTTATATCAATGTCCTAACTTTTTAGTGCACAAAGGGAATGGTTTCAACTTTGTGAAGATGAAACAAAACACTTCTTTGGTACCTAGTTTGTAAATTCTATTAGGAATAATTATGGAGCACATTGTACTTTTCATTGAACTTTTTTTCTCAAATTGTTCTGCTGAGTATGAATGACCAGTGACTATAATAGGAAGCAACATTATTAGAAGAAATCTTAGAACTGTAGGATAAAAAGAAAAAAAAAACTTTAATAGTTCCATTTTGAGACTAGCTTTTCACTGAAGATTTCCCTTCAAGAAGACTGAACTATACAGCTTATAAATTAAAAAGAGTTATATAAAGAAAGAAAAAAGAAGGGTCTGAAATAATTATTTCAGGGTTAGACACTCCTTTGATTCTCCTTCACTCTTGAAGATGATCATCATTTTCAAAATAATCTTGACTGATTTGAATTGAGGTTTCTGAGATGATCATAAATATGTTGACAAAATCCATTGAAAACACAATAAATTTTTAAATAGAATTCAGAATCTCATGGGATTTTATGGCTTTGTCCCATGGCTTTCTTCTCTGTCATCAAATACATGGTGTGCATCAACTTCATGCATGGAACCATGCTCCCCCTTGGGATAGAGAATTTGGCAGTATAATCTAAAGGGGAAATGGACAAGCCTGAGCATCATTCAAGGCAGAGAAGATGTCTTCCCTACTATGATGTGAAGTATCAGTGACAACTAGAAGGGATGTTAGCAGAAAGTATCGGGGTTGCTGACAATGCAGATGGTTCTTTGTAAGCTCTTTATTTCTGCATCTTTCTTAATCTAGAAGCCAGATCTTTGGGTTTGAATGATTTAACTAATATTTATGAAGGGCGTCATTTGAGTGACTCTGAATTCATGACAAAATGTTAAGTGTTGTCCATTGTCCAAGGCCAACTTCTGATTCCTATGGCAAGAATCCTGTTTCATCTTGATGTTTCATCCAAGTGACATTGTCATTAGGAGAACTTTCCTCCCAATCTGGATAGATGTAATTAATCACGCTCTCTTCTCCATTCCCTTAGCAATTTCTACATTTGTCTATTTAATACAAGTAAGGTATAATTAAATATTTATGACATGTCTTCTTCAATGGAATATGAGCTATATTTAGGTCAGTGTCTTTGGGGAATTGCACGCAGTACCTAGTATGCTTAAAGTCAGTGGAAGAATGAATGAACAAATGAATTGGCAAAAAACAGCTAGTTTTTTTTTTTTTTGACAGATTCAAACATTCTTTCATTGTTATTGTCAACCTTCTTTTTTATTGAGATAAATTAGATGATGATAAACTGATGAGGGTGTACTGTTTTTATAGAGAAAATAGTTATTACAAAACAAAGTCTTGGCCAAAATAAAGAAATGCAGCAGATTGTTGACATTTTTGTCCTTTTATGTTGTAAATGTTTTATGTTATGTTTATTTAACATAGGTTTGACTTTTAAAGGCAATGGCTTGAGATTTATGGTACAGAAAGTAGTATGTAAAATGCTGTGGAGCTGGATTTCAATGAAAATGACAATAAAAGGACTTCCCCAATTGTCTTGTCCATTTTATGAAATCAGAATGCTTTGTGAAGCCATCAGAATTTGCTTCTCAGAGCACTGGAATTCAAGCAAATATTTGTAGCAATTCAGAGCATGCACCGTCAAGAAAAGCAGATTAATTTTGGTTAAGAACAGTGCACTCTGGTCTTCCGGTTTTACCTCTTCTCAGTTCCAGAGTAGCCTTGAAATTGCAGCAGGCAATATTGGTAACAACAAGTGGTCTGATTGCCACAGGAAGGGTCAAAACTGGGTATGAAGCTTCATTTCCAGAAATGTTCTGTTGCTAGGCTCTTAGGCTAGTTCCCTGAAAACACTGCTTGGCAGAGCCCTTGTTATTTGACATGACTGAGAGCTCACCCAGTGCAAACAGCTTGTCCATGGGGCATTTGTCTGAAACCATCAGAGGCAACACTGAATAACCCAGTTTCCCCAGCAGGAAAAAATATTTGGTACAAGTAGGCTGACCAAAAATTAGGAAAGCCGGGAATGAGAAGTCTACAGAGGGTTATAAAACATCCTAATATTTTCCTGAAATCTACAAGGAAATTGCAGGTGCAGGACTGTGGGCATTAGGCTGTGTATGTGCTCAGAAAAGAGGAGAAAGTTGGAACTTCTCAGCTCTCTCTGAATTTTTTTTTCAAATTTTATTAGTTATTGATGAACCTTTATTTATTTATTTGTTTATATGTGGTGCTGAGAATCCAACCCAGTGCCTCACACATGCTAGGTAAGGGCTCTACCACTGAGCCACAACCCCAGCCCCAGCTCTCTCTGATCTTGAGGCTGGTGGTGCAATCTGGAAGTTAAGGCCAAGGAAAAATTGTCAGCTCTATGGCTGAGTGTCAAACGTATGTACTAACAGGAACACTGGGTCCCTGGCATAAGGGAAATGTAAAAAAAAAAAAAAAAATTTAAAAATTTAAAAAATTTAAAAAATTAAAAATTTAAAAAAATATATTTTGCCAAATCATAAGCTAAACTTTAGAATGACTAAGCAGAGATTATAGGGCCCATAAAAATTAAGCAGCAAATCCTTTATAGAAATTGTTCAAATAGTCACTAACCAACAAAAAACAAGTACCAGGTCAGGGTAGAATAGAAAATGGTTATAATATGAGACAAAGAATTATTATAATAGAAATGATGTCATTTAGAATTGACAGTTTATATAAAATGTCTTTTTAACCAAAAATTATCAAATATGTAAATAAATATGAGTGCATCATCAATACGCAGGGGAAACAAGTCAATGAAAATCTTTCTCAAAAAAAGTTGATGGACATATTTTGAAAAGATTTTAAATCAGATATTTTAAATATGATAAAAAGAAGTATATTTAAAGTATTAATGGGAAATATAAAATAAATGTCTGAAGAAAGAACATCAACAAAAGGATCTTTTGGATCCTTCTCAAAAATAGACCATATATTATGTCACAGGGCAACTCTTAGAAATTATAAAGGAGTAGAGATAATACCATGCATCCTATCTGATCATAATGGAATGAAACTGGAAATCAATGATAAAAGAAGGAAGGAAAAATCCTGCATCACTTGGAGAATGAACAATATGTTACTGAATGATCAATGTGTTACAGAAGACATCAAGGAGAAAATTAAAAAAATTCTTAGAGATAAATGAAAACACAGACACAACATATCAGAATCTATGGGACACAATGAAAGCAGTTCTAAGAGAAAAATTCATTGCTAGGAGTTCATTCCTTAAAAAAAAAAACACACACACACAAAAAAAACCAAATAAATGATCTCACACTTCATCTCAAAACCCTAGAAAAAGAAGAGCAAAACAACAGCAAACATAGTAGAAGGCAAGAAATAATTAAAATCAGAGCTGAAATCAATGAAATTGAAACAAAAGAAACAATTGAAAAAATTGACAAAACTAAAAGTTGGTTCTTTGAAAAAAATAAATAAGATCGACAGACCCTTAGCCATGCTAATGAAGAGAAGAAGAGAGAGAACTCAAATTACTAGCATATGGGATGAAAACGGCAATATCACAACAGACACTACAGAAATACAGAAGATAATTAGAAATTATTTTGAATCTTTATACTTTAATAAAATAGAAGATAGTGAAGGTATCGATAAATTTCTTAAGTCATATGATCTGTCCAGATTGAGTCAGGAGGATATACACAACCTAAACAGACCATTATCAATTGAGAAAATAGAAGAAGCCATCAAAAGACTACCAACTAAGAAAAGCCCAGGACCTGATGGGTATTCAGCAGAGTTTTACAAAACCTTTAAAGAAGAACTAATACCAATACTTTTCAAGCTATTTCAGGAAATAGAAAAAGAGGGAGAACTTCCAAATTCATTCTACGAGGCCAACATCACCCTGATTCCTAAACCAGACAAAGACACTTCAAGGAAAAAAACTACATACCAATATCTCTAATGAACATAGATGCAAAAATCCTCAATAAAATTCTGGCAAATCGGATACAGAAACACATCAAAAAGATCCTGCATCATGATCAAGTAGGATTCATCCCTGGGATGCAAGGCTGGTTCAATATATGAAGATCAATAAATGTTATTCACCACATCAATAGACTTAAAAATAAGAACCATATTATCATCTCAATAGATGCAGAAAAAGCATTCGACAAAGTACAGTATCCCTTTATGTTCAAAACACTAGAAAAATTAGGGATAACAGGAACCTACCTCAACATTGTAAAAGCTATCTATGCTAAGTATCAGGCTAGCATCATTCTGAACAGAGAAAAATTGAAGGCATTCCCTCTAAAATCTGGAACAAGACAGGGATGCCCTCTCTCACCACTTCTGTTCAACATAGTCCTCGAAACACTGGCCAGAGCAATTAGACAGACAAAAGAAATTAAAGGCATAAAAATAGGAAAAGAAGAACTTAAATTATCACTATTTGCAGTTGACATGATTCTATACCTAGCAGACCCAAAAGGGTCAACAAAGAAACTACTAGAGCTAATAAATGAATTCAGAAAAGTGGCAGGATATAAAATCAACACGCATAAAACAAAGGCAGTCCTGTATATCAGCGACAAATCTTCAGAACTGGAAATGAGGAAAACCACCCCATTCACAATATCCTCAAAAAAAAAAAATACTTGGGAATCAACCTAACAAAAGAGGTGAAAGATTTATACAATGAAAACTACAGAACCCTAAAGAGAGAAATAGAAGAAGATCTTAGAAGATGGAAAAATACACCCTGTTCATGGATAGACAGAACTAACATCATCAAAATGGCGATATTACCAAAAGTTCTATATAGGTTTAATGCTATGCCAATCAAAATCCCGATGGCATTTCTTGTAGAAACAGATAAAGCAATCATGAAATTTATATGGAAAAAAAAGACCCAGAATAGCAAAAGCAATTCTAAGCAGGAAGAGTGAATCAGGCGGTATAGCAATACCAGACCTCAAACTATACTACAGAGCAATAGTAACAAAAACAGCATGGTACTGGTACCAAAACACACGGTTGGACCAATGGTACAGAAGAGAGGACACAGAGACCAATCCACAAAATTACAACTATCTTATATTTGACAAAGTGGCTATAAGCATGCAATGGAGGAAGGATAGCATCTTCAACAAATGGTGTTGGGAAAACTGGAAACCCATATGCAACAAAATGAATCTGAATCCCTTTCTCTTTCCATGCACAAAAATTAACTCAAAATGGATCAAGGAGCTAGATATCAAAACAGTGACTCTGCGCCTGACAGAAGAAAATGTTGGCTCCAATCTACATACTGTGGGGTCATGCTCCAAATTAATAGGACACCCATAGCACAAGAGTTAAAAACAAGAAACAACAAATGGGACTTACTCAAACTAAAAAGTTTTTTCTCAGCAAGAGAAATGATAAGAGATGTAAATAGGGAGCCTACATACTGTGAACAAATTTTTACTCCTCACACTTCAGATAGAGCCCTAATATCCAGAGTATACAAAGAACTCAAAAAATTAAACAATAAGAAAACAAATAACCCAATCAATAAATGGGCCAAGGATCTGAACAGACACTTCTCAGAGGAGGACATACAAAACAATCAACAAGTACATGAAAAAATGCTCACCATCTCTAGCAGTCAGAGAAATGCAAATCAAAACCACCCTAAGATTCCATCTCACTCCAGTAAGATTGGCAGCCATTATGAAGTCAAACAACAACAAGTGCTGGCGAGGATGTGGGGAAAAGTAAGTACTCTTGTACATTGCTGGTGGGACTGCAAATTGGTGCAGCCAATTTGGAAAGCAGTATGGAGATTCCTTGGAAAGCTGGAAATGGAACTACCATTTGACCCAGCTATTCCCCTTCTCAGACTATTCCCTAAAGACCTTAAAAGAGCGAACTATAGAGATACTGTTACATCGATGTTCATAGCAGCACAATTCACAATAGCTATACTGTGGAACCAACCTAGATGCCCTTCAATAGATGAATGGATTAAAAAAATGTGGCATTTATACACAATGGAGTATTACTCAGCACTAAAAATGACAAAATCATGGCATTTGCAGGGAAATGGATGTCAGTAGAGCAGATTATGTTAAGTGAAGCTGGCCAATCCCTAAAAAACAAATGCCAAATGTCTTCTTTGATATAAGGAGAGCAACTAAGAACAGAGCAGGGAGGAAGAGCACGAGAAGAAAATTACCATTAAACAGGGATGAGAGGTGGGAGGGAAAGGGAGAGAGAAGGGAAATTGCATGGAAATGGAAGGAGACCCTCATTGTTATACAAAGTTACATATAAGAGGAAGTGAGGGGAAAGGGAAAAACAAGGGAGAGAAATGAATTACAGCAGATGGGGTAGAGAGAGGAGATGGGAGGAGAGGGGAGGGGAGTGGGGATAGTAGAGGATAGGAAGGGCAGCAGAATACAACAGACACTAGTATTGCAGTATGTAAAAACGTGGATGTGTAACTGATGTGATTCTGCAATCTGTATACGGGGTAAAAATGGGAATTCATAACCCACTTGAATCAAATGTACAAAATATGATATGCCAAGAGCTATGTAATGTTTTGAACAACTAATAATAAAATTTTTTTAAAAAGAATCAAATAGGAATTTTAGAATTAAAATAGTCATCAACTAAAATAAATCGTTCACTAAATGGGTTCAAAAGGAGTCTTGAACAAATAGTAGAAAAAAATCTTGAAGAAATACTAACTGAAATTACCCAGTTTGAAAAAAAAATGAAGAAAAAATAATTATCTCTGAGATTATTGGGATATTTTAAAGAGTATTAACACACTTTGGTAAGGACTCCAAGTATAACGGGAATCCAAAAGAAAAGGAGAAAAATAGGCAGAAAGAATACTTTGGGGAAATTAAAATAAAATCCCTGATATGAGGAAAACCTTTAATTTATATATTGTAAAAGAAAGGAAGAAAAAGGAGGAAGGCAGGGGGAAAAAGAAAGGCAGAAAGAAAGATGATCAGCCCAAGTTTCAGATGCAACAAACTACCCTTTCCATATAAAGAAGAAATCAGGACATCCCAGATAAACAAAACCTGAAAGAATCTGTGAACAGAAGGCCTAAAGGAAATTCTAAGATCAGATCTTGTTATGGTTTGAATGTGAAGAGTCCCCCAAAAGCTCATGTGTGAGACAATGAAAAAATGCTTACAGGAGAAATGATGGGGTTCCGAGAACTTTAACCCAATCAGTGAATAAATCCACTGATGGGATTAACTGGGTGGTGGCTGAAGGCAGGTGGGGTGTGGCTGGAGGAGGTGGGCATTGAGGGCGTGGCTTGGGGTATATATTTTGTATCTGGCATCTGTCTACTGGAGTCTGTCTATGCTCTTGTCATCATGTGAGTTGCTTCCCTCCACCACACTATTCTACCATGATGCCCTGCCTTACCTCAAACCTGGATGAATGGAGCCCAAGGTCTATGGACTGAGACCCCTGAAACTATGAGCCCCAAATAAAGGTTTCCTTCTTAAAATTGTTCTTTTTGGGTCTCTTAGTTGCAGTAGTGAAAAAGCTAACTGAAATAGAGAGTTCTTTAGGTTGAAACTAAATGTTACTAGAAAATAACTCAACCCACAAGAAGAAATAAACAGCACTAATAAAGATAACTACATAGATCAAATCTATATATAAAAAAAGTTCATTGCCTTTCTGTTCATATACTTTCTCCTATCTGAATTAAGAGATATCTGCATGAAACAATGTTCAGAAATATTTGTTGATGAGAACAGAAAAAATATGAAATCAACAGTACAATGAGAGGGGTGGGGATAAGAACATATTTGTATAATAATTGATAGTGATAGAAAATAATTTTTTTTGACAGTCAGGTGATAACAATAATTTCCAGGGCAATACCTGAGAAAACAATTGAAAAATAGCAAAGAATATGGAGAGAAAAACAATTTTGGTAGTATAAATTATTTATTCAACAGAAGAGAAGGCAGTGAAATAGAATAAACTGGAAGAAGAGGATTAGAAATGGTGTATGATATACAGAAACAAATGGTTAAATGACTGACGTGTTTCCCAATACTCCAATTATCATTTAAAAAGTAGAAACTATCAGAAAGGAGGAAAAAAATTACTATGTACTGTCTGCAATATGCAGTTGTATTATGTTTTTCCTTTATTGTTTTTTTTCTTTTTGTTCCTCGGACTGGACAATACATTCAAAGATACAAATGTATTTTAAGAAAATGATAAACCAGAAAACAATAACAAAAAGTGTTCTGAGGTGTCTCTACAGATATTAGGATAAAAACATACTTCAAGATAAAAGAGCATCCCTAAAGATAGAAGTGGGTATTTTATAATGATAAAATGCTCACAGAACCCCCCTCCCAAAGGAAGCAAAACTAATGTAAATTAAAGGGAGGAATCGATAATTCATGAATAATAGTTGGAGACATTAAAATTCTGCTTTCAGTTATGAATGAGAAATTAGACACAAGACCAACATGGAAAAGGAACATTGATCAATGTAAACCAATAAACCCATCAGACCTCCACCAAATAGCCTAGCAGCAAAAGCCAAGGACACATTGTTCTCAAGTGCACAAGAGGCATTCCTCCACTAGGACCATAAGTTAAGCCACTAAACAAAACTCAATGAATTTGCAGGACTGAATTATGAAAACTACATATTCCTGCAACAGAGGGATGCAGTTAGAAACAAATTAACAGAAGGAGAGGTAGGAAATTGAATACATGCCTGGAAAAGTCACATCCTGCCAAATAATGAGCCTAAGAACTCACAAGAAAAAGTTTAAGAACATATCAAAAGGAAAGAAGACAAAATCATAGCATACCAAAATTTGTGTGATGCACCTAAAGTTGGTTTAAAGGGAAATGTGGGACTTCAAATGCGTATGTTTAAAAAGAAGAAAACTCTCAAATCAGAAGCTAACCTTTCACTCTCCTTCAGGGACCAGAAAAAGAAGATCAAGGTAAACCTAAACCAAGTAAAAGGAAATAAATAAATATCTAACAAAGAGGAATGAAAATACATGTCCATCTACAAACTTGTATTTTAGGGATCATAACAACATTATTCATAATAGCTAAATGGTGGAAAAACCCAAGTGCCCTTCATCTGATTAATGGGAAAGCAAAATAAGATTATAGCTCTAAAATGGAATGTTATTTAAAAATCAAAAGGAATGAAGTGCTAATTCATGATACAGCATAGATGAACCTAGGAAACACTGTTTAAGGTCACATAACATAATACCATTTAAATAAGTTGTCCAAAATAAATACAGTGGTACAGAATGTAGATTATTGGCTGACACAGGGTACAGGGAGAGAGTGGACTGTGGCTCTGAACAGGTAGGGGTATCCTTCTGAGGTCATAAGAGTGTTCTGGAATTATCTAGTGGTGATGGTTCCATGGTTTTGTGATGATAATAAAAACACTGAAATGTGCAATGTTAACAGTTCAATATTACACCTTTAAAAGAGTGAAATATATTTGAATTTACACAGACGTACTTTGAGATCTGAAATCAACATTCCTGGAGGTTCAAACAGAGTCTAGGAATCCAGGGCACAGTGCTGGAAGTGGTGCTAACTGGCCGGCAGTTTCCACAGAGATGAGTGAGGGGCACTTGACCGTTTCCTAGGATGTCTCTAAAGTGCTTAAACTGTGTGTTTTCATCTGATCCTCATGAAATTCTGTGATGATTTATAAGATCCTCAATTTTACAAATGGAAAAATAGAAGAGTTAATGATTAAGAAATGAGTCTCCAGTTATTCCATTAGTATGCATCTAGATTTGAACCAACATGTGTCTGGCCATAGTACATAGTGAAGTACAAACTTTCCAAGGCTTATACTGAAGTAAACCTTCCATTCATGAACTAACTGATTGACTATTGATGGATTATGCCCCTCATTTAATGAGCATATTTTAGAAGTACTTCTACCATGAGTCACTTTTAAAAAGTGGGCAACATCACACTGAAATATCAGTGCTATTATGGAGTCAGCATGGGGAGGGGTGATTAGCCATGAAGCAAATTAATTATGATAAGGATTCTGATGAAATTAAATGTGGGGATGTGATTAAGAGAGATGATCTGAGGAGGTCTTGCAGAGAAGGTGTCTGTGAGCCAAGACATGGATCATGAAACCAATCTACTCTGCAAAATCCTGAAGAAAAGGATCTCAGGTTTTGGAACAGCCACTGAGAAACCCTCCAGACAGATTGTGCTTTCAGGAAGAAGGCAAGGGCTGCTGCTGAAGACCGTGGCTGCATGCGGGCCTGAGTGCTGTGCAGTGCCGCGTCCTGGAAGACTTTGGAGACCTGAGGGTGAAGAACTTAATGTTCGCTCTACCGATAACTAACAGAAAAAAAAAAAATCAATATGTGTGCTTGGTGGGGCATCTTTTGCTAAGTGTTTTGTTTACATGGTCATCACATACCATGGTAAGGGGGTGTCATCTGTGAGAGACAGAAGCTCAGAGATGTGAGTTAAATAGCTAATGTGGCACAACTTAGGTTGAGATATAGTTTTACGGTAGAGCACACTTAGCATGCATAAGGCCCTGGCTTCCATCTTAGTACTGCAAATAAATAAATAAACAAAAGATCACCTAGCTAAATGGAACAGGAAGAGGGTATTAGAATCCATGTGATTTCAGATCCCTAGTTCTTTACTATTGCTAAACCCAGCTTCCTTCCAATAAGTTAATTCAGTGGCAAAACACTATATACATCTATCATTCATCAATATTTTTAGTTGACTGAATTAAGGAGATATTCTCCATGCCCACAAATATTTCTTGGTCATGTTCTACTTTTACTGTGGTTGTTAATAATTATTTTTATCTGTATGACACTAAGAATACCAATACTCTGACTTCATTACAGAAAAAAAAAAAAAAAACTATTGTTGGATCTGTCTTTCTGGGTCAGCACCCTTGAGGATATTTTAGTGTGCACCTTATGTTCTAGGACAAAATAACCCAATCTTGCTCTGAAAACCTACTTGCATGACTCAAAGCCTGCAGCAGGATTAAACTGTCAGATATTAAGCAGGTTGTGCTAAATAAGCTGGCAAGATCTTGTTATTTTGACATACAGTTACAGAAAAGAGCTGGCAGCCCCAGGAGCACAAAATGAAATGTCAAAGAGTCCAGGGATATGTCATTGTCCATGAAAAGCATCAAAATTTACATTTACTCCACCAAGTGGTAAACAGTATTGACAAGTGAAATGTTTTTTCATGTTCTGTCCCCTGGGAGGATTTTAAGAAAGGCAAATGAATCTGTATTTATTTTTTTGGATGGTTGTTTCTTAAGAGGCTCAAATATGGATCCAAATGGAAGATAAAAAGCTACAGAGCTGCTGTAAAGGAAGATTCTGCCCTTTCACAAAAGCACATCCCTTCTGGGAGTGATTTTGAAGGAAAGAGAATAAGAGACATTTATTCTCCCTGCCCCCTTGTGAAGTTTTGGTCCAGCTAGTTATTACTGGGAAACCAAGGCCCAGGACAGAAGGCTTGTGCAAGTCATTGTAGCTAAGTGGCAATGTCACCTGCATTGCAGCCCAGGTTACCTGCTTCTGGAACCTACAAAAACACTTTTCATACAAGGAAGGCCCCAGACACACCTGTTTCTTTGGGGAAACACCATCCTAGTTGACTGGATTGGATTTCACATCCAATGCAAAGCCTCCCCTGGACCATAACACATCATTACGACCTCCTTTCTCTTTGTGTTTTAATCACCACCCACACTGCTTTGAAATGCTTACTTAAAAAAAAAAAAAAAACATTTTATCCAAATGAATAAAACATTATGATATGGATTTATCTCCATACCCTACTTTCGTCTTCAACTAAAACACCACCTATGGAAATGCAGGCATTTCTATTTCATGTCCTTAAACTCTGGAAAGAGGCTAAGGAGCAGTGAGTAAGTCATTGATTCCATTAGTTAATAAGCCACCTTGGAATTAATCCAGCAAGGTTTTGCCAACCTGTACCATGAGTCATGACTTGGACACTTCTTACAATTCCTATAAATAGAACTGTTCCAACTTTCACTTGCCCTGGAGGAAAAGGACAATTTGCTAGCATTCATCTTCCAGGCAGATTTGGAAGTCTGTTTCAGGTGTTATGATCCATGGTGAAGTTTTCAGCATAATAAGGGAGAGAGAAATTGCTACTTCTTATCCAAATTTTTCAAATATTAGGTTTAAAAGGTGAGGTCAATGATGTGGAGCTACTTTGCCCTTCTCTGAACGGCTTGATATTTTTATTTATTTATTTTTTGCAGATACTGCAGTTTATCTCTGTAGGTGTCCACAAGCTGTAAAGTGACCAGGAAAGGGTTTTCAGGAGGGTCTTGGCCTAAGGGACTCAATATTGTGGTAGATTAGCTTTTTATTGATTGTCTGGTGGGCCAGGGTGTGTGGAAGGCACATAGTAAATGAGCAGAGCAAGTCTCAGTGTTGAAATAAAATCATTTTGTGCCTGGAGGAAGAATTAAGAAAATGGTGTCTGTCTCTCTCCTGTTAACATAAGCTCTGGCTCCGTCCTCATCCTTTGATGGCCTCCAGCTTTCCAGTGACATCTGGTCAATCAACCGGCTTCAGTCCCACGGAGGTCCTAATGGGCTATTGATTGGAAGGTTAGCCGAGCAGGAGAGCTAATAACATCAGATAAAAATATGAAGCCAGATCTGTACCTTCCAATAATGTATTCTGTCATATACCTGGAGCTCCCCAAACTCAGACACAGGTACCATGTAATGAGAACTGACCCTGTTCCCGCCGCCGTCCTTACCTGTTTGCATAGTTCCTTTGATCCTGACTTGTATAGCAGATAACACCGCTTCTATTTACAAATGTAGAAATTGGGACTCAGGGAGATCAAGGGATCAAAGCAAATATGTAACAGTGGTCCCTTCACCTTCTGAATGTAGCCGCCCTCCTTGCTCTAAAGGCTTATTTAAAACAAACAACAAAAAATGGTTTTCTTCTCTCTACTGGGTTCTCCCTCTCCCTAACAAGATTGGGGAGAAGGTATTATCTTTTCTTCCCCTGATTAATTGCCCTTGAACACACCCACTACAGAAAGGAGAGATGCCTGCTGAGGATCTGGGAAAGTGAATATCTCCCAAATTAACAAGTGAATCCTAACAGTCCTCAGGGCACCCTGGGACCCCTTTACCAGAGCACACCTGGAATGTAACCCTTGAAGGGTTCCTTTAAAACCCCCCTGTCTCTTCTGTCCCTCCTTTGGGACAGGAGTCCCCTGTGTTTCTCCTTTGCTAGCAAAGCAATAAATCTTCTTTTTCTTTTTTCTCAAAACCATGTCCTCATTATTAAATTGGCATTGATTGGCATTGGGTACTAGGACCTTCACAGCCTTTGATAGTCTCTATCTTGAAGTGGGATCCAAGAAGTTGGCATCTGTATATACCTAGTCAGGGTAAGGAAAAAGTAGAGGAAGGGATTCATTTCCAATCTGAGCTAAGTAAGTATCAACATAAGCACACAGAGGCATCCTGAATAACTGAATCCTGCAACCCATGAAAACTCAAAATTGAGATTATTGTCTCTCAAAAATTATTGTCTGTAAAAAATCATTACTAAAAATGTAGATTCCAGTCATCACATCACAGACCTAGAAGGAAAAACTCAATCTAGAACCGGAATTCCCAAAGATAGATCTCAGGAATGCTAGATAGATCACAAGCTACTCAAGGTACTGAATACAATTTGCCTGTCTTCAGAACCCTTTTTCACTCAAAATACTTCTCATGAGTCCATTTTTATCACCATGGTGAGCTGACCTATCTTGCACTTCAGCCCAGCCCATAACTCTGGGAACTGTAACTATTGTTTTGCTGAGCACAACATCTTGTCCTTTTACTGTAAATCTGTTTCGCTCTGGGGCACACTTTTACAGGTTGAGATCCCTGCTGTGTTATTGAAAAATGTAGGTTGGGCCATAAAGAGCAATTGTTTCCTGCACAGTCACAGACTGGGGCCTACTGTGATGAATATTCTCAGGTCATGTGCGTTATGTAGCAGACCGTGAACATTACAGTAACGTCAATAAGAGTGTATGAATCTGATCCGCCCTGCCAAAAGGGAAACACTAGAAATGTATAAAACAGAAACTATGGGGCAAAACCAACTCTTCCTTTTACTAAAGTGGTGCTTCAACTAGACAGTTTTAACCTCTTGTCTTCTGACTGACTTTATACTGGCTGACCTCCTGGGCTCTGAACTTGGATTTAGGTTCTCTTGTTCAGTTTTTCCCTTGTTTGAAATGCACTTTGTCATCTTCCACTCCACATGACTCCTTTTAACATGATGTGGTTACTTCCCCTGTCCAGACACAGACATGCAGGACTGTTAAATAGACATCCCATTGCCTCTAGGAGCCCCGCAGGCAACTGTTGGAACAGAAAAGCCCTTCTTCTCCCAAGTGTGTTTCCATGCTGGTCTTTCATCATACAATCAATTGCTCCAAATTTGTATTTTCATACAAAGAAACAGTCCAATATAGTGGTTTTAAATAATCACGATGATTTGTCTCAAACATTTGCAGTTTGGGCAGAGGTTGGAGACACCAGCTTGTCTCTGTTCCTTGCATCATTGACTAGGCAGTTTGAGGGCAGGGATTAACCAATGGCTGGAGGCTGCAATCATATAAATGCTCATTCATTCATGTGTCTGGTGGTCTGTGCAGCTGTCAAACTGGAAATATTCACAGGAACACTTGTGGCTTCCTCAGGGCATATAGCTAGCTGAGTTCAAGAGTGGCACCTCCAAAGGCAGCAACTGGAAGCTGTCTCCTTCTGAAGGCCCAAGCTCAAAAAGTTGCCATATCCGTAGCATTCTATTGGTCAGGTATTCACAGATTCCAAACTCAAGGAGGGGGAGGTGTAGAACTCACATTTCAATTGGAGGAATGTCAAAGAGCTTGGGGACCATTTTCTTTTCACTGCCACAGCAAACACATCAGAATTAAGATGTGTGCACTTGTAAGAATGTTAACTTGACTCCAGAGATTAGTCTTCCTCAGTGAAGTGCATTCCAGGAAAAGGACTAAAGTTTAGTGATGAGCATGGATAGGCAGCACTTGAGAAGGCTGTGGCTTAGGGAGGAAAAGGAAAAGCTAGAGAAGGTGTATTTAATTGAATGTTATAATGTTTTCATTCTAGAAATAATATCCAGCAGACAAGAGAGTTTCCTTTGGGGATTTCTCTGGCGGCAGAGGAAAATGAAGATTATTACTCATTATAGTCGGCGGGGCTTTTCAAAGCACTGGTATGAACAGTGTCTCAACTGTTTTTAATAATATCCACCAAAGAAATTAGGATTCACATCATTTTAAGGGTAAGTTTTGAATCTGTGATATTAGATGAGATGTTCAGTATTGCATAGTAGAGAGATTAAGATGGAAATGAATTCTGCTATCCCCAAATCCCATTCCAGGACAATTTGGTTAATATGCACATTTTTAATTGTACATTGGGGCAGGAGATCTAAATGTTAATTGACAAAATGAAGCAGGCATCTTATGAGGCCAAAGAACTTTAATGATGCCAGTTGAAGAGAAGGTAGAAGAATATCATGGTAGAAGAAAGGAGCTAGGAAACTTGGCCTGAGGCTGGGAGAATGATACTGACAAAGGAAGACAGCCATCCAACGCAGAGGACCTGAAAAGCTCATTAAGGTCACAGTAGTTCAGTTCGCAAAGACAGTTGACAGCAGGGTTCATTCTATTTGGTAGCAGTAGTAGTGCAGTTGGCAAGTTATGTTCTAAGACTAACATGGATCAGCCGATAAATGTATCCGTTCATGAAAGGACAGCATCTTAGGGGACATGAAGGTAAGGATTCAGTCCACTGGCATGGAAAAAAAAAATGACATGAGCAGGAGAGAGAGTCTAATTCAAGCTAGTCAAGCTTCACAGATGCATCCAGCTCTCAAAGCCTGTTTTACAGGAAGGAGATTTGAAAGAGGGAAGTCCTCATTCTCCTTGTGCTAGGTATTCTATGCTCCCTGGGTTGCTATAGGTTTCTCCCAGTTCCTTTCACCCCATCTTCTGCCATCCAGTCCTTGGGGGATTGTATTGGAGAGGCATTAGGAAGGAGATAAGGCTCTGGATCGATCAGGATGCAGAATGGAGAAGTCCCATGTGCTCTTCTGTGCAGATTTTCCTCTCCAGCTAGGAACCCTGTGGAAGTTCTGTAGGACCTGGAAGACACCCATGTCTTTGGAAATTTTAATAAGATGAATGAAGATCAAAAGAAGGAAAGTATAGAATGGATGGCATGTGATCACTTTTTTTTTTTTTTTTTTAGGATGTCTGAGGAGATCAAAAGAAGCTTTTGAGTATTGTTAGGCCACATCTGAGCTCTCAAGGTTAGACATTTGAAAGATATTCATAGAAGTAGTGATAAAAATAATCTATTTACCCACAGTTTTGTTATGTTCTGTGTCTTTCACAAGGTGTGGCTGGCTCTGAACTTGAGGTCTGAGTTTAACATGACTGGCTCCATCCTGTGCTTAGCATTGAGTTTCAGGAGATTACTTACTTCCAAAGATAATCCTGCAAAACCATTGTGTTAGTTCTCTATTTCTGTAGCAAGTTATAAATCTAATGACTTAAGCCAACGCACATTTATTATCTTATAGTTCTGAAGGTCCGAGGTTCAATATCAGTCTTTCTGGGTTGAAGTCAGGGTGTTGGCAGGACTACACTTTTGCCTAGGGCTTAGGGTACAAGATGAATCCTTGACTCTTCCACATTCACACACCTACTTTTGCTGTCTTGGTGTGTGTCCTCTTCCTCTAGCTTCGGAGCCAGTGGTGTGACACCTTGCTTCAACCATCACATTACCTTCTTCTGCTGTGGTAATATTGTCTATTTCTCTCTTTGAGGAACACTTGAAATAAGAATCAAGGCCCACCTGGATAAGTTCAGATTTATCATAAGATTTCCCATTCACTCATATGCTAATTTTTGTCTGTCATGTAAAATTATAGATTTCTGGAATTAGGGCTTAGAAAACTTTGGAGGCCATTAGTTAGCCAATCAGAAAACTTTGGAGGCCATTAGTTAGCCAATCAAAGTCACATTTTCCTTAATTATCATCTAGCAGTGGTGCCTGGATTAACATTCACATGCCCCTTAACCTTGAAGTTTCTCCTTACCCACAGACACTGTATTGCCTGAGTCTTGGAAAATGCCAACATTCCTACAAGCAGGAAATTATACAATCACCAGGATTCCAAAGAGCACAGAGCTCACTCACACATCCAAGAGAGAGGTGTGGGTGCCAAAACAACCTTAATGACAAAACCCTCCTTGAAGAAGTAATAAGGAAGGGGCTAACAGATACCCCCCATCGTCCATTGTACAGGCAGGGAGATGAAAATATTTTAAACACTTTGATACACACTTTTCCTTATCTTCAAAAATGAAACTTATATGTCCCTGATCATACAAAATTGACTGCAAATGTATTGGACAGATTAGATGAGGAAGAAAGAAGAAGAGGTAATTGAACAGTGAAGCAGTATCCACACTGTCATCAATGCTACCTTTAGGGTTTATGAATCTCTCTCTAAGCAGTATTGAGGAAAGTAGAGTTTTCATTTTTTCTAAGACAGACCTATCATCTCCTGATTCTTCATCTTCTGGGGATTGCATGTATTACTTGACTTAAAGTCTAACTTTTATCTGATGGTACAGGTGTTCCTGGCAGGAGTTATTAGTAGACAGCAAGAAATGGATTTTGTCCTGAACATTTCAGTAAAAATAACTTTTTGGGTTATAAATATTGAAAAAACAATGATTGGAAAATCCCCTTAGAAAGAAAACTGATTTTTTTTAAATGGAACAGCTGGGCTATTACACTGAGCACTTTTCAATCTGATTTTATTTTCCTGTCTTTGTGGTTCATCCATGTTGATATATTGCTCCTTATATGAGCATCACACAATCCTGCAGACAACAGAAAAATTTCAGTGGCCAAATGCATTCAGAATAATTGTTACTCAACTGACATAAATCTGTTTGCATCTCCAGAAACATAAAGCAACAGGACTGGATCTGACCCCAGGAGTTGCTGGAGGGATGTGTGGTAAAACGGAAAGATTAGTGGGATGGGAGCCTGGACAGCCAAATTCTAATACATCCTGACAACCCTTGGCTTTTTCCATTTCTGTACTGTCCCCCTTACACATTTCACATGATTTTATTCTCAATAGGACCCCAGCCAGTATGCTCACTTGTGAGATCTTACCTAACTATCTTTCAGTAGCATAATCTAGGTGCATGCTTTGGGGCAATATTATTTTCAAATATTGTTTTCATTAAAAGAAAATGGTATATGACTATTGAAGATGGTGTGGAGATTAAGTGATAGATATTAAGTCCCTATTGTAGTGTTTGGGACAGAGATGGCACTTAAAAAACAGTAAGGAGACCCCATAAATTATTTCTTGCATCAGATCCAATTTATATGAAACCCTACTTTCAGATTATTTTTGGAAGCCACAGTTCTGATTCTGTCACTCTTTTATTTGATGCCTTTACCACTTCCTCATCACCAATTTTTTGGCTCAGTGTGGTTCTTATCCTAATCTTGCCTTCTGATCCCCTCACCTCCACAACTTCCAGTTTTATTTTACTGTAACTCTTATGAGTCTCTAAAGTGCCATTCTGTCTGTTCATTCTTTTCTTTTATTGATATATATCTTTTTTTTGATGTACCTTGTCTGTCTAAATCCTATTCCCCAATGTAATGCAGAACAAAGTGATGGGTTCTTTCATGAATCCATTTGGAAGGCAGTGATCCACAAATCAAGAACACTCATTTTGTGTTATATACATGTTAGTATAATTTATGCCATGTTAACTGTTTTTGCTTTGGAAGGAAAGATGGTTGGTTTTAGCAGTGAATGTTGCCCTAACAAATAGTAACAGTCATGACCTGAGCCGATAGCTATGTGAGACATTTTAGGAACTAAACAATACAGGCTGCTGTCACTGGAGTAGATGTCAGGAATAGAAGGAACAAGTCTGTGAAAATCTCTCCTGGTTCCTCTGTGCATTACTGGATGGTTAATGAGATCAGTGAACACAGCAAACACTGTTCAATGTATCTCAGGGCCACATGCAAATCTCTTAGTGTCCTGCTTGGAACAACATTCCTTGTATCAACCTGAAGCGAGGGTGCACAATAAAAGGGTAACATCATCAGGAAAACTTGACAAATGCTGGGTTATACAAAGGTAGATAGATTATGTTCCTGCAAAACTTCTTAGCAATTTTAGTACACAAATAGGCATTAGAAAATCTCTAGTAAATTTTGAAATATATTGTTTTCCAGACATATTTGACCTTTAGCTACATATTTTTTGTCCCATGTTGTATTTTGAAAGATGCATGAAAAGTCATGCAGATATAATCTCATAAAATTTTGAGATGAAAGATAAAGTAGTTCTTAGAGGAAAAATCATAGTCCTAAAAAGCATATGTTAAAAAGAAATCCTGAAAATTAAGAACCTCAATTTCTCTTTTAAGCCAAAAGTGTAATAACATTAAAATGATATTATGAATAATTTTGCACTGAGGTTTTCACAATTTAAATGTGCTGTGAAGTATTTTTACAATGCAAGATATAAATGCTTACTAAAATAAATAAGCAAATAAATAAATAAAGTTGTATCTAGTAAAGAACTCTTATTTGTCAAAGCCAGATGGCTTCTTCCATGAATTCTCCCAAATATTTAAGAGGAAAACAATACTGTTATTATTAAAATCACACCAGCATATAAAAAATAGAAGACATTTACTAAATAATTAGACGGTTAATAAAACCTTGCCATTAAAACGTTCCAAGGAACATTATGATAAAAAATTACAGACCAGTTTTTTTTATTAGTAGTAAAGATGTAAAACCCAAATATAATATTAGTAAATGACACCCAGAGTTGTATATAAAATGAGATTTGATCCAGAAATGCAACAATAGTTTAACCTTAACAAAATCCATGATAATTAGCCACTTCAATAGAAAAAAACAGAAATTTATTTGATAATATAAATAATGCAGATAATCATTTAATAACATTTAAAACTCATTTTTAAAACATTTAGCAAGCTAGGAATTGGTAGGGGTTTAGATAGGAAGCTTTTCCTCACTTAGATTTTTATTTTTAAATGACATTATGGTGTTCAATATGATGCTTTCATATATTTCATATATACACTGTGGAATGAATAAATAAAGTTAATTAATACACCCATTGCCTCATGTATTCAACATTTTGTTAAGTGAGACTATTTTAAAGTCTATTATTTCAAATGCTTGATACACACACACATCATTATTGAGTATGTTTCCTTGAATGTGAAATAGAGCTTGAAAACATATCCTTATGTCCTATTAGATCAAAATGCCTTGTTCAATTTGAAAAAACAAACCCCACAAAAAAAACAAAACAAAACAAAAAACAAAACTCATAAAATTTCCAGAAAGCCACAAAAACCACATTTAATCTCCCATGTAATGCAGAAATCCAGGAGCTCATATCAATGCTCTTAAACTCAACTGTTCCATGCTTAGGCATTTGTTCAGAATAGCGATGTGTTCACAATGCTACCATTTGCAATTCTGGAAACACCCTCTATGGCCATCAAGAGTAGGAAATTTGGATAACTGTGGTATGTCCGTGCATTATAGTGCTGCCAAGCAACAGAAGGACAATTAATGAATGAATAAAAACTACAACCAACAAAATCGCTCAGATGACTAGAACAGACCTCAACATGAACAAACTCAACCAGATGTCTATATTCCACTTACATGAACTTTAAAAACAAAGAGAATTAATAGAAGTGGAAGTCAAGACAATAGCTGGGGATGAAGGGCAGGAGAGGGACATATGAGATGTCAGAAGTGATCCATTGTTTTCAAAATCTGGAGGCTACCTTCTTGATTGTGAAAAATGCTAAGCTCTAGACTTAGACTTTATACACTTTGCCAAATATGTATTATGATTTGATGATATTTGTTAAAAATAATTATAATGTAACTATCTCCAATAATTATTCTCCTGCCACCCAAGTATTATCATTTTTTAACTAGAATACACAACAAAAAAATCAGGATTTTGTGACTCCCTAATTGTTGCCTTTCTCATACCTCATTGGCTAGACTTTTATATATAGATTTGGTCTTTCTGCCTGTGCCACATGGTTTCTGGAAGGCAACCCACAAACTCTGTTGCAGCCTCTAAACCCCACCCATCCTACATTTATGACTCTCACTAGCAATCTTGCTGACTTCCAGTGACCAAACTTATGATTGATCTGCATACACACACAGAAGCTTCCGTATGACCTTAAACTGTACCCTGGATTCCAGAGAACTTGAAGCGATGGTTGACTCCCTTTTTCATGGGTAACCCACCCCTCACTCAGACCTTCAAGTCCTTTGGCCACAGACTGTGGCCCTGTTCTAGATGAAACCTTGGAAACTGCTGGATAGGAAACCAATACTGAATTGAGAAAAAAAGTTGTTCTGTCCCCTCCAAGACACCATAATTTATTTTTTGTTTGACATAATTGGCCTGTTTTCCTGGGGTATTTATCTTACAAGGGCCAACATCACAGAGGTCCTTCAAGATCTTACAAGTTATAACACATTCTAATATTTCCCTACCCCATTTCTTATTTTTCTTCCCTTCTCAACTCTTTCCCATGAATTTTGTTATACTTATCCTAGGATACTCATTATTTGCACTGAAAGGAAGAAGAAATGGCATGTGAGATCAAAGCAAATTCGGCAAAATACCAATTCTTCAAAGGTGGTAGAGTCTAAATCAAAGAATTACAAGTGTGGAGGCAAGAACACTTCAATTTGGACAAGTTACAATCATACATTATATATAGTAGTTATCCTGCTGTTTCCCTTCATGAGGAAAATGTTTATGATTTATGACATCCTCATCATAGGCATGCAGTTTAAATGTTGTATAATATTCCCCTGAGTATGTAAATTATAATTTGTTTAATCACTCCAATTTTGTTGGTTGTTTAAGTTGTTTCAAATTTGTTGGTTTTATAAATAACCGTGTTAAGTGATTTTGACTGTAATGACAATTCCATTACTCCATTTCCCAGGTCTGTAGAATGGGGATGTATCAGGGTGAGGGGGGGAGTTGTGAGGGCATAGCCAGATGACTTATGAAAGATCCTCTGAGCTGTAATAATTTTTGAGTCTCTGAATCTGAATGGTGAAGGAGTCTGGGGTCAAGATCTATTTTTCCTCCAGAACTGAATAGCTGTAGTCTTCTAAATCGTATTTGGATTGAACAGCCATCGACTCCGTAGCTTTCATTTATCTTCAGATGACTCACAGTGATATTATTCAACTCATTATTTACCAAAGCGTGCACTTTGAGGGTGAAAGTAAATATCTAGCAAAGAAATTGCTTTTCTACGTTTTATGTAAGGCTATCTTGATAGACAAAACATTCCATTAAATAGTTAACTTTTACTCCATAGAGGATGAGGGGATTATACTATGCCAAATTTTTAAATGCCATGATGACCATAAAATACATTTAAAAGAATTACTTAATGATAATTATTTCTCATTACAGATCATAGATATGAAGATAAACTTGTAATAAAGTAAAGAATAATAAATATTCCAGAAGATGGGAGAAGGGCAACACAGATCTCCTATTTATCCCCCTCCCAGTTTCCCCCCTGTTCTTCTTCCTGCTATTGTTACCATCGCCAATCAACCTCATCTTACTGGTGGCAAAATAAAACACACACTAGAAAACAGAATAAATTCTGTCTACTCTTTTGGTGGAAAAAAAAATCTTATATTCAGGGCCATTACAAGAGCATAGATGAAGAGCATCGGTAAACCAGCCATTTGACAGAATCTGAACCGTCTTCCTCCTCGGCCTTCATAATGGCAGTCGGTCATGTAAAGTCAGTCATGGGTGAGAAAATTGGTAGGGCACAAATGAAAAGCCTTTTGGGCACAGTTATTAATAGAATAGTAAAAGTTTAATAAAGTTAGACGCAACAGTTATATTTCTGGAACTCAATGCTAAGGAAATAATCCCAAATATGGAATTATCACTACATCCAAAATCACTTAACACGGTTATTTATAAAACCAACACATTTGAAACAACTTAAATGACCAACAAAATTGGAGTGATTAAACAAATTATAGTTTACATACTCAGGGGAATATTATACAGCATTTAAACCACATGCCTATGAGGGGGATGTCATAAATTATCAACATTTTCCTTATGAAGGGAAACAGCAGGATAACTACTATATATAAAGTATGATTGTAATCATGTTAAAATAGTTCCTAAAATGAATCTAAATAACTGTTGTCACTTCAGAATTTAGAAGGAGAAAGTTGTGCTTTCCATATTTGTTTGATCAATTTTATTTAATGAGTAAAAAATTGATTCATATAATAAAACAAAAATAAACATTTTTGAATGCAGCTATTTTGGAAAATTTGAAGGCCAGTACTTTTTTGTTAACACATATTTACATACCATATTGTAAACCAACAGCTTGTATATCCAACACTCTGCTAAGCACACAGACAAGGCAGAGATGCCGAAAACTTCCTCCCTGTGCCCAGAGTCTGGGTGCCCACTCAGGGATGTAGAAGCTCACCAACAAATGTAAAGTGATGCCAACTCTAAGGAGTCCACAAGATAAACTATCCTAGCTCCACGGAATGCACAAAAGGAAAATGATAGTTCTGAGAAGCAGATATGGGAACAGAAATGGCTATGAAATTCAAGAAAGCATTTGTCCAAGGGTAGAATTTCAACATCATGATTTGGAAATTCAGTTATGAAGAAGGTGTTTTTTTTTTTTTATAGCATATCCCCACTCTATGTGTGCAGGTGACGTTCTGGGAAAACAGGATCGATTCGTTTTAGGGGGAGCATTCTTAGAGAAGTATTATTATCACAGACAGTAGAGATGTTGCATGTGCTCACAGACACCCACACATGTATATGCATGCACACACACACACACACACACACACACACACACACATCACCAACTCCAAGTAGGAAAATGGAAAAGCATTGCTATGTGTTGAGAAAACAAACAAACTTCTTGAAAAAAATGGGGGTTCCTAAGTGGAGGAAAAAAGGGGATAAGAATACTTTGCTTTGGTAATGAGCATGCTTCACTCTAAGAAACCTTAAGGATTAGCTACTTAGAAACCCTTTTCCCACTGGAACCCTAGGAGGTTCTTGTATGCAGTGGGGAGACAGGAGCCATGGAGGAACTCAGCTCAGTCCAAACAGACATAGGGAAATATATTGTATGGAGTTTGCATTAAAGCTGTGCAAACAGGAAGCTCATTCATGGAAGAAGAGTCTCTTTTGATATTCTCCTTCCTCTTTCTCGCTACAGGTAACATCAACATGGCAGCAGGAGCCATAACATACATTTTGGACGATGCATTATCTAATTTTGTGATGAAGGCCTGTTTTATGATACCGGATCAGAACACAAAATAGAGAAGTCACCCTAACAATCTGAGGCTCCTATCCCTCACATTTCTTTTATGGTAGACAAAAAAGATCTAGTCCACTGATCGCTACAGTGGTCCATTTTATTTTATGTGGAAGAATTTGGTTCTAACCAAAACTATGATATATTGATCTGTGGTTTGTTGCAATCATAATGATAAGATATACATTTTTCTGCCACAGCTATTTTTCTTCTTCATAATAATAATTACAACCCTATAGTAAGACATGTTAATTACGATATTTCATGTAATAGAAAAAAAAAGACTCAGAGAGGCTAAATAATATACTTCAGATCAAACAGTAAGTAGGGTGTACAGACAAAAAGCGGGTCCCTGTCATTTTGTTACCAAAGTAATGGTCTTTACAGAACATATATGCTATTTCTTATTTCTAAATACATACCTGCACACAAATATACCATGCATTTCTATTTCATATATTTTTAATGGTTATTCTTATTGGATTTAAACAAGGCAACTCTAATTTTCCTTTGTCCTCAACTTTTAAGTTCACTTTATGCTGCAGTCCGGCTGCAGCAAAATAACTGGGGGGTGACAAACAACTTGTGTACAGTGATACAGCAGGAGTGGGCGCCATTTATTGTAGGACAGGAGGGGTATATATACATTCCACACAGCTTATCTTAATTAACATAAACTAGATACAGCAGTCAACCAATAAGGAATCTCCACACTTAATGGCTCCCTGGTGTTCCTTCACAAACCACTCCCTCTGGCAAAATGCCAGGCTCCATCTTGACTTGTTTACAGACCCTAACAACTTTAATTAAAGGAATAATGATTTTCTCATTCTAGACACCTGTATCATTTCCACTCACATTTGACTGGTGAATGCAAGTCACATGGCTACTTCTAGCTTCAAAAGATGAAGGAAAGGGCAAGTCTCTGTATGCCTGGGAGGAGAAGCGGGCCAGAGACAGGAGGGCCTGAAGTATTTACCAACAGCCCAGTGGAGTAAGTGGAACTGGATAAGTCTTCACAAAAGGCTGTGTCAATGCAGACTACTGGCAGCAATCTTGGTCTCTCCATTTACTCTTGTCCAATGTTTCTGTGATTTCCAGTCTGACCGGCACACTGTGATATCCCCCTCCATTTTTGTTAGCTTTTCATTTTGTTGGCAAGTTTTAAGGAGGATTATTATCTCCTGTCTTTGAAAGTCACCTCTGTTTTACTCACAGGGATTCAAACCATCATAGACTTTGTCTACTTTTTCTCCAAGATTTTCTCCTCTTCTCCACGGCAAGGATGTTAGGAGTCAGACTTCCCAGGTGGGAATCACAAGTGGGTCAGTATCCACGGTCATAAGGCCGTGTGGTGTCATGCTTGGTGACTTTCCTTAGCATACTATACTTCATGTGAAATAGACTTGACAAACCCACCTCAAAAATTGTTCTGTGATTAAATCATAAATCAGAGCACCACACCCAGGGATTTTCATTTATTCAACAACTAACCTAGGATAATATTTTTATTTTATTTATGTCAATATTATTTCTTCCTAAAGTTGTATTTGAAGTTTGTTAATATGATTTTAATGTTTTATCATTTTTATATTTCTATTTTCCTGATGTTATCACATATGAAAATAGACCCTTTTATATGATTATTTTCTCACAAATGTCTTATTGAATGCTTATTATTCTGAACTACTCTTCTGTGTTTGTGTAATTATTTATTTAGATAATTATATCTTTTTTTCTGGACAGGATAACATCTATACTTAATTACATTTTTGATACTTATTTATACAGTCTACCTCTTTCCTGATAACACTTCCAAATTAACACACACATGGTGAAATGTATACAACTCTTGATTTAAACTTTGTTTGGAATGTCATAATTATGTCCATTTTGGCCATTATTTTATAGAAAATATTATTTTTTTTCTATTTAAACAAATGCACACTACTCTTCTCAATTAAATAGCAAGTATTTTATCTTCTTTATTCTATCTGGAAGTGTTATATGCATAATGTCATTGTTGTCTCTGCAGCATTTACTCTGATCCATTAATTTTTGTTCTTTGTTAATGCCTGTTTCTCACTTTTTTTCAGGATTACCTCCACACCCTTGTATAAGGATTCTTGATGTTAAATTTTTATCCTATATTTCCATTCTTCCTTATTTAAGTTGAAAAAAGAATGGCTGGGAATTTGTCCTGAGTAACATTATTGACAGATCTGGTATTTTTACATACACTATCTTCATTTCATTGTTTCTAAACATTATTAAATATGGATTTTTCTTTCTTCATCAAACAGATACAGGAGAGTAAAGATATGTGTTTGTTAATTTGTTTTATGTTATTCTTAATGTAGTTGTTTATATTATTATTTTTAAGTTATGATTTTGTTGCTAAATGAGTATACAAAGTAGGCTGTGCTGCTTTTTCCTAATGTGATAGGCTGAGGTTTTCCTTTTAAGTAAATATGTAATTGTTCCTGTAGATTTTCTATAAGCACAAAAATTATTACCCTTAATCTGCAAATATATACATACACATAAACATATATATATATATATGTTTATGTGACTACATCTATGTTTAAATCTATAGTTATTGATGTTGTATATATTCATTTTCATAGTATTTCAAGGATTAAAAAATAAACTTAATGTGCTCCCACAACTACTGGATTTCAGAGACTCCCTGCTAAATCTCTGGCAGAATATTTCTTGCATTTCTTATGCATACTGGAAAGTGCTGATTGCTCATTGGGCCAGTTGCCTAGATCCTGGACTGAATTATGCACTTAGCCTACTGCCCTAATATTAACTTGACTATCTTATGCTTAAGCAATTTTGGTGCAATATTGTTTTACAATCAAAAGAAAACTAACCCAAATATTATTTTCCAATGATTGTATATTTATAAAATATGATTTATTTTCTTCTTGGTAAAGTCTTGAATTCTATTGACTTTGAATTGGCAATGTATCATGATATTATAACATGGCCCATGCTATATTTAACCTTCAGAAGTCACTTTGTTTAAAGGACATTCATATCTGTTGACAGCATATAGTTGTTGAATATATATATATATATATATATATATATATATATATATAAATAATTTATGCAAAGAGCCAGGACCAGGTTCATAATAGACATTCAATAAACATTTGATTATTGTTGACTAATTAAATTAATGATCCCATTTCTCATATATCCCCTTTCATATTTTTAGAATGTGATGTAGTTTATATCTAATTTTCTATTTATACTTCATGGAAATTAGTTTATTTCGAACAATTATGAAAACAAACTGCTAAGGCAGCTGGGCATGGTAGTACATGCCTGTATTCCCAGTGACTAGGGACACAGAGGCAGGATGATCACAAGTTTGCAGTCAGCCTTAGTAACTTAACAATAACCTGTCTCAAAATAAAAGGACTGGGGATGTAGATCAGTGGTAAAGTACCCTTGGATTCAATATAGAGCAGGATGAATATCCTTTGGGCCCCCTTGGTGTTTACTGGATGATGGTGTATTTTAGTTAGATTTTCATTGTTGTGACCAAAAGCTCTGACAATTCCATCATAGAGGGGGAAGCATTTGGCTGATGGTTTCAGAGCTTTGGTCCATGGTCAGCTGACTCCATAGCTCTGGGCCTGAGTGAGACAGAAGATCATGGTGGAAGGGTGTGGTGGAGGAAAGCACATGGACATGGCAACCAAGAAGCAGAGAGAGAGTGATCCAATCATCAACAATAAGATATAAACTCCAAAAGAATTCACTCAGTGACCTTTTCCTCCAACCATATACTACCTGCCTACAGTTACCACCCAGTTAATCCATAAAAGTGGATTAATACACTAATTAGATTAGAACTTACATCATCTAATTATCTCAACTCTGAAAATTGCACTGTCTCATATAAGCTTTTGGCAGACAGCTCATTTCTAAATCTAATGCCATGAAACTCAGTGTAGATTTTATGGAGTCTGCAGTGTAGACATTGTTATGACTTATTCCCTGAACTGCTAGGACAAAAGAGAGAGATCACACAATGGCTAGTGGGGAACTGGACTCTCTTTAAATTTATTATCATTGTTAGCCTCAATGAAGTCTCAATGAAATGTCACTACAAAAAAAAAAAAAAATCCTTGCATCTTGTTTATCTTTGTCTTATAAGAACATGCAGTCTGTATTCGGCATCCTTCTTAGAGGTCTGGAATGGGGAATTTCGTGAGAGTGTCTCAGCCTCCGGGAGGTTTCTTATCCTGTTCAGCGGTGACCATGTGAACAGCTGTATTGAAGAAGTTCCATTTCTTTACACTTTGGGCTCAAGAGGCAGGTGGGAATCCATAATTCCAGGGTTCAAATAAGGTTTTGTTTACTTGGTTATTTTTCTCAATTTGGGTTAAAAGTTTTCAAAATGCATATCTTCTCTCCTTACTTTCCCAGGCTTTTTATTGGAGCACCTGGTTCCTGCTGCCCCAGGGCTTCCATGGCAAAATGGGGTGGCACAAAGCATCCCCCTGCTCCAGCCCACAGCACTGTAGAGGCTTACACCTCAGGCCCTGTAGTGAGGTTGTTCTGTTTCAGTGTCTTCTTGCTCATCATGGGAACACACAGGAAGAAGAAAGATAGACTAAGCTTCATTCTCTAACTCTGTCCATAACCAGACACATAGATTGGAAATTTACAATGAGTTTGTTTGCCCTATGAGAAATACTTTCTTTTCGAAGGAAGATGTCCACTCTTAATATGTTTTTATCTTGTATTTTTCTTTTTCTAGCTCAAAGGCACAAGAAGGACTAATGTACTCTTTTTTTTTCCCCTTTCTTTCTGGGGTGTGTGTGTGTGTGTGTTTAGTATAATCTCATCTCACAACATAATGTATTCTAGTCCCTGATTTTTTCCAAGTGGCTAACATACCATGTTTCAGGCCTCTGGGGATAATCATATTTCTCCAAGTTACCTTGGTGATTTGACATTTTAAAAAAGTATTGTTGAAACAATATCCATTTCCTGATTTACAATACACATCAATTACCAATGTGAAGTGTTAAATGCCCAAAGAAATCCAATCAAGGTGTGCAAGGTAAATTGTTATTATAATGTCCTTTCTGTTTAAAATCTCTTGATTCTCCTCAGCAATAAGTTTGCTGAGTATTTGTCCTGTGTTCAACATTTTGCTTTCTGTGGAGGACAAATAAATACAGAGAGAGCCTTTCTCTATGAGAACCCACAGCTAGGTGTGTGCAGACTGAAATAGTGCCTTCTTCACCAAGGTGTATGTCCCCAGATGCCACATTACAACATTCTACAGAAAACATCTTCAGATCTCTTCTGATAAGAATCCTCCCAAACATATTGAATTTCCCACATTTTATTGTTTTCCTCATTCAGCGATTGCCCTTCTGCCTTATCCTGGGACCCTGCCTCTCTTATTTCTGGACACTGGGTTTTACACTGAATGTACAACAGTGAGCAAGTCATACCCTAGCTCAGCATCCCTGGGCACCATGATTTATGATCCAGCATGGAAGTTTGGTGCTAGTTAATTCTTTTGGCACTTGTGTGCTGAAGGTAGATTTAGGAAAAAGAAGTATTAAGCCATTTAAATAATCCATGAAGAGTTCATTTCTAGACTAGAGCCTTGGGAACTAATAGTGTAAATATAGAAATGCCAACAGTAATAATTTTATAGTTAATAGGGCTTGAGGAATGAAGGGGAGGGAGGACTATATGCTTTTATGTGGGTTTTGTCTTAATTTCCCAAGGAAATTGGGGTGATATTAACTAAAGAGGAAATGAAGTAAAAGAAAAAAATGTGTGCAGATAGGGTATAATTTAGGGAGACTCTAGGCTATTTTCAGCATGCTAAACTCAAGTTTTCAGCAGGCCATTTAAATAACTATTTTAAAATAGAGTTAAATTTTGGAAAGTTTAAATCTCAAAGTGGAAATCAGAGCTGGAGGTGAGTAAGTAGACCTCATCTGCATTCAGTCACAACTGTGCCAAACAGGAGAGACAGTGACTCAAAATGAGCACATGGAATGTGAGCCATGGTAAGTGGCCCTGTGATTACAATTGAAGACGTTTATGGCCAGCAGTATTGACTGCACTGCTGTGGTGTAGCAAGGGTGTAGCCTGGATGCTAACTCGGATTTGTCTAACAATAAAAGTTATCTTCCAGCCCTAACATCACATTCCCTTCTTTTCCTATCCATTCATCTATTCATCTATCCAATATTTTAGCTAAACAATCAAACAACATTAATGGTTCCCTCTGTCATTAATGAGTATAAAAATATGGTACCCAGAACTACAGACTCATAGTCAATTGTAGAAAATTAATAGATTAAAAATTCCTTTAAAGTCTATGCTTTTTCTAGAAAACCTTTAAAATTTTTCTTAGAAACACCCAGTGGTAAAGAATGGAATGCATTGCTCAGAGAAAGCATCATTACTATGATTTTTATTATTAGGGAAAAGTTCCTTTTGTAATGAATCATCACACAAATATTTTGATTAAGATGGTTGATAAGGAGTCTATGATTTATATTGTCAATTATTCTTCCTTATCATATTTGTATCAGCTGCTCCTAGAAGTGAAGAGGTACTTTAAAACTTAAGCAAAAAAAAAATTTTTTTTTTGGTTATTTTTGTATAAAATGTAACAAAGTTGCACCTCCTTTGCTGAGGTTCCTGGGACTTTTCAGGATTGTGGTCCCTCATCAGCCATGGGTTTTCGATGCATAATGTCTCTCTCTTTTCCTGGGGGTTGCCTACTTCAGTATTCCTATCATGTACATATTTCTAAGCATTCTTCAAAAGGCTTCTGTCCTACATCTTTTAAAACGCTCTCTTCTTTGAGGTATTCCCAAAATTTCGGCACCACTTCCAAACCAGTCAGCACAGAGGCAGAGAATACTGCTCAAGAATCTGGGTCAGTAAGGACATGGCCCAAGGTGCTACATTCTTTTTGATATCTCTCTTTACCATGTGTCGCTACTTGTACAGCACAAGAAACAAGGTCTCCATGCTGTCTTTCCTGAAGGGACAGCACACAGGCCAAAGTTAAAGGATAACCAAAATTCTCCAGTGAGAAGGGCCTAGGTAAATTGCCAGGGGCTACTAGCTTCCAGTTTGAAATAGGTTTAGAATTCAGTGGAAGCTGAAAAGCAAATTGAGGACAGAGTAACAAAGAGAGGGGTGGCAAGAAAGGACCAGGAAGTACAAAGTGTGACTCCATGGAAAGTTGGTCCTGTACTGCTAGGCTAGAGCCCTGGTCTTTGGGAAAGCCTATCTGTCCTGAGGTGAATGGTGTCCTGGTAGCAGGGACACAGAGCTCTAAGCCAGTCACCTGGCTGCAAGCTAGTCTTTGCTGAGCCTCAGGTGGGAATTTGTTACAATGACTGTGACTCTGTCACCAAGAGACCAGAAGGAATTTAGCAAAAGATTTGCACTGCTAAGAGATCTTCCAGGTAGTAGAGAGAGTCCCGGTCATGTATGTATATTTTATACCATTTACTGAATACCCACACTGTGCTGGTTACATTTCATGTAATCCTTAATACCAAATATAAATACTAGATAAATAAGATTCATTTTTACCAATAGGGAATCCGAGATTTAGAAGTTTATTAAGCATTTTGCAACAATCCAGAAATAGTAAGTCATGAAGCCTGAGTAGTTCAGAATATCCTGATCAGTGTAGCCAGAACAAGTAGTTCTTGTCTTTGCACTAAGATATATTATAAATTTGGTGTAATATTTTTTTTTGGGGGGGAGTTCAAATTTATTTTATAATGTCTCTGTATAAAGCCATGTAAGTCATTATATTTACCTTTGAGAAAAAAAATGTATCTCTCAATGTATTACCTTCTTGAATCTCCCACCAAATTGGTAACATTAGCCTGGAGATTACTTTTGGTGAATACAGAAAATTAAAATAAAAATAGACTCAGTGCACCAAAGTCAGCCATGCCTCATCGTAAGAGACACGGAGAGCACCCTGGAGGCCCATGAGGGTACCCCACCCTTTGAGTAATGACAACCTGCTGAACCTTTTATGATGACTACTATTGATAATAGTAACTGATGTCTGTTGCTAATTTACAGTTTTAAAACTTTCCATTGCTTCATAAATTCAAGACTAGTCTCAAGGGTCTACTTTGAAGATGACTCACTTGAAAATCTAAATTAGAAGAGTAAATCTTTTCAAACAAATTGGGTGCGTAAATATAAAAATAAATATGTATGATCTCATATTGAGAGGGATATATATGTCAAAATATATCTTAAAGCCCCTTGTAAATCTGAGATTCTTAAACCATGGAAGGACCATTATTAATTTTGTAAGTCAGACATTCTCTTAGTGGAAAAGCTTATTGATGTTGGTCATTTGGAGACTTTGTCTTCAGATATGGGGAAACTAAATATGTTATAAGATAACTTTCTCTTTCTTTTCAAACACTTTTTTTAATTCATGAGAAAAAGAATTTCCTTGTATGAAGTCAAAAAGTACTTTGGTATATGCTGGAGTTTTAGGAAGCCAATCAATACCATCTTTCTTTTGACTCTTACTGAGAACTTGGAGAAAGAATAGAGAGTAAGCTATCAGCTTTTTATAGGTCACTGTTGTTGGAGAATCCTACTTGCCCTATGACTACAACAAAATCCCCTAATCTGATCTCCCCATAAATCAAGCATTACCCAGAAGCTAAGATTTTTTTCAATTAAAAAAAAATAGTATTCAAAATAGATACTACTCAGTGTTTGCTTGTGGTTGTTCTGTGTTGCAAGATGTGTGGAGCTGACTGTGAGGAAGTCCCTAATCTCTTATTTGGACTCTCAAAAGTGAGGTACAGGAGAGAGTTCTGCTGAATTAGTTTGCATATAGCCACTGGGGGCAACTCCACCCATTCTGAGGATCTGGATAAGACTGGAACCAAATGAAGAAAATCTAAAAGAAAAAGCATATAGAACCATCAAGCCGTACTCCTTCTCTGAGGATTTGGCAGAGGAAAGGTGTTTACATGGAGTAGAGTTGGCAGAAAGGTAATGAGTTAAGTCAGTGCAATCAGCCAGGAAGAGGTCTGGCGGCTGGGGTGAGGGCAACAGTGAGAGGAGCAAGATGCCCTTGAGTTCTGACTCTGTGTTAAACGCAGAACCAAGATTTTCCACCATGTTGAATATGAGGTATATAAGAAGGAGAGTCGAGGGGGAGTCTGTGATCAGCAGCAAGATGGAGTGTCATTTATCAAGATGGAGAGCCTGGGAGGGAGAGCCTGGGAGGGTGTAGGTTTGCTAAAGAAGGGGACAGATGAGGGGACAAATGTTCTCACAAAGTCCTGGAGGAACAGATTTTGGTGAAAGCGGAATGGGATTAGCCTACGTGGCATTTGTTGAAGCTCTTCTCCAGGAAACCTACTTAGATGAAACTCTATTTGGGTTGAGATAGGAAGAAAAATCAGAGGTGAGGGAAGGAGTGAGATGGGCAAGGGAGGCTGCTATGGGAAAGTTAGCCAGGCAAGGGCCCAGAAGCAGGATGAGCCAGGGCCCAACCATACAATCTGCTTTAGTGCCTGCTTTGAAGAGGTATATTTCTTTTGTGTGCATGTGTGTGTCCAAGTAAAACTTATTTTGATTAATAATAATTCCAAAACAAAGAGTAGTGATGAAGGCAATTTTATTTTGTTAACATGATTCTATTTGATTATTAGTTATTGTTAATCTCTCACTATACCTGATTAATAAATTATGCTTTATCATAGATATATAAATATAATAAAGAACATAGTATAGAGTATACATTGTTCAGTATTATCTGCAGTGCTAGACCCCCACTGGAGGTGTTGGAGTATATTACCCTGTGATAAGGAAAGACTACGGTCAATATTTCCTTGCTGTATAAAATGTCTTTACAAGAGTGCTACTTGCTTGCCACATTGAGAACTAAGTTATTTCATAACATCAATTGATTTCTTAAAGAAAGAAAATTACATAAATTATATTTAATCACTGAGTTTTAACACCTAAGATATTTAATTAATACTTCATCATAAATTTTCATTGAAATATTAGACCTATTTAACATCTCTGTCACAAACAAAAACTGAATATCATATGACTGTTCTCTCATTACATTATTGTTAGAACTTTTTCACATTCTTTTTAACAAATTTATTTTCACAGTCACTAATTAATTGAATTTATTCATACTTTTAGCAAATTCTTCTTCACTACTGTATCTTGTGTCATATATCTTTTGCTGGGTTCATTTTTCTACTTGTCAAGGTGTAACAAGTGCTTGTGAGTGTTAAACTTCTCATGCTGTCTTTACTGTCAATGAAGAGATGTATTTCCTCCAAAGTGTTTGGTTATTTTTAAAAAACAACTTGACTTGAGCATGAGCACATTGCATTTTGCATTTTTGATGCAAAATGTTGTGAGAGACATTAACAAACACAGACAACTGTATCTAGCTGAATTGAACAGAGTAGAAACATACAAATTACCTCCTGCCAAACCTCAAATGTCTGCACACTGCTTTGGTTCATGGCATATGTCATGAGCCTCACTCACTCTCCCATCCAGCATGAGAACCTTCACTGCAGCCTTAGACAGTTGCCCTTTCATCACTCTGCAATTGCTCATGAGCTGTGACTCCCTCTTCCATCAACAGACTTCAGGTCTTTCCCAAGGCAGAGATCTATACCTTTGTAGCAGTTATGCATCCTTTAACCATCAGACAGGTGTAACACTGTGCTTTCTTCCAGTCTCACCAGGTTTTCATCTTCTTTTTATCAGAGTCACGCATGAAATTTTTGAGTGTTGTGTCCAACACCACAAGTCTTCATGGTTTAGATGGCATAATTTTGCATTGTGTCATTATTTTCAGGAAAGATTGCTACAATACAACTGATTACAATTGAAATATCCATGTTTTCTGGGATCATAAAGTGGTTTAGGAGGCAAGGACAGGAAGCAGAGCAGAAGGTAGAAGAAGACGTGGGTCTTAGGATAGTTCAAAGCACTGAGGGTTTGTAAGGCAAAGTCAATGGTTTGGACATTGTGATAGGGTCCATTGAAACCACGAATGACTGTGGGACAATAATTGAGAAAGATCACAGAGAGTATGGTTTACACAGCCAAAGGCTGACACTCTAGGCAGGAAGCTTAATTAGGAGGTTGTTTCTTCAATGTAGATGGGACAAGATGGAGACCTGATGGACAGAAGTTGATGACACTGTATCGTTACACCCATTGATATTCAGATCCATTCATGAGGAAGATACACAAAACAATATATCCAAAACCAGACAAAATGGTCAATTAAAAGTGAGTAGGACATTATACACTTCCATCTACACACTAAAATATTTCCCTTTTTGTTTTATTTTATTTTTACATTTCATGTTGCTAAAAAATAACGAGACAATAAATAACAAAAGAGTATGGACAACAATAATAGCTTGCACACTGTGAAATTTTGTAGTTTTCAAAACATTTTGGTGTCTTCTAATTCATCTATATTAGAAGGACAGAAATCATATCCAAATACAAGTTTGCTATTTGCTAAAATACTTTTAAAAGTGCGTATAAAGTATAACAAGCACCATCAAACATATATATTTCAAAATGTTTTCGTATTTACTGTACCATTACCTGCTCATAATAACCTCTTCATTTAGGGAATTATCACTGCAATATTTGAAAGTGGGAAATGAAGCTTAAGTAGTTTGTTCACAGTCACTAGAAAGTAAAATGAGTCCTCCAGCCAGGTGTTCAGACCTCAACTCCACCCACTCCTCTCCTCACTCCACCTGAGGGAACAGGGGGTGTGTGCAGGGCAGGCAGAGGACATCACTCTTGTGATTCTGACCACCATACTGCATTCCTAATAAATTCTTTCTCAGGATTCCAGTTTCCCAAACAGCCTTATTGCAAAAATTGAGAGAGAGTTGCAGCCCCCAAATTCCATTATACCATTTTAGGTTTCATAAAATTCAGCTTTGTAAGATTCTTTCAGGGAAGTTCCTTAATCCTTCCGTTAGCACTTGGCCAGGTTAATTAGCCCATTGTGGAATTAGGCATGATTTTAGCCCACAGTTTATAAAACCTAAAGCACATTCCCTGCAATCTATCTCCCACATATTTCAGAATCAAAGATTATCTTCTTGCTTCTCTTCCTTTCCCCTCCCCCATCTCTCTTTTGTTTTATTTATTTTTTTAATCCAAGGCCAGTATAAATGTGAAACAGAGACAATCCCATTGCCTTTTAGGCTCTGAATCAAAGGTGTCCCAACTTCTTAGGGGAAGACCTCAAGACAGACATTTCGTGTTTAGTGCTTCCCTCGTACCTGTGTCTTATTCAAGGAGAAATTATCTGGGGGGGATTCTTGAGCTTCCTTATTTACTTCATGTTCTAAACAACTTCCTAACACAGTATTTTGATACTGTCCACCTGTGATATAAGTAAGTCTGTGTGTAGTAAATACTTTCATGGAAGTTCCGAGATTGAACCCTGCGGGAAATTATTACAATAAAAAAAAATGCAATCTGATGGCAGAAACAAAGGTATAGTGATGGTTACTCTCATATATCAATATGATTGTACTAAAGGATACCCAGATAGCTTGGAAAACTGGTGTGTTTGTGGGAGTGTTTCTGGAGATTAGCATTTGAGGATAGGCGTCATTCAATCCAATTTCCCTAAAAGCAAAGATGGGACAAAAAATGTAGAGTTTAGGTGGCTTATTTCTCTCTGCGGGAGCTGGAATTTCATCCAATTCTCCTACATTGGCACTCCTGGGTCCTGGACTTTCAGACTCAGATTGCAATTTACACCATTGCTCTCCTGATTCCCAGGCTTTTGCTACACTACCAGCATTTTTTGGCCTCCGGGTTGCATATGGCCGACAATGGGACTTCTTAAGCTCACAACCATGTGGGCCAATTCCTTTTAATAAATCTGCTTCTTCCTGTCCACATATCTATCTACCAACCTTACCTACCTACTTCTACCTACATCTAATTAATTATTTTCTCTGCAGAAATCTGATTAAAACAGATGCAAATTTCTGGAAAGATAGTTATATTTTGTTACAATTCTTCTCAAAATAATTCACGAAATGCTTAAATACTAATTGCTTCTGCTGCAGAACTTTATTATTTTTGGTTATCTTCAGGTAAGTTAATTACTAGTAAAAAGATAATAGAAAACATGAAGCAAGCAATTTGCCAGATGGGAACAGTTCACGTATAATGACAATTTTGAGTCTTCCCATTTTCTTCCACTCTGCAGATCTTAAGCAGCTATCACCTTGCTATCCACAAGATGTCATGAAGATCAGGAATAAAGGCAATGGGAAAATCACCCAGCTAAAGGCAGCAGTTTATGAGGGTGCCCGAGGACACTAGCTTAGTGGTTCCGGAAAGGAGCTTGGTAGAGTTCTATTTCTTTGATGTGTTTTCTTGATTCATTATTGAAGATTGTGATACTAGGTCTAAGAGGATTTAAACAGAATTTGACATCCACAAATAACTATCTTTTCAGCCAGAGAAATAAAATTTATAGAAATATTTGTATCTTCTGTGTCCTGCAAATAATTGGAGAGCAGGTGATTGGGTAACTGGTACCTTTTCCTAAGTGTTGATGTCTCGTTCAGGGATGAGTGTCCAGACTCAAGTCTGCAACAAGCTCAGAAAAAGGGACTTGGGGTATGAGAAGACCTCCTGTGTTGCTCTGTCAGAGGTGAGGGACAGGGTGGGATGAATCTGGGGGGGAAGGGCAGACCCAGGGCCAGCAGGGTCCATAGGACCTCCTCCCTTCAGGGAGCCACAGGGAGACCAGGAACACAGGAAGGAAGATGTGATGGTGTTTACTGTTTTAGAGCAGCTCCTTGTGTCTTATGAAGATAGAAGCTTGAAGAGGCAAGTGAATTAGTAAGGGGACCAGTTAGGAAAAGCAGGCTAGGAAGGGAGGTTTATGATATGGATTATTTGCTACAATAAAGCACTGCGAATGGTGTAGCTTCAACAACAGAAACGTACTGCTTCACAGTTCTGGAGGTTAGATCTCCAGGATCAGTGATCTCCCTCTGAAAGAGGTAGGGAAAACTGTCGCATGCCTCTGTCATTGCCTCTAGTTGGGCAATCTTTGGCATTCTGTAGCTTGTATGACAATAACCTGATCTCTACCCTCACTTTTTTTCTGTGTGCATGTCTGTGTTAAATTTGTTAAATTAGTATATTTTATATAAAATGTAAAGATAAGTTTTATTGTATTAGGGTCTACCCTGTCCCAGTAGGACCTCATCCTAACAAATTAAATTTCCTAAAATTCTATTTACAAATAAGGCCAGAGTCTGAAATACTCTGAAGGGAAGAGAACTTCAGCATAAAGGTGAATAACTATTGGTGACAATCACTGTGTGATATCTATAAAATATAAATAGGAAGAGGAAACCAACAAGACATACATTCACATGTCCATACCCATATATGTAAATGCATGCACCTACACATACATGTTCACACACATACATGCACATATGAATATACATACATGCATACATGCTGTTGTTCACAGTCATTGCCAGCCTGCTATGAGTGTGAATGCTATTGAGGCAAACCTCAGAGTGTGGCTGTCTGTACCTAGCACAGGACCACAGTGTGCCTTAGGAAGACCCAGACGGGGCCCTGTTGCCTGGAACACTGGGTACCTGAGCTGCTGAAGTGTTGAAGTCCTCATATCCTTGGAGAATTTCTTTACTGCCGACAGTGTGTCACTTACACCCAATCCTCAAACTCAGGAGGACCCAAGGGCGTGGGTTGGAGGACCCTGAGTGGTAGGGTTCTCAGGCCCTCCTGCCTCCAGGGCTGGCTTGTGGAGTTTGAATCATTCCTGGCATCTTGTCTAGATGTTTTTACCCAGAAAGGGTTTCATCTCTCACTTGCCTAGACAGGCAGATACCTCAAAGCTTCTCCACAGTTGTTCTAGACTCTGAATTTAGATTAAAACTGAGGAACAAAAGAGAATAAAAAGAGGCAACACTATAATTTGAGGTATGAGCATGTGTTTAAAAGTCAGACTAAGTTGGAATTGAGTTCTCACCCATCTGGTGTTGACCATATGCATGTTTTAAACAGAGAAAATATCTAACATGATACTTGTGTAAGAAGAGATACAATAATGTTAGACTGTGAATATGGCTGGTCAGTAAATAATATTTAATGCAATGTTCTATTATTTAATCAAATTAATTAGCTTAATAACCTGTTCCTGAAGTTATACACTTTGGTATTAGGAGTGCTGGTTGGCAATTTGCCCTTGCTGGGGGCAGGAAGTCAAGGAAGAGAAACGCAGTGCCCATGGTAGCCACAGGAAATCTTTTTATTGTGACTGCAGAGAGGAAATTTCTCAATTCCTGTGTCCATTTAAATATGAAGGCCACCTACCTAAATGTAAGACCTGAAACCAGGAGAAGAAAACATAGGGGAAGTTGGAATGACAAGGAGTTTTAGACAAGACCTTACAACACAGAGAAAAAGTAAAATCACAAATGAGGTTAAATATAACTAAAACACTATTACAACAAAGGAAATAATCAACAAAGTGAAGTTGATACCTCCAGTTTTGGGTGAGGAGTTCTGCTTCCTCACATGTTGTCTTTTGAGCATTAGAGAAGCACGCTGAGGCAAGAATTGTCAGCAGGGCTGATTTTAAAGGGGGTAACATAGACTTATCCCTGGAGGGAGAGGGGGCCACAGCTGGTGTCCTGGTATCCCAAGAAATGAGTGTTCTGCCTTTTTATAGGTCTTCGGCTTCCCTAGTTCTCTAGCTCTCCTCCCCTTATCTCTCTCCTTCCTGCTTACTAGGCCCAGGAATGCTCGCTGGGATGGCCACAAGGTGGGAAGCAGGTGGGCGGAGGGGGAAGGGCAGGATGGAGCAGCCCTGGACACATTCATTAACCACCTTATGGCTCTCTGTAGGGAGGGCAATTCCTGGGACAGGTTACCTTAGTAACAGGTTGGAGCCGGGGCAAGCTCTGGTTAAGGGTGGAGGAAGGGCTCTGAAGGAACTAACATTTCAATCCCTCAGGGGACAGTCTCCAACTTCCCAGATTCACTCAACATTGGTCTCCTTAATCTGACCTGACTCGATTTACATATCTTTACTGACTGCCTCATTCTGACTTCAAAGAGACAACCACATAAAGGGAGAAATAGTTCCATGTTTTACATGATAGGGGGTTCAAATCTAGAATATGCAAGACTAAACAAACTATAATAGAAAAAATAAAATAAAAAATGAATAATAGACCTAAACAGACATTTGTCAAAGGGAGACATCCATGGCCAAGAAGTATATGAAAAAAAAAAAAAATGGTCAACATTACTAAACATCAGTTAAGCCACAAGGAGCTTCAATCTTACTCCAATAAGAATGGCTAGTATCAGGAGGACTGAGGATAGCAAGTGCTGGCGTGGGGGTGGAGAAAGGCAGCCCTTGCACTGTCCCTGAAAGAGTAAATTACAACAGATAGTATAAAAAATAGCATGAAGTTTCCTCAAAACGTTACAAATAGAACTACCATTTAATCCAGCAATTCTACTAGTTGAAAGGATATAGCATTAGGATATAAAAAGACATCTGTGCTGTCAAGTTTATTGTGACACTGATTGTCACAGCTAGGAAATGGAGACCACCTCAGTGTCCATTGGCATGAATGTGGGAGAAGGTGCTGTGCGTAGGCAGGGGGGAGTACTGAAGCCGCCCTGGGGAAGGCATCCTGTTGTGTGCAGCAGCAAGGACAGACTGGGGATGATTATGTTAAAATACGTCACAGAAAGACAAGCACTGCTGACACCAAACGTGTAAAATACTAAAAGTCAATCTCAGAGAAGTGAGAGCAGAGTGGTGGATATGCCTTTTGGCATCAGTTCCACCATTTTAGGTTGGGTGGCATTTTATCTGGAAATCCTGAGGCACTGCTGCTTGGCCTCCCATAAGACCATGTGCCTGTAAAGGTCGACTCCAGCCCAGCCCATGACATAACCCCTAAATCATGTTTGTGAAATTCCTCTTGCAGTCTATAAAGGGGTTCTGTCAGTGCTGACAAGCTGCTGCTCTCCTCAGAGAGAGAGCCTTGTCAGTTCGCTCCACACTTTGACAACAAATCTCTCGAGTGGGATTCCAGCATGTGGTGTGGTTTTAGACTTTGTGTGGACTTTGAGAGTGTCCTTTCAATGCAGGGAGAGAGAAGGTGGGCAGATGCTGGCAATATTCACCATTTCAGTCTATACAAAGCCACAATGAGGAGTATAAGCTGTGGTGACCACACCAGAATTGCATAATAGTATCACTGTAGGTGGCAATAATGTACTTTATATTTCAAGAAGATAAGAATTTGAATGTTTTCACCAGAAAAAAAAAAAAAAAAGATTCATGTTTGAGAGGAAAGATTTGTTGACCCTAATTTAAACTACTGAAACAATGTGGTCCAAATAGTAAATTTAAGACATGAACACAGGATCCTTCTTGTGTAGTCTTTACTCTCTGTTAATAGCACTTACTAAGTGGTGGTGACATTAAAATGCTAAATTAATTATACTTTCCTGTTTGGACCATTCAAATATGAGCTTTTCCCCCCCTATTCCTTTCCCCGCTCCAAGCACAGTGCCAACCATATAACAAATGTTGAATACATATTTGTTGATTAATTTTGATGTATTTAGCTTGATGAAAAAAACCCAGATTTTTAATAGCTATTCCACTAAGGACACAGTTTAAGTTTCAGAAGTCATCAAAATTGCCTGGTACATACATTTACAATGCTGCTTTCCAAGTGATAACGTTTTGAGTAGGTCAGTTTGTATTTTTGAGGAAAGTGTGTATGTGTATATCTGTCACCAGAGTGAATGCTTTGTACCCACAGACTTACAGGTGTTCCCACTGAAGAGGTGGAATGGGGACTAGACATAACAGAAAATATCAGAAAAGCAAATTTAATGTAAGTAGAATGATAATCTACTTACAGTTTTTAAATTACTTTGGAACTCTTGCTCTACCAGATAGTACACATACAGTTGAGATGAGGTAATATTACAGCAGGTGTCAAAGAAGCAGAAAACCAGCTGCCATGGGCCAAATTGAACCAGCTTCCATAAGCCAAATTAGTCCACTCTTATCTTTTAAGTAAAGTTTTACTGGATCATGCCAGAGTCTTTGACTTACATATTGTCTATGTTTTGTTTTTTTCCCCCCATTAAAAGAGACTTGGAGATTGATATCCAGAATCTATAAAGGACTAAAAAATCTTAATACCCAAAGCAAATAACCTAAAGAATAAATGGGTGAGTGAACTGAATAGAAATTTTTCAAAAGAAGATATGCAAATGGCCAATAAATATAAGAGAATATGTTCAACACCCTTAGCATCAAGGGAATGTGAATTAAGACTACACTGAAATTTCATCTCATTCTAATTAAAATGGTAGCCATCCACAACACAAATAACAACAAATGCTGGTGAGGATTTGGGGGAAAAAGTACACTCACTCAGGGTTGATGGGACTGGAAATTAGTACAACCATTCTGGAAAGCAGTATGGAGATGCCTCAAAAACTAGGACTAAACCACCATATGATTCACTCCCTAGTATTTATCCATAAGAACTCAAATCAGCATATTATAGTGATACATGCTTACCAATGTTTATAGAAATGCAATTCACTACAGCCAAGTTGTAGAACCAGCCCAGGTGTTCCTCCATAGATGATAGGATAAGGAAAATGTGATATCTTTATGTAAATAGAGTTCTACTCAGCCATAATGAAGAATGAAATTACATCATTTGCTCATTTGATGGTAAATGGGTAGAACTGGAAATCATCATGCTAAGTGAAATAAGTCATACTTAGAAAATCAAGGGTTGAATGTTTTCTCTTACATGCAGAAGATAGAGAAAAATAAGGAATTAAATAAAGAGAGATGGGATTAAAATAATAGGGAGAAAAATGGAGATGGAAAAGGATGGGAAGTAGGAGAAACTGGGGAATGAATTTGACCAAATTTTGCTGTGTGCATGTATGAATATGTCACAATAAACACCTTATTATACAGATAATGCAAAATGTAAATTAATAGGAAGATTTCCAATAGAGTAGAGGAAGGGGATAAGGAGAGGGAGGAGGGAAGGGAAAGGATTTGTACTGAGCATTAAAATGAAACCAATTTAAAAATGTAGAACAGAGCAATAGCAAAAAAGAATAGGTAGCCTACAAAACTCACTGAAAACTCTTTTCTGGCACCAGGCGTGGTCGACACCCCTCCATGTGCAGATCAAGAAGCCAAGCCCCAGCTGCATGACAAGCCCCCTTAGGGTTCCATATGCAGCCCTGGAGGCAGGCTGCATTTATGTCTCCAGCATCTCCCTTCATCACAATTATCCCACCGCCCTGTTCTAAGAGCTACACTGACTCACAACCAAACAGCTTAGTTTCACTTTGTTATAGAGTGTACTAATGTTATTTCCTGTATATGTGGTTTATATTGTCTATACAAACCAGCATCTTCCAGATGCTTTGTAACATCTGCCACATACAAACACCTGGGACCAGGAGACCCTCAGGGAGAGTTACAACAACATTAACTGGGCTTATAAAAGCTGAGTTAAGAACTGATACAAAAACATTCAAATTTCATAGAAAACTAATTTGATAAAGGGAGATTTCAGCAATAACTCAAATGCCAATTGTATTAAGATACCAGCTGGATATTCTCCTTTGATGGTCCCTCAATAAATGCAAACAATATATATATATTATTCAACAGGAATTGTTGGAGGATGGTAAGGGAATGGGTCTGGAACTTTTTAATCTCTTTCCTCCATTCATGGATACCTTTCTGTTATGCTTGCAGAGAAGAGCCTGTTGACAAGGTAGAATTGAAGAAATCCTGAATTCCCTTATCATAATAACAGCTATTTAACCTCAAAATTGCAGACATAACTTAAATGGTGCTCTTAACACCATGAAAGATATTTTCACCTTTGTTATCTAATTTAATTCTCATTAAAATCTTTTAGATAGTTATTGTTTTAAATTCATAATAGAGGATATAAGTGAAATTTTGCCACATAATGGCACAGAACTAATAAACTGGAACTCTTGTGATTGGAGATCAGATTTGTCTAAAAAAAAAAAAAAAGCCTGGGTCTTCTACCTTGCACCTCACGTGACACTCAGACACAATGAGACTCCACTTTAGCAAAAGAAGCAATAAGATTTAAAGTTCTCTCTTTAGTCTGGAAGTGGCTAAATATACATTTTAATCAAAACTCTCAAAAGTAAGCAAGGACGGTTTTGTATAAGAGAGAGGAACTGAGTCTGTGTCACTCCAGGTTGAAGGTGTGGGGAGCAGTTTATGGAAGTCGGGGAGTAGGTCATCTCCCAATCTTGATGCTCCCATGATCTTCCCATCTGGGAAGGAAACAAGATGCCCCTGCTAACCTGGATCCCACCTCCTTCCTGGTTGGTGTGAGAGGGAGAAAAGATGGTGGATGTGAAAAAGGAACATAGAATCCTCCTTCTAGGCCCCTCTATTAGTCAGGATCCTTCAAAGAAAAAGAGCCAATAAGAGTTGTAAGTATACAGAGTGGCTTTTAAGGAACTGGCTCACTCATCTGGGAGTCTGAACTCTGGCATGGAGGCCAGCGGGCTAGAGGCTTGGTCGTGCGTTGAAGTTGAGTCCAAAGGCAACCTCCGAGTGAGACAGGCAGAGTGGACTTTGCAAGAGCACTGCAGAAGGCATCCACAGGCAGAATTCCTTCTTACTCAGAGAAGGTCAGTCTCGAGGTCCTGTTAAGGCCTTCACTGAGTAGAGGAAGCCCACCTGCATGTGGAGAACCATTGTCTGTCCACCTATTTTGATGTAAATCTTGTCCATATACTCCCCACAGAAACATACAGAAGAACAGCCAAATTTCAGAGTACTTTGGTCCATTCAAGTGGGCATGTGCGATTAATCACCACAAAACCTTACCCCTTCTGTTTAAGGCTGACTCTCAAGTCAAAGAAGGGCTTTGACTTTTACAGCACTCCCACATACTTGGTGGCAAAGTTTAAGTCACAGGTAGTGGATGCAGTAAAATCTTGTTGTTCAAAGATCAAAGACTGCATTCCTATCATCTTTACTAGTAATAATAACATTGTTAGTTTTTTGGATTCTTCATGAGTGAGTTCTAATTTGAGCAGAATATGGGGTGCTCTTATGCATATGCATAGATCCATGGGCTCAGAACAGTAAGAACTGGAGACCAAAATTATGCATCTAAATTTTAGAAGTACTGAGGTTTTTGTCTCAGCTAGGATGAGATGCTTTAGGACATTAGGGTCCTTGTTTACTAAAGTCCTGATCTCTAAAGGTCTTTGGAATGTGATGGATCATAGCTAGTCCTGCAGCTAGTCACAGACATGGAGCTATTTTGAAAAGGTGACCCCTTGGCACTTACTGAGTTCACCCCTGTGATCCAAACAGGCAGGTTGCTGTCACTAACTCTGACTCAAATTGCATGGTGGATATGAGTTACAGAGTGTGTATAGAAAAAGATGTGTTCCTAATTAAGATCGCTGTGAGAAGAGATATTTTATATATTAGTAGTTTACAGGATCTGTGTCCTTATCATTAGTTTCTATTTGTTCAGCATCCACTTCCATCTCTCTGCTAGAAAGATCCCCAGGAAGCAACCTAACTTCACATATGCAAATGAACTGAGTTACCTAAGTTATGCAAATGAACTGAGTTACCTAAGTTACAGAACAGGGATCCAACTTTTGTCATCCTGGGAGAGTGAGACACATACACTGAATAAGGAAATTAGATAAAAAAAATTGCAGCTTCATAACAAAAAGTTAGAGAACTTTACTGATGAATTAATTTTAAAAGAAAGAATGAAATCAGAAGTATTTGGGAGATATGCCATATTCTGAAAAAAAAAATAACTCAAAGAAATAATAATCAACTCAAAAATTATGAAAAAAAAACCCTAAACACTAAAAATATCTGGTGTCTGTAATAACCAACTCATCTCTAGAAACTGAATTCACCCTAGAAATTAATTGGTTTAAAATTAATTGATACAACATTATGGTACAACAGGAACAGAGGACAAAGGTGGACACATTAAGAACAGTCTGGAACTGTCCTGAAGGTGGAGTTTGATCGGAGAGCCCAGGTGAACAAATGAGAGGGGAGAGGGAGATGGATACAGTTGGGTCAAATGCTCTTGAAGAGAGCTTAGGGAAGAACAATGTCTTAGTACACAACAGAGAGCATGGTGCCTTGGCTTCCCATCATTAGTAGAGGGCTTTGTTTTAGAGAGCAGAGTACAAAGAGACCCCCAGGGTGAGACCAGATACAGGACACCATTAAGGCTTTGAGAAGGGTGTCATGATGAAAAAAGAAACTTCACGAAAGTATTCAGTAGTGACAGAACTCCTAAACGGACTGGAGAAGGAACCTTGCTTCCTCAGTCTCTAGAACATGTGCAACGGGTACAGCTATAACCCGGAGGGCCACTGTTACAGTGTTTTGAGAAATGACAGAGGCTGGAGACCTGCAGGGGCAGGGAGCCAAGCAGGAAGCAAGCAGGCAGGTGCAAACACTGGACAGGCCTGCCTTAGGGGTTCATGTGAAAGGAGAGGTCTGCCAGGGCTGCTTACCCAACTTGGAAGAGTGCAGAGACAGGATTATCTGGTGCATTTTCTAGACCCACACATCATTTACTTTGTACTTCCTATGACAAAAACCTACAAGGGTGCTGTGGAAACAACTACCTGGCTTTAAAAGAAAGAGAAAGAAAAGGAAGGTTCTTGGGTTCTATTAAACGGTGTCAGCTTACTCATAGAGAAGAGAGACTAACTAACAGGTACAGCTAATTGGGTTGAACTGTTGAGCTAGCCTTAAAGAGGTGGAATAGAGGATGGACTTAGATGGAGAAGGACATGGGGATTCTATCCCATTTTGCTGCAAAAGATGAAATGCTTCTCCCAGTCTAAAATGCTCAAAAACTGCGGAAAGAGAGGATGCCAAGGACTTCACAGAAAAACAACTGATCCTCACCAAGGTGGGATAAACACAGCAGGAACTATGGAACACTGTCATCTGGGGGCTCGGGAATCATGAGCATCCCACAGTTTCAGTATTGGCCTCTGTTGACACTGATGCACCCATAGAAACAAATTCGACAACAAGAGAGAGGATCGTGCCTAGCAGGCAGCTCTCCTTATTGCTGGGTGGTTTTATGGCAAAGGCCACTGCAGGGGCCACTGTAAGCTGAGCCTAAAAATGGCTGCTTGCTAGGTGCCTGCTCTCAATGTGAAGCCAGGGCACCAGAAATTCAGAGCTCAAAAGGAAGTGAAATTGGGAACTTTGAGTGAGAGAGAAAAATAAGAGACTATGATAAAAAAAAAGTTGCCAGAAACCTTTTCCAGGGCACAAGGTAATGTCACTCTATGGAAGTAGATGTGGATACATTTTTCACCTCAGATATAATTAATTCTTCTTTTGATGGATGGACAGTTTCCTATAATAGAGTTAGGTTCATAGGATTCATTTTGGGGATGCTTAGCAGGGCCTAAGTGGCAGTCTGGTGAGAGATAAGACAAGAAATTACCTGTCTCCCAATCCTTTGAATACTGAGGTTCCCATGGGCTCTTCCATGTGTACCAGGAATGAGCATCAGCAGTGCCCCTACTCCTGGAATTTAAAACTTAATTGTTCTTGGAATAATTGCTTTTAGCATCCACGAGTCTTCTCCTTTTGCAGCTTGGATGCAGAGAGTTGAGTTAAATACTGTTTAATTCATGCCACACTATCTTTAGATACTGGGAAGGAGGGAAGAAACATTTTATTTTTAATTGTATTTCTATAACTTCTCACTTTATTTTCCACCCTCCCCCTTATTTATTTGCATTTGATATTTATCTCCAGGTGTGCGTTTGTCTTTCCTTTATGTATGCCCTGGCTAATTTACCTAAAAATCTCATTCAACCACCCACCCCCAACGTATTTTCTGACACCTCTCCAGCTCTGTACATTTTCTCTTTGGCATGGATAAATATCAAATATGCATATGTTTAGCTTGCTTACATATCTTATTATATGCTTTGCTCCCACCAATTGAATGTGAATTCCACAAGCAAAAGAACATCTTTCTGTTTTGTTCATTGCTCTCTCCCTAACCTTTAGTATAGAATCTGACACTCGTAGCACTCATCAAATATTTGTAAAATGAATGAATGTGTGAATAGTGTTAACAAGAAAGCAGAGTGATTTGTTTAACACCTACATCACATCATGGTACTTCCCTGACCAAAATGGCATACAAATTCCTAGCAATCAATTTACAGGGACTGAACTGTGCTCAGAACATCCTTGTTCTAATATCAGCCCAGCTATTGTCTTCTGTGTTCTGCCCTCCAGTGTTGACCCTCTTGCACTTTTTGGAGAACACCCATCTCTCACTACTTACAGCTTCAGCAACAGCTCTTTCCTTTTTCTAGAATTCTCTTAGCTCATAAAGCAATGTGATTTAATCTCTCATTCCTTCAAGGAGCAGGAACGTGTCCTAGTCACCATTGGCCTGGTTGTCCCTTATACCCAGGGATAACCATATTTTAATTTTTCTTCCTTATTATGTTATTCAATAATTTCTCCACTTAGAGCATGAGAAAGCAGGTATTTCCATCACATCTGTACTATGTCTTCAGCAGATAGAACATTAGTTCACATCTGTACTGTATCCCTTCTTATACAGGTGTATCTCTTTTTAAAAAAATTGGCCATGTTTTTAAAAAGCCAAATACTGTCAGCATGATTTATTTTTATTGGTAGTTACATTTAGAGAGGTTCCATTTGACCTATACATTTTGGAAGTGACTCAATTACTGGTCTCCTGTCTAAAGGAGTCTAATCAAGCTAACTTTCTTTCCTGACAGAGGCACTCCAGGTGGTCCTGGATTTATGGAGCCATTTCTGGGTAACAGTGAGGGACCGGCTTGGAAGCATATGAATCAGGAGGTGCCTGCACGCTCTCCTCTCAATTTTACTTTATTCTCAAAATGGACAGACTATTCCATTACTGAAGGTCAGATGAGGGAATCAAAAGAGGGCCAATTGTTCACCTTGCAAAGAGATGAACTTCTTCATAGAAGAACAGAGGAATGGAAAGATGAGCACATTGGGATGGCAGTTCTGCTTTGCTCTTACCCTTTTATTATTTATTTATTTATTTATTTATTTATTTTGCTCACGTGGATAGTGATACTTTCTGTCACCCAACTTAAAAAAAGTGGTTTAACTGGAGCCACAGGGTGAACTGTGGGAACCATAGGCTGGGGAAGGTGGACCATGTCTTTGGTGGTGGCTCACGGCTTTCTGACTTATGATCCAGGCAGCTCAACAGAATGAGACAGAAAAGAATTGGGCAAGGGGGATGTAAAAGATTTTAAAGTCAAATCAGTTTAGTAATAAAGTACATTTCCTAAGAGTTCAAATCCCATAAGAAGTGAATATAGAAAGCAGTGAGTGTTACTTGGAACTTGATGTCCCTGATCTTCTTTTATTCTCCATGGTGCATAATTATCATTATTCACTGGTTTCAATCACATGGATAAACAAGGTGAGGCTGTGTCCAGACTCCAGGACTTACTAGTTATCTAGAGCTTGCCAACTGCGCTACTTTTTATTGCTCCACTTAAGATCTTATTTGCCTCTCTTTCTCTTCTCTCTCTGTTTCTAAACAATACTTGAGTTGGAAAAACCTTGGATTCAGTCACATACTGAACACCTAACACTTAAAATACTAGTGCTTTAGAGGAAGCATGGGTCTGATGCCAGAACCAAGCTCCAATCTGAGCTTTACCTCAACGTATCTCTGTGACCTTGTGAAAACCACTGAAGGTCACACTTGCCAGACCTGCTCAGAAAGGGGCAGCAACATCCATTAGTGTGTTAATTGGATTTTTTAAGACAAACTGCTCCCCAGCAGTGGAATTCATTTCTACCTGCACTGCTGTGTGTATATGTAAGCAAGTTGGCTTGGCTTTTCTGTGATTTTTTTTTGATTGATGAGTCTTTCTATTTCCACGACAGTGTTTCTCTGGGAGAAGGAGCCAGTACCAGGGCCAGATTGCTAACAATATCATTATGATTTTATTATTGTCCTGGTCCTGGAGATCCATAACTTGGTTTTCTATTAGCACATCACTCAACTGAGACAGTGGGAAAGCAAACACTTCTGTTGTGAGGCAGCATAGGCCACCTGGCTTTCAGAAATGCCTGTTTGGATGCAGGAGGTATGAGAAAACTAAGCAGAATGACCAGCACAAAACCCAGGCTTCTTCCCTCAAACATCTGTGGCCAGTGTGTGAGTTCATGGTGTTTCTGGAAAGGAAGATGCATAAGACCCATTAACATTTGCAGGATAAATGCACACTCACCAAGAGGTAAATATGCCTATTAGAGTAAGAAGCATGTATCAATTTCATTGGCAATCTCACACGGGCAAACACTGATGTTGTTAGGATGGAAAGATCCTAGTGGGACCTAGAATTGATAGATCTTCATTTAAGAAACATTAAAAGGAAAAAAAGCCTATTACCATAACCTTAAAAAGATGAAGAAAACTTGGTGTGAAAACCTGAACAAAATTTCCACCTGTTTGTTAATAATGAGAGTCTAAGATTGTGCAGGCTCAAGAAGAAAAGGAATGGAGAAAATCTACCTGATACATTCCAGATTGTTCTACTATCCACTTGCACTGAAATTTAGAATAAACCATAATGGTGCATGGATCTGCTAGGGCTACCTTAACACTATACCCCACATTAGGTGGCTTAAAATACAGAAATGCATTTTCTTACAATTATGGAGGCTAGAAGTCCAAGATCAAATATCAGCACGGTTAATTTCTCCAAAGGCCTCTCTCCTTGGTTTACAGTTTGCTCTTTTCTCCCTGTGGTCCATGTGTTCTTCTCTTTGTGTGTATCTTAGTCCTGATCCTCCTTTCTATGAAGATAGTAGGAATGTTGAGTTAGAGCACACTCTAATTACCTGATGCATTAGTCAGCTTTGCGTCACTATGACCAACACACCCAACAATATCTACTTGGAGAAGGAAAAGTTTATTTAGGCTCATGGTTTCAGAGTTTGAGAACATGATCAGTCGAGGGCACAGCTCTGCCCCCAAAGAGAGGCAGGACATCATGTTGGAGGGGGTTGGCGGAGAAGTGCTGCTCACCTCGTGGCAGCCAGCATGCAGAGAAGGAAAGGGGAAAGGGCCACAGGGAAGATGCTCCCTTCTGGGGCACACCCCCAGAGACCCATTTCTTCCAGCCACACCCACCTGCCTGGAGTCTGCTTGACCAGGCAGTCAGTCCATTCAAACTAGCATGGACTTACTAGGTTACATCCCTCACAATCCAATCATCTCACCTCTGAATATTTCTGCATTGACACAGGATTGGGGAGTGTGCAGCACCTCATACCCAGACAATAACATTTCATTTTAACTTAATTAAGTCCTTAAAGATCCTTTTCTAAAAATATAGTTACATTCAGAGGTACTGGGGATTTGGACTTCAGCATATGAATTAAAGGAGATATAATTCAGTCAATAGCACTTACTTACATGAAGTTGAGATAAGTTTCTTAGTCCACTTTCCAGAAGAGAAAAATGGAAATTTTGGAAAGCCAAAAAAGTAGTTGTACCCAAACATCTAAGAGAGAGAAGGGGAGGGGGCAGGAGGGGAGATAGAGAGATATCAAAGAAGAAAGCCAGAGCAGGGCTGACTGCTCCCTCCAGCACGGCCTTTGCTTCTTCCAACAATATGTAGGAAAGACCAGCCCTAGAGGAGGGGAGAAGACATTAAAATCATAATGCTGTTCCTGGATTCCTGGTTCTTATGTCCTTCGTGGCATGTGTGCACTCAAGCTGCTCCAGGGCTGTGTGCTGCGAGAAAGCGGGGTCACCGAGGGCCAGCACAGCCCTCTGAGCAGCAGTATTGATCTTCAGGCACTCCAGGCTGGCACCAGCTACGGGAGTGAACGGATAGATCTTCAGATAATATACTCTCCAGGCTCAAGTCACCCTTGGCCTTTGACTCTTCCCACCAGGGTCCTCAACATCCAGCGGTATTGTGTAGGCCCCATTGCACATCCTACCATAGGTGATCTGATTTCCATCAATATCCCTAATGTGACTTTGTAATTGTTGTAAGCTGCTAAGTTTTGGACCTGTTTGTTATAGAGCAAAGCAATTTGGTTTCAAAAGAGCAGATGCTGCCATAATGTACTACAAAACATGTGGTGTTGACTATGTATTGAGTGTTCATGTGGCAGAGGGGCTTGAGGAGGACTTTAGAGAAAGCTGGAAGGATGGGGGAAAGTTGCTAGCTGTGGGAGGCTGGAAACAAGGTAATTCTTGTTGCATAGTAGCAAAGATGTTGGCAACACTGTTCTCTGTAATGATGTAGAAAATAGAAAATATTCCTAATCAACTGGCAGATTTGGCCAACTTCCAAGCAGAATATGGAGAGAGTCAGCTGTTTTATATTATCTGCCTTGGCTAAAATAGGGACACATAGAAAAAAGCTCACAATAAACTGTTCAATTTTTAAGCAACATTTATAGGAAGTATGTATAAATGGGGTTAGGATTTAGTGAAAATAATCATAAAAATCAAGTGATAAAGGGCCAGTAGGCCAGAAAATAATGTAGGGTATTAAGATAAATAAGAAGTCATATATATTACAATAACATAGTTTATATTTGTGTGTGTGTGTGTGTGTGTGTGTGTGTGTGTGTACAACTTCAGGAAAATGAGGTAAAAAGAGATAGTACCTGATAGACCCATCCAAATAAAAGGTCCTTCTTAGGATCCTAGTGGGGTGTCTTAGAGGTGGACGTTGTTAAACTACAGGGCTGCTGGGATGGTTAATCTTGACTGTCAGCTTGACTGGATTGAGAGACTAATAGGGAGTTAGTAGAGCACACTTCTGGGTCTATCTCTGAGGGTGTTTCCAGAGACCATTAGCATATGGGACAGGAGGCAGAAAGACCCACCCAGATGGAATCAAGGTAAAGAAAACATAGGCCCCTCAGCTGATGCTAGTGTAATGCCTTCTTCTTTTTTTTTAAATCTTTTTTTTTAAATTTTTTTGGCAGTGCTGGGGATAGAACCCAGGGGTGCTCTACTGCTGAGCTCCATTCCTCATCACACCACCCCTTTTTATTTTTTATTTTTGGACAGAGTCTCACTAAGTTGCCTAGGCTGGCCTCAAACTTCTGATCCTCCTGCTTCTGCCTCCTAAATTTCTAAGATTACAGGAATGTACTACCTTGACCTGCTATGTTAAAAAAAATAGCAATTTATTGCTGTTGCCATTATAGGGGGCACCAGACCATAGCTTCATTGCCTTTAATGTCCCTTCTCTTCAGCAAGGCTCCAGGGGGCTTTGGGTCTCTATGTGGCTGCATCATTGATCCCTCTTCTTCTTGGACTGACAGCTCTTTGGACTGAGCAGTTACCAGTGTCTCTGGCTCCTTAGTTTGTAGGCATCCATTGTGGGATTATATAGCTCTTATCCTGTAAGGCAATCTAAGAAATTTTCTTTCAAATTACTTTCTAATATATACATGAATATGCCAAAATGAAACCACCTATTCTATATAATTAATATTCATGAATAAAAATTAAAAGAATCCCTTTATAATTATAAATATTTGTATAATATGTATTCATTATATAATATATACTCTATTATATATATATATATATATATATATATAATATACATAGTCTATTCTATACATTTATATGCATATATTATGCTTAGATAGGAGGAGTCCCCCAAAAGTTCATGTATGAGACAATACCAAAAGTTTCAGAGGTGCATGGTCAGATTATGAGGTGTGTATCCTATTCTAGGGATTAATCAATTTATATGGGTTAACTGGGTGGTAACTATAGGCAGGGAGTACAATGCTAGAGAAGGTAGACCACTGTGGGCGTGCATTTGAAGTTTACATTTTGTCTCAGGTGAGCAGAGTTCTCTCTCTGTTTTATTTGTTACCATGTCCTAAGCTGCTTTCCTATGTCACACTCTTCTCCCAGGATGTTCTGCCTCAACTGGGGCCCAAAGCTATGGAGTTGGCTGATCATAAACTGATCCTCTAAAACTGGGGGCCCTAATCCACCTTTCCTTTTCTACATTTTTCCTGTCAGGTCATTTGTTCACAGTGATGAAATTTTTACTAAAACAGAAATTGGTGCCAGAAGTGGGGTTGTCGCTGTGAGTAACCTGACCATATGGTTCAGTAGTATTTGAGGTTAGTTTGTTGGAGGAGGAATTTTGAAAAGTTTAGAGATGCCAGCTAGAAAATCTTTAGATTTTTGTAAGCAGAGCTTAATGAGTGATTCTTATGGGGAGCTCAAAAGACCAGCATGCCAATAGACTATCATAAACAGTAAAAATGGGGTTTATGAGGTTTCAGAGAAGAAGGACTCTATGGAAATTGGACTGGAGATCATTCATGTTACATTCTGTCAAATAACTTATGTCTATATTCTGCCTGTGTCCTGAGATTTTCTGTAAGGTTGAATTTAAAGGTGATGGACTAATTAGCCTGGCTTTTTCTGTGGAAAAGAAGAGTGTAGGAGTTAGGGAGTCATGAAGTCTTCCACTGAGATTTCAAGGGAAGGCCTTGGAGGCCAGGCAAAGTGTAGCATGGAGTCCTGTGGACTGACCCTGAGAAAGTGATACATGAGAGTGTGAGAAGGCAGTGGAGACTCCATGGTTATGAGATGCCTGTACTGTGGGGTATGTGGGGTATGCCCTTTGGAAAGAAGGTCACAATGCCTTGTGCCCCAGATGCTGGAGGAGGAGCTACAGGACTTGTTTGCCCTTCTGTATTTCAGTCTTGCTTTAGTCTCATTCCTTCTTTCTATGCTCCATTCTCCTTGTGGTCTGCAGATGTTAGCTGTGTATCATTATTTATTGGATATGTGTAACTTGATTTTGATCTTTACAGGTAAACACATCTATGAGTGTATCTTGAGGCTCAAATGAGATTCTAGACTTGGACTTTTGAGAACAGTTAAGAATATGGGGACATCTGAAAATGAACTAATGTATTCTATATTGTTAGATAGGTATGTGTTTTTGCAAGCCAGGGAAAGAATGCTGTGGCTTAGCTATGAGGTGGCCACCGAAAGCTCATGTATGAGAATTTTCAGGGGTGAAATACTTAGATTGTGAGAGATATAACATAATTAGTGGATTAATGTGCTGCTATGGATTAACTGAGTAGTAACTATAGGCTAGTAATGTACGGCTAGAGGAAGTAGGTCATTGGGGATATGCCTTTGGGGTTTATATTTTGTTCCTGATGAACAGATCTCTTTCTCAGCTACTTTATTGCCATGTCCTGAGCTGTCTTTTTTCACCCATGCCCATACATCATGACGTTCTGTGTCACCTGGGGCCCAGAACTATGCAGTCTGCCGACCATGAACTAATCCTCTGAGGTCAGGAATCAAAATAAACTTTTCCTCCTCTATACCTTTCCCGTTGAGTCTTTTGATCACAGCAGTACAAAAGCTGACTAAGCCCATGTATATTCTCTTCTCTGTATAGTCTAGTGGTTCTGTTCCTCTATAAAACCTTAACTAATACAGATGATTTTGGTACTGGGAATTTCTGGGAATCTACGTTTTCCCCAAAACACTGACAAGGAAGAAAACAAGACTTTGTCCTGGGGAGATTTGTGGATGTACCTTTTTGTCTGATGAAGTGAATTATAAATTGATGTGCAGAAGGGACAAAAAGTTTTAAAGAGAAAGAGAATAAAAGGGGCAGACAGGATGAAGAGAAAAAGAGACTTTGAAAACCCAAAAATTTTCAGCAGAAAGGAGGCAGAGACATATACTCAGTGACAAATAGGAGTCAACATGAGATAGAGAATTGGAAAACTAATAGAGAAGCCTGGGGCAAAACACAGAGGGCAGAGGGTAGCGCCAAGGGCCTAGGATGACAATTAAGAAAAGTAGCACAGATGCCACTCAAAAACCAGCAGCACATGCCTATCCACATTTGAAGTTTATTTATTTATTTATTTTTAATTATATAGTATTTTCCATTTTGTGACTTTTTGACTAGAAATTAGTTACATAGTTGAATTGTGCATGTGTCAATATTTGTGAGTATGTGTGTGTGTGTATGTGCATGTGTGTGGGTGTGTGTGTATGTGTATGTGTGTGTTTTGAGGGGCCAATAACCTTTCTTTCTTTATCTTTACAGATTTTTAAACTAATAGACACTGCTGTAGAGCTGTCACATACCAGAAGCTCCTTTTGGACATGGACTTGATTTTGGTGATAAGATCTTTGATATCTAGATGACATCCTATGATAGGACAAAACTTGGAAGTCAAGGAGGAAAGCATCAGTTGCTTTTCTAAATTTTCAGGCATGTAAATTATCTTGACCAGAAGATGAACTGCAGTAACTAGTATCTTTAAAACACAACTAAGTCAACCATAATACTACAGACGTTCATATATAGTGTGAATTTGCTCCTCCTCTGTCCAAGGTGTATTGTGTTAGTCATCTTGCAATCACTGTGACAAAAGACCTAAGGTGATCAAATTATAAGGAGATCAGGTTTCACGTGGGTTATGCTTTCATAGGGGTCAGTCCACAGTTGGTGGGTTCTGTTACTTTGGGGGCTATAATGAGGCAGAATGTCATTGCAGGAAGCATGTGGTGGAACAAAGCTCACCTCATGGCAGCCAGGAGGCAAAGAGAAAGGGAAGGGTCAGGATCCCTATATCCCCTCAAGGGCACACCCAATAATCTAACTTTCTTTCACTAAGTCTCAGCTTCCCCACCTTCCAATAATGCCAAAGGCTGGCAACCAAGCATTTAGCTCATATACCTTCAGGGGACATTTCCAATCCAAACTGTTGCATGTAGGGAGCAGAGAAGGAGCTTGTGACTGCTTTGAATATGACAGAAGTGACATTCTTGAAATATTTTGGCCTCAATCCTAAAAGGTATTACAGTTTTTGCTTCATCTGTTGGAACTTGATCCTTAGCTTCCACGTAGGTCTTCCATGCTCTGAGGAAGACAAGCCACATGGTGGTCAGTTCCCAGGTATGTACAGCTGTCTGCAGTCAGAGCCCTCAATCCATCCCAGCTGGACACCAGACATGTCAGTGGAAGAGCCTTAAAATAACTTGAGTCCACAGCCAACAAATTATGGCCAGTCTTTGATTTATTCCAGCAGAGGCCCCAGATGTCATGGAAGAGACACAAACACAGTGGCATCCAAGTGGCTGTCCTTCAGACTGTGAGGATATAATGAGAATTGGGGCTTCAAGCCACTCCATTCTGGCTCCAGTTGCTATGTGCAATGATGACCAGAACACTACATTTTGAAGAGTACTTCCTTACTAGGTGATCCAAACCCACATGCCCATCATTACATAAATCAACAGCTAATCTAATAAAATAAAGTCAAAATTAAAAGACACCTTTACATCTCTCTTGGTAAAAGTAACCTGTTATTTAAGCCAGGTATGTATTCTTCCAGATGTTTCTGTATTTTCTGTATTTATATACCTTATACATATAAAATAATTCAAAATAATTTATGGAATACTGTTTCTATTGTTCAAAATCTACCTTTCATACATGACAGATTATCTTGGAAACCTTAATATTGCAGCCCATGTAAATATGTATTATTGATTTTAACAATTGAATGTACAGTTGAAGCAGGATTTCTATGTACTCCAGCAAAACCTTTCCTGCATAAAGATCTCTTCTTACGTAAGAGTAATAATAACAATAAAATTATCACTTATGATTCTGTTGGTATCAAAATAAATAAACTATGGACTAGAGAAATCATTACATAATTATTATTATTATTATACTGATTGTTTTTATCTAATCTTAAAAGAAATTAAAATAAAAACACTTACATAGGCCCCAGGTCTGTGGCTACTGAACCTAACATGGATATTGGTGCCATCTGGATGGTGTCCCACATCATGGATGTTCCAACAATATGGAAGCATTAAACAATTTTCCCTATCAATTTTATGCTGCAATTGACAGCTGTACTCTCTCTCCTTTGGCCCAAAGTTATATATTCTTCAGGACACAATCCTAGAGTGATACATTTTATATTTAGAGGTACGTGTCTTTAAAAATTTTTGAAAAGCATTCTCAAATTGCCTTCTCAAAAACAAAAACAAACAAACAAAAAGCCTGGTGGCAGTTTACAATCTTTACAACATTGTATGTCCATTTCTCTTACTTTGTAGACAATACTTGACAGTATCAATCACATAAAATATGAAAATATTTTTTGCAAACTGTTAAAAACCTCTGTGAGTATGCACATGTGTATGCTTTTCTATAATTTTACAAGTATGACACATGCTATACAATGATACACATGATACTATTAATATTGGTTACCTGATTGTGATGATGGAGAGGACAGAATAAAATGAACAAAAGAAAGCTGAATGGACAGCTGCATTTAAAGAAATTTAAGCCCAAATTATTTAAAATGAATGTTTTCCAAAGGATAGCATGACATATGATTTCATAAAAAATAATGCATATCCTTTTCTATAATGATGCAGATCAAGATCCCTACTGAAAGAAGGAGTCCTATTCTGATCCTTAACCTTTGATGAGAGTCACCAGTCCCTAATTTGTTTGAGAGCCTACAGCAAGATCTAGCTCTCCATTCAGTTATAAGTAAAACGAAACCAACAAAAGTTATCAGCTCAGCTGTGCATAATATGTATCCATTTCTATTGAAAATAAAGTGTGTGTCAGTTCTGGTTTTGTCCTTGAATTATCTGACTCTGTTTTCAGAAGGTGGGATCAGGGCAAGGAGTCCTTCTGCAGCATATGCAATTAGAAAGCTCTGTGGTATATGTAGCCTGAGCAAATATGCATTTAGAATAAATATTCTCATGTGCCCTTTGACATATGCAGCAACTGGTATAAACAGATCAGTTTAAAGCGACATTGTGCAAACTGATAGATGCCCACAAAAGGTAAATATTTGTTTTTTGTTTAAATATATAAAGTAGATACAGTCAGCTTACGTTCAGCACTGTGAGTGGAACTTTGAGCTGAAAACATCTTGATGTGAAGCTTCAATCACCTATGATCTGATCACTGGTCTCATCCTAAGACTCTTCCCACAGTTAGGCCTAGGCTGTAATTTTAAGCTGACCCTTGTCATCTCCTTCCTCATCTTTATTTACCTTCCCATTCTCCCTATTCCTGTGAGAGTGGAGCTGGTGTCACACGATAATTAGCTTGTGCAATAACAGAGATATGGTTGGTGTAGAGCTAGGGCATGTGGCTGGTTGAAAGCAAATAGAAAATTATGCTAATTTAGATACTTATACTGGGCACAATTAACAGATTAGGGAGTCAAATTTACAACTTTTTAAGATTACCTTCAAACATTCCTATATTTCATATATATATATATATATATAATCTCCATCAGGGATGCAGAATCCAAAACTGAATGAAGACCCTGCTAGCATGAATGTTCATGAACCCCAGATCTACTAAGTATAGGAGCTGCATGGACCTGGGACTGGTTTCAGTATACTGTTGTCACAAAGGCAAAAATGGCATTGCATGCTTATATTTTTGAAAGATTTTTACTAAGTTGTGAGGTAAAGAAATGGACTCTACCTGCCATCCTGTACTTATCATCCTGTTAGTGATAATTTATTAGAGTTCCATTTGTTTTTGTGGCATTATTTACAAATGTACTTGAAGGAGACTCAGACTTCTTTCAATAGCAATAATAAAAATTTAAAAAACACTAAACGGATTCTACTCTGTATTTAAGGTAACACACATTTATAAACTGTTAAGTGTGTCGTCTTGTTCTAACATTTGATATCTCTTATTGTTCTCCATTCTTCCTTTTCCCTTCCTTTTTTTTTTCTTTCTGAATCAGGCATTTCATGAACACATCTTATTTGAAAAGGAACTATAAATAAGCATAGATGAGACTTAATGTCCCATAATTTATATTTTATATATACATATTGTGCCTAGAAATATGGTCAATAAAATGTTAGGACAAGAAATACAAGGAAAGGAGCTAAACACTGTAACCAGTTCTCTCACTTACAAGCGAGGAATCAAAGATCTAAGTAGGTGAAATATCTTACCCAATATTTCACTAACTATAAGTAGAAAACCAGGGAAAGAACTCAGGTCTCTTTCCCATCCAGAATATTTTCTGCCCTATTAAAATTTCCCAATTATAATCCAAAATTCATACACTGAAGATTTGTGTGTGTGTGTGTGTGTGTGTGTGCACATGCTTGTGTGTCATTTGAAAGTCACTTGTTAAATACTCATCTTAAGGCTCTAATGCGGCAGTGATGGTGACGTCTATATGTCCACGGATGTGATGGGTATGTGTGAGGTGAATGTGAACTTGGGCTTTTTTTCTGCTATCTGTGCCTGTGGCAATTGTCCTCCAAAGGACCATGGCCTCCTAGCATCCTCCTCTCCTTGAAAACTTTGCCACTTTCCCTTACAGGAAGTTTTGTCTTTTCTTCCTCTAGTAGAGCCACGTGGGTTGAGATTGACAAGTAGCCTCTTTGCAGGTGTCACTTTCCAAGAATTAACAGCTCTGACACATCGCTTCCAATTATGTTCGACGATGTCCTTGCAAAAATCTGTAGACAACCTTGTTCAGCTTGTCACTTGTGAATTGCACTTTTCTTGTCTGATTCTCTCTCCAAAGCGGCAGAAATTGGGCCAGAACAAACGACATGGCCGTGATGGTGAATTAGAGACTTAAGAAGGCCATCCTATGAATGATTAGAAAAACACTCTCTGGGTGCAGCAAAGAGATCAAAGAGAGGCTGCTGATTGGATTCATTGGTAGGCACTGACAGGGAGTGTCATCGCGTGTGATGGCTCTGAATGGCATGACTACGGCAAGTCTACACTCACACATTAATTTCTACAGCATAGTCAGGAGCCACATCTCAGAATGCTGACGGAACCTGCCAATGTGTTATCTGAGCAGCTGTCATTGAACATTGAGAAATCCTAGAGGAAGGGAAAAGTGCCAGAAGCTATAAAGGTGAGAAAGTGCCCCACATTTTTAGAGTGGTACATAATTCTTATCCAAAATTACAGATTTTTGTCACTATCTGGAGTAGGCATTTAAATTACTGTTGTATTTTAACACTTAGGATGTACAGAGTCTCTAATGGAGGTACTCGAGAAATATCCATTAACTGAGTTGACTCCATGAATGGAATTAGCTATCCTTGCACACCTAAATGACCCTTTTAAGAGCAAGTTCTGCTAAACTTCTCAGGTGGCTTTCTTTTCTTTCTTTCACGGAGAGTAAATAAATATTTCATGATAGAACTAACATAGTGAAATGATAGCAAGATTATATTATTTTTATTTGATTTGATGCTGGTGTGACAACTCTTTCATCATAAGTAGATAGGAGTTCTTTAGAGAAACAATTCAATGATATACTCTTAGTTCCATCCTGTTGAGATTCTTTCAGATGACGGCATGCAAGTTCTATTTGAATACTTGGGACAAGTTTAAAATGTGGATTTTTTTTTAAATACCAGGGATTTAACCCAGGTATGAGCCACATCCCCAAACCTTTTAAAATATTTTATTTAGAGACAGAGTCCAGCTGAGTTGTTTAGGACCTTGCTAGGTTGCTGGGGCTGGCTTCGAACTTGCAATCCTCCTGTCTTAGCATTCCAAGTCGCTGGGATTACAGGTATGTACCACAATGACTGGCTAAAATCTGTTTTTACCAGAAACCATAGTCTATGTAAGTCAGGAGCTTCATTGTCTGATTCATTTTTCTTATTCCCAATTCCTAGAAAAATGATTGCTTGCTACATATGCTCTATATAATTATGATGAGTAAATCCATGAAGCCTGTGGACAGAGGAGCATCCTCAGTTCTGCAGGATGTCCCCATCTCTGTAGGTATCTCACCTGGTCTTGAAGCTTTCAGGGTGTGGGGTCACACTGAGCTCCAAACCATTCTGGGAATTCATAAGTTTCCATTCTTTTTCTGCTGTTTATCTTAGCCACATGGGAATAATGTAATAATTACCATGACTGAGTGACAAACCAGCAAACAACTATTTAATATAGTTCTGGAGACAGGAAGGACCAAGACCAAGGTGCCAAGAGAACTGGTTTTTGGTGAGGACCTGCTTCCCATTTTACAGATAGCCAGCTTCTTGCTGTGTCCTCACATTCCAGGACAGTGGAGGGAGTTTATTTTAGGAGGAACTATTCCCATTTATGGGGCTTGTATTCTGGTGACTTAATTCAACCCTAATTACCACCTGAAGACTGTGTCTCCAAATGGAGGTTAAGATTTTAACCTGTTAATTTTGGAAGGGCATATATTCAGTCCAGAGCACTCTCCCAGTGTGGCTTTGCCTCGGATGGGTGTAAATGACTATCAAATGCTCTATTGCCACTGCTAGATGGCTATATGCTAGCCCTGCTGAAGATTATTAGTCTGAAGGACTCAGTCTCAGAAGTCAAAAAGAAAAAGAGAAGGAAAATAACCGGGCCATTACAAGGACCAACATTTTCAAGCAAGCTTCTGCTATAGGATTTTAAAATGCTCATGGCTGGGAGAAATAAGGTTTGCTAGGGTGCTCATTCCCCAATGTGGAAATTACTTTGTGTCAGTGGGATAGAATTTTTGAGATAACTTAATTGCAAATTCAAATATTGTATATAGTATATAGTCACTACTGTTGCAAACACTACTACTTCTACCGTTATAGGTCTTGCTGTTATATACAGTTATACCATCACTGTCAGTATTTCATGTTTTATTGCTGTGCAGAAACTAGTTAATATAGAGTAACTAAAACTGCTTTCCTCAGAAAACCTTCCTTGCAAGATTGGCCCTTGACTGGCATTCAATAACTTTGATTTCTCTCATTTCTAGAATGGAAAAATGTAGCTCCCTGCACCTAAACTGTTTGTATAAGCACTCTGGTTTATGCTGAACACTTGCTTTTTTTTCTGGAGCCTGCAATATTTGTGTGTATGAGTCAGAGGAGTCCTATGTGGCCGTCCCTAGTGAAGACCCTGTGTGATTGGCTACATCTGGGACTTAGAAGGTTGCACCTGGCTCCTATGGACTGTGCCACAGGTGCCCTTTATCTTGGAAGATCTTGGTTTGTAACATGAAGTAAGGAATCATGGTCATGAGTGGGATTTTGTATGAATGTCTTTAGTTTCTCCTAGTGAGTCATTGAACAAAGAGGTGTTTACATGAATTCTGACATGATTGACAGAGAAGGAGCCACACTGCCCATCAGATTCCCTGCACACCCTGCAGGTCCCTGTCATAATTTAATTCTTTTAGATTCAACTTTTTGAATATTGCCCATTTGAGGCCAAAACCAAGTATGATTCTATAAAATAACATGAGTGAAATCAGTACTAATAAAATAATTGTTGAAACATTGAGCTTGTTTATTTAACTAGTTGAGATGATGGATACATTTATGTAATTACTCATCCTTATGATTGGGCTTTATGATCAGTACTTGGGATGCATTTCTTCTTTAATCCTTGCAACAATTCTATGAGGAATGCCTCTTTAAAACTGAATTTACATGGACAAATTAAGGTAGAGTTAGGGCAACCAACAAGTCAAAGGTCCACAGCTGAAAAGCATTGGATCTGGCATTTCAAACAAGGGTTTTATACCATGTGAGTCTTGATACTCCACACATCTGGCCGGTTCTTCCTAGGTTTACCCTCCGGTTAGATCCTTACATGCCTGCCTTAAACAAGCCATCTTCTCATCCTCTTCCTCATGGTCTCTATTTTGGGATGATCTGTCGCTCTCTCACTCTCTTTCACGTGTCTGCACACACACATGCACATACACATACAACACACACCTGTTAACTATATAGATCATATATGACATACATAACCATCAGCAGCCATACAACCAGCCAAATACAGACCTGATTCCAGGGGAACATGAGTCTACATTATGTTAGAGACAAAACTCAGTATGTTTAAAATAAAACTCTGTGGTATACTTTAATGTGTTCTCCACTGGTTGCTAAACTCCTTGAGAAGAGGAATTAAATCTTAAATGTGCTAAAGTTCTTAACATCATACACAGGTTCTGATACATACTAAGAACCTAAATTTAAAAGGCTGTGGTTGGTGGATAAACAAAAGAGTGTTGCAGACAAATTCATTAGATGATTTGGGAAGACAGAACAGCATCCTTAGAGTGCAGTCCTGGGCACCCTACACTGTGTGTGTGGGGGCACAGTGGTAACAGCGGGTCCACAGTAGAGTCACAGCTGAGACATACAATGCAAACTCAAAACATAAACATGACTCAAAACCACACCAGGAAATATTCTTCTATTTGTAATAGAAAAAACAACTGGGTGGATCAAACTATTGATCCATTAGGAAATATGAGGTACATCTTTTCCATGTTGTACTAAATGAGGAATTCAAGTGTTCCTATTCTAAGTATGTAATGACTGCATTTTCAATAACCCACACATATATGTGTATAAATGTATGCATATGCACACATGTATGATTTTTTACTCTATAAATGTGTGTATGTTTATGCATGTGTGTATATAATTGATTAAAAGATGAATATAAAAATATCAAACTGTCAGATGAAAAAGGGTGAAATTTTACCATCATAAATATAAATGTTATATTTCTAATCATGGTGAGATTATGGATACTCTTTAGTGGTTTGGAAGTATTTTTTATCAATCTGCATTTAAGTAAATACAACCAGTTAAATTGATATCCTGGCACAGAAAAAAATATCCATGTTTTATCAAGAGAGAAAAAATATGTAGTATTTCAAAACAGTAACTTATTTATTAAGACTGTATGTTGCTGTGTATTTTATGCATATTTATATATCTTATATCTATATCAAGAATGTAATCTAAACTGATTTTTGGTGGTACATTTATGAAGGATTTTCATTGTCTAATTGGCTCTTTCTAGATTTATTTATTTATTCATTTATTTTTGCTATGCAGTAAGTTATTTTATTATAAAAATATAATAAAAATGAAAACAAAGCAAATGAATAGATAGTCTCATGGGTGACATAACAGAAACACAGTCTCCCATGTTAATACCAGGAGGTCAATGCTTCTGCTATGGAAGACACAGTCCTCTGACTTCCACTCCTGAAATTCAGGAGCACCCACAATCTTCCCTCAATGTGACATTTTGAACTTGAGTCCACTGTGTTTGTCAGCTTTTCATTGCTCTGGACAAAATAACTGATAAGGTCCACCTAGAGGAGGAATAGTTTATTTTGGCTCTTGGTTTCAGAGGTGTAGTCCATAGTTGGCTGACCCAATTGTTCTGGGCCCAAGGTAAGGTGGGATATCATGGCAGAAGTTTGTGACAGAGAAATGCGGATAGCTGAAGACTTAGCCAGTGTAAGAGAGAGTCCACATGCACGGAACCCAGCAAGGCCAAAAGGGCAGAGCGTTCCAAATCCTTTGGAGATCACATCTTTCCACCATGGACCCCAAATACTGGATATAGAGCTATGAGCCTCATGTTGGTCTAGCTGAGTGTGTATATTGTTTTGGTACAATACCTCCTTTTCACACCCCTATTTCTCCCTTTTGGAATGAAATATTTACACTGCTGCATCATACATTGCCTGTGTGCAACTTGATTTTGATCTTTACAGGTAATCACAGTGAAGAATTTGCCTTGAGTCTCAAAGAAGATTTTGTATTTGGACTTTTGGACAATGTTGGAACTGTCAAAACTATGGGGACACTGGAGATGGACTGAATGCAGTTCTCACTGTGAGATGGATGTGAGTTTTTTTAGGGGGAGAGGGGGACTGGAGATTGAACTCAGGAGCACTCAACCACTCAGTCATATCCCCAGCCCTATTTTGTATTTTATTTAGAGACAGAGTCTCACTGAGTTGATTAGGGTCTCACTTTTGCTGAGGACTGGCTTTGAACTTATAATCCTTCTGACTCAATCTCCTAAACCACTGGGATGACAAGCATGTGCCACCGTGCCCGGCTGGACATGAGTTTTTGACAGCTAAACTTTATAGTTTGGATATGAGGTATTCCCTGAAAGTTCAAGCCCAATATGGTACAGGAACTTTCAAAATTAAAAGAATTAGAGTGTGAGATCTGTAACTTAATTTGTGAATTAATCTATATGACTGATTAATAATTTTAAAGAACAACTCTGCTAAATGGTAACAATAGGTAGATAGTGTGTGGCTAGAGGAAGTAGATCACTGTGAGCATGCACTTGGAGTTTATATCATCCTTAGGTTCTTAGCTCAAACTTCCTAGCTATCATGACTGAGCAGCTTTTCCCAGCTCGCTCTTCCACCATGATGTTCTGTTTTCCTTTGAGACTGCAACTCAAACCTGACTAATGGAAAAATTGGTACTGGGAGTGGGGTTGTTGCTTTGACTAACCTGACCGTGTGGTTCAGAAAACTACCTCACTCTCACTTACCACTTCCAAACTGCCACAATCTGAACAGCTTCCCTCCACCACACACTTCCACCATGAGTTTCTGCCCCACCGAAGGTGCAGAGCAATGCAGTCACCACCCATGGAATGAACCATGAGCCAAATTTAATGTTTCTTCCTTTAAATTGTTCCTATCAGGTATTTTAGTCACAGAAACGAAAGGCTGACTCACATACCCTCATCTCTCATAAATGCAATTGTAAAAGAAAATTGTTTTGCTTGTATCCTTAGAATGAATTTAATGGTATGTTGTTCCTACACATATCAAATTTTATTACCTGGAATGACTTTCTCTGTGCCATTTGTAGTCTTATTCTATCAGTATTTGAATTCTTCCTTCTTAAAAGCCCTGACTTCCCTGAGATCCACTGTGGAATTCCAGTTTAACTTTTTCAAGCTAACACGAATGTACTGAACTCACAATGCTAACTAATATCTGAGGAAGAAATTATGAAACTTCTTAAGCTTAGTTTATTTACTTATTTTCTTGCTACTGCCAATGCTGTTCTCAAACTCCTGGACTCCAGTGATCTTCCCATCTGCACCATCACATCAGTTAATAATAAACATTTCCTAAAGTTTATGTATATTAATCATGCCTCCTTTTAATGCCTGTTATTACAATTCACAAAATATTACTTTGCATTGACACACTGCAACAAAAAATGAAAAACATTAGAAAAAGAGAAGTAGAGTTTCATTATATTTTACTTCAGAGATTCATATTTTTATTATAATTTTAAAAAATTATTATAGGTTGTCAACATGTTGTAATATACAGCATTTTCTAATTGGAAGTCTCAAGTAAGAAATATATATGAGAGTTCAAGAGTTGTACCATTTGGAATTGAGTTCCCTCTGCATGACCTTGAATAAATCAAATAAATTCTCTGAACATCAGTTTCATTATTTATAATTTGGGGGTGATAATAATATTGCCTGCATAGAGTTATGAACATTTACAATACAGCAAATGTAAATTGGCTGTTGGTGAGGAATCCACATCTTCTATTTATGAGCATGACTGTCCCAAACCTAACTGACAGCATTTGAACTTCCTATTTGATAGATTAAACTGACTGCTGAAATTGTTGGGCCTGCAAATGCAGCAGCCATATCTCCTATGTCAGTAACAGGTCTCCACCATGATTTGGAGGATTTGGTAATCAACTGTCCCAACTCCCTCTTCTTTGGACAGAGTGCCTCTGATGGGCATACTTTGTACTCCTTCCAGGATTTCCCACAGAAAGAGAGGCACAGTATTCTGGGGCAACGTATTTCCCTAGGCCTTCCCCTTCCTTGCCTTGTGTTCTCAATCTCACACTCAGAACTTCTTAAGCTCAGCTCCAATTAAACTAGTTGCACTCAAGTCCTCTGTTAGATCTGCTTCTGCAGGAACACAAGCCAAGATAACCAAGGGTGTGGCATATGATACCCCTGCAACAAATGTGAAGTTGTATTCTGTACTGACTGCTTCTATATCATATGTATGAGAAATTTATTGTACATTTCCCACATGATTCAGCACCCATACATCAAAAAACAATAAGTCAGGGAGTGTCATAAATCCTACATAGAAAAAGGGAAGAATCATGTCTATCATTTCTAATCATCTATATTATCATTGTTGAAGATGCAGAAACCACACAGAGGTAAACACCAAGTTGATTGCGTTACATAAAGTCATGTCCAGAAGGCACAATACAAAACAAAAATTTCCAATCATTTTCAGCTCAGTGTGTCATCTGGAAGCCAACCACAGTTCATTGGAAGTCAACCCAGTTCATCAACTATCCATTGATGTCTCTCTGGATCGACAACTCTCACATTGCTTTCTCCTTTAACACCTTGTATCTGGTATTCATCACATAATGGCTTATGTGATTTGTATTCTCTCCATTATGGTTGTATTAAATTGATCAAATGCTACTTGATAGTCCTCATAGTGAAATACAATTATAAGCAAATGTCATATTCACTAACCCCTTTCACATCAATTTTCCCATTAAATCCTCCCATCAAACTATGTGTGTTTTTTACTAGTCTCATAAAATAGATAAAGAACCCACGAGTTAAAAAAATAAATTATTTACACAAATTCACAGCTGGAAAGTACTTGTTAAGAGCCATTGAACTTAATTTTTAAGATAATTATTTTGCACCCTGTGGAAAATTGATTAAAATATTCTGAGTAGCTAATCAATACTGGTAAAACAGCAAATATAAAAGCATCTGAAATTTTAAAATCACAATAAGATTCAAAGAACTTTAATCTTTATGATGTGGATCCTCAAATGCAGGCTGAATTCACCACCCATATTCTTCCACAATGTTCCATACTTTCACAATCACACTATCACACCATTTTTTTTTTCTGGCCATAACCTCATGGTTTCCCATTTCCACATGCCATTTGCAGAAAATAGGGACTGTGGTTGCTTGTCCATTGTGGCATCTGAATTGCCTGGGGCAGTGACTTGTATTATGGTTCCTAAACATTCCTTGACTGTAATGTAGAGTGATACCTCTGTGCACTTGCTGCTTTCCATGAAGAGAAGCACTCATTTATGAATGTGTTTTCAAAAGCAATTATTTCCTCCCTTGACAGTATCTACTATGATGCCAACTTTTATTATAAACCAAATGAGTCTAAAGAAATATTTTTCCATGAAGAAAAAGGTTGCTCAGTACTTGTGAGGTTCATGGAAAATTGTAAGTTTGTAGGGGAAGATTCCTTGGTCAGAATTTGCATTTCTGTAGTGGGGAACATTGATAATGTTACAAAATTTTAGAGTCCCAATTTTGCCTTCTGTGAAATAAAAATGATATTAATTTTGGTGACCATTGGTATTAGAAAAAATGAATATTAAGTGACATCACATTCTAAGAATTCGATAAATTGGGACTGTCATTCTCTTACTATGATGTGTGATTCTGTTTTTCAAGGAATTTATCAACTGACAAGCCTGTTCAGTAATGTGATTATTATGTCTCCTTCACTGCCAGAATGGAGAAACTAAGAAAGAACTATTGTGTGCTGTTCTATTCAACTTAGAACAGTGCCCAGGACAGAGTTGGTGGCTAATCAGTGTATCTTTTGTGGATGAAATGTCACTGTTTATAAGTCAATGGCTCATTCAGCATGCTCTCTGCCAACACATATGGATATGATTTGAAAATGTAATATGTTTTATCCAGACAAAGCCAGACCTTATGCCATGAAAACTCACAGGATTGCTGGTTTTGGAGGGATGAGTTGGCATCATAATGTCTCATGTTTTGATTAGTCTCAAAGCACAGTACTCATTAATCTGGGAGGTTTTCCACCTCTGGTAATGCTGAAGTTCTTTCTGATACAAACTAGTTGTGTAAAAGTTAACCAGCAAATTATAGACAAAACTGTAAGCATTTACTGAATTAAATTTGTCTTCTGCTCCTCTGTCAACCAGTTTTGAATCAAGGACAGATTACTCAAAAAATACTATTTCAACCCTTAGCATTTCATGTATGGACTCTGGGAATCTACTCAAGTGGCACTCACATGGTAACCTCCTCTTTCTCTCTCCCCATGTTTTTTCTTCTCCACTTAATTTACAATTTTATTTTATTTATTTTTATTCCTTTGCATATCTTTTAGTATTTTTAGTAATATCTTAAATGGAAAGTTTTCATTTTTATTAAAATTATTTTCTTCACTTGAACAGAATCATCTTGGTAAACATAACAGAAATAATATTTATTCTGGCACACACAAAATGAAAACTCAAAATCTGCAAATCTCATGTGCAAACACAAATTAAGTTGGTTGTGATCATATTTACATGGCTCATGAATAAACGAGAAAAAAATAAAGAAAGAAATTGTAATTTCTTAGTATGCCTGTGTTCAACATGTTGAAATATAGCTCTGAGATTTGAGAATTAGAATTTTTATGGGTAGTATACATATCTTAAGTGTGTTCTTTTTCTAATAAAGTATTTGCATTCTAAAAGCACCATGCACTTATAAATATTCTGCATTTTCTCCCTTAACATTGCTAGAATTTTTTCTTACAACATGAAAATCTCATTTCCACCAGAAAAAGGCAGCTGTGTTCCTAATATAGAAGAGAATCACAACTGCTTTAAAAGTGGGCTCTGACACATTAATTCAAACTTTTGCCAGCTTCAGTTGTTAAACATCCAGTAAAGGCAGGGATGGGAAATGGGAATTGTAAGAATACTAAAAATTCATGTTTCATTAAGCTCACTGGGTCCTTAAAAATAAAACAAACTAAAATAGTGAAACAGTTATTTAATTTTTTTATTTTACTTTTTTCTCATTGTTTTCCTATATCTGAATCTTCAAGCCAGTGGTAATTTTTATAATCTTTTGTAGTCTTGCATGGAACCATCTTGGCCATGGATGCTTTGAATTGAATTTGAGAGGTTAAATTAATTATAAACTGAAACAGGAAATTCTAACTAAAATGAAAACTTTTCAAAGGGATCATTAATATTTCCCAAGTGATTCATTTCTTGCTGCCCTTATTTCTCACCCTTGTTACATATTTTATTCATGCTTTAGAGCAATAGCTCAAATTAATACAACTCTACACCAATGTTTAGTGGGGATAATCATACTTTAGCATCGAATAATCTTGGAATTATAGAAACAGCACATAGACTAGACAACTTTGCATAAAATTTATTAACTTCCAAAAGGGAAATTGAGGCCCACAGAAGGAAAATGGCTCTTTGTATGGTAATTTCCATTTTAAAGATTTCAGGAATTTGATGATATTGAAGACGATGGTGGTAAATTATGCCAGTGTGGGTGAAATCTGGGATAACCCATAGGGAAAAGCATTAAAATGAGATCAATAATTTATATACTCACCCATATGAGATCAGCTTCATGAGCATTGCATATGTAAAAGGATGCATGGGATCAATTTTTTTTCCTTGCCTTTGTTGGTAGTTAGTCAGTGAACACTGAGTATTACAAAGTAGCTTTTCAGAATTTTTTCTTGAACATAACATGTATACATACACATCCATATATACACACCATGAAACTCACAGGAGTTCACATGATAAGTGTAAAATTGCCCAAAGGTATGCAGTAATTACTTCACAAAAGTAATTAACAGTTCCCACAAAGCTCCTAGTATTGTAGGGAAAACACTGGAATGATTACTTGCTTTCCTTTAGAAGTCAAATAATATTTATCCTTACTTTTTTGGTTTTAAAAAATAAAGCACCAAATTTCTCCTGATTTGACCAAGTTTTTCTACTAACATCCTAGGCATTAATCCAGATTCTAACTTTGCATTTAGTTATCATTTCTCCTCAACATCTTCTCCCTGGGACAGTTCCTTCATTCTTTCTTTGTCTTTCATGAGATTGAGATGTTTTGGAGAATACTGATTAGTTGTTTGGCAGAATGTCCTTAAATTTGGGTGTGCCAAAAGTTTCCTTATAATTAGTGGAGAGGAGACATTGTGGGAAAGGATACCTCAGCGGGGTCATGTTTTCTCAGGTAAGCCTAACTGGCAAGCAGTTAATAGTCGTACATATGGATTATCATCAGCAATTTTGTCATTACCGGCTCAGTTCTTGACGCTGTGCCTGAAGCCTTTCTCTGCATCATTCTTTATTCTTCTTCTCTGAGTACCATGTCATGCTACATCTTCCATTTACCTGAAGAAATTAGTTTCAATTACACATAGGAAAACAGTCCCAAATCATACTCACGCATGAGTGTGAATCACATAGCTCATTAGCAAAAGATTCATGCCACAAATGACTGTCTTCAGGGCTGGAGCTCAGATTTCCCAGCAAAGTTTCCGGTGAAAACTTAAAAACTTCACAACCCGAGGGTGCCCTAAAGAGATTCATGTGAACTCAACATTTTCTTTCGTTTCCAGCCACAAGGCTCTAATTAGACATGTCACTTGACGGCTGTGTATGTAAGATTCATGAAGAACCTTTTCTCAGAAACTCACCAACTGTACATTGGACGTTCATCTCCTTTCTTCCCTTCTCCTGGGGTAAATCTTGTCTCTGCATGGCCATGAGGGAAATGAGGCTTCTTACTTCCCTAATTGGAGTAAGGTGTGCCACTGCTCAGGGTTGAGAATTTTTGGTGTGCCTCCAAAATAAACCTGGATCCTGAATAATGATTCCGCTGCAAAACCAGTGCCTTGGAACCCCGCTGAGGTGCTGCCATCAACACAGAAAAAATCAAATTTCGCTCTGAATGGAGCCTTAATAACAGTTGGAAACTTCAGCCTCCTGCCCATAATTTATTTACAAAGAATCTTTTTGAAGGGAGCTATCTTGGAGATTTCGGTGTAGCTTTGATGTTTGCAAAAGTAACTCTGTAAGGATAGATAGAAAGATGATAGATAGAAAAATAGAGAGCTATATCTACAGGTAGAAAATAAGACAGGTTAAAGCAAGAAATCTTGCATTCAGTAACTCATTTATGTCATTTTATTGTATTTTTCTTTTGGCAAGGTTCTGCCTTGACCTTAGTAACTCTTAATCATCTAAGGCCAATTCCTTATCTTATTTCTTCCATAAACACACTTAGACAATATTTTCAGTGAAAGTAATGTTTAATTGTGTTGGAGTGAGGCTGTGAGGTTCAATGTGTGTTACAGGGAAGATACCTAGCAAAGAGTGTGTGATGGTCTGAACTGTGACCCACTCTCTGAATTAATACGTTGAATCCTGAAGCCCCAGTGTGATTGTAGGTGGAGATGAAGTTTTGAGGAGATGAGTTACTGGAGGTCATGCAGGTGGGGTCTCAATGCTATAGGCCTGCAGTCTTCCAAGAAAAGAAAGAGACAATGGAGCGCTCTCCAGCTCCTGCTTTACTGTGTGTGTGTGTGTGTCTGCACACATGTGTGAGTGTGTATCCACAGAGGATAGGCCATGTGAGGACATGAAGAGAAATCATCTGGCTTCAGACAGAAAGAAGTCCCACCAGAAACCAACCTTGTTGGAACCCTGATCTCAGACTTCCGGTTGCAGAACTGTGAGAAAAATAATCGTCTGGTTGTGAAGCCACTTGGTTTGTGGTTTTTGGCTATGGCAGCCCAAGATGAGAATTCCAGGTGCATCATTAATCCAACCACCACTGTGGGCAAACAAGGTGTAGTTCTCCTTGGTAACCAGGCAGCACAGGGTCTAAGAATTATCTCATAATAAGGTGGTATCTGCAAAGCAGTTCCTAACACACATTGGTTAATGAGTATGCCTATGGGTTATTAATTTCCCACACTTTCATTCATATGCAGAATTATTTTCTGCAATGTTTGGCTTAAAAGGAGACTTCAAACATATATACAAATCTCAGAAGTTAGAAATCAGCAGAAACTCAGGGAAAAGGACTGTGAAGGATAGCAGGGCTCTGGTGGTACCCACTCCACCTAATACATACACCCAACTCACGATTTCACAGGAGCTCTTGATTCTTAAATTTCTATAAAGAAAGTTATGGCAGAGTCTACAAGGTGAGTGTAAGTGTACGCACACATAAGATGCACGTGCATGCCTGTATAGGGATATGCGATGCAGTCCACACTGCACCAGCTTGGAGTAAAAATGATGTGATTCCACCACTGATGGCCTTTGCAGGCCTGCCCTCAGGTCAACCTGCTTACATCATATGCAGCCCCAGCAACAACATCTCCTTCACAGCAAGTCCATGGCAGGAGTCACTGAAGCTCACAGGAGTATCCTAAGCACCACAAGGAATCCATCATGCTCTTCCGTTTTGGATGTGGTCCCTTTGGAAACAGTCTTGACTGGGGTCTGATGCCTTTGATGACACACATGGCACAGTTACTCCAAGGTGGTTTCGGAAGCTTCCAGGGATTCACTTTTTTGTAGTCAGTGTCCCCTTCTCCATCTGCATCTTGCTAAATTTCCTGGCCTTTTATGGGAGCACCATGATTTCTTATTACAACACTTGATATGTGTTTTGCTTTTCAATCACACCAAAGTTGTAACAGTAAGTTTTAACAAAAGCCCTTAACATACTCTTGGAAAATAAAATGCAGAACTGCATTTACTAATAGCATTTCTACTCCTTTTTTAATGGTTAAAAGTTTTAAAAATGTTTTATTGTTTCTTTTTAGTTACACATGACAATAGAATATTTTTTTGGGGGGGTATTTCCAGCTATTGAACTCAGGAGCACTCAACCACTGAGCCAGACCTATTTTGAATCTTTTTTAGTAGGGTCTCACTGAATTACTTCGTGCCTCTCTTACTGTGGCTGGTTTTGAACTTGCAATCCTCTTGCCACAGCCTCCCAAGCTCCTGGGATTAGAAGCATGCCCCACTGGCTAGAATAGGTTTTTATATAAATATAGAGGCATGGAATATGTCTTATTCTAATCAGAACCCCATTCTTTTGGATGTACTGGATGGTGAGACTCACTGTGGTATATTCATATGTGTGTGTACATAGAAAATTATGTCAGATTCACTTCACTCTTTCCTTTTCCCTTTGTTCTCTCCATTCCTCTTTGTCTAACCTACTGAATTTCTCTTTTTTCTCCCATCCTCCTTATTGTGAGTTAACTTCCACATATCAGCAAAAACATTCAATCTTTGTTTTTGGGGGATTGGCTTATTTCACTTAGCATGATAGTTTCCAAATCCATCCATTTACTGGTCAATGTCATAAAGATATTCTTAATGGCTGAGTAATATGCCCTTGTATATATACCTCATTTTCTTTATCCATTCATCTGTTGAAGGGCATCTAGGTTGGCTCCATAACTTAGCTACTGTGAACTGTGCTGCTATAAACATTGGCATGTCTTCTCTTTTAAAATCATTTTAGACTCATGTTTTTTAGGTTTCAGCTATAGATAACAAGAAAAGCAACAAATTATGATATAATAATATGAAGTATCACGATAATGAATCTAATATGTGACTATTATAAATGTTTCCACTTACAATAGCAACACGTAATTGTGCAAGGTCTATTTGAATACATTTTAAATGCCTCTGAGGGATACAAAGATGCTTTAGAAGAGTCGAGACCATTAATACCTTTGAGTATAAAGATGCATCATCTTAAAGTTGCTAGTTCTCCTTAAAATGCATGCATTTGTGTGACCTCATAAAATACCATCAAGATTTTATTGGAAATAAATCAATCTATTCTGAAGTTCAAATGGAAAATGTAAGCAATTATGATGATACAAAAATGTTTAAAGAGAAATGTAATGAGGGAGAATCAAATGACTACCGCTTATCATAAACTACAGAAATGCATGGTGTATTGCTGTCATATGAACAGACAGACAAGGAAATGGCAGGAAGGACAAAGGACAGATGTCTTATGGGATTCAGTAAAAAAAAGAAGGCCACTTTAAATCACTTGGAAACATATATAGTGCCTAAAAACTATTGAGAACCTTGTGTAGCCAACCAAAAACTTATATTACTTAAAAAATGTATTATATTTAAAACTTTTATTATTTACTTCATGGCCCATGCAAAAGATTTAAATTTTAAAAATGGAAACAACAAATGTAACTAAAACATTAGTTGAATTGAAGAAAAATTTGTAATACCAATCCTAAAAGTTGTCAAATACAAAATGCAAATGTGACTGACAAACTTCTCTTTAAAACTAGGATTGTTAATGTCAAATGACAAACTTAGGGAGGAGCACGTGAACACTTCTGCTTGATAGATTTAATTGCAAGCCAACTAGTTTTGGGCAAAGAACAGAGACAAACAGTACCTGGGAAAAGCAAATGTTTTGAAGCATAAAAGATAGGGCTTAACTTCAGTCATAGGAGAGAGCCACAAACTGTAATTTTTGTGATGACTGTGGCAAGATTAATGTGGTTGATATCAATGGTAGTGAGAGTGTGTAGAGGCATTCTCATGGTTAATGGGATTGGACATCATGAAAATCGCTCCCAAAGACAAACCAACATTCTAAATATCTACATATTTCTGCTGGATGATTGTATTCCTGGTGTGTATCATATGCTGGGCTGTGAACCAGAGAGCAGCACTTTAGGTGGAGAAACAAAATCAAATGCATAGTCTTCTATGGGAGACAAATAAAATATGGTGCGCGCATGCATGTATATGTGTGTGTGTGTGTGTGTGTGTGTGTGTGTGTGTGTGAGAGAGAGAGAGAGAGAGAGAGAGAGAGAGAGAGAGAGAGAGAGAGAGATAATATGATGAAGCTTTCCAAAAACGGAGAACTTTTGTTGGTGGGGTTGTCTAGATAAACAACAACAACAACAAAACCTCTTCTCATGTAAGAAAAGCAAAGAAAGACAGTAATAATGCTTCCAATTGTGAACAACACAATATATGTGAACAGCACAGTATATGTTAAACATATATTTGCTTATAAATAGGAATACCACAGAGATGTAGTTTTCACAGTATCAAGTTTATATCTCAGGATGTCAACCTTCTGCCTATATTGCTAGTTAAAATCTTCAAAAATAAATGTCTTGGTTTTGTAGATCTCCACAGTATTTTTGTTTTCTATTTATTTAATTTCTGTTCAATTTTTTCCTGTATTGTATTTTAGTTTTATATGCTCCTTGTTAAAAATTGTTTTAGTCCTTGGATGTATCAACTTTCTTCATTATACTCCTCTGTTTCTTAATTTTTTCTTTTCTTTTAGATTCAGTTGCTTTTCTCTTTAGACACTTCCTTGGAGCTTGCCTCAAAGAAAGGTTGAGAGAAGTTAGAGAGGTTACAGTATTTTACACATTTCTCCCATCCCTGGGTTCTGTTTAGAGTGCATATTTCACTTTTTTTTTTTAAATTGGAGGGCCATTTGCTCACCTATTCCAAGCTTATCTCTAATTTTTTTCTTATTTTCTCTCTTTTGATCATGGCTTACTAAAGAAACAATATTATCGAGGTTTTGAGGGTTTGACATCTTTTCCTTATCTTTTCCTCCTGCTGTGCTTAAAAAACTTTAAAGTCTGAATCTCATGCCATTTTACTCTAAATTCTGAGCACATTCATTCCTTTAAAAATCTTGGGCCTTTTTCTACATTACCTCACTGCCTTTGCCAACAACCAACAAAATTAATAATAATACCCTGAAATTGTCTAATACCTATTTAACACTAAATTTTCCTAATTGCTTGAAAAATGCCTGCATAGTCCTGACGTGATCTAAACAAGGCCGTACCTTGCATTTGGTGCCAGTGTTCTGCATTCTTATGTTGGATGTTTTCTTTCAAGCAGGCGGGACGCAAGCATGAATCGGGAAGATTATCAGATTCATCATTTGCCTCTAATCAGATAATTTTATTTGTTTATGTTTACTGTAATCCAGAGGAAGTTTCCTTTAAATTTTTCATCTTGCTACTTAGTTTATATTGTTCCGCAAGCTTTTGTTTCTTCATTTAATTATTTGTCTCTTTTTGATTAAATAATATTATTATTCCATTTCTCCCCTTAATTTATTAGTTTGTTTTTCATCTTCCTTTAGAAGTTATTCAAGAGATTACTGCATAAGCCCTTGATTTATTAAAGTCAATTAAAACACTAAGATATACAAGATGCATTTTAATTTCATGAACTCCCTGTGAACCCTACATGGTATCATGTACTTTAATCCTGGAAGGACATGAAAGCTTACAGGATTTGGACATATGCAGGTTTCTCCTGCCCTGGGCCCTGGTGTCTTGCTGACTTCTAACTTTCTGTTAAAGATCATTTTTATTTCTCCTGTTCCTTTCCATGTGAATGTGGTGGTAATGAAGCTTCTTCTTATCTGTTGGCTTAAACCTATCTTCATTTCCTCTTCACTTCCTTGTTTCAAAGATTTTTTCCCTTGATCAGGTTTCTCAATCAGTGGTGATTTTCTTCCAGCACAGTTTATGCTGTGTGACTTCAATGTCATCAACTTCTGGCTTCTTGTCTCTAGAGAACTTAGTTGTCAGTCTGAATTTTATTCCTTTCAAGGTAATAAGTATGCCCTTTTCTATTTGGTTTCTTAGTGGTTTGTTTTGTACTTGTATTATGTTGTTTATCTCTTTGCTTATTAACAGTTTTGATATGATATGCCTATGGAGGGGTTTAGCTCTTATTTTATTATATTATTTAAATATCCTGCTCAGGTGTTCTATTGTCTTCTGAATCTGAGATATTTGACGCATTTTCCCCATTTCTGATAACTCAGGACATAAGTTCTTTACATAAGTAATATGTATTTTATGTAAAATGTCTTGTATGATCTTCAGCATTTTTTAAAAATCTTTTTTCTAGTAGTCGGATAAAATACCTTTATTTTTATTTATCTTATTTTTATGTGGTACTGAGGATTGAACCTAGTGCCTCATGTACGCTAGGCAAGCGCTCTACTTCTGAGCTACTACACCAGCCCCTTAAGTATATTTATTTCTACAATTTACTCTGCTTTTTTTTCCTGACATATTCCAGCCTGAACTATATAGTAAACTTTAAACTATGTTTAATTTTTGTCGAATCACTGTCTAATCTGTTATGAAGTTATCCTTTAGTTTTTGATTACTTATTACCTACCTTATGAGTATGTATATATGGTCTTGATTTTCTTTCCATTATTATATCCTTAGTTTTTGGAAAGATATGCATTACATGCAAACAATTTAGAGATAATTTAGGTCTAGCTTGTGATTATCTACTTCTAGAGGGAATTAGCATTTTCTTATGGGATACAGCTGCAGATATGAGCAAGACCAGTATCAACTTAACCTAATTGTAGAAGTAGATGTAGTTCAGTTGGGCTTAAGTCTCTGTGTGAGCTGGTTTACGCTTTAAATTCTGAGTGCAGCCTTTCTGGGTCCAAAACCAGACTCAGAGGACTTTCCAGCCCCCGTCCCACCTATGGTATTCCCTAGCCTCCCTCTCAATTCCCTGTATCCATATGAGTCTCTTCTGGCCAACTCTGGCCACCGTAGTAAAGCACCACAGACTGTGTAGCTTCAACAGCAGGAGAATTATCTCTCACAGTTCTGGTGATGGGAAGTTTGAAGTCAGGATACCTTTCTGCAGAACCTTGTATTAGAATCCTCATTCTACTTTGGGGATGCCAAACACTTCTCAAATATTCTACCTCCAAAGGCTATCAGTTTGTGGGTCAAAATGTCAACATTTGGGGGGATCTGGATGGATATGAACATACTAGTCCAAAGCAGAAGCTACCCATATTTCTGCTTTACTTCTTAATATTTAGATTTTTCTTTAACTGGATGATTGTCATTGGGGGATGTTAGGGTCTTTTAAGAGTCAGTTTCCACTTTGGGGTTTACTTCTTCTGGACCTTCGTCTCATGAAATCTTCATTCCCTCAATTCCTTTCTTATTCCCTCAAATATATTTTTAAAACTATTGTTTTCTAGTATTTCTTATTTGTTCAAGCTGTTATTGTTGGACTAACCTACCAAAGGTCCAGCTGCAGAGGTCAGGGTTTTTTTACAACACTTTAAAAATATTACTTTGTTTAGTTAAACTAAAAAAGGAAATGATATAACAATTTTATTTAGTATGGAGATATTTATAGTTTTTCAAGTTACATTCCTTTAATCCTTTGCTTTTTAATGCAGATTTTAGAACCAAATATGTTCTTCTAGAAATTTTAATACAGGTTTGAATCAACAAATGATCATTATAATATGGTTGTTATTTCTGGTTGTATTCAAAAGGGAACAGAAAAATCAAAATTGTAAGACCTCTAACTGTTTGATACAGTTTGTGAGGAAAGTCAGACAAATACTTGGAGAACAACAAATATTCCTCTTTTTATGTTTAGTTTTTTAATGCATTTCACAGTATTAGAAATATTGAGCATTTCTAGGTGAAGGAATACTGCAAGTCAAGAGTCTATGTATGATTACCTGATTTTTTTCTTTATTGATGTTCTTGTTTTTCAATAAGAAAAACATTATTTTTCCTGCGTGTTTGAATAAAAAGATTAGAGTCATAGGGAAGAGTGTACACCAAAAAGAAAGATAGTTTAGGCTTGGAACAAAGATGGAAAATTATAACAGCAGCAGAAACAAACTGTGATTTGATTAATGCTTTGCATGTACAAAATCCTCCTATTGGATTTCAGTAGTCTACTCTTGCTGTATAGTAACTACTAAGGTTCCCCAAAAGTCATAGGATAAATCTTAATTCTCGTTGTCATGGTATTTGGAGATGGAACCTTTGAGAGATGGAAGGGATCTCCTAAATGAAATAAGTGTTGTTAAAATGAGACTCTAGAGGGCTTTATTGCCTTCTTGGTCAAGTTAGAATACAGTAAAAAGGTAGCCATACATAAAACAGAAATGGATCTGCACCAGACATTGAGTCTGCCTTCTTCTTCAGATGGGACTTCCTAGCTTCCAGAACCATGAGAGGAAAATGTTTCAAGCCACACAGTCTGTGCTCTTCTGTCACAGGAAACCAAACAAACCAAGAAAACTGAATGTAGCTGTTGCTATGAGATTCAAGAATACATTTCAAACTTGAATAGCCCTTCATGAACCATGGTCGATTTATTGGATAAAGAATTAGCATGTTTTTTTTTGCTACCAGGATTACATATTACAGATTTTGTCTGAAACACCTTGATACAAGGAAATGAATGGAATTCTAATTCAGTATATCAGCATCACATGCATATTTTACATCTCTTTTTAGAAATTTCCATTTATTATCATTTATTTTATTGTTAAAATTCAACATCTCTAGCAATTAGAGAAGTGCAAATCAAAACTATTCTAAGATTTCATCTCACTCCAGTCAAAATGGCAGCTATTAAGAATACAAACAACAATAAGTGTTGCTGAAGTTGTTGGGGAAAAGACATACTCATACATTGCTGGTGGGACTGCAAACTGGTGCAGCCAATAGGAAAGAAATATGGAGATTTCACTGGAAAACTGTAAATGGAACCACCATTTGACCTAGCTATCCTACTCTTTGGTCTATATACCCAAAGGATTTAAAAACAGCATACTACAGGGACCACAGCCACATCAATGTTTATAGCAGCACAATTCACAATAGCTAAACTATGGAACCATCCTAGATGCCCTTCAGTAGATGAATAGATAAATAAAATGTGATATATATATCACATTTTATTATATATATATATATATATATATATATATATATATACAAAATAGTATATTATTCAGCATTAAAACAGAATAAAATCATAGCATTTGCAAGTAAATGGATGGTGTTGGAGAATATAATGCTAAGGGAAGTAATCCGATACCCCAAAACCAAATGCCAAATGTTTCTCTGTTATAAGAATGCTGATTCATAATGGGGATGGTAGGGTATGGGAGGAATAGATGAACTTTAGACAGGGAAAAGGGAAGGGAGAGGAAGGGAGGGGACGTGGGGGGAGGAAAGATGGTGGAATGAGATGGACACATTACCCTAAGTACATGTATGGAGACAAGAATGGTGTGACTCTACTTTGTGTACAACAGACACATGAAAAATTGTGCTCTATATGTGCAATATGAATTGAATTGCATTCTGCTGTCATATATAACAAAATAAATAAAAAAATAAAACTATAATGTTCATTCAATAGTGATTTACCTCAAACCTTAAATTGAACCTATAATATGTTTACACAGGAATAAGGAGAAAACAGTTTAACATTTTTGCAGGAATAAATATAATCAATAAATAAAGAGCTGATAGTCATGCCTAAGGATAAAGATCAAGTTTGAAAATTTTTTGTGGAAGAGTACCTGGGATTGAACTCAGGGGTACTCGGCCACTGAGCCACATGCCCAGCCTTATTTTTTATTTTATTTAAAGACAAGATCTCACTGAGTTGCTTAGTGCCTCACTTTTGGTTAAGCTGGATTGGAACTTGGGATCCTCCTGCCTCAGCTTCCAAGCCCCCATGATTACAGGTGTGCAAACATTTTCTAAAATTCCCACGATTCAGCAAATGCCTTAACAACATTGAAAAAAATTATCCTTATAATGACTTAAATTTCAGTGCTTATTTCTATTGAAATATCTTACTTTAAAACCAGTTTTTCAAGGTAAAAAATATATGCTTCTACTTTAAGAAGATCTCAGCAAAAGGATTCAAGGAAAAGTCTTTTCTAAGGCATTTTGAAATCCCAGCCCATCCATGTTTCCATCTCATTTGTTGTGATGAATATTATTTCAGATTTAATATCACAAATCAATGCTATGAAAACCTCATGGATATCTCTTAAGCCCTTCTTCTAACTACACATTAAATTAAATAAGCACTTTGTTTTGTAGCAAGCTCTATGTTCAGGCACACAGGGAATAGTTCAGAACTATCAGCCCTCACACTGTTCATAGTCTAGTAAAGGGGATTGATATGTACACTTTAATTGTGGTGGAAATATAAATCTATGATAGAGAAAGGCTGGGTCTGAGGTAATCAATGAAAACCATGGAAATAATTTTTTGAGCTTGGTTTTGAAACATTACAACAGCTACAAGTCAAGAGTTTATGTATTACTTGATTTTTTCCATTGTTGATGTTCTTGTTTTTCAATAAGAAAAACATTTTTGCTGTGTGTTGGAGGAAAAAAAAAAAAAGATTAGAATCATAGTGAAGACTGCACACCAAAGAGAAATATATTTTAGGTTTGGAAACAAGTTGGAAAGTTACAATAGAAGCAGAAACAAGCTGTGATTTGATTAATGCATTGCACGTACAAACATCCTCCTACCCATACCCACCCCTTATGGGCGTTTGTCCTGGGGATTTAAGGTATTTCCCCACTTTATATCCTACAATTGCCCCTTATTTTCACCACCTTGCATATGAGGAAATGGGGGTGGAGCAAGGAAAAGTTTTTCATACAAGGTGACAGCAAATCTCAGTGTATATCTGGCTTCAAAATCGCTTTCCAGTGTCACTAATTACAAGGAACAGGTTGTCATGATACGTGTGTCAGAGGAGCAGCCATTGGCATTGTCTAGACTCCGTGCAAAAGTGAACACTCACAGGGTCAGGCTGTGTCTGCTTCATTGTTCAATTTACCTGAAGTAGAAATGACTTTCCTTGCCTGAGACACTCATGAATGTGATTCTGTATCCATCAGAGATGTGGGAATCCTTCTCTGAGCCCGTGCTCCCCAACTTCCCCCCATTCTGTGATAACATCACATTTTAAGCCACACTTTGGGCAGATATATATGAACATAACACATTAACTCACGGGTTTCAAAGCGACTTTTAAATCAGGATTATTTTGATGTAATGTATAGTAAAAATGAGTAATTTTGTTTTTGCAGTATCAATAAGTAAGTTCAAGTTATTCACTTCTGTGTCCCAGGCATTGTTCTAAGTGTTAGCAGACTGACAGATCAAGATGTCTTATGAAGTTGTGGGTCCACAAGAAGCCTCTCACAATCTAATAAGAAACACAAAGACCTCTCAAAAATATAAAAGGAGCCTAATAAAACGATCCTCATCATTTACCCTACCTCTAGTATGCAGATCAAGTATATTAGAAGGAAAATAATAGTAACGCAGGATTCACATATGGAAACAGAATGAAAATGACAAGTTAATTTTATGTTTTGAATGATAGTTTTTGCATTAATGTCAAATAAATATGAAATAAGGCTATTATGGGTTTTAATACATTGATAATACTCATAACTAAGAGGTGAGACAAGTATTGTGTTACACGTGCTGTGGTTTTGCCTTCATTATCTCATTTAATCTATACAACTACCACTTGCCAGGGTCCTGCCCCAGCAAGATCCAGGGAGTCCTGAAGGAAGAGTAGCATCAGTGAAAGAAGCAAGACAAAACACCTTGGTGGTTGCAACCTTAAGCAGTCTTCAGAAAGATCTGCTGCTCCCTGTGGAGCCTTTTATTCTTAAATACACTTTTTCAGATGGTTAACCGGTGGCCTTATGGCCTGATTTTCCTGATTTACATATTTTCTTTATGAGTTACACAACCTTTGAGCATGCATTCTACTCTTACATGGAACATAGACCATGCTTTTATTTTTGCTTTTCCTTTTGATCTTTTACTAAGCTAATGATTAAACTTTTAAACTGCTAAAGAGTTTCTTTGTTCCTTGGTCGAGGGACACCAATGCTTGAACCTTTGTAACCTCTGACTAAAGGGCAGACTCTACACATTAATGTAAACGGAGAATGTACCATTCTCCGTTTACATTAACTACATGCCTTCAATTTTCATCATATATTCCTGTAAATGGCAAAGGGGGGTCTGTCAGTAGGGGAATGTATTCTTATTAGCTTTTCTGCCCCTAGGAGGAGACCATAGTCTTCCTTTGATTAAATAAGCTACACATGGTGGGCCTTGCAGTGTTGGCACAACAATTCTTTTCCTGTAATTAGGCTTACACATAGGTTACGCTTTTGGATCGGGAGACCTAGTAGAAAATGTCAACTGTGGAGCAAAGAGTTCTTGTAATCTAAGCTTTTCCCAGACATCCTGCTCTGGAACTATTTATTTGTGTTTACTTATATTCTTGGTAATATGAGTCTTAAAACAAATCTCAGGACCGTTTTTTGTCATATTCTTTGTCTCATTCTGGGAAATTTCCCATACATAGTAACAATATATGTTTTAGTTTGGATGGACATGCTTCCTGTTAACCACATTAATGTTCCCAGCATCAGAGCAGCCATAGCACCCCACGGTTTTGGTTTCCAGATGTGTCCACCCTGCCACAACATCTCCCATGTTATGACCCTGTCAGGAAGCAGGGGCAGGCCTTCACCAACCACTGTTCTTGATGAGGAAAATGGAGCACCCCAAAACAACTCACTTCATGTCAATTATTAAAGGAAAGAGCCAAGCCTTCATCCCGGTGAAACAGCCCAGAACATACATAACACCAACACTTCTGTTATGCTTTTTGTGTTAGACAAATTCCAGGGTGAACCCCAGTGATTGCTCATCTCTGGCGTAGATGTCCCTGCATGATCTCTCCAATTTAAGGGTAGGCTCAAGTGTATGACTTGCTGGTGTCCAGCAGGTTACAGTAAGAACGGTACAATATTCATTCTGTGGTTACACTCCTCAGGATTGCAACTTGAGTCCTAACACCTCTTTCGATTGGCTTCAGATTGCTCATGATTGGATGAAGCAAGTTGTCATTTTCAAGAGAGCTGGCTGTGTGGAAAGGAACTGAGCAGGTCAATCACCAATGAAGAATTCCACCTAAGTTCCAAGAACCCACAAGGAGCTCAGATCCTCCCTCCTGAAGCCAGTAAAGAAATGAATATCACCAAGTCATATCCTTCTGAAAGCAGATTCTTTCCTAATTAAGCCTTCAGATAAAGCTTCACCCCGATGCACCTCCTTACCCTAGACTTGAGAAGAGACCTTAAGCAGAAGACCCAGGGAAGCCACACTCATGTTCTGACCTACAGAAACTCTGAGATAATAAGTATGTGTTTCAGAAGACTCTTGAATTCATAGTAACTTATTATGCAGCAACAGACAGCTAGTACATTGCTCTAGAGAATCCAGAGTTATTTTTGCAGGCTTCTTTTTTTTTTTTTTTTTTTTTTACCGATTGCATGTTTTGGGAACACTCACTAAAATAGCACCTCCCTTCCTTATACCCGACCTTTGTCAGTGCAAGGAACCATCCCCAAGCTAGTGAGCTAGATATTGCAAATCTTGACATCTACAACGTGTGAAAATTTTTGTCTATTCTTCTGGACTTCTGAATAATTGCTTCAAATTTGGCAAAATTTCTGCCATTTAAGACATCCCAATTGACCATTTTCAGAGATAGTTTGGTGTCATGGAAAATGTCAGATTTCAGAAGAATATATGTGAAAGTCTGAGTCTTCTCCCTGTCATTTACTTGTAGTGTGTTGGTTTCCTTATTCAACAGATCAGTGCAGAGTGTGATGCTAATTAAAATATAACATGTTTATATTATTATATCCTAATGCACACCTCTTTTGCTATATAGGGAGTTATCGAGTAAGATTAGCTATTATTGGGTTTATACTTGTTATTACACAACTTTTAAAACTGTGTTTCAATAGGCTGAACACCCTCAGATATTGGTATACTCTTCAAATAACTTATTTATGTTTCTCTGTCTTGAATATCATTCATCCAGAGATTGAAACTGGATTTTTTAAAACAAATTATTTTCAGCATTCACTATACTAACACACAAGCTGGTACACTTCCAGGCTCCCCACTTGCTGGCTCACCTCATATTTAAACCATAAAACCCTATGACACTGAGCTACTGTATTTATTAATGATTTCCCTTAGGGGAAAATCTGAAGCTTGGATTCAGGGTTAGATTCTGGATTAGAATCCAGATCTCATCTCAGAGTAATTTTTAGTGCACTCCTCACCAGCATTTTACTTTTTTGTACTAAAACATTTATTACATCATTAAAAATTCCATCATTGTCATTGTTTTCCATAGGTACATGCTCCTGTGGGCAGTTCTTTCATCCATCCCCAGGTGTTACCCTTCATTGTCCCAATTGACTCTCCAAACTAATCCACCAGTTAATAAAAGAGGAAGAATTAGAAGAGGTAGCCCATGGCTGGTGGAGATGGGCAGGGATAGGGAATCAGAGTGCACAGTGGCTGGGCTTGGCTCTCAATAGTGGATCTGGGCATGGTGGGTACTGCAGGGTTGGCATAGCAGTGCCTACTCAGAGCTGCCAGGCTGGAAGTTGAGACTACAGATGACACCTTTCACTTTGGACCCTCAGGATTGGAGAGCAGAAGAGGAAGAAGGTCCCATCTTTAGGAAGTCACTCTTCGTGACTTTTAGAGCCCTTAGAGGTGTAAGCCTAAAGATGCACACGGAAGGCACAATTTAAATGGGCCTCAAGATTTCTTCTGCCTGGTATATAATTTTGTACACTCCCTCGAATGGAGGAAGGAACTATGAATATGATGAATATCCAACTTGGGATTATGTTACTTTATATAGATGAATTATGTTTCAAGGGTGTAATTAAACCCTATTGACTGATTTTGATGTCCTTAAAAGGGATATTATCCTTGGTGGGTCTGACCAAATCAATGGAAACCTGAAAAAAGAGTATCTAAAGCTCTTAGATGGAAGACAGCTGATAGATTTTAGAAGAGATGCGGTTTTGCTGATCTAAGAGAACAAAGTGGTCATCACGGGAAAGTTCATGTGTAGGGAATGGTGATTGACCTTTGGGAGCTCAGGGTTTCAAATCTATAATAAAAATATTATTAAAATAGCTGCATTGAGCCAGCAAGGGGGGAGCCTGGAAGGGTACCAGCAATGCTCTGATTTCAGTCTGGTGGGACCAGAGTGGAAGACTTAAATAATGAATGGCTGAAATCTAGACCATGTACACTATGAATATTATATTTGTTTTGTGTTTGAGATGCAAAATCATGGTAAATTATTATGGAACAATAGAAAATTGATATACACAATATAGAGAAAAAAATAAAGACAAATGTTTGATTTTCCTAGGGTAATATGTTCTATTATAAATGCTTTTTTTCTTTAATAACTAGACTCATTAAACTTGTATCATTACACATCCCAAAATGTTTCTTGTCACCTAACCCAAATTCTGCCGAATCCATATGAACCAAATCAGGTAACAAGCATTTGTTCCATCGAGTTCAATTTATTTGGAGCTGACCTAGTTAAAGACTGGTCAGCAATTAACAGATAATTTGCCTGAGTCCTCATCCTGGGGTGCTCATTTCTGAAAGAAGCCTTTGTCAAAACGTCAATCTCTGTGTTCTGCTGTGCCTATAATCTGGTGTCTTTCCAGTTCTTGCTGAATAAGGAGCTAAATATGCATTTCTATTTTTGCCCCTAATTAAATGCTCCACTCTGCATCGTAGAGTTGAGAACAGAGTTTACCAGTATGCTTGCTCCCTTTGTGTTGCATGTTGTAAACCAGAAGTGGATTGAGACTTGCTTCATTACATCTCTGCTGCTCATTTTAAATATTAACAAATATTAAACAATATGTCTTGGGAGCCAAGGAAGGTATCAGCCACATAATTGACATTTATTGCACATGTGATCTTAACTGCCAAAAGAGAAGCAGGGGACATTATAGAGAAAGAGCTCTATAGTAAGAATGCCCCAAAGTGGCTTTCTGGATGTGTGATTCAGTGGCAGAGGATGTGCTCAGCACATGCAAAGGTCTGAATTCAATCCTGAGCACCAAATAGGAAAGTAAAACAAACAAAAGGAAAGTCCTGGGGCCATAAACCACAGCTCTTAAGTGGCATTTGACCTTGAAAAAGTCATTTAGCTTGTCTGAGCTTCAGATTCCTCATATGTACTTGATAAGCTCCTGTGCTCATGTCAGAACTCATCTGAATAAATGAGTGTGTTGATTAATCTCACCAATGTCTCTCTCATCCGTCCCAACTTTTTATCTCCACCTTTTCACTTTTCTGGCAAAAATAATTCCATCCATGTTCTTCAAATAGTCTCCCTTTCTCCATTTAAAAAAATCTCTCCCGTTTGTCCTTCATGCTGAATCCAGAATTATCGCTCTCACATCTATTTTTATAAGTGATTATTCTCTCCTCCTCGGAACCTCTCCTCACTTGCCAGATTCCTCATTTTCAATAGGATGAACTAAGACAACCCCTTAGCATCCCACACACGGGAATGATGACGTCATCCCCTTGCAGGTGCTGAAATCCAAAGCATGGTGCATTGCATCCCCAGAGGGCACTTCTGTCTCAGAGTGGGTCCCCTCTCCTCGCCTCTTCTCTTGGTGTCTTGCTCCTCTGTGGGATGTTGGCTAAAGTCCCTGCTCTATCCTCTGTGCTCCCAGGGCTCTTTACTCCCTCCGGGGCCACAGCACCTGGGCGGTTGCACTGTGGTGAATTGTGAATAAGGAGCACATAAAAACAAGTCTTCACTGTATCACTCTGAGGTTCTCACTCAGCTATTCGTGCTCACTTAAAATTTAATAAATTTGCATGAAGGAATAATAAAGGAAGGGATGGACATGGCAATAATATAAATAATCTTTACCAATAATTATTATTAGTTTTATGCAGTGCTAGGAGCTTTATATAGATTGAGCCATCTAATTCTTATAATAACTCTTCACAGTAGATGATATTTTGTTCTCTGTGTTGTAGATAGTTAAACTCGAAGTTCATTTTGGCATTTTTTTCTAAATCTAAACAAGTTAGAGGAATGGGTTAAGTGGATGTGATAGGGTTTGTTACATATTTTAAATGTCTACATTTTCTTTCTCTCTCACAATGTAGCTTATATATCCACACACAATGTAATATTTTTATGTTGTAGTACATTATTTCTCAGTGATTATTCTAAATAATAATTCTCATTGTACGAAGAGCATTGCAAATACCAAAAATGTGGGATATTTTAGATGAATAAGTGGTTATTGGAAGATATTTTTGTAAGAAAGGGAATCTTCATGCTTGAAACAAACTGATTTTCTTAGTTTTTTGTTTTAAATATAAAATAGGGACTTCTAATTATGGAATCTTTTAGGTTTTCATTATGAGTTTACTGTACTCATTATAAACTCAGCATAAAATGCAGTAATGTTTAATGATTTCATGCATATTACTTTCTTGAAAGACATTGATTTAAGATGCTTAAATGACAGCCATAAAGTATATCATCTTGTGTTTCCTACCAGCTAACACACTTGTAAAAGATTGTCTAAAAATGAAATATCTCAAGTTCAGCAAATGATATGTGCAGTTATTGAAGATATTGAATTCTTCTAACCTCCTTGTGTCCTATATATTTCATATGAAGAGACTCATGGTATTCGTCAATAGGCCCTGTACATGTGAATTTTCTGTGCAGCTCAGGGAGTCTGCCACACCTTGTCCTTTGGGTTCCATGTGTTCAGGAGGTAACTGAGAATGCAAATCATTGATGTATAAGTAAGGAGAAATGACAGATGTATGCATGAACTAAATCTATTCCTTTGCCTCCCAAGCACCAGATTTTTAATCAGATGAGCTAAGTTGTTATTGTTGCCCCTCGTGCCTTGCAGTTCCTGAAAAATCTGGTGTCTAAATTCGCGTCTCCTGAGGGTATCTATTTTAGTTTTTTTCCCCTTAGTGTTTTCTTCAAAGAAAATTAAAGGGAGAGGAGAGGTAAGATTAATAGTAGAAAAGTTGCTCACCCAGTGAAGTGTCAGTTGAGATAAAAAAAAAAAAATCTTTGAAAAAACATGTTTTATTTTTCTTGAAGAGGGAAAAATCATCAAAATGGAATGAATCAAGTAATGAAACTAGGACACAGTCGTTTTTTTTTTTTTTTTTTTTTCCCTATAGTGTGGAAAGCTTCCGAAATGGGCAGAGTTAAAGCTGTTTAACTCACATTGGGAGTCTAGGCTACCTCTTGATAGTGAGGGAAAATAGAGGCATTTAAATATGTAACACATCTGCCACATTCACTTAACTCACTCTTCTTACCCTTTCCTTTACCTTAGAAAAACACCTCAAGAAACTTAGGTGTGACTATCTACATCGGAGAGAAATCCATAGTACCTGGCATGAAGAGTTATTATAAGAACCAAATGACTCAATCCATATAAAGTTTTTAGCCCAACACCAACTTATAGTAATTGGTGAAGGTTATTTTTGTTAATACTGCATCCTCTCTTTCATTCATCTATCATTCCTTCAAGAACATTGACTGAACATTCCGACAACATGTATTGTTCAGTGAGAAAATAAAATGATAAAATAACCAATATGTTTAGCAAGACAAGTCTGGGTATGCATGAGATTCTTCACGATCTGTGCAGGTCATAGTCTCTTTTTGTTCAGGAGTCATTTAACTTCTGGAATCTTGCAGCTGTGATAGGACTAGAAGATGGTGTAGATGGATTATCCCTTAGTGTGACATGAAGTCTTTCTCACTGTGATTGATGGCACTGCACACAGTTCTTTGGAGTAGTGGAAAAGTAGAGGTCTACCAATAATCTCTAGGCTAGGCTACCCCAGTGCAGACACACCGGCTGGAGGAAGAAGATCAGCAGGGCTGGAGAGGAGTCTGGAGGTGGCCCGAGAACACAATCCTGGTGAACCAGAGAAACAGGGAGAGAAAGAATCCACAGCATAGACCAGGGGTGGGGAGAGACAGCTGATTATTCAGAAGGACAGAGTGATATTGGTACAAAGAATGAAAGGCCAGATCAGTGGAGCCCCAGAATAACAAGTGCTGGTCTGGCAGCAGCCGGAATAGACTAGAAGTTACTTAATGCCAACATGCACTTTACACAATGAAATATGAAAGTATTACTAACAAAAGAGAGAGGCAGGAACACTCCATAAACCTGGTTATGCATAAATAGTTTTCCCTCATTGAAGGTAGGATCATCACAGGACCAGGAAAGGTACAATTCACTGCTCTGTCTTTGAACAACCAAAGCCAGCTTATTTTTGATCTTATAGAAAGCTTCTCCCCAGGAGTATGTGAGGATTTTAAAAGACTTTTTAAACTTTGGCAGAAAAATAGAATGATTCATAATGCTAAGATGGCTTGTGTAACAAGAACATTTGATTTTGCCTCAATGTTTATTCCTAAGAAGCATTGCGTGTAAATATAGTTTGCTAACACAGCCCAGAGGAGCTTAAAGATGCTTTAAGGGCAAATAACAAGATTGTTATTTTTTGAATCAGACAATGTAAAGAAATAAGGGATCTATAGAGGTCAGTTAATCCCATCTAACAAATGATACAGAAATTTCATTAACCCCCTAAGGACCCTCACTGAGTTGTGAAGCACATTTTGCTTGAACATTCGGGTTAGAATCTGTTACACCTTCCCTGGTGCACTGTTTGTTTTTGTGGAAAATGTAATTGTGAAAAATATAAACCTGCTTCTGAGCAGAGTTGTTTGCTCCTAACTCCACCCAAAGATGCCATGTCTGGGGCAAGTAAAATGACTCTCACATGGAACAGCTGTTCCTATAAACCAGGAGTTTCTTTTAGTCAACTCCATGCAACAGACTCATTGGTTTGGCCAAAGGTTTGCACTCCCTCTGGAATTTGCATTTGCCACTACCCACCCTGTGCGGAGCCCTCCAAGCAATGTGCCCATGCTCTTCCACATCCAGACTTGAGTTGTAACCCTGAAAAAGAGCAGAGGTTTCTGTTTCTAACCTGTTTACACTATGTGCTTTTTATTGTAACCACGTGTTCTAATTCTAAGTACCATGAAATATCATGCAAAAGTAGAGTTCCATTATTTGAAAAAGATGAGCTACTGAAAAACTCAGCAAACCATGTGTGGCCAAAAGAGCTTTAATGTTGAACTTCTAGTTCTTACTTCCCTTGAAGAAGACTGGTAACCAAGGCAGACGAGTGCTTGTATAAAAGAAATGGAGCAAAACCTGATGGTTCCCCTCTCACATTCTCTTGGCATTTACCACCTTCATGCATATCTGGAAGACTTTCTTGTGCAGGATTTTCACTTTTTGGTGTGAGACTTTTGGCTTCCGGAGCTCTCTTTGCCCAGTTGCTTGGGAAGCCAGAAATTCTTCAGCACCAATATTCCTTGGAAACACCTTCAACAAATGATTAATAAGAATGTGTGTATAAATGCCTCACTCCCGAGCCCCATGGGTATAATATTGTTGAAAGCACAGGTTGTGCTGCTGCCTGGATTTCCCCAATGGGCTCACAGTTCACTTACAGTCTTTACTGGCCTTATATTTAACCTAGTGAAGGCTGCCTTTCATTCCCTGCCTCTTTTCTCCATTTCCCTACTAGTATCTCCCGGAATAACAACCCAATAAATCAGATATATTCAAATTCTCTTCTCACCTCTTATCCAACTCAGGGTACCATGTCACAATACCATATATTGGTGCATCTTCCTTCAAGAAGTGGGGGTTGGAGGAGTAAAACACTATATCTCATAATGTCCCCTGACTGTTCCCCAAAACCTAGCCCAATCAAAGAACCAATGAGAACAAACCTGGCCCACATGTGCAGATACACGTTACCTTGAAGATTGCTGCCTTTCTCTTACGCACATTGGGAACAAGTTAATGTTATCTGTTGAAAGCTACTTCCTTGCATATACACCAAGACAGTTGCTCCTCGGGATTCTTATCATACAAATGAAGCAGGATATGGCTGATGATGTCACTGCTTCTGCAGCCTAACATGTAAACTGTCTCTGGGTAACTGGTGCAGAACGGAGAACACTGTGGAGAGAATTCATGGCACTCACCCAGCCTTTGTCACTGGTCAAGTCACAGTGAAGGAGAGGAGCAACTGCTTGGTGAAGCACCTGGAGGGATGATGCTATTTTTTTAGTCTGTTGCCATTGAACTTTTCTTAGATCAGTCAATGGTCTCTTGAAAACTTTCCCCAATAAATCATAAGTCTTGCATGTTGCATAAGATATATATTACCATCCCAAAAGGGTGAAATAGGAAGGGAGGACAAGGTGACAAATTCTATACAAATTCAAAATGTAACAAGGCAAATTCCCCTGGATCTTAAGGCACAAGATTGATTGTGTTTGGTCTGATGCTCTGCTTCCAGATTCACTGGGGCACCCTCAAGATTTTACTGGGAGGTTATCCATCATGTTTTAATTGAGGTTGTATCTCTGATAATACACCTCCAAATCACCTTCAGTCCTGCTTCCTTTCTTTACAGTAACAGCAAGTACTTACACCTGACGCTCTCACATCCTGTCCTGGATATAAGTGATCCAGTTACTTTCCCCATTTATTTTCTATGTCTCCTTTAGTCTGAACTTGCAGTGTCTTTGCTGCTATAACATCATGTCCATTTCTGGATATTTCTCTTTATCAAGTTCTCATTAAGTTACACTATTAGTGGCCCTTTCAGAAAGAGTGTCCTCATTTTTCTTTGCAATGTAAATAGGCTGAGATTTTTTCCATATCTTCAAGTTCTGTTTTACTTTTGTTTAACAATTTCTTCTTCACATCTCCTCCATCTTATTGCTGTTAACTACATGCGCTTATCATGTACCAACCCACTCCTTCAACACTCTGATTAGAAGTCTCCTCAGCTAAGTATCTCATGCCATCACTATGATGTTCTACCTTCCACAAAACACCTTAAAAAATCCTTCACAATTTTCTTTCCTCCAATTTCCAACTCTATTTTTCTTATTTCCATTTGAGACCTCACGAGGTTTTTTGAATGTCCATATTTCTAGTATCTACCAAAAAACGTCTTCCAACCTCTACCAATCATCCAGTTTCAAGACCACTTCAATATTTTTATTTTTATTATTACTGTATTTCTTACAGTAACATCCTGATTCTCCATATTAAAATCTGCTTAGACTAGATTTTATTTTGGTTATCTGGCTTCAGAGTTCATTTCATGGACAGCTGACTCCAAGCAGAACATCATGGCACAAGAGGATGATGGAGGAAAACTCTTCAGCTCGTGTCCACCTGGAAGGGTAGAGAGAGAGACAGAGAAATTGAGATAGAGACAGACATAGAGGGAAAAGGGGGGAAGGGGGTGGGAAGAAGATAAATCCTTCCACAGCATTCCCCTGTGACCTACTTTCTCCAACTCTGTCCCACCACCCAGTAGTCTATTCAGTATCAACATATAATCCATTAATGAGGATAGAGTCCTTATGTTCCAATTATTGCCTAAAAGCTCAGCGAGACATGGTGGTCCATGTCTGTAAGCACAGCAACTAGGGAGGAGGAGAGAGTAGGATCACACGTTTGAGGCTATGCTCTACAACTTAGTGAGACCCTTAGCTACTTAGCAAGACACTGTTTTAAAATAAAAAATAAAAAGGTCTGGAGAATATAGCTCAGGGGCAGAGCACCCCTGAGTCCAATCTCAAATATCACAAAACAAATAATAAATAAATAAATACCCCACCTCTAAAACTTGTTGCATTGGGGACCATGCTTCCAACACATGAGCTTTTCAAAGATGTTCCAAATCCAAACCCAAACAGTGCTGTACAGAACATGCCCACCGGCTACAGTCACTATGCACGGGTTTGGCTAATTCCAAATACACACCCCTAGCCTCCTTTGCTCAATGGGAAGGGCTGCCTGAGCTATAGAAATGCTGCAGGGTGCACTGAGACCCTAGTTACCACCTCACTACAGCTCAGCTTCTCACTTTGCCCAATTCTGCCTCTGTCACTTGCTGGGTCTCACATCCTCTGGTGATGCCTCTGAAATTTTTGGTACATAAGTGTCCATTTTGTAGTCTGCTTTTAGAGAACCAAAAGGGAAATAAATGAATGAATAAATATGTGTGCTATTATTTTGTATGCTTTAAAATTTACATAAATGAAATTATACTGCTTTAATCACTTCTTCATGATTTTGACATATATAAATATTAACAATACAGATATGATTCATTTTTAACGCAGTATACAATAAGATTATATAAATAAACCATGATTTTTTTCATTTATCCCCCTACCTAGAAAGAGTTTATTCCACTTGTGCTATTATAATCACTGGTCCAATGATATATTTTTTGTTTTTCATATATGCATATATTTTTCTAGAAAAAGACACCAAGATGAATACCATTTCTAAAGAGATGACACAATATTGCAAGAGACTGAGCATTTTCCAATAGCTTTCCAAAGTGTGTGTCAGCTATACAAAATGCCATGTTTAAAATGCTGATTTTGGCCAGCTGCAGTGGCACATGCATGTAATCCCAGAGTCTCTGGAGGCTGAGTCATTAGGATCAAGAGTTCAAAGCCAGCCTCAGCAATAGTGGTGACATGCTTAGCAACTCAGTGAGAGCCTGTCTCTAAATAAAATACAAAGAATAGGACTGGGGATGGGCCTCAGTGGTTGATTGTCCTTGAGTTCAATCCCTGGTACCAAAAAAAAAAAATGGTTTTGGAATCTATAAGTATGAAGTATGGAATCTTATTTAAAATTTGGATATTGACAATTGTTGAGAAAAGAATAGCTTCTTTTGCTTGTTTTCTCTTTCATTTTCATTTCCTCCATTATAAATTGCCTCTCCTTGTTATTTTTCTGTTGTGATATTTGTTTTTCTCTTATTAATTTATGTATGTTTTATATCTATTATATCCAGTTCTTGATTGGTTACATTCCAAATGCAGAGTGATACTTCTCACTGTGCTAATGCTACATTCTGTCAATGACCATTATTTAAATTAAACATAATCAAATATATTAATCTTCATCATAAATCTTGCTTTTCATATTCTATGTAAGAAAGTATCTTTTTTGAAAGGTAATAATATATGTTTTACACTAAAACATATCCATTTACATTTAATATCAAGTTTATATTGACTTGTGTGTTCAATTAAGTGGATTCAAAGGAGAATTTCTTCTGGTGACACTCATGTAATGGTGTATATTTCCTGAGTGGTTTGTTTTTCATTTGTCATGAGTTAGCTACTTTCATTTATATTTCTTTATGGTCTGTTTCTGGGTTTATTACTTTATTCCATATGTACCTTTTTGATTTCTGCATGCATATTCTACAATATTTACATATGTGAATGCAAGTTTTCCCTGATTATTCTTATTTTTTCAAACCTGATTTTGTTTCAACAAGTAGTTATGTATTAACGTTAATGTAAAAGTGTATTCTATTATAGTTTGTTTGAGTTTTCTACATTTTTAAAGATCAGGTTGGGGCAATGTTTTACTAGGTATTTTTTCTTCATTCTAAATTATCCTAAGTATTATATAATCATTTTCATCATTTTATAATACCTCAAATTTGTACCTATGTTTGTTATTAATACATTTTTTCTCCTTTCTAATAAAAGTTGCTAGTGTTATATATTTTCAATGGAGTTATTAACTTGATCAATTTTATTATTATAAACTTTCTATTCATTTTTGCCCTTGTCCTATTATGTCTTTCCTCAGTTTTTAATATTTATTTTCTTTCTTCTGTTTCTAATGTTTTGTTTATTTATTAGATTATTAGCTTTCAGGATCTTCTGTTTTCAAAATTTTCCTTAGGGTTCTATATCTCACTGTAAATAATGTTTTAACTTCGTCCTATATGTTAGATATGTAGCAGATTCATAATTATTTAATTCTAAATATTACAATGTTATTACAATATATTCTTAGACTCATAATTCATTAAAATTAAATCATAATTTAAAAAATCTTCAAACTTAGCAATAAATGAATTAGTTTTAAGGTGACTCAATATCATGTTTGAAAAGATTATTCTTAGAGAGGTAAATACATTATTCAAGATGTTCAGTCTAACACAGTGTAGAATAAGATCATCCACACCATCCGTTCCATTATTCCAGTTCCATTATTCTAAGTACCATAAATTCCTTTTGGGTCATTGGTTGATTGAATTATCAATGTAATTTAGTTTTATTTTTGTCTATAATTGATGGGACCGGTTTGGGGATTTTAATGTTGTTAAGCTTTCTGACTCATTTTGATCTCTTTAACAAAGTGCCACACACTGGGTGTCTTATAAGAAGCAGAAACTCTTTTCTTATTGTTCTGAAGGCTTAAAGTTTGGCATTAGGGCTCCAGCATGGTCAGGTTTTAGTGAGGGCTCTCTCAGGTTGCAGCCAGCAACCGTCTTCCTTATGTCCTCACCTGGTGAAAAGAGGGATAGCTGGCCCTGGGTCCTCCCCTTACAAGGGCACTATCCCATTCATGACTCCTCCACCCTCATGGCTTAACTACCCCCACAAGGTCCATCTCCTATTGCCATCAGTTTAGGGTTAAGATACCAACATCTGTAGTCCAGGGGGACCTGAGCACCCCATGCTTGCAAAACACAATAATTCCCTTGCAAAGTACATTTCAGAATCCATGAAAAAATCATGTTTTCCTTAGTTCTTTCCGGTGTCATAATAATTTCAAAACTAATTTTATTCTTCTTTGAACTGATAGGGAGTAGAAAGAGTGATATTAAGCATTTAAATTCTATATTAGAAACTCTAGGATCTCTGGAAACTACTACCTTTAATCTTTGACATTTACCAATGAATTAAAATTGGACTTTAATTTTAAAACAACTTTAATATTCAGTTTGAAGTGTGTGTAAGAGAACTAAGAAGATCTGGTTTAGTTTTATAAGATAAAAAATAAATGGAAAAAAAATAAAGAATTTTTAAAACTCCAGCTATTTTAAAACACAGCTAAGCCATTATGTAAGTTAAAACACCAGCATGCATGCATCATGTTGTAATCCTTATTGGATTCCCACTGAAAACCCTGACTGAATACACAGATGCTTTGCTTTTTCAATCACAAATAAAACCAAGTTGTCTATTTAGCTGCAAAGTAAAAGTCAATGAATTTGTGATTCAGTTTTTTAAAATATTTTGTGTATGAAATATGTCTGTTCCTAATCCCGTTACTATAATCTCCAAAACTCAACCAGCAGGTCTACATGGCACCTTAAGGTCATCCAAAGGTTCACACCAGTGGGGAAGAAACAAAACCATTAAGGTGCAATGGTTCCAGTTAAAATGTGTTTTGAAAATGAAGAGGACAGTGCCGCAATCTGGCTGCACGAGCCACCAGCAACCCGGCTAGACACAGAAACACGAACCGCTCAAGCGGGGAAACAAAGCTTTATTTAAAAAAGCCTCAGCGATCCCTGTGCGTCTTGCTAGCAAGCCGGTAGACCCATGTGTGTCACAGGAACCGGGCGCGCGCCCCTCCCCCGGAAATTCCCTCCTATTATCCTTCCCCAACCAATGGGAACTCTTCCATTACATGAGTGACATGAGTAACCTGAGTCCCGTAACAGGCCAAGGTAAACAGCAGGAGTCCTATTTTCATATGAATGTAAAACTTAGCATAATCATAATCTCAATGGCTAGCTGGCTGTCACCTAAACCAAAGGTACCTGTATCAATATTTTTGCTGTGGCTCCTAGCAGGACAGCAATTAGGATAGGAGGTGGGGGAAAGAAAGAGAGGGGTCTTTCTGAGATGCTGTCACACACTTAACTTCCTAGGAATGAGTGGCCTCGGTCTGGTGAAAACAGTAGAGATGGCTGTGCGCAGTCAGGCCCTCTGGGAAGCCACACGGAACAATTTTCTGCAGGAGATGGTATGGGAGTGTTTTTAGGATGACCCTGTGAGGGACTGAGGGATGGGGGAGCGGGAGTGGACACACAGAGCTGTTGATATATAGATTAGCCGAGAGCTTAATTGGCTCAGTGGCATCTCTGGGGCTGACATGGCCCTTCAGAGATATCACATTGGGCAGGGCCCCAGCTCAAGGGAACATGGGCCAAGATGGCTTTTACATGACCCTCATTGTGACCAAGTAATAGATAGTCTTCTTCCTGACTAAAGACCTCCAGCCAACCTCTTCTTAGAATTTTTACTTTAGAAAACTTTTTGCTGTAAATTCTTTCTCTGCCTCTTTGATATGTAACTCTCTGTTCAGCCTCTCCTCAAGGGTCTGGGAGCCATCCCTTTAAAGTGCAACCATCGAAAAAGATTGTGCCCCCTTCTCTATATATTAGAAACTCTAGGATCTCTGGAATCTACTTCTACCTTTAATCTTGGACATTTACCAATGAATTAAAATCGAACTTTAATTTTAAAATGACTTTACTATTCTGTTTGAAGTGTAAGAGAGTCTCTGTGATAGGGCAGGAGATCAGCTCCATCACCACTGATCAATAAGCACAAAAGACTTCATCCCATTGACTTATGCTTCCCGACCCTACCCGACCCACCTTCCCTAGAATTTTCCACTAACTTCTTTGGTGTCAGTGCTTAAAAATTCTTCTCCCTTTTGTTTCACGGGGGTTGAGTTCAATCTTTCTCCCTTATTGCAATAGTCTTCAATAATTCATTCATGCCCATTTAAATGGTCTTGTGTAATTTTTCTCTGACATTGGTAACATCAGACAGGCTATTCCAGGGGGAGTGGTATAGTCATGAGCAAAGTGGTTTCCTTCTATAACCGGCAATTTCCAGCGAGGATTTAGCTGGGATCTGTGAGAGTCCATAATTCCAGCAGGGGTGGGCAAGCTGGCCTCTCTAGTGAAGTGTGAAATCCGAGCACTGCAGGCAGGTGTTCACTGCATGGGCATTCCAAGATTTTAAGCTAAGTCTGCTGCAGTCTGGCTGGGCACAATTCAGGAGCCACTTGTCAAAAGAAACCAACTTTATTTTTAGAACCACACGCCAAACCACACAGCTCCTCAGGAAAAACCCTCAGAGACCAACTGCCACCACCAGCCTCTCAACCTCCCCCACTCCTCCCCCCCACTCCTCCTGCTTGAGTCTGATTGGCTGGGTCGCATGGGCGGAGCCAAAAAAAGTCCCCCAATGAGCAGCTCCATGGTCTGAAAGGGCAGGGAAACAGCCCAATGAGCCTCACCACAGAGGAGCCAATCAGTTGGCAGCTATAAGTTTGCTGGGGCAGCTGTGAGCCAATCATCAGCTGGCAGCTGGAAGTTTGCTGGCAGCTGGAAGTTTGCTGGGGCCCCTTCAGCTGTGGCTCTCAACATAAGTCAATTGCCCTAATTTTATACTACCTACACATTGAATGAACGTGCCCCAGGAGGGCCTTCCCATATAATAAGTCATATTGTCATTTATTTTTTTGTTTATTTTGGGCTTGGGGGATTGAACACAGGGACTTTTGCATTCTAACTACTTGCTCTACCACTGTACTACACCCTTGGCCCAATACTTTATATTTAAAAAAAATCTTTGAGTAATGTGGCATCTCTAAGAAAATGTTTAAGTTCTCTCCAAAAAGCAATTGTTCCTATTTTTAACTTATTTCACCTTTGTGTTTCTATGGCTGTGATCCTAAGGCTTATACTTTTATCACACAGCCAAAGGTCACTTGCTATTTCTTTCAAATTCTTAACCAAACTTATTGCTAGCTGTCTAACTAAAATTAAAACTTAAATCGAATATGCAGTGGCTATTCTTCTTGGGGACCAGGTGTGTTTACAAACAGGCTGTTCCAATATTTGACAGGGTTATATTCTTTAACATATTGTGGTAAAATCTCTCAAAGCCAACATAAGACTTTTCTTTTATTGACCCTTCTTGGACTGTAGATTCCATTGGCAAGGATTCAATTTGAGTTAACATAAATCCTCAGTTTTCTGATGTTTGTATGAACCACAACTTTAACACAACCAGAACAGCCTATGTCTGCAGAATAAACTTTAAAGCAATGTGGAAAACGATGGTAAGCTGATGAAATTGGATGTGCAATAAGTGCCTTTCTTCTCTTTTAATTTGAATATTAAAAGATCTCAGACTTTAAAAATATTTTTATTGAAGCATAATGTTCATTGAGTCATCTGACAATCACAAATACAACACTTCATAAATTTACCCCTTTTTAAAATGTGCATACTAAAAATGGGATGATACAATATGATATCAATTGTGTGCCTTCTTTTGCTTAAAACTATGTTTCTGACATTGACCTATATTGTTGTCTTTATTTTGCATTTGTATGTTTTCATGGGTATATACCATCTTATTATATGAATTGTCCTGAATTCATTTATCCTTTCAATCTCTGATAGATTTTACAATTATTTTCAAGTTTGGGCGATAATAAATAATGTTATGAATCGTCTTGCATTTTTAGGATATTAACTACATAAAAATACCAGTTGGCTATATTCTTAGGGATGTAATTGCTGGGATATATGCTATAAATTTTATTGAATGTTGGCATGTAGCTTCAGTTATATTTCAAAATTATTTTGAAAATAATTTTGCCCATGAGGTATATGAAGTTTCTAATTGGTCCATTGTTTCATTAATACTTTACATTTACATTCTATTTAATAGTGGGAATTCATAGAATGTGTTTTGATATCCATATTTCATTAAATTTTTAATTTGTATTTTACTTTTGATGAATGAGACTGAGTATTTTTCAAATGCCTTATTTATATACCTTCTATTGTGAAGTAATTGATCAAATGCTTTTTTTCATGCCATATTGTTGCTGACCCTTTACAAATCATTATTAGAAATCTTCATATGTTCTGAAAACAAGAACATATTATTCCTGAAAATTCACTGTCTCTCTCCATGGATTTTTTTGTATTATTTATTGTGTTTAAAAATTAGAAGTTCCTAATTTTATTATACTTGGCTTTGTCAATCTTTTCTTTTTGGTCAATATTTTTAAAATTTTATTTTCTGTAGTGTTTCTTGGTGATAAGATTTTGGTTGTGAATACCATATTTATTTGTTGTTTATGAATTATCTGTATTAATAATTTAGTGTGCTAAATTGTTATTAATTATTATTAATTATTTAGTATGCTAAACATTAATATTTAAAATGCATTCCTACAGATACTCCATCTACTGCCCCTGTTGGCTCTCAGTTAATATTTTTGTCCTTGTGTGCTTGGTTATTTTTCTAATCTCTGCATAATGATTTCCAGCATTAGAAACACTTGGTTTATGAGGAAAAAAGTAGAAAAAAAAAGAGGTAAAGGCACACATAGTCTCTGAAAATATAATCAGTGGATCTCTTAAAGCTGAACTGTGATGTTTTTGATTTTTGATATATTGCTGATTTCCCTTCCTCTTTAAGACTATCTCTTCTGGTTTTAATCCAGATACAACATTTAATCAGGGCAGTCCTACATGGTAAACCTGAACTCCACTTTTTCCTAGTAGCTTTTGTTAAACTCTCAAGACTTCTACTGGAAAAGAAAATCAATATACAAAAATTATTAGCCTTCTCTATACACCAATGACAAAACTTATGAAGAAGACATCAAGAGAGCAATCCTATTCATGATGACTAAAAATAAAAAAAATAAAATGAATACAAAAATGGAAATAAATTTAACCAAAGAAGTGAGTATTCATTGAGATAACAGCTGTAATACACTGGTGAAGGAGATTGAAGAAAACACACACACACACACACACACACACACACACACACAAATGGAAAGACATCCCATGCTCATGGATTGGAAAAAATAATATTGTTAAAATGTTCATACTACCTAGGGTGATCTATAGAGTCAATGAAATTCCTGTCAAAATACCATTGACATTCTCCACAAAAATAGAAAATGCTCATGAGATTTCTAGAGAAGAACACAGACTCTGAATATCTGAAGCAATTCTGAGCAAAAGGAAGCAATCTTGCAGCCTGACAAAACTTGACTCAATACACGCTACAAAGCAGTAGTCACCCAAACAGGTTGGTGTTGGCATAAAACAGACACAAGGCCCAATGGAACAGAATAGAGACTAAAAAGTAAATCCACAGATTAACAGAAAAATTACTTTCAATAAAAGTATGAAAGCATACACCGGACAAGGGAAAAACTCTTCAATAAATGGTCCTGGGGAAACTGAATATTCACATGCAGAAGTAGGAAATTAGACACTTATCTTTCACCTTAAGCAAAAATGAACTCAAACTAGATCAAAATGCAACACTCAAAACTATGAAAATACCAAAATCATACAGGAGAACCTCCCAGGATATTGATCTGGGGGGAAAAATAAAAGGAAGATGATCCTAAAAGCATAGACAACAAAAAGCAAATGTATCTAATGGGGCTTATTTCAACCAAAAACTTGTACAGAGCAAAAGAAACAACAGTGAGGGACAACCTAAAGCACAAGAGGGAAGAGCTGCAAACTGTTCATTGTCTAAAGGATCCGAGGAACTCAAGCTATTCAAGAGGGAGAGAAAAGAAACAGTTTTAAAATGGGCAAAGGATCTCAATTGACATTTCTCACAAAAAGGTAGATAAATGGCCAAGATGTATACGAAAAATTTCTCCACATCACTAACCATCCGGGGAATAAAAATCAAATCACGGTGAGTTATGATCTCTCCCCACTTAAAATCTCTGCTATAGAAAAGACAAAAAATAAAATAAAATAAAGCACATACTGGCTAGAATGTACACGGGGAACATTCATACATTCATACTTTTTTTTTGGCACTTAACCACTGAGCCACATCGCCCCCCTGCCCTGTCTTCCCCCAACTTAAAAAAAAAAAAAAAAAAAAAAAAGACAGGGCTGTCTAGTTGCTTATGACCTGCTAAGTTGCTGAGACTGGCTTTGTACTTTCGATCCTCCTGCCGCAGCTTCCTGAGCCACTGGGATTACAGACATGCACCACTACTCCCAGTCATCAACATATTCTTGATGGAAACATAAATTAATACAAAAGTAATGGAAAACTGTATGGAGCTCCTACCCTCTCCACCCAAAAAAGAAAAACAACAACAACAACAACAACAACAACAAATATCTAGAAATAGAACAACCTTATTATCCAGCAAAGCATATGTTTTATCTGCCAAAGCTGCAATTTTATTGTTCTAAATGAGGACTGAAGCAACAGACTTGATATTAAAATGAATTCAGGATATATAGCTAATGACCATACATAAGACTTTTTTTAAAAAAAAATCACAATTTGTGGAAAATATGTTTTAATGTAAACAACTGACCAACTCACCTGCTCCTTTCAGCACATTCTGCAAACAGATTTTTCTTTTTTAAAATAAACTTGTATATTCTGGAGTTTTAAATTAGGTATTCAATTACTATACAGTTCTTGGTTGTTTCTTGGCTACCCTGATGGTCCTATTTGATAGTTGCCTTATCAATTCTTCATTGAAATATTTGGCCTTGACTTGGGATAGCCACAAAACTGATTATTAGGAGAAATTTGTACTTGCTGGCCCACAGGATGACCCTCAGAAAAATACGTGATAGCTATTTTTTTGGTCACAATTCTTGTTCATCTATTTTTATGAGTATGTCATCCTTGCCCTTCACCCAGTTGATTTCCAAAGCATATGGTTCTTTATTATGTCAATAAAATAGAAGAACATCCAGCCTTCCTATTCTTGTCAGGCAATACTACCTTGAACTTCCCCCTTCCATCACATATCAAAAGTTTGGTCACAAGAAAAAATAATCACGAAAACAGGTCTGTGAGTTGTTTATCTGACTGAATATTTACCTTACACTTTTGGAGCCAATTACTCCATGTGTAAGACAATACAATGTAGTCACAGCGTACCTGGACCCGATCACAACCACATGGGCTACAGATGTAGAAAAATAATTTGCAAATTGTGTGAAGAAGTGGCTTTACTCCCAGTCATCAATATATTCTTGATGGAAACATAAATTAATACAAATTAATGGAAAACTGTATGGAGCTACCCCCCACACCCAAAAAAGAAAAACAACAAGGACAACGACAACAAAAATAACTAGAAATAGAACAAACTTATTATCAGGCAAAGCTTATGTTTTACCTGCCAAAGCTGCAATTATATTGTTCTAAACAAGGGCTGAAGCAACAGACTTGATATTAAAATGAATTCAGGATATATAGCTAATGACCATACATATAGACTTTTTTAAAAAAAATCTTTATACGGTTTTCTCCTTTGTAAAATCACAATAGGTTTTTAAAAGAAATAATGTCATAACTCCATAAAAGTACTCCTATTCCTAGCTTATAGGATGTTTCATAAATTCTACTTCTTCTTTGATTTTCACACTTAAGCTTTTATTTTGGCCAGCTTTGGAACTCTTAAATTAATTTTAACTTACATGGTGTACATCAGTCTATACCCTGTATAACCCTTCAGATAATAGATGCTCATTAAGTTTTGAGCTTGTTGAATAGATATATTTTGTATGCACTCAAGACTTTGTCATTTGATATGGCATCTATCAGCCGTCTTTGAGGGATGTGATAAAGGGGTTATAAAAATGTGAGATTGGATGTATTTGTGCAGGTTGTCAAGAGAAATTGCATAGTCTTAACTTTTAAGTCTCAATTATAGAAACGTATTATTTTTCTTTTAAAGAAAACCATGAGTGATCTACAAAAGTGAAGAGACAAAGGATGATGTTTCTGGCTTTAAAGAAACCACCAATATTGTGGAGGACTGGCTGATTTATTTAGGAATGGACAAAATATTACGAATTGAACATGCAAATAAAACTGTAGACTTAAGGCGCTAGAACTTACTCATTGGAGTGCTACAGAGAGAAGGAAAAGTTAAATTTAACACATAGACACACAAACACATTTACACACACATGCACCGCATATACACCATAATGCCTGTGATTCTACTTTTGTTGCTCATAACAATGAGAAGTTTTATAACTCCCCTTCTCCTTGCTATAAAATCCAGCATCTGCCAAATTCCAATCTGTGATTAATGCTAATGCCAATTGCACATTGTCAGCATACAGCACCTGCACACACGTTTCTGACAACAAGAACCATATATTACCTTCAAATCAGCGAGGATTGTATCCAAACTTGGAACTGATTTAGCATATATTAAAACCCCCACTGCAAGTGTGTGTTGCAAGCTAGTGCCAAAGTATAGGGAAAGGCCACATTTTAAAAACGATAAAGGAAACAAATTACACACACACACACACACACACACACATAAACAAAACCCATGGTTTATAGCTACAGTCTTCAATAGCATAAGTTGAGTTGTAGGATCTGAGGATCTTGTGGGGGTTAGTCTTTTTTTTTTTTTCTTTTGAGACTTGCTGCAAAAGAACTCAGAGGGAAAAAAAGACATGTTTAGAAAATTATTAAAGATACACACCTCACTTGTTGAAATATTGATTAAAAAGAGTGAAAATATTATACCTTAGTTAAAATATTTATACAGTGCCCGCACTCTTCTGAAACTGTTTTACAAACCATATCTCGTTTTGTACTCACCACCACATGGAAGTTCTTACGTTCCCTTTAGGAAAGTCAGGTAAATAGAGGGTTTGAGGAGCATGGCCCCGATCTTTTGTCTCCACTGGGACCTGTATTCCTGAGAGGGTTCTAAGGAATGCTAGGGCTTACAGATTTTCACAAGAGGATTACGAACTGAGCTTTCCCTGATTTCATGAGCTATTACACCAGGCTAATTGCGCCCACCCTGTAATCATTCGTTGTTGTTGAGCTGTTACTGGTAGTGGTGTTGATATTGTAATTACGTTTTCTATGTGAGCCACTACAAAGCTCCATGATCCTCCTGACCACAAATATAGATAAAGAAACCCAAGAAATGATCAAACAATAAGCATTGAACTTAGAGGGCCACCAGTGCAGAGTTTCAAAACATTTGGTCCCCTAAGATTGGTTCCACTTTTGTCAGTTAACAACATGCTCATGCTGGGGACATAGCTTAGTGATAAAGCCCATGCCTAGCATGAGTGAGCCCTGGGTTCCACCTCAAGCACTGTAGAAAACCCAAAGCCATAAGCCCAATGTGTCCAAAATGTGCTACCTGATAAAAGACAATCTCGTGAAATAAATTTGACACTGAATTCTTGTCTCAAATAGCAAATCAATAAAACATGGATAACTCTATTCAGTTATTAAATTATGGAGTACATATCTATGAATCTTCTCTTTGTTTACAAGGCACAGCTACATGCTATAGCCCACTTAGAGGAAAGAGAATTTTAGGGTCTCACACTTTAGTGCCAATGCAAACAAATCTGAGTCCAAAGGCCAAATTTGGCCACTGAGATCCAAATTAGGTGATATTTAGGTAATTTGTCTAACTTTGGTGCTTTTGAGTTTTAAGAATAGAGTAGTAGCAATAAAGACCTTCTGGCAAGCAAAACTTTTTTTAAAAGTATGAACTTTATTGAAAAAAGTTTGTTGGTTTAATTGACATGATCACTTGCTATCATCATATCACAAGTGAACATATTCAGAGAAACTCACATAAATCTCCCTATATATATACACACACAGACACCTGCACACACACACACACACACACACACACACACACACACATACCCCTATTTAAAAATGATGGGCACCTGGCTCACCTGGAATACAGCTTTTAGGACTGGTCTGGAAGGAGCAGGAAATGTATCCCATGAAAATTTACTTTTCACAGTTACATTTTTTAACACCCAGGAAAATATTCAGTATATCTCTAACCTTATGCCCTCAAAAATAAATAAGTAGACAAGAAAACAGAAACACAAAACAAAAATCAAAACCACTGCATTAAAAGGCAAAAATCTGTGGACTGCACCTTTCCTAGTACACAACTTCAGAAGTATGGAGGTAAAAGAAAATTAAGTCAATTAATGGTTGTATTGTCAGTGTTGGAAAAAAAACAGAACCAATAGGATATATCAATTGAGATTTATTGTATGGAATTGGTTCATGAAATCAGGGAGACTCTCATGGCCCAAGATATGCCTTCTGCAAGGTATAGGCCCAGGAAAGCTGGTTTTGTAGATTCCAGCCCAAGTCCTATGGTGTGAGCACTAAGGAACAAGTCCCAGCTCAAGGGCAGGAAGAAGTTAATGTCTCAGCTGAAATAGTCAAACATTGAACAAATTAAACCTTCCTCCACCTTTGTGTCCTGTCCAGGCACTCAGCAGACTAGTGGCCCCCACTCACACTGGAGAGGGCCATCTGTTTCTATGAGTTCACCAATTTGAATACTAATCTCTTCTGGAAACATACTCACAGCACAGTAGAGATAATGCTTAACCAGACACCCGGGCATTCCTTGTCCCAGACAAGTTCACACATAAAATTAACCATTTTGCTAGCCATATCGCTGCTGCACCAATGAACATAATTGATTCTTCTTTTTTTTTTCAGTATGCTGAATCTCCTTCTTTCTTCTTTGAATTTCCCATTTCACACTTTGGAGATATTGACTATTTAGCATGTATTTGTATGTATGAGTCACAAATGCCAACTAGGGAACATTCTGTAACTTTAAATATTTATGTCTTATTAGTTTGAATTTAACATTCATGTAAAGTGATACTGATTCTTAGAATGAGCAAACAATTGCAATGAAAGGCTAGAATTAAATTTTATTTCCATAAAATATTATTAAGATATGCTTAAAAATAAGACCATAGTCTTATTAAGACAATTTTGATTAAAATTAATGTTCATGTTAAATTTATATTTTTTATTTTTCTTTCATTAGCCAGTTTTAAAATGTAAAAAAAGTCATGTTTCATAACAAATATAAAATTTACATTTTACTTTTGTTGAAATTGATATTTTGAATGAAAACATTAACATCGGCAAACATTTAAATTTTCAATTTATATTTAGTTGTCTAGGTAGTTCTGTCTACAGCAAGAAACATAAAAATCTTGATTATAGACTATAGCTATGGTATTTAAAAAATCAATTATAAGATAGTATGTAATAATTAGATATTTATGTATGATCAATAATCATATCATCCTTCCACCTACACATTACTCAGATATGTAAAACAGTAATTAAATTTGTTCCTCTTTGGTATTTTTGGACTTCTTTTGATTTTTCAATCATAATATATATATATATATATATATATATACACACACACATATTTTATTAGTACATAATATTTATACATAATAGTGGCATTTATTATGCCATATTTGTATATGTATATAATGTGATTTTGTCAATCCACTCCCCAGAGCCTTCCTTCCCTGCCTCCTTTCTTCCCATTACCTGCTTACTGTACTTCCCTAATTTCCCCTCTCTTAATATTATTAGTATTATTTTATTCAGTGTATTATAATTATATATACAAGTGGTATTTATTATAATATGTTCACCCAAAATATAATGTGTGTGTATATATGTATATATATATGTATATATATATGTGTATATATATATATATCATATATTATATGAACCTAAAATACATAATAAGTTTTATGTTTTTGTTTTGACTCTCCATTTGTCAATTTATGAGCACATTATAAGTGTTCATCACCTTGATTTGTGCTGTTCAACTCTTTAAACGTAAAGTATGTTTTCTTTGAATTTCTGTGTCACTCACTTCAAAAGTCAGCTGAAGTACTGGTTATGTGGATGGACTGAAACCCAGGTCAGAGTGCCAACATTTCCATAGATTCCTAGCTGTTCCAGCTCAGGTGATTAAACTAACTTTCCTAGTACTTATTTCCTTGTCTGGTTAGCTGGGTATCACCAACCACCTCACAATAGCCAGCGCTGATAATGTAAATGAATGTTTTTAAAGTGTCCAGCCTTATATCTGCCTCATACTAGCATCTTCCATAATGATGCTGTATCACTTGAACCTCATGGTAATGAGGCTAGTTTTATTCAGTGCTACCTTTTTTCTTTTTAATAGAGTGTGAAACTGAGATTCTGAAAGCTTGGTACCTACTAGACATCGAAACGTCAAGGAATGGTGGTTATGTGCCCATCATGCATGAATACACAGCATAATGATGAAAAGGGGTCAGAGATCCAGTTTTGAATCCCTTCTCAATCCCTACCTGTCTACGTGACCTTGAAGAAGGAATTTACAGTCCCTTATTTCCAATTTTCCAAATGTTAATTGAGTTGAAAATAATTCTTCCTAAAATGTGTAAGGATTAAACAAAGTAGCATAAAAATCACCTAGATGTGGGTGATGTATGTGGTGTCCGAACTTATGCCTCTTAATTCTGTGTACTTATTGCATTCATAATAAATATTTTTAACAGTAGGAATATTTTTTTCAAACAAGATTTCATGTGGAACTCCAATGTGACTAACATGTAACATAAAGAACAGCTTTGGGTGAGTTAGAATAAAGGAGCCCTGGTTATTGGAATGTCATTTTTCCCCACACTCACCATGACCATAGTGGCTCCTGAAGGCATTTACTCTGAATCTCAAGGCTCCAGGAAAGGGGGTTTGAAATTAAAGCCCTAAAAGCATTTTTACTTGTTATATCATTGCATATATCTACATAAGAAATAATAATCTGCAGTGGTAGCTTTTCTCATGAAGCAGTTCTGACAGCCCAAGTGGAGAATTTTCCATTTGCCTCTGTCAGTAACATCACCGCTTCATGAACCACATCTCTCCACAAACTTTCCCACTTGCCTTTCCTCTTCCCATCTTCTAAAGTTGGGCCTATAAAGCCTCAGGCATCAATGTGACCTTGACTGACCTTGATACAACTTCACATGCATATAAGAACATTCTGAGCCTGTTCATGTCAGGTATGTGGCCAGATGTGTGCCACTAGTTTAGATGCCATCTGGAGTTCCTTGTGATTGCTAATGCTAGGGTAGCATTTACACACCTGCAGTTTTCTTTTAGCTTTTCAGAGAAGCGTAAATTTTGCCAACTCTGGCATTTTTCAGTAACAATGTATTTTTCCTGACAGTCCCACTGAAAGCAAGTGGAGCTTAGCACCTTTCAACTCTGATATTGCCTTTGGCTCTCACAGACGTCTGTCATCGCAGCTTCTATTTTGGGGGTTCAGAAATGCACAGGGTTTGGAAGCCTGCACTGTGCCAGGAATCAACATAAATCAGATCCTGTCATTTTGCTGCTGACTATCCTCCAATGGTTTCCATCATACTCCCAACTCTTCCTACTGCCTGGAAAAACCTGCGTGAGCTGATCTCCCTACTCCTACGACAGCAGCTAATACCATGGTCCTCCTTTCTTACTTTGCTCCCCACTCAGTGACCCAGTTTCTGTTTTGCCATTGCCCAGAGCTTATTTCTTCTGCAAGGAGTTCGAGGGGAACTCTTTCCCTGTTTAGCATGTTTCTCCTCCTGATTTCATGTGGCTTCTCCTTTAGGTCACTCAGATTGGGCTTAAATCACCTTCTCAGATATTATTTGCTGGCTACCTAGCTTCAATTAGCTATTGAGATACTTTCTGTGGCATAATGCTAGTGTGGCATAAGCAACACTTGCACTTGTTTAACTTTTTATAATTTATTTATTTATTAGAATTTATTTCTTTGGAGGGTTGAGTGTTAGGTCTGCTCATTTGATTTATTTGAAGTTCTATAAAATAGAGAGAAAATCTGTAACTACACTAATGCCAGGTGATAATTCAAATAAGTGGGACTTGAGAAAGAAAATATTCATTAAATTTTATTTAGGACTACTATATCTAGAAACAGACATCTGCCTAGTTCCAAATTATCAGTATAACTTTGCACCCTCTCATTGCATCCACGTCTTGGCATGATGACAGACACCAGCCCCTTCAATACTATTCATACTATTAATACTATTCACCTATTCAATCTTCAGTTGACATTGGTCAAAACTTTAGGTGCCAGAAATTGTTCTAGTTGCAGAGTATGGATAAAGCAACTGTTCTTTCCAAAACAGCTGTAACTTCAGTGAGGATGAAGAATAAGTAACTGGATACATCTGATGAATTACAGAAAAAGTAATAAATACTATGACAAAGACTCCATCAAAAGAGGAGGTGTAATATTTGAGCTGGATCTAGGGGCATAAGGAACAATCTGTGAGAGTGTCTGCTGCCCTGCTCTTCCAGACTCCAGACTCTGCACTGAACCAGCTCCCTGTGTTCCTGCTTTGCTGAGAAGCTCTGCTGTGGAATGTGACCCTGCATTGAAGTGCCAGGGTTTCCAACTCAGTCCAGAGGGGGAGCTAGTCTAGGCAATCTAGGCAGCAACCCTTTCCAATTCTCATTCACATGAGCTAAAAAAGAGGTCTTCTTCTTAAATGAAAGCCCATGATCAGAACGGATCCCTTCATGGTCACATGGTATCCTCAGTATTCCCTTCAGAAAGACAGCAGCCTGCTTAGAATGAACTTTCTTAAATTCCCTCTCCCCATTATGCTCTCAAAGCTCTTGAGCCTGACTTAGAAGACCTGCATGAACAAGTCCCTTCCGACCACGTCATACACACAGTATCTCCCTTCTCCACCCAGGTGAGGTGGATCCATGGAGGGACGCAGCCTGTGCAATCAGACAGACCTGGATGAGAACATCAGCTGTATCATTTGAAGCTACTTGTCTTCATTTTCTACTTCATACATATATTGAATAAGGTCAATAGTAACTATAAAAGCTAGATATTAGAATTGGTACTTAGTGAGAAAATTTATTCATCAAAACACAAGCACTGCATTTTGTAATAACTCTAACCATGCTGTCCTTCTCATAGGTATTCATAATTTTTACCTTGATTCAAATAATTTTTGTTTCCTTTGTTCCACTGATTGACATTTACTTTCTTCTCTGTTTTTCCCCTGCCCACAACTCATTCAATTCACCCTATTGAAACTAGAAAGTAAAGTAAATCAAATCAGAACAAACCAGCAAACAAATAACTTCTATAGATGTTTTCTGCCCTAAGCATCATTTCTTATTTTCCTGAAGATGTCTACCCTTGTTTTTCTACTTATTTACCTTGATCTCACTCATTCTTTTTTTTTTTTCTTTTCCACTAAACAATTTTTAAAGTCATGATGTTTGCCAGTCACTGTGGTTGATATTGGTGATAAAATCTGTGGTTATCACAGGATCAGGACAAGATATTTAGATAAAACAGCATAATCTCACTCAGTGACATGTCTATCTTTCCATCTTTCCAACCAGTATGTATACGTTTTATCAAAGATTGAAGCTTGGTCTTCTAACTCCACCTGGAATGGAACTTACGGATTCTTGAATGGGGGGATATTTCCATGGAGTCACAGAGTTCATGAAGAAAGCTTTCTTAGGCATAAGGAAGGGATGACATGTCAAGAGGAGGAGAAGGCAAACTTTGAAGAAAGCAGTGTGCTTAGATAAGTGGACTTAGATTGTAATAGAGAGAAATGAACAGTAAAGAGAACCAGTTAGAAAGCTAGCCACTCAAACAATGAAGTAAGGAGAGGGAGGAGGAGGATTAAGAGTGACTCCTGGGTTCCTGCTATGACAGAGTTATGTTCTGAGACAGGGAGTGCTAGAGGAGACTGTATCATGTTCACATAACTTTGAGGTGTCTTCTGTCTTCCAATCGGACAGCTCACGTAGAAGTTGGGGACACAGAAAACAGAAAGTCTGGATAGAGAATGTATATTTGCAAATCATCACGACAAAAATAAGCACGCTAGAGCACTTTGACGTAAGATGTAAGAAGAATTCCCACAAAAGACCACAGCATGAGACAATGGTCTAAGATTAGCTCTAAGGAATCTGCTCACTTAATAAGGAATGAAGTAGAAGGAGTCAGGAAAGAGGACTGAGGAACAGTTGGTAAATATAGGCAGAAAGCCATGTGGTGTTAAAGATAGAGGGAGAGTCTGTGTGTGGGACGGTGTCTCTCATGTGCTTAAGACCCTGGTTAGCCAAGATGAACAGGTGGCAGTGAGGGTTCTCTGAACAGCACTGCAGGACTTATTACAGGACTTGACAAATGGACGTCCAGGGGCGTAGATGGTATAGAAGCTAAGTTGACTAAAAGTAGAAGTAAAAATGTAGAGGGAAGAGAGGATTTGTGGCATGTGGACCACTCTACGAAGGTCTGGAGTCCAGGAGGAGCTGAGACAGAAGGGCATTGGTAGCAGAAATGGCCCAAGACACACAGGCAGTGGCTTCCTTGCTCTGGACAATGCTTTGCCCCACATGGCTGTCCAAGGGCATGACCACATCCCAGGTAAGCAGGTATTTCCAGAGCTCCTGCCACCACTTTCTTTACCAGGTCTTTGGAAGTGAATATAAGTAAACCACAGAGGTCAGAAGACCTCTTTGATCTTCTTCTCTCCTTACAATTTAAAGCTTCAACACAGTATCAAAACTCTACTGTGTTCTTGAGGGTTTCATGTTCTTAATCTATTTTAAAACAGTTTCACCAAGGCCATTGTGAAGTAAAATAAATTGGAACTTTCCTAGGGTAATCAGAAAAAAAAAAGTCAGGTCTTTCAAAACCATAATCTCAGAATTTAGTAAATTGCTAAATAATATTTTGTTCAGTTTCTTTAAAAAATGGGACATGCTTTTGCAAGCAGCCTATGACTAGATGCCAAGAACTTTATTCACCCCCACATGAACTTTTCCAAATAAAAAGTAGTGGAAAACATTCCACAATATATCACTAAGTGCTCACTAATTAGTTATGGTCAGCTACTTAATACTCCTGATCCATAATTCTGACTCTATCAATTTTTGCCAAGAGATTTTGGCTAAAACACTCTGCTCTAGGACCTCAATTTCTTCATTTGTTACAAAAGGAAGTTTGCCTTTTTTAACAACTATAAATTATACCATTTATATTATATATTTTACAAGTAGATTAAAAAGATAAAAAGACTTTGTTGTATATACCAATGGGCTTCTTGATAAGATAGAGTTTTCAGATTGCAGAGGCTACTTGGTTGGTTGGGTTAACACATTCCTCAAAGAAACTTTGAAAGGGTTAAAGATGGCCACTTGACACTAATGTGGTAGAAGTAGTGTGCTCTGATTTTTAAACGGAAGGAAGCCATGAGTACCCAAAAGGAAAGAGCAGGAAAAAAAATCCCTTCTGAAGGCAGCTATTCTGGGAACCTGGTGTTCTATACTTCCAGAATAATCCCTGCCTGACAATCATGAAAAGATTTCAAAGAAGGTAGGTCAGCAACCACCCACCTGACTGTAGTCTCTGAGGAAGTTAGGAGCTGACGGGAGGAGAATGTACTAATGACTGTAATCTGTCTCGACTGCAGGAGGCCACAATGATCACTTCCCCAGAGTGAAGATTGCATAATGGTACAGTTGCACTGACTAGACTGGGGAGATGACAGCTCTTCCAACTTGCGAGAGTAGTTGAGTGATACTTCAAAAAACTGTGCATTAATGAAACCATTCCATTATTGGCTTCTGATTTTTTAAATAGAAAAAAGGTGTCATTACTTTACTGTTTTCGTTTAATTTACTATGCAGCACAAATAAATACAGCATGACACTAGCCATAAAGAAAGGAAGATTGGTTTATCACAAGAGACTCAGAGCAAGCTACTGTGGGTTCCCAGGCAGCCTCCCTCTCTAAAGGAGTGGGAGAGCTCAGTCATTTACTAAAATTCCTCTCATTTGTTTTCTCACATGCAAAAGCACCATGAGGGTGACAACATCTCAGGTTATAAAAAGAATAAAATTGTAAAAGTGAATATAATGAAATTTTGCATTTTAATATGTAGGTAGTGCCATATTTGCTGTTATTATCTATGCATTTAGCATATCTGCCAAAGTCTTCTGTTACATCCAAAATATGTACTTATAAAGGCTGTATGGTTTGTAAATACTGAAGTTGTGTTAACACACACACACACACACACACATGCACACATACACACAAACGCACACACACATACACTCCTCAGCCTGAGAGGCAGAATCAGCTTAGCAATAGAAATCGTGTAGGAGTGCCACTGACAGATGTTCACATTTGCTTTTGACACTGTCCAGAAGAAAAAGAATCATATCCCATGAAAATAAATGCTCCTTACAGCAGCAAGCCTGTACCTGTGGTAGAAACAGGCACAGGAATCCATCATTTCTCCATAACATCCACAGATTAGATCCAACTAATTGATTCTTCTCTTGCTCAGTGCACATTTAAAAAGCTTTCTGGTTATAGGTTTATTTCTGACAGGGATTTGCCAACAGAGAGCAAATGAATTCACAGCAACCACTATTATGTAATACACTTGATATATTTCTTAATATAAGTACTAATTTGCAAATTGAAATTCTGGTTTATATGCAAGATTCTTATGTAAGAAATTAGTGTCAGTTAATCCTCTGAAGCCCATTCATTTTCAACTGCACTGGTGACATCTGAAAATGTGTCAACTTTTTGAGCCTACAGAATTGATAACTATTCCCTGGAAAATGGTGACATTTCCAAATTACCAGCCTCATTGGCAGATTTCTCTGGTGAGTGGCCAGACATCTCCAGGCAATGTCCTCTGTAAGTGTCCTTTCAAATTGGAACAAAGGTCATCATATGAATTAGATAAAGCTACTATAGGCATTCAGGGGCCCTAGTGAAGCCCACCTTCAGGATTCTGAGTATAGCTATTCTTCAAAACAAATGTAGCTTCATACAATTTGTTCTTTTCTACGCTTCTGCAGCTTCTCTTTACTTCTGCCCAGGTATAGATTTGAGTTCTGATACAGGAAATGGAACCACAGATCCATCAATGACTTAGGTTGAAATGGACCAGAATCATGGGATAAGAATTCAGCTGTCCTGCATTGACACCTTTCCTATTACACCTGCCACAGGCATAATAGGTGTCAGGAAAGAGTATATATCTACAGATCTGGCTTCCTCCCCCTTTTTTTGTTCAGTATTATCTTAAACCACATTCTACTCTACTCTGAATTTCCCCACTGAAAAACATCAGGATAGATAGCAATTTTCAAATAATTTCAGGAGAGCTCAGGCACATTCTCAACTGGTCTTTGGGCCTCTTATTAATTAATAATTTCTCTTCAGCTAACAAAGTGGATCCCTTTAAGAACTAACATAACACTATTCATTTCTCTAACTTCAATATCTCATTTATAAAATAGTGATAATTATAATTATGTCTACCCAATAGCTTTTTGTTAGTCAGTTTTATATTTCTATGACAAATACCAGAGAAAAACCACATAGAGGAGAAAAAAATTACTTTGGTTTACAATTTCATAGACTGAAGTCAATGATCAGTTGGTTCCATTTCTATGAGTTCATGGTGAGGCAAAACATCATGACACAAGACAGTGACTGAGCAAAGCAGCTTAGTCCACCATAGCCAGGCAGCAGACAGAGGGGCCAGGGCATGCACCCAGTGACCAACTTTATCCAATAGAGCCTGCCTGTCTGTTATCAATCAGACATTAATGGATTAATCCACTGATGGAATCCCTCATGATGCATCTCTGAACTCAAGTGACATTAGGGGACATTTCAGATTCAAATCATATCAAAGTTTATTAAGAAAGATAAATAAGATGATACCCTTAGAGCACTTTCGGTACTGTTTGACATGTTTGAGAATTCTTTGGATGCAACTGTAGCAGGTTCTCTCAGACAGTTATGTAGCATTATGTATCATTTGTAATCTATTTTCATCATGGCATCAACTTTGATATATATTATACTCCTAGTCATAATTTAACTCTTTCCCCAATTTACCACAGTTTTGTCTTCATAGCACATAGTACCTTCTAATGTGCTCCTTAATTCAATTTTAATTTTTAACTTTCTATCTCTACACATGAGATTATTGGTCCAAATAAGGTGGTATGCTTGGTCTTCTTTGTTCACTCTTGCATCCCCAATGCCTAGAACATTAATAAGTGGTCAGCAGGTCAAGATAATGGCAAAAGACACCACTATGGGACCAGTGGGGCCCAGTGACTTTGTGATTTTTCTAAAACTGCACATATAGGAATTTCCAAAACCACTGAGGACACTAGTGATATATCTAACCAAAGTTTCTGAAGGTGGAAATTATCTAGGTTTATCAGATGCCATTTAATGGGGAAAACACTCAATTGAAAGACTAAAACAAGGGCTGAGTCTCCAAGCAACATTTCAATGAATGTTAAAATTGATGTAAATGACATAGTTAGGCTAGTCTTTATGATTTCTGGGTTAAAATTATTTTCACCCACTGAGATATTTGTAACTTAATATGGTTTGGGGAAAGAAGAGTTAGGGTTTATACAAATTCACCCTATGCTATCCATACCACCTTCCAACTTACTCCTGTCTACCATGACACATAAAAGTGTATGTGCCTAATGTGGCCTTGGCCACAGTGAAGAAATCCTAGACCCTTCTATGTCTGGCTGGGATTCTGAGGTGATTGTTATTTCCGGACAATTATATGACTCACATTTGAAAAAAAGTATTTCCAAAGTTACTTTTTTTATAACTATTTTTCTGGACAATTTTCTTGCCCTTATTTCTGAGCTCTGCACAATTATACTACCCAGAATGCGTCATCATTTATTTTTTAGATTGTTTTGGGGACTCCTATGTTTCTGTCTTCCTGAGGATTGGGTTATATTTCCTTCCCCTGTGTTTTTTCAGACCCTACCAGCTTTGGTCACATGGTCAGTGGTTCATTATGCTTACATACTTGAGTACTAAGCACTCTCCTCATTGTAGATATAACAAAACCAAAGTGACCTAAGTCTTTCAGAATATCCATACTTTGTTTTCCCTGATAAGTCGCTTTCTTTAGCTTTTATAATGTGTTCCATTATAATTCATTTGAAGGGTCTTTCACATTTATCCCTGGAAATCTCTTATTTTTTGAAAAAAAAAAAAAAGAAGTTCTGTTACTCGAAACGTCCTCTTTTAGCAGTTTACCCAGAAGCCTTCGAACTTCTGCCTTACAGCCAGTAGGTAGCCTTTTTGCCTTTCCAGAGCTTGGCTGGATGTTCTTGGTATTGGGAAGGATGCACACTCTGCAATCATCAAAGCTACTCTCAGTTGTCCTGGGGATTTATATAATTACCTCTTATGAGTTGCTCATAAAATCAAGCCTTCTGAAATTAGCTTCTCGATGTTCACCAACAAACTCTATATTGCTAATGGCTAATGTATCCCAGCTCAAGAGCTGATCCTTGCCTTTGAGGCATGTCATTTCCATTGCCAGAGGCCCAACATAGAATTTCCAGGGAAAGCAGCATTCCTCCTCTGTCCTTCCAAAAATTATCAAATGACTTATTGTAAGGTTAAGTGAAATCATCAAATTGCCTGGAAACACACACACACACACACACACACACACACACACACACACACACAGACTTCGCTGTTCTTAGCTGGTAAATATTTTGGAGCACATGCCTCCTTCTCATCAAATCCTCTTCATCTGACTCTTTATGTAACTTGTTGTTAGAGTATTTATTTCTCTCTATAGTGTTCCATCTCTTTTTCCAATCCCATCCGATCTGATGCTAGCCATTCTGTGCTTATTAGAAGTCATACCCTTCTAATAAGTACAGTCACCAAAGATGGAAAGTAACCTCTACAATAAGCCGTCTTTGGTGGCTTTGACTCTCTAATGCCACTCCAGGTAAACTTCCATGGACTTTGATCATTTTTTCTACAAGTTGATTAATTCCATTGGGTCAACAGGTGATGGAAGAGTTTTAGCTAATTTCAAGAGTAAGTATTGGATGTATGTATGCATATACGCATGCATAATATCATTTATTTGTCAGAGGAGACTTTTAAAGTAGCAGTATTATTGTCTTCATAATTCAATAATTTAGTTAAGATGAGAGAAAGGGGCTTTGAGCAATTCAGATGTTTTCCTGAGCCTAAGGACTGACATTAAAAGGTAGGACTGATATTGTAGGTCCTGTGCTCCATGACTCAGTAGTCTGTTATCTCTCATGGAACATTTGACTCTATTTCATTTATGATTCATTTATGCCGTAGTCTATGCAGTGACCAATATTTAATGTACTTCCATCAAATTTCTTTTTACTGAGTTAAATTATCCTGAAGATATAATAGCAAGAGGGTGGCACTCTGGGTGAGTTATCTGGACACTCGTGTTCCTGGGAAATGGAAGTTTCAGGGCTAAGACCAAGATGCTCCAGGGACAGGTAGGTCTCCCTAATACAAACATAGGTGGAGGAGAGCTCACTGCTTCTTTCTCCCTGAGTATCCAGTAAGGCTCTATTGTTGTGCTAGTTCAAGTGGGCACTGAGAAATGTCATGGAACACAGTAGGTTAGTGGATATCAAACACTTGCTTTAAAAGTTTTTTTTTTTAAAGTCCTATTTCAGAAATAGCTCAGAAATTTATTCTTTTTCCTATGAATTTGTATTCTGTTTAAAAATGTGATAAAGTATGTGCTTTTGTAGGCATACATAAATATAAATGCGTATTTATTTTCAAAAGCAGTTCTGATCATCCTAACTTATGATCAGAAATGAGATGCACTTTCAGGAGAACAACTGTTTATAAATTACTCAACTCCATTATGTAACTTCAGAGAAGAAGTAACTTCACTGAGTCGATGGTGGTACACCTGTAGAAAATGGCGTGATTCTAAATTTCTAAAGGCATTTTTATGGCTAGTATTGTGTTATTTCCTCAAAAGTGGTGCACCATTGGCCCCCATACATCATTTAATGTTTTTAGCTATACTTTTTTTTTTTTAACCAAAGTATCCCAATCTGCTGATAAAGAAATGAGATACGGAGACACTCATGGATTCCAGCCTTTCATCAAGATTGTTGACATTGTACACGGCAGGGCCAGAGTAGAGCCACAGCACCTCTTCTTTCCACAGAGCCAAGCTTCCTCTAGTTAATGGAAATGTGAGTGTTGAGCTGAAGTTTCTGTTTTTGCATTTCATTCCATTGTGGTCAGCCACTGCCCATCCTCTGCCACTTTCAGACCTTGAACCTGTGATAATTTTTTCTGTGTAGCCACAGCATCAGCACTCTCCCAGGTCAACGGGCCCCAAAGCAGTGCCCAAAAATTCTGTTCCCCTTATCTTCCATCCCAATTTCTCCACAGCATCTAGCTCAACATTTCTTCCTAATGCCCATGTTTCTCACCGTAGCCACAAGCTCCTCATTCTTAGGAAATGACCCAACTTCAAAATCCACAGAGGTCGGAGAAAGTAGTGGATGAGAACTCCATCAACTCGAGACCACAGGGATTGGAAACATCTTTTTATAGCAGGGCCATCTCTCAGTCTTCTGATCATGCCCACCTTTTCCAAAAGCTGATTCCTTATTAGGTCTTCAATTTTGTGATTGATAATATCTTTAAACTGTCATTTTTCTCATATTCCTTTATTTTTGTAATTAACTCATTCCACTCAATTCCATCTTATTGTTGTTGTTGTTGTTTCAAACCATCCACAAAATAAGTTACAACCTATAATCTCACTCTAGAAATCCACTTTGGGGATTTATTTACACATAAACTTGTGTGAAATGGTGCTCAAAGCAGGTTATCCTTTGAAGCCCTGTTGGAAACAGAGCAAGATTGGGAGAAAGTTGAGGGTCCGTCAGTAGAGCCCTGGCTAAATAATTGATGCTGCAGTGAGATAACAGGAGGCTGAGAAAAAAAATAGAAAAGAAAGCTCTGTATGACCTGATATTGAAATATTTCCAAGATGCTCTGGGAAATGAAAAAAGCAAGAAACAGAATGAGTAAGACATCTTCTGATTAGACAAGGGTGAAAAGATAATAACCTGTATTTTAAGCTAATTGCATATGTAGAAAAATTAGAGAATGTGTGTAAAAAGCAAAATGAAGGAGATCAAAATGAGGTTATGTTGGGAACTGGGAAGACATAGAGAGCACTGTGGGCAGAGAGTTCTCTGGGGAGGCTGGTTTTAGGTGTTGAATTATGTGGATATATTACCTATTTTAATTAGGTTGAAATGCCTTATTTCCCTACATTTTTCAGTATTCCATACCCCTTACTTACTCTTTTATATCCCCAATTTTTGAAAGGTGCATAGTACTGTGTTTAAGTTCTCATCTCCCATTCTTTCCTTGGCTGGCTTTGGACTTCCACCTCCTCCGTGACAGTACTGGTGACCTCACCCAACTCCCATTTGATAAAACCTAAGGTAACCCTTGGCTATGTGCAGTGTTCAAGTACTTTGCATCCTTAAAATGCTTCTTTCCTTGATCACTTGGAAAATTATCTTTCTGGTGTCCCCTTATCTCTTTGGAATGACTTCTGGGTTGACACAGATTTACCAGACTCTCAAAGGAGCAGAAAGTTGCCAGTTCTATGTAGATGGGAATGAGGGCTTATTGTCTGAGTCATGGTACTTGAGATTTCATTCTTCCTCTGTGCCCATTTGCTGAGTGATTTCCATCCCATGTCATTAGATGCATGTTATATTCCCATGACTTGTAACTTCATGGTTACAGTTCAGATCTCTAAATTCTTATATCCAGTGATCTATTTGCCACCTCCATTTTATGTTCCTGTGAGCATCTCAATCCAAATATGTCCAAGTACAGACGGTTGATTTCTCCTCCTCATCTATACTTTCTCCTGCAGTCTCTTGATGTTGCACGGCAGCCTCCTTTATTTCTATTGTGCTACCAACATCCTTGGTGACAAACTATGTTCTTTTCCTTGTACTCACAGCCACCCATCAGCTAATCTGATATTTTCTATGTCTGAGACAATACAACTACTACACTTTCTGCCTATACCACCCTCGCCAAAGCTACCATACACTCTCTCTCTCTCTTGGTCCACTATAGTGGCCTCCAGCTCACTGACTGGCTCCTACCTTTCAAGTGTGTAATCCGTTGCCCAAGATGTGTGTCCTAAAACAGTGACAGACTAAGTCATGCCTCAATGTAATGGCCATCACTTCTGGGGTTGCCTTCTATGTTAATTTTGTTTTGATGCATAACCAATTACTCTAAACTCAGTGTCCTAAAAGCAGGCACCTATTAACTCAGGTTTTGTAGATCAGAAGTTCAGGCCAGGAGTAGCAGATGAAAGGTCTTCTTGGGCTGATATCAAGAAGTTAGCCAGGCATGGCTCCATGAGAAGCTCAGAGTTCTCTTCCACGTTGTTGATAGAGTTGACTTTGTTGATCTACAGAAGTCGTGAAGATTTTGATCTTATTCTAGGACAGCAGGAAAATTTGTCTTTATTCTTTATTGTGGTGAGTTTATCACTGCGGTGAGTGCACTGACCAGACAGATCCAGAGGAACACACCCCTTTTTATACTGTCATGCTTTATCATGTTATTTATTTGTGTTATTTACTGTCCCTTATATTCAGAGTTCACATTCACATTTGGGGGAGTGACAAAGGGTATACACAGCATGCGTGACTGTTTTGTTTTTACTTGGGGGGTCTCCCTTTTTCCAATCATGATTTTCATTCAGAGAAACATTCCACATCCTCTCTGTGACCTTCCCTGCTCTTCCTCTCTCCGAAGGGGTCTGACCTCACCAATGCATTAATTCATCAAATGGATTAATGGATTAAATAGATTAATCCATCAATGGTCAAATGAGAGAAGGGATCCAGTTGAGGAAGTAGGTGAGAGGTGGCATGCCTTCAAAGGGTTTATCTTCTCCTTGGCTCCTTCCCCTCCTTCTCTCTGTTCCTGCTGCCATGAGCTTCTTCCCTCTACACCCTTCCACCATGATGCTCTACCTCACCACAGGCCCTGAGCCATGGAACCTGCTGACCAGAGACAGGGACTGTGAGCCAAAACCAACTTTTCCACCTCTAAGATTTGTATGGCAAGTATTTTGTTCACAGTGATGAAAAGCTGATACAGTCAGTATTAGTAAATGTGGACTTAATAAGTGAATAGAAATATGTTGACCTAAGAATTAGGTTAATGGTAAATGAATCAGACCAGTGTGTTCCTCAGTTGGTTCTGAAACAATAATCTGGTTAAGAATCTGTAGATGAGATGCTAAGATCTCATAATCAGATACACAGACTCTGTTACTCTACTATGGAATGCCAAAATATGGCTTTTAAGTATGCCCCCTGTTGTTTGCATGTTGGAGCCCACAGATCACATTTTTGAACATGTTGACATTGTTGTTAAATATTCCACTGAGTTCACTAAATGTGCCCCAAACCATCTACCAAAGTGAGTTTGGGATCTAGTTCTCAAACCAAGAACCTTATCTTCCCCTAATTACCTTTGTTTGCTAATTTTAAGTTGTATAGTGTACCAGACTTTACCCCACCTACCAGATTATAGCTGGGAACACAGTATCCAGGACACTCTTGCCCTACAGGGTTATGTCAGTGTTGGAGCAACATGCAGTGGACACGTGACAAATACCCAAACTGTAATTCCCACTCAGGCCACCTTCAGCCCAACTTCTGCTTCTATTTTGTGATGTTTGCAAACTACCTGAAAATTGTCCTCGGGAACTTATTTTAGGCATTGATTTCAGTTCACTCAGTGATTTTATGTATCCTGTTCTCTGAATAGCCATTTCTCTGGAGAATGCCCAGATCACCAATATCTTCCTTCTAGTAAATAATTAAAGGCACTCAGCATAGGACAATTATCAGAGCTGCCTTTGCTGGGCCTGGCCTCCTACTCTCCACAGAACACATGGGCTTCTTTTGACAAATGTCATTGGTCCCCAAAGTGTGCTTATTCCTGGTAGCAGGTTTAATGATCTGACGATTGCAGATCATGTCCCCTTGTAATGTTAAGCATTTATAGAAAGTACCTCCCACATCCTGCAATTAAAGCACTGTCTGTAAAATAATTAGTCACAAAGAAAGAATGTCAGGCCCTTTTTAGGGGTTAGCAGGATGATGTTAATTCCAGCAGCAATTATGAAAGCAGGCCAGGATCTTTTTAGAAAGCTGCTCAAAGAAATCATTTCAATTCTACCAGATTTTAGATGCACATGTTTCATTGTTTCAAAACAGTTAAAGGAAAGTGTGGAGGTGAGGAATACCAAATACATATGCACTGTAAGAGAAATCTAAGGGCCCACACTCTTTTTAAGGTGTGGTCTAGTACAGAGGGAAAATTATATGCTTGGGAGTCACTTGGAGCTAATTAAAATCCTTCCTTCTAGCACTTACCTGGTGTGACCTTGACCAAGTAAAATAACCTTGCCCTGCTTATTATTATCCACAGCTGCAATAACAGAGAAAATAACACTTACCTAATAGAGTTACCGCATAGACTTCAGCAGCTGACACACAGATATGCATAATTAGATAGACGAGAAGGACCTACAGCCTTTCTGCTATTAACAGCAGCAACCAAGAGCATGCTGAAAATCAAGAAGTTGCACAAGGGAAGACTTGGCAAGGATTTTGGAAATGTTGGGCAGAAATCACTTATTTTTGGAATAAGGATATTGAGTCTAACAGTGTCTCAAACCCTCTAGACCTTATCCATTCAACTTTGCTGGAAAAAAATATGAATGTAATCCATGTCATAAGGTACCAAAGTGTTTTATTCACCCCATCCAGTTTTTCTTCATTCTCGGCTATTTTAGAAATGCACTCCAAAAGTTGTGAATTACTTTACAGATAATTTCAATATACCAATTCATACACCATTATCAACCAGTGGGGACTCATTGAGCCTACCACTGTTAAATTAATTGAAGACAGTACCAGTGATATGTTAAGTCTCCTGTATGAATATGTATATGCAGATGAATACATTAAAAGTTGGGATTAAAGGGTGAAACAGGTATCTTCTAAATTTCTATAGTGCTGAAGACTCATGTAAGCCACATTCATGTAATGGCCACTTTTGGGGAGGTGATGCTCAGAATTTTAATGAATTCACTCTTATCTCAGCTTTTCCCCCTCTAATTGAAAAGGAATGCGGATTGGACTTGCTCTGCTTTTTTGCTCATCCAAAGTGAAGTTTGGAAATGGTTAACAAATGCAGCACAGGGTTCCCCACCCCCTTTTAGAATAAGCAAATTCGGTATAATCAGATTTTCATCATTTAAAGAGGCAATTTTCCTTTTCTCTATCTTCATTTGCTCTCCTTTAATACACCTGCTGCAGAGTAGTTAGCAGGGGGGATTTGAATAATAACACTACTTTACATGTAAATGGCGCCTTTCATCCAAGTATGGCAGAGCTCTCTGTAAACATTATGAAGCTGAATATAGATTAGGAACATCATTTTTAAACTAGGAAAATGGGTACCATATGGGTATGTGACTTGCCTAAGGTCACACATTAAGACTATGGCATTCCGAAAAGAAGGCTTCTGGTCATTGGAGGATTTCATCTCCCCAAATTGGGGAAAAAAAAAAAAAAGCATCAGCTTATGTATTCCTCCTTGAGTACCATTCATTATATTCCTATAAAATGTCATTCCATTAGACATTTCACCCCATAATCCATCTTAGAACTTTCTGTCAATGTTGACAATTCACTAATGAATTATATCATCTAATGAATTATATCACTATAATTCTGGAGGTTAAAGATGATGTTTATGACTTCCCCTCATCGAGTTTTAATTTGCACATCTTAAAACCTGGCTCAGTGGAACATAATGCAGTATATGAGAAGCAGAGTTTTTAGAATGAGGAGAAAACCTTCAGTCCTTATTTGCAAATCTAATCTGTGGGGTAAATGAAATGCAAAGGTTGATGGTGATGGAACATCCAGGTTGCCAAGTGAAAGATTTGCAAATCAGGAAAAGGAAAAGGCATTTTTACTCAATTATGCAAGTGTGATATTTATTCTGTTTGGTTTCCAGAGGATGCATCTAGGCTACCTTTGCTACAAAATACACATTGTAAAAAAAAAAAAAAATACATTTTATGGAAAGATCTCAAGTTTTCCATTTGTAAGAGGGTGATTTGTTATTAAAATATGCACAAAATACTAAGATATGTGAACATATTCCAGTTTTACGCCTCCTTTCTTGTTACTCAGAAGTGAGTCTAATACTCTATGAGGGACCCAAGAGAGTCATCCCAGTACCATCTTGCCCATGTGCTATAAATTCTAAAACGAGTGCTTGTGCATTGTGTTCCAGCTGTGCTTCAATTCTCTGTCCGGCTTCTGCAGGTCACATATCCTCTCCAGAGCACAACTCCTGAAAATAAAATGGGAAGGTTTAGATCAGACGCCTCACAATTTTCTCGCAGGGCTAAACTTTTGTGAGTGTTCCATGATAAGAGAGATCACGATTGAGTATGGGAGTTGTAAACCATGACTCAACTCTAAAATTTGACTGTGTTGCTTCAAATAGCAGTCATTTCCTTAGATAACTGCTTTTATTTCTTTCTATTGGTGCTGTCTAATTTGGAAACCACTAGCCTCGGGTGGCAGTTGCACACCTGAAGTGCGCATAGTCCAATTCAATATTGGTTACAGGCACAGAATGCATTTTAATGTGGATTTTTAAGCCTTACTAAAAAAATGAGTTTAAAACATCACTCTCATTATACTTTTTTATATTAATTGCATGTTGTGATGGTTATGTTTTGGATCTACTGAGCCAAATAAAATATAGTATTAATTTTATCCAGTTTCTTTTACTTATTTAATGTTGCTTCTAAAAAGTTTTAAAGTAGATAATCTATTTCTATTGCAAAAGTGCTACTATATATAGTATAAAAAATACATATGTTCATATACATACTAATGGGTATAGTATATGCATAATCAAACTGTTAGGTTTTGCCTTGAATACATCTAAAAACACCATCACACCCAAATCTCTTTATCCAACACAGTCACATATTATTATTCCTGCTTTGTTGCTAAAAGAACTAAAGGACTCTGGGTCAGAAAGCCAATGAAAGGTGGCCTAGTGCCACCTACTAAAATGCCAGGTCTCCTACAAGAGTGTACTTCCAAAAACCACTATTTAAATTCAGTTTACCACTGACAAATATGACCAATTGCTCTTTTACTCATTCTGGTAAAGTGACTTGTTATACAATATTTTTCATTCAATTTGAAACATTTTCTTTAATCTCAGAATTCTTGAATTTGATTCTGAAAGTTACTACTCATTCAGCAACACTGTTGGGGTGTGAGGTGGCACTGTGAATGGCAGTACTCTGTCTTCTACAAATTTTGAACAACTGAATAGCAAGGCAAAGCTAGAGGGAGTGGGAGGATATTCTTGGTCACTTAGGAAGCCTGGGCTGCTGGATGGGGGGACATATGTCTTTATCCCTGGACTGGCACCCACTGCTCCTGAATCTCTTACATCACCCCAGAAGACACAGTTATGTCAAACAGGACGTTAATTGTTTGACTCTCACCGGCATTATATAATCATTAAACAGTCAGTCATTCCTGGTTCTGTTGCCAAACCTGACTTAAATCTAGTGACACCACCTAAGGTAGTATATTAGTATATCAACAGTTCCTTCTTAAGTTTAAAATTAAGGTTCTACCATAAAATGCATAATGATACTCAGATAATGAAGTGCCCCAAAGTACCATATTCCTAAGTTGAATATAAACTGCCTCTAATTATAAAATTTCCAAGGAGAAATTAAAGTTCAAAGATCATTTTCCATTTCACATTAAGCCCCAAATTATTAAAGTATAAAGGTATTAAAGTCTGAAATAAAGTGTCTTGTGTTGAAATTTAAAGATCTTAAACTCCAAAATTAGTTCTCTTCAATTTCTTATTCTTCTCTGTGACAGGTAGAGGCGTCGTAAAGGCTTGGATAAATTGAGGATTCTTTATCAAACACTACATAAATTCATTGTCACTGAAATGATATCCCAAGTAGTTGTGTTAATGCAACACCAAACTGTTAAGAGCACGACTTTCATTCAGCCTTAGAAGAGAAATGGATACCCACGAGTAGCCAACTCTAGACTACATGTCTAACAAATTCTAAGGCCAATGGCCGACTGTTTAAACAGGTTCCATGAGTCTGAATTTAGCACAACAAAACCAGGGTTGGTGATGAAGGGGATTTTCTTGCCTTTGTTCTTCATGTGTTTCAGCCATTTGTGTATGTGTGTGTTGTTGTAACAAAATAATTGAGGCTAGGTACTTTATAAATGGGAAAGCTTAATTTGGCTATGATTCTGGTGGGCTAGAGGATCCAAACAGCATGATGAGAGTATCCTGGCAATTGTCCCTTCACAGTGTTACAACCTGGTAAAGAAACCGGAATGGAACTGGTTGAATGCAAAAGGGGACAAATGTGTGAGTTAGCCTCACTTTACAACAATTCATTCTCATGGGAACAAACATACTCTATGACACCAATGTTGATCACTTGCAAATGTGGTGCTTCCATGACCTAACCACTTTTGTTTTATTTTTGGTACTGAGTATTGAAACTACAGGTGCTTAACCACTAAGCCATACCCCCAACCCTTTATATTAAAAAATACTTTATTTAGAGACAGGAACTTGCTGAGTTGCTGAGCTGGTTTTGAACTTGCAATCTTTCTGCCTCAGCCTCCCAAGCTGCTGATGATTACAGGTGTGCATCACCGTGGCCAGCCCATGACCTAATTAACCACTTTTCACTAGTTCAAACCTCTTAAAGGTTTCAGCACCTCAACACCACCACCATGGATGCCGTTCATCCAGGACTTCATGGGACACACTGAAACCACACCCCACCAGAATGCTGAGGTAATGTAGTGCATGCCTTTCATCTAAAGTCCATGGAGAATATACTAGACCCAATTGAGATAGAGCCTCCTCTGGTTGCTGATTTTGACTCTATCCATTGAGCATTTCTCAATGTATGGGGTGGTTGGAAAGAGTTCCATAACTGTATACCAGGTTCAATTCCAGTATCTCTTCTGTGTCCTATGTAGATAGCCCAGTGTGTAGGATCTCTCTTCTTTACCCAGCTATGAAAATGCTAAGAAATATATCAAAGGGATAGAAGATAAAAGGAAAAATAATATCGTTCCTATTAATAAATCTTGGTGAAAACGAAGCTGAAAGTTGACATATCTGTAGGGGTCCATCCACATTAGTGAACTCCAGAGCTGTCTGCAAGTCATAGGCAACTCTGGGTGAATCTGCCTCCGAGGGAAGGATGCCTTTCCTGGTCAGGTTTAGGGCACTAACAGTCAGAGAAGTCCTCTCTCTGAAACTTTCTCACTTCCAAAAAGAAAAAAAAGAGGAACTTGGTTGAGAACAGCCAGTTAGTTGTTCTCAAACTTGCACTCACATGAGTCTCTCCACCTCCACCTTGAAGGAGCTTAGGTGCAGAGAGAAGCTGGGAGAGCTAATAGGGCTCTGATCAGGGTAGAGAAAAATCATACTCCCATTGTGACTTTGCTGAATTATATCATAGCCATACTTTTATCTATAATGTATCTTTAAGCCCCACATTCTTATCCTGTATGAATTTATCTAAATCAACATATTTTAATATAGGTAATTTTTTGAATTCATATTCTCAGCTATTTATCATAAATGGAAACACCAGCAATTGTTCCCAAACTCTGATTACAACCCACACAACATCTTAGGTTTCATTCACTTGGTATGGACCATCCCAAATTTCCTTAATATCTTTACACTGTTGATCCTGTGTGTCATTACCCACATCACCACAACAGTCAAAAGTGTCACTCTGCTGTCTATTTGATCATATTTACTCCACCAAGCTCAGATTAAATCCTAGTGTGTTTAGAAAATATTCTTCAAGAGGAACACTTCCTTCCTATCTGTGATTTCTAAGGCAGTTTTAAATAATGGTATTGAGCCTATTGCACTTGGCCTTGTATCCTTGATGTCTGTCTCCATTATTTGTTTCCTTGTCACAAACTTGGTTTTAAGTTGTTGAAGAGCAGGGGTTATTTTGTTCCTCACCTCTGAATATCCATAGTGCCTCTACGACTCATTCTGCATGATAGGACTCTTATGAGGTATTTTAGATTACATTAGTCACTCCAATTGACATTTACAGAAGAGGCATTAGCCTAGCAATCTGTACTAGTCAGAATACTTCACATCCCTGAGTAGAAACTTGGCTCAAATTGGTTTAAGCAAAGGAGGAAAATGTTGACTTAATGTTACTGGGAAGCCCAAAAGCTAAAATATGTTTCATGCAAGATAGTATTCATGTTTTGAAACATAAGAAGCCTTCAATTTTGTCTCATTTTTCTTCCCTTCATTTGCTTTCTTATCTTCAGAAAGCCTTGTTTTCAAAGAATCATGTCAAGAATGCCTTACTCAGCTCCAATCCTACCTTAAATTTATAGCTCCTAATTCAGGATGTAATGATGACACCTCCTGCTGCCCCATTGGTAGAATGCTGATAACTTCATATGTGGTGCTTCAGTGACCACAGTTGTTGAAGAGAGGACCGAGATTCACTGGAGTTTCTTCATGTGCTTCACCTTCATGGGCACTGCACCCTTTACCAAAAACCAAAACTTTTCCTCTGCATCCAATGAGTTTTCTCAGCTTCTCCCGCACTTCTTCCTCTGAATCCATGTATTCCTGAGAATGCAAGAGGGATGGTTTTCTCAAAGGAAGGCATAGTGAACTCACATAAATCCTCCTCCCCTATGTTCTTTATAAGATTTCTCTGAGGATTAAATGAGACACTTTAACTAAAGCACCTAAGATGTATAACATACTCACAACTTGTTAATTCCCTTGAGACCCTTCCTGTACATATATCTTAATGTCATACCTACTTAAAACAAAATCATCCTGCAAAAATAATCAGGTGAAAGCAAAAGAGGTGTCAGTGGTGATAGATAGATGCAGAAAATGGCTGCTGAAACACAATATAAACCACAGTGATGTGCATGTCAGAGGCCATGTGTATGAAAATTGCATTGAAATCACTTTGGAAAATATATTGTGTGAATGCCACCAGTAATGACAAGTGTCTGTGCCACCTTAATTGTGTCCTTTGCTACTTTGAAATCCATTGCACCCAAGTACCTTTCATTTATTTTTTAAAGCTCAGATGCTCAGGATACTTCAGGAGGAAATATAAATATAAAAGGCATGGGGCATATTAGCTTTCAAATAGTACCTTATCTTCCCCTCGCTGCCTTGTAACTTACACACACTGCACACAGACAGCTCTATAGACCAAAGGAGAATTTGTTCAGCTCAAGTTTTTCATCAAACTGTGTGTTGGGTTCCAGTTATATAAACAATAACTACTGCTGTGTAATGCAAGTTTAATGTGTTTGAAAGATGTCCACTGGGGAATGGTGACAATCACTAAAAATATATATTTTTAAATATGCAGGCTCACCTAGGAAAACACACATTACAAGAGAAGCAGTTCTAAATGAATTCCAAATCATGATTTATTTGGCTGCTATGAACTACAGCTCCTTATGCCCATTAACCTTGATTCTTCCACCATCTGCCCCCACCCTTGACTCAGCTTGCAGGACAATTCCTACTATCTTCAGGATAAAATTTCTCAGGCTTATGTTTCTGACGCCTTTTATTGATGAATCTCAATGCTAAATTTTAGAAACTTTGGAGCCTCCTTTTTAAATGCAGAATAAATTAAATGTAAATGCATTCATACTTCCAATGAAATAGACTACATTAAAATACAATTGGCATGGTAGCACATTCCTATAATCCCAGCAGCTCAGGAGGCTGAGGCAGGAGGATCTCAAGTTCAAAGCCAGCATCAGCAAAAATGAGGCAACTGGCAACTCAGTGAGATCCTGTCTCTAAATAAAATACAAAATAGGGCTGGGGATGTGGCTCAGTGGTCAAGTGCCCCTGAATGCAATCCTCAGTAACCAACAAAAAAATATATAAATAAAACACAATTGATAAATTCACAAAATTCATCACTTTCTAATTACTTACATATATGTATATATTTTAACCAATTAAAATAATAATAATACTTATTTATGATTATACATACACATATATTCTACAAACAACCATGCCAAGATTCGGAGATGCAAGAAGAACAAGGATAGTCCCTGTGACCAAGTATGGTCAGGATCCAGGGTATATGGAAAACATAGTCTTATAATGAGTCATGGAGAAAGAAATGGTGATAATTGAATCCAAGTGCATCATCAACTCCAAAAGATCTGGCAGTTCTGAGATGCTATCCTTGTTTTGAGCAAATAACTTTTTCAGGCTATATTTTTACATTCATTAACTTGTATTCATTCCAAGTAGCAAATAATATAGAGAATTTTGGAAAATTCAGTCACTATATGGTGTATTTTTTTCTGCTGTTTTTGAGTACTGTGATGTACTACTAGAATTGATTTGCCCATTCAAAAATAAAATTTTGTCATTATATATATATATTTGTGTGTGTTTTGCTTTTTTGATTACTATAGTCTGTGATGCACTATTAGAATTGATTTGCCCATTAAAATAGCATAGTAGTTAGGTACCTTCATTATTAGTAGGTAATTATTAGTAGGTAATAATTAGTAGGTAATATCTAAGAAAGTTGACTGAACATTCTTTTTATTAATTTGTTCTAATTGGTTATACCTGACATTAAGGTGACAATGACACAAAAGAAATTCAATTGTGGGGCTCCTCTATTGGGTTGCAATTCTAGTTAATGCATTTTATGTGGTCAGGAAAATGCAAATGGAAATTTTAAAGATTCCCATTTTTTCCATTCCCATGTGGACCAAATATGCCACAATTTGTCCTATAAACATGCAGGATGGTGGCTTTTCTATGCAACAAGTTTTATTAATTAAACAATAATCAGATTTTTAACACAAAATTCTATTGCTCATTCTTAATTTGAAGAATGATGAGTAGTTCACATTTTGATGTTATATCAGTCTTGTTTCAGTTAGTGTCTCTTTTCCTTATTATTTTATTAATTGACAAGATTGTATGTATTTCACTACGTACAATATAATATTTTAAAGTACAAATATATTATGGAATGATTAAAACTATTAACAAGCAAAGAAAAAAAAATAGTCTCTGTCTTGAAAAGCTCACAGTCTACTGTTTAATCATGTTTCTGAAAGTATAGTTTGGTCCATGCTAGAATTTCACATATTAATAAGTAACAAGGCAAAAATAGATTCAGTGGTCAAACAGATTTGAGAATTTTTAGACTGCATGAGGTCAGAGATTTTGCTACCTTAAGAATTTTCTGAATCTTTAATATGCTAATGTGCTTTGTAAAGCTCAAAAGAAAGTGAAATATTTTTAAAAAATAGACTTAGACAAATATAAAAAGCATATTTGGAGGGGTGAATATTTCAGAAGGAGGTTTCTATGAAAGAAGAGTTTGAGCTCTCTGATAAAGTTTTTGTGGGCTAAAGCTCATTCTTTTCCATGAATCCACGGGTTGTCATTGATTCTCCAACTTCACTCTCTGCGATCAGGGCTAGGTCACTCCTGCCACCCTTCCCACCTTTCCTCTTGGTCAAATAAGTCTCCAGCTAGGAAGGAAAAGGGGGAAGATTGGATGCACTGGCATGCATGAGTCAACCCACCAGCAAGCACATGACTTCCAGAAATAAGTAAATGTTTGTACACATCTTTGTTGTAATTTAATTTTATTTAAATTGACAAGTTAACAATTATATTATTTATGTAGTGAAAATGTGTTGTTTACTATACATGAATACATTCTGAAATAATCAATTCAGACTAATTAGCAAACTCTTCACCTCAAATATTTATTTTTTCTTTATAATGCAAAAATTTAAAATTTACCTCATAATTATTTTTAAATGCAAAGCATTATTATTACCAGAAATCATCATCATGTTGTGCAATAAAACTGATCTCTGGACATTGACCAAGGTGTTCGTTTTCTTCATCCACCTCTTGGCCTCTTCTAACCACTATCCTAGTCTCTACTCTGGGAGCATGACTTTTGGATTCTGCTCACATACAGCTGAGATGGTAGAATATTTTATTTGTCTCTCTTTTCTTGGGTTGTTGCTCTTAACATAAAGTTCGTACATGCCAGGAAAAAGGAATTCCCTGTCTTTCAAAGGCTGTGAGCTACTTCACTGCACATAGACCACATTGTTTTATCCACTCATCTGTGGATGGACACTTAGGTTGTTTTATCATGACTAGATTGCCTTATGAGATTTGCTACAGCATACCTTTTTAAGGCTCCATCTACAACCTTTTTGTGAGGGCACTATTGATCTCTTAAGGTATTTCTTGTAGCAATACATTTTGACCCAGAATTTAGCATTGTTTAAAATGCCAGAATGGGTAATGAAAAATAGTAATTCCATATAAATCAACCCAGGTGCAAATTAGGGTGATGGACGTAGCAGAACAAGGGTCTGTCAATTGTAAATCCTCCCAGGTAACTATTACGCCATGAGTTTTTATTGAAAATTTCTCCGAAAAACTTACTGCAAATTCTCACTGTGGAGGTCCGAGGCATATTTATCACTATAGGAGACAACTTTTAAAGCTTGGAAGTAAATTCAGTACGACACCTTAAATCTCTGGGCTTTTGTAAAACAGTACTTCAGCTTCTTGGGGGAAATGGAATTCTGAGTGATACATGTCATCAATACCAGCCATTGTCAAATATCACACTGAATAGTGTCCTTTATGATATTAAACACATGCATAAATACACATTTATGGATGCACCAAGGTTTACCTCTGTGGCACACTGAAATTTTAACTTTTACCAACAGTGATGAGATTCTGAGTATAAACAATAGCTAATAGTAACTGTGGAGAGTGATGACAGTGACTGGGAGACCAGTGTCTGAGGTTAGGGTCCCCTATGACTTCATGGCTGTAAAATACTTGGTGACTAGGAAAGTTTCTGTGCAAAGGCATAGGATGCCCAGTTGCTATGGATATGTCCTCCATGCTAGAGTCTTATCAGCCTCCACCCTATTCTCAGGCACAGCAGCTCCTGGGAATGAGGGAGCTTCCTTGCTAAGATAACCACAATTTTTCACCAGTCCAGCTGCTCCTGAATCTGCCAGTGGACTTTCTTGAGAGCTACACCATGCTCCTAACATTGCACATTGCAACTGTAGAAGGTAACTGAAGAAATAGCTGCACACTGCTGCTAACTCTGTAACTTTCATGAATACAAAGAATAATGCTTGCATCGTCTTTAACATGATTAAGAGACATGCATAATAAAGATTGCTGGTGTAATTCTTTAGACCTGCTTCTCCATCAGAGAGCAGTGCTCCACCTGACCCCAGCCTGTTTCATCTTCAAGATCTGGATGTGACGACTCTTTATTTCTTCCAATCTCCCATTGCCCCTCACCCGGAACCTGCTAGTTTGGCTGTGTTGGTCGCACAAGTAACAGCAACTTCAAGAAAATTATCAGATTTTCATCTTCTATACAGCCTCCATTGGAAATCCTCTGTAATCTTGGTAGAGTTGCTCAATTCATCACTGTGATGACTCCTATCCAACATTCTTCTCCTTCCCTAATCTCATGGACTACTTTCTATCTTCCCACTAAGCCCTTCACCTAGATAGTTCACCAGTGACTGCAACTCCACCTGCCTAAAATTGGACTCATCTCTTTCTGAAATTTTCCTATTTTTATGTCTCTCCTTTAAAAAAAACGTATATTTTTCTCATTCCTCTCCACTCAACATGCACTCTTAAAGTCTTCCTGTGATTTTTGCATTTCTTGGACTGTTACGTGCTAGCTTCGAAATCCCCTAAAAATCCCATAAATAAACAAAAATTCAACAAGAGAAGCAAGAATTTGAAGCTGTATTTTGAATCAGACAATCCAATTTTTTATTTGTTTGTTTTTATGTGATGCTGAGGATCAAACCCAGTATCTCACATGTGTGAGGCAAGTGCTCTGCTACTGAGCTACAGCCTCAGCCCCAGACACTCCATTTTAAGGACATTAGAATACCACTATGAACTGGGTACTTGCAAACTACATGCATGATCTTGGAAGAGTCATGCCACCTTCTTCACTTCATTTTTCTGAGGAAGAAGGAGAACCTCACAAGTTTGCTGCACTTTCAAAGACGCAGCCTATGGATGGGAAGCAGTCCTCATGGGACACCAGATCCGCTGTTGCCTTGATCTTGGGCCCCCTCACCTCCAGAACTATGAACGGTAAAGTCACTTTCTGTTCCTTATAAATAACCCTGTCTGTGCTATTCTGCTGTAGTGAGTCAACTGGACTGAGCCAGGCAGTAAAGTTTTAACAGCCTTCCTTCCCATCCTCTGCTGACTTCTAGTTTGCCGGAAACTGGTTTCACACACTTCGTCATTGAGTCGCTCAAGCATTCCCTCCCTGATTTCACAGTTGATAGAGGGCTCCACCCTATGGCACAGGATTCAAACACAGTCATAACCTGAATCCTGAGCATCCATGCTGTAGAGGACTAGCATGAGTTTGAGTGAAATAAGTTTCTCTGTACCACACTGACACCAGGTAGTGAATGTTTGCCAATTGCTGGTTACTGTCCCTTAATTGGTGTTAATGGTTAAATTCCACACATCCTGGCTCTATGCCTAGTTTTCTCTAGATGCTAAATGATGTTTTCCTTATACAAACATTTTTTTTTTCTGCCCAAATCGCTAAGATACATGCTCTTATTTAGGCATATGCATTGTGTCTCCATGGATTTCAATATCGAATAAATAAACATTTAATGAGTAAAACTTCCTCAATACCATATTAATGTGAAAATACATCATTTTAAAAACCCTAACAGGGAAGGCTATCAGGATGCAGAGAGACACCTGGCATTCATATCAATACCCATGAAATAGAATAATACCTCTCACACCTTTCTTCTTTCCCAGTCACTTAGAGTTTTTCAAGCACTCATTTACATTTCCTTTGAATCCTCAAGCAGTTTTCAAAAATAGCCCCTTTATAGAAAACAAATTAATCAACATTCAAGCAGTCCTCACTAGAAGAACATCACCAGGAACTTCCCCTTTTAGGAGCTCTTGTTGCTGCAGCAACTCAGCCCTAAATCTCTCTCTCTCTTTCTCTCTCTTTCTCTCTCTCTCTCTCTCTCTCTCTCTCTCTCTCTCTCTCTCTCTCTCTCTCTCTCTCTCTCTCTCCCAAACACACACACACACACACACACACACACACACACACACAGTGTATATTTCTCCTGTCTCTCAATGTGTCCACAGAGGTTAGCTAAACAGATAACTTTGCACCTATAGAAGAAGTTGAATAGAATCTAGGGTTAACAACTCTTGTGTTCCTCACATCCAATTCACTCAAACCTTATCTGTGGGTCCCAGTAGTGTTTTCTGTAATTATGTGCTAGAAAAACAAATTATATTAGTCATAATCATCATAATCTCCAACAGTCTGCTCCACTGACCCCAGTGTGTGTGTAATGTATTAGGCTGACATTTGGAATTGTTTATGGTAGATATATTTGAGGTAGGTAGGCAAACTGCAGTTTCTATGATACCTCGACAGAACATGTGGCACTGTCTTATAGCTGTTCTGTTTCTCCAACTGTTGGACCAAAAACTTTTAAGAACAGAAAGTTGATCTCGTTTTCCTTTCCATGCAAGTTTCCATGAAAGGTTCTCAGTACCCAATGGGTACTCACAGCTGCTTGGGTGATGAATATCTCCCCTTTGAAGAGTTCCTCTACAAGGTGGTGGATTTTCTATAGAACGTATAGGTATAGACAAGGCGGCAACTACTAGGAAGGATAACGGCATTGCTTCATAACACAAGTCTCAGGCCAATAGAACCACTTCCTTTTTTTCCATATTTATTGAGGCATAATTTGACATGTCTATTTTGGTCTGATATAACTAAAGATACCCTTACTCTGTTTTCCATCTCTTCATTTTAGCCCAAATGTCTTTTTTAATATAATGAGTATCCTATAGGCAATCTATAGTTGGGTCTTTTATTATATTATTATTATTATTATTTTGTTGGAAAATTTAATCCATTTACCTTTCACATAATTGTTGATAGGTAAGAACCTACTATTGCCATTTATTTTTTATTTATTGTTTTATTTATTGTTTTCAAACTATTTTGTAGTTTGATTCCTTTCTCTTTGATTGCACACATCATATGTCTCCATTCCACAGTAACTACTTAAACATTTATAGCAGTTATAATTAAAAATAAGCAAAAACATTTGAACTAAGACTACCACATCATTCTTAAGTATGTAGAATATGTATATATATATATTTTTCATATATGTGTGCATATATATAATTTCCATATATAACTCTATATGTGTGTATATATATGTGCATATACACACAGAGTTTATATACACAATTTAAATCTCAAATGTTCTCATTTATACCACAAGAATAGTAATAGCTCCATAGCTTTAATAATTAAGTAGCATATTGCTCTTTTGAAGCTTTGTGAAACATGCACATACAAGACATGGTTGTCATTTTCAGGGCATCACATTGGCTAGTGGGCATATTGTCATAACTTACTCTGTTGAAAGATTATAAGTGATGAGTCTTATCTGAAAAATAACCTTGAATGGGACTGAGGTTAGGTACAGACAGTGTGTTTCACAGTGATATCGTCACTAGTTTTATCTACTTAACAAAATTAAAGTCTAAGTTGAGGCTTTTCAAGAGATAGAATATTTGAATAATATGGAATTCTAAGACTGAGCTCAATTATCTGCTTGAGAACTTTTGATCATGTGTCTTCTCTGTGTGTTTCATGTCAGGAAAGCTAAACCTCCTCGTTTACCTAGTGATAATGAAAGTACCTGCTCTCAATTTTGCTGTTAAACATTTCAAGAGAGGATGGATAGCAACCCATCACGGAGGAGGCTGTCCTCATGGAAAGTACTGGCATATATGCCTTAATCCTTTATCTGGCTTTATGCAAATGACTCTTCTTCTTAGGCCTCCTGTTATTTATCTGTCTTTTCCTATTTGGATAAAGTATGCATTCACATTCTGGTTCAGTGCTCTTTTTTTCTGTGCCTAAAGATATCTTCTTGTGCATTCTCTCTTGGGCCAGTTTCTCATCATTTGTACCTGGGAAGATTTTCACATCCAGCAGCTTGAATAAAATGATTCTCCCAGTCTGATAAGGTTCTGTTTTGTACATACTACTAGTGACACACTCTGTTGTACTTCTGGGACAAGTCATGGGTCTTCCCTGGTCCTCCTAGGCATGTTTAGATCCAATGAACCCTATCTGAACTTTCTTGGACCTCCTATTTTCCCAGTCATGGCTCTAGTTAAATTTTGTTCCAGAACTCTGGGTGCTCCATTGTTCTGTACAATTGCACTCTCTGCACTGCAGGTACACTGACTCCTTCCCTGCTGTGGTCTTAAATCCTAGACAATGGATGGTTAACAGATCTTGGTGTAGAGACTGGGACCGTCCTGAAGAAATCACACATTTCATAAATAAAGTAAATTGTTCACCTGTTTGTTATTTCCTCTCAATGCTTCATCTCCACAGGTAGCACTCAATGTTGTGGAGAAAAAAAAAAAAAAGAAAAAAAAAACTCTACTTTTAAATTAGAAATCCATGATTCACAAGGTTCAAATGTCCTCTCCAAAATCACCAAAGAGAGAAGCTCAAACTGTAGGTTTCTGACTTGAATCCAGGGCTCTGCCTGCTACTCCTGCCACAGTAGGTGGGCACTGTCATCACAGCCACCCTTAAATCTGGCCTCTCTTGAGTCTACACTCGTGTTTTCAGAACCATAACTGGAAGTTTTCTTCACTGCTGACACATATTTCTAAATGTATGCAGTAAATTTAAATGAATGAGATGTCTTGCTGAGAGGGAAATCTGGATTATTATGTCCTGAAAGCAGATCACTGCAAGCATTATATGCACATAAAAATAACCTAAGGGTTGTTAATATGAATAATATGTTTTATCACCATTAAAGCAAGATTTAGACATTTAGCCTTTTCTCACGTAACAGGCCATTCATTTTAGTACAAGAAGATTCTTAATAAAAATGATTAATGAGGTAAATAGACTTTTTTTATATACACTGTTTTTCCCCTTTCTGAAATTATGTCTTTTCTGAAAACTACATCTTTCTCTTCGCTATAAATTAAAGGACACTCCTTAATCCAACAGAAGAGATGAAACAAATGCACTCAGCAAGAGCTGGTCTTCAATATTGATGCTAAGGCTTTTATTGGAAAAAAATTTTTTGAAAACTCACCATCAGGTAAAATTGGACTTCTCTAAGGCGTTTCTTTTACAAAATAGTTTTTTTCATCTAGTAAATATATCTAAATATATTCATATTTATATATACATATGTAAATATAAATATGACTTAGGTTCATCAAAAAACAATAGTAAAATGGAAGAAGAAAAATTCTTCTTTTGTAATGTTAAATTCAAATAGAATAGCAGGCTCAATATGAATTAATATTTTCTCCAATAATTCAAATTTTGGGTTCAACATGCAGCAGAATCCTCTGTTAACAGTGACTCCCTATGAATTGGTTTCTCTTTAGATGTTAATGCCCGAGTCTTTTGGCCCAAGACTTCTTTATTCCTATCAATAGACAGATAATCTGGGGAAGGGAAAAATCCTACATGGAATGAACTGTCACTGTCCTTGAGTGTCTCAGGGACACCTTCATAGGCACTGTTCATTGTCAGCCTTCAAGCTGTCTCCTAAGATCCTTACCTGGTGGAAATGGTTGAACCATGTAGCCAATGAGACTGTGGAGAGGATGGAGTTTGGCTTCTGAGGTGAGCACATTAAAAAACATGCCAGATTCTTTCTTGCTTTCTTAATTCATTCTCTCCAGGGACTGCCAATCCATGCATCATGTAAATGCTTGAATAGTGAGAAACTGAGATATCTTGCTAACAGCCAAATGAGTGGACCATTGGGTTGGATGCTTCAACCTCAGTCCAGCTTTTCGGTACCTGGACACCTGGTCAACATATCGATTGTGATAGAATATAGTCCTGAAACCTGGAAGTACTTAGCTAAAGCTCTCAGAGAATCTTGAACCCCAGAAAGTGTGAGGTCATCAGTGCTCATCCTCAATGGGGCTAAACTTAGGATAACTTCTACATAGCATGAAATAACTGATTGGAACACTAGTAGAACCATCTACACAGGGCTTGCATTGCTAAATTCATGTCAAAGATTACTTATTTTGGAAAAGGCATATAGTCATGATTGTAACTCATTGCTGACACATCAGAAAACAGACCAGAGAGATCCATCCAGTGCTCCAGAGCCACATGGTTTATACATAGTTGAGTAAGAATGCAAACCCAGGTCCACACGACAAAATTAGTTGTGTTTCCACTAGATCATGTTCAGAGCTTCAGTGTTCAGAGTTCAATTCAGTCAGCAGACACAGACACACCACTTGCTGGAACATCTGGAGCCAGCTGTGGTGCTCTTCCTGGAGACCTACAGGAAGAGGACATAAAGGACATTTTTTTATGGTAGTGGAAGCTGAGATGCATTCTCTTACCCTCTTATTCCCTTAGGAATGCAGGAACTCACACTTCCAGATGCCAGGAGTCCATTCTAGGGGTACCCTACATCCAACTACTGGTCAATGTGAGGCTAAGAAGGAATGCACAAAGGCACAGCCCAGCCCTCCACAGGAGACTGTGCCGAAGGTCCAAGGCAGTTCCAGCCTCTTGCTCAGGCTACCACCTTTGTTGAAAAGTCCCTGAAGTTCAAGCTCTCATTCTGCCAAGTCCCTCTTATATTCACCCCTTGTTGCCTAGGTGCCTTATATGCTCCTCAGCAGGTTTCTGTGTGCACATCCCTATTTCAGAGCAGATTCCATTTCCCAGGTAGCATCAGTACTTGTCTTAATTCTCAACTCAATTCTTCATTAATTTCCTTATTTTTGAGATGCCAAGCTGGTCTCATTTCTTCAAAGACAATGATTCTCACAATGTGGCCCCAGGATTAGCAAAAATAAGTGCTGTCTAAGAAATTGACAGAAATAAAAATTATTTAATGACTCTCCATTAGGTATCATGAATCAGAATCTTAGGGAATAGAGGTCCAGATTGCATGTCTGACAATTATTCAAGTGATTCCAACGTTTACAAAGTTTTAAAATACTGGTCTAAGATTTATTATGACTCATAAACATCTTGATTTTGAGTTGCTATCATATTAATATACTTTGGTTGGTTGATCCTGGGTTTTCATTGGATTGGAGGACACGTCATTTGCATTCCAAATAATGCAAAATCAGATAAAAATTTTACAAATGTTAAATGTATGCACCAGTACCTAGATTCTAATTTTTTCAACATTGCAGGAAGTTTGTTTTAAGCAGACTGGTGGGTACAAAAGTGTATGAACTCTGGAGTCAAGAGAGGTGCTTTCTGATTCCAGATTTACTGCTATCATAACATGTATTCAGAATCACATCAAGTGTCTGAGCTATCATTTTCTCATTTGCATAATGAAAATTCAGTTGCATGCATGGCCTAGGTTACAGAGATGTAGCAAGGATCAAGTTTTACAATTTGGAAAATAAAAAGTTTTTGTGACCACGCGTCTTCTTATGAGGACTGGGCACTAATAATCCAATAAATGAAGACAACATTGTGCCCATTTGCTTATAAATACTACCATCTCCTGTAAAGGGTGTGACCACACACTGCTTCCCCACTGACCTGAGATCAATGAGCCAGAGCACACTCATGTGCAACAAGTTACACCATGGGGGTTTACTAACTTGTAATGGGCAACAGGGTTATGGGAAACCTAATGACCACTGCAGACCAGACCCTTAGGGCCCAGTGAATACATGTTTGCAGCATTGCCTGGCTTGGCCTATAACCACCTTGAGGTCTGGTTATAGGCCCAGGAAATGTGGCTCGCCTGGCAAAGCTTTAAAAGACACACTGCTTCCAGAGGATAGAACAACTCTGGATTGTCCTGGGCAACTTGTCTCTATCCCAGGACAATTCACTCCCTAGCAGCAGCAGGAACAAGGTCCTCGCTATAGTGGAAAGTTCCTTCCTACCTCAGAACATTGCATTCTAAGCACATTTCAGTTATTCTTTGGAGCTGTCAACAAGGAAAGAGGGGCAGACTGAGTTGGCTCAAAGCTACCTGAACAAGGGTCCAACACTTAGATATATTGATCACTAATTATGGTCTAGGCATGTAAAAATCGTACAAAATATATTTGATTTCTTATAAGGAAGTTAAATTTTATAAAATTGAGAAACTTGTCACAAAATAGTGTGTATCAGAACAAATTGTTCAGCATAACTTATTAGCAGAGTCAAAAGTTGATTTCAGTATACTGTAGTGTATCCCTCTTTCTTTAAAAATAAGAAATTTAAGAATTTATTGATAATAGACACTAATACTAGGTATTAGTATTAGACACTAATACTAAGAATTTATTGATAATAGATACTAATAATTAGTAAATACATTAATAATACTGTAAACACACATATACACATGTCTGGAACAGCATCAAATATACATGTGTATATGTGTATCTATCTATGTGCACCTGTGTATACATATAATGTTGTATGGTATGTGTTTAATTTTAACAAGAACACTAGGAGAGGTACACATTAAATTCCACCTAAATTTGGAGATAAAAATATATAAAACCAGAGCATAGAGATGAAATAACTTACCCAAGGTCACAGAGCTTTGTTGGAAGAAGAGTTGGCATGTAAACCTCAGGAGGCTTGTTCTGGAGACTCTAGGGAAACCGGCTGTGTAATATAGCTTTCAGGCTAAAATAGTGTAATGCTGACATTTTCTCAGATAAAGGAATAAACATTGGCACTTTACTGTGTCAAAATGCATAGCAATTCAGGTTGTATTAGGAAGGAATTCATCTGCTGGGCTTTACCAGCGTCATCTTTGGGGCTGCTGTCATCTGAGTTTGGGATCCAATTAAATAACACTAAATGACTTCACAAGGGCCTGGTGATTCAGGGTTCATGGCGGGAGCACCCCGGCTTCCTGTACTCTGAAGTCACATCTCAGAAATCACATATCATTGCTATCCCCACTTATATTGCACGCAGTTCGTAAAATATGAAATAAAATATTGAGAATTTTATAGTTTGAGGAGGAAAGAGATACTTTTAACATCAAGTATAGCACAGTGAGTCTGAATCGGACCCAGGTAAACATTGGGGATGGCAACAATACATGACACTCAGGAGAGGTGTCAGCAAGAAAAGGATTCTTTGTGTTTGTGTGTCTGGGGGGGGTGGTGTTTTGCAAGCACACACACAAGGGTGCATGGAGACTTTTGGAAGGGGGTAATTGCAACCCCCAACCCTGCTTTATTGGAGTAGAACTGACCTGCAGGCAGCAGAGGTGGCTGGAGAAATGAGCCAAAGCTTTTTCATAAGTTCCTTCAGTGTCCAGCTCAGGGACTGGACTCTGCCTCTGAGACAGTGGGTGGACAGCAGGAAGTTTTAATCAGTGGTGAAGCCTCATGACATTTCTGCTTTAGAAAGATCACTCTGGCAACTGTGAGGAAGGGAGTTCTAAAAGCAGCAAGATCTTACCCACCCTGGGGACATCCCAAGGGCATCTTAGAGCTGTGACAGCTCGCATTGCTGGTGTCCTTTAGATGAGGTTTTCACTCTGAAACACTGTCCACTTGAATATCATTAAGCGTCGTTCATCCATGGCTTACACAACTCCCACTTGGAAATGCCTACATATTTTAAGGGTGGGCTATTTGATTCCCCTCTTTCTAGTCCCTAATAAAATAAAAAATAAATGATTCCTAACCTGTGCCTCCAGCACACCCTCTAACAAACCAGTCTCATTTTAAACTATTAGGTCAAGCCAGCTTCTACTCAAAGGCTAATTTTGGACTGAAAGATGAATCTAAAATTTATCACAGTATAGTGTATAAAACCCTGCTTTGGTCTAACTTTGCCATCCATAATCTCATGCATTCTATTATTATGATCATTTCACTTTTTCCCCATATAGTAGATATCATTATTGACGATGGCATATTTATCAGAATATTTACTTGTGATCTGTTCTCACTACCAGACTTGTAGAATGATAAGATAAAAGCTAAAACCCGTGTCTTTGATTTGTTGTGCTCATTCTGTTCAGCACTGTGCATGACACAAAAGTATCAATGCATATGTAAATGTGATAAAAATGTGAAATGATCCCATGTGGTTCAGCTTCGGACTCTCCAAGAATCCTAGAGAGTACCTCCAGTTCCGGGTTCAACCAGCTAAGCTAGAAGATGCACCATGCAGAGGGTAGAACAAGGCGGTGAGATCAAATAGACTAGCACTCGGAACTTCTATTTACACAGCAGGTTGTGTAACCTCAGACAATGTGTGCTCTTTTTCTAAGACTGCCATGACACATTAGTACACAGAGGGTGGACTAAAACACTGGATATCATTTTTCTCATTGCTCTGGAGAGCAGAAGTACAAAATCAAGGGCAAGCAAGCCCATGTCATTCACTGCTTCCCAGGGAAGAGAAGAATGGATGTGATGTGCTTCCAGCTTTGGGCTGTGTTTGGCATACCTTGCCTATGACAACATAACACTAAACTGCAATTCTGTCTTCACCTGGACTTCATCCCTGAATCTCTGAATTCTTTTATTCCATCTCTTAGAAAAACACTCTTGTTGGACTCAAGTCCAACTCAGTATATGATCTCGTGTCATCCCTTAATTCAACTACATCTGCCAACATCCCATTTCCATATATGGTCAAGTTCATGGGACCAGGGGCCACCATAACAAAATATCAGACTGTACAGCTCAAGCATATTAATTTAGTTCAGGGTTCTGGAGCCCATGGGTTTCCAGAGGAATTAGCCCAAATTCTGGAAATTAGGAGAAAATGACTTCACCTCTGGGGTTATTCTGCCCTTTTCTTGAGGCACATTTGCAGCAGACAGCTTCTCTAACGTGTCCTATAGAATCACACAAATATTGTAGAGGTCTTTCACCTCTTTTGTTAGATTGATTCCCAGGTGTTTTATTTTTTTGAGGCTATTGTGAATGCAATAGTTTTCCTAATTTCTCTTTCAGTGGATTATTCACTGATGTATAGGAATGAATTTGACTTGAGTGTTGATTTTATTTTATTTTACTTTATTTTTATTTTTTGAGAGAGAGAGAGGGAGAGAGAGAGAGGGAGATTCTTTTAATACTTAGTTTTAAGTTTTCGGTGGACACAACATCTCCACTTCATTTCAATATGGTGCTGAGGATCAAACCCAGTGCCCAGCACATGCCAGGTGAGCACTCCACCCCTTGAGCCACATCCCCAACCCTGAGTGTTCATTTTATATCCTGCTACTTTGCTGAATTCATTTATTAGTTCCAGGAGTTTTCCAGTGGAATTTTTAGATCTTCTAGATATAGAATCATGTCATCAGTAAATAGTGATTGTTTGAGTTCTTCTTTTCCTATTTGAATCCCTTTAATTTCTTTCTTCTGTCTAATTGCTCTGGCTAGAGTTTCAAGGATGATGTTAAATAGAATTGGTGAAAGAGTATGTCCTTGTCTTGTTCCATTTTTTTTTAGAGGGAATGCTTTCAATTTTTCTCCATTTAGAATGATGCTGGCCTTGGGTTTAGCATATATAGTTTTCACAATGTTAAGGTATGTTCCCACTATCCCTAGTTTTTCTAGTGTTTTGAACATGAAGGTGTGCTATATTTTGTCAACTATTTTTTTTTTCCTGATGTGAAAGAGAAGGCCTCCTCTTCTGCACAAGACATAAGACAACCTCCAGCAACTTGAGCTTCTCCTTGGTCCTCTTATGTGTATTTGGTTTGTGAACATCTATAATAGGTTAGTCCTCATTGTTTGTGTGGACATACACTAGCCCTCAGCTGGGAAGCAAGACAGTAAGTACCTGGCTCATGATAGTTGACGTTGAAAAGCCATAGAAACCTAAGTAGTAAGAACAGAAAGATGAATTTCACGTGTGATAAGGGTATATTTTCCAAGAATGCTACACAGAGTATATACTGCGGTGTTACAAAGTGAAATTAAAAGGCCAACTTCATACTGAGTGGCCAGCAAATCTGAGTGAGGAAGACACTTGAATTGAGCTGTGAATGAGGTGAAGGAATTGCCGCAGTCTGGCTGCAGCAAAATAACTGGGGGGTGACTAACAACTTGTGTAGATTGATACAGCAGGAGTAGGAGCCGTTTATTGTAGGACAAGAGGGGTATTTATACATTCCACACAGCTTATCTAATTAACATAAACTTGATACAGCAGTCAACCAATGAGTAATCTCCACACTTAATGGCTCGCTGGCGTTACTTCACAAACCACTCCCTCTGGCAATATGCCAGGTGCCATCCAGACTTGTTTACAGATGCTAACATTTGCCAGGCGCTATCCTGACCTGTTTACAGACTCCAACAAGGAATAATCTCAGAGGAAAAATGAATAAGAAAAATCTTTTAAAAATAAAAAATAGTAAGTGCAAAGACCTTGACAAAAAAAAAAAAAATCTGTGTCCTACTATAACTATGTTTTGTTTCCTTTCAATAGTTTGTTTAATTGCAGTTCAGAGATTGAGGAAGATTAGGGTTGGCAAAATGAGCCATTAAAAAAATAAAGGGCCATATATTACAAATGACAGAGAAACTGAGAATGTATATGTGCATGTCTGTGTACATATATATGTGTATGTGTGTGTGTGTATGTGTGTGTGTGTGTATATATATACACACGCACATACATATGTTTTCAAAGAAACCTCAAATAGTTGTATGAAAGAATATGACTTCTAACTCAGGGCAATGAGAAAATTCAGCACAGCTAATGTTTCCTAATGAATGCAAATAAGCCTTCATATAAAACCCACACCACTCACACACACGCACACAGCTACCTGAAAGCTGCAGTCAACAAAGCAGAAACAATGTGGAAGGTCAGCAAGACAGAGAAGCCAGCCACACAGGGGTGCCGTTTTCATCATCCTCACTCACGACTGTGTCCTAAGGGCTGCCTGAAGTCACACTGGCACATCCATATCACTGGCATCTCTGAAGGAAATGATGGGTGGAGAAAAGTTTTGAGCAAACAATTACTAGAAAAAAAATCCTGCCTAAATGTCATGAGCAGTATTAATGTGAACATTCCAAGAGCTCAGTACAACCTGAAAATCCTTGTGATGATTCATCAATCTGAACTGTCGGTTTGATTGGATTAAGAGATACCCAAGATTCGGAGATTTCTGGGTGTGTGAGTGAATGTGTTTCTAGGAGTGATTGGCACGTGGGTCAATAAACTGAGGCAGGGACCCTGTCTAAATGCGGGCAGCACAGTCCAATGGTTGGGGTACTTGTCGGAAGAACAAGGAAGGAGGAACAGATGAAAGCTCCAGTCTCTTCTAGAGGATGCTTCAAATGCTGCTGCTATTACCTGAGGACCTCGGACTCCAGCTCCTTCACTCTTCCACTGTGGACTCTGATCAAGGACGCTCAGGGAGTTTCCAGGACTTCAGACCCAGGCTGGGTCTACATTTGGTCCCTCTGACTCTGAGGCTTCAGCTTCTGGAACTGAAAATCTTGTGGTTCCTCCAGTTCTCCACCTCAGACTGCCTTTTGAGACCATCCAACTTCTGAGTGTGTGAGTCAATCTAATACATTTGCTTTTTGGAATCGTGTGTGTGTGTGTGTGTGTGTTTGTGTGTGTGTGTGTGTGTGTGTATGTGTCTCCTATTCCTCCAGAGAGCTGATACAATCATAAAATTAAAGGAAATGATGCCTAGACACATCATGATCAGGATTTGAAAGTTATAAAAGAACACACAATTATTTGAGGCACCCAGAGAAATATGACATCATCCATATAATAGAGCAAAAGTTCAAACCCATAGATTTCTTATCAGAATCTACAAAAGACAAGAGTGGATTTAAATTACTGGAAAAAAAAAGAGTCCACCTAGAATTCCATATCCATTTGGAAATTTCCTACAAAAATGATGAGAAAATAAAGACTTTTTTAGATGGAGGGCAATTCAGAAAATTGATTTTCAGCAGACTGATCTAAGAAAAGAAATGCTGAAATAATTCCTTTAGATTAAAGTGTAATAATACCAGGGGGAAATTTGAAGCTTCAGAAACAAGGAGAAAACAACAGAAATTAAACTAAATAATTTTTCCATGTGTAAAACCATTGAAATATGCATGATTCTTGAAAGCAAAAGAAGATAGTGTTGTTTGGTGGGATATCTAATATTGATATTATACACAGTACGCTATATTATAGATGCTGGTGAGGAAGGACGGAGTTACTGGTCTGTTTGCAAGACTTTGCCTCTTTCATGAAATGGTAAAATAACTTTATGTAAATAGTGAGTTTTAATTCCTACAGAAACCAGTAAAATAAATAGATCTAAAAAGTAAATGCAGCTGGGCGTGGTGTACATGCCTGTAATCCCAGCAGCTAGGGAAGTGGAGACAGGAGAATTGCAGGTTTAAAGCCAGCCTCAGCAACAGCCAGGTGCTTAGCAACTCAGTGAGACCCTGTCTCTAAATAAAATATAAAATAGGGCTGTGGATGTGTCTCAGTGGTCTAGTGTCCCTGAGTTCAATCCCTGGTACCAAAATAAATAAATAAATAATGCAATGATTTAGCAAAAACCAAATGAATAAAAATTCCAATATTCAAAAGGAAAGTAGATAAGGGAGAACAGATAAATGAAGTTGAGGAAGGACAAACTAATGATAAAATGGCAGACCCAAATCCAACCATATTGATATCAAAATCACTGTGATTTTAGTCTAAATACGGGGATGAAAAGTTATAGGTTGTCAGGTTTGGTTTCAAAGCAAGATCCAACTATGGACTGTGTATAAAAAAAAATCATTAAATATTCAGGTACAGATAGAAGAAATATTGAGAGAGATGATGTCATAGTCTGTTCAGGCTGCTATAACAAACTACCATAGGCTGGATGGTTTATTAGCCTCAAACATTAGTTTCTCATCATTCTGGAAGCTGAAAAGTAAAAGATGAATGGCTCAGCAGAGTCTGCATCTGGTGTTTCTGTTCACAGAGGAGCACTATGACCTCCCAAGGAGGAGAAGGCACAGGGTTCCCTGGGCTTTCTGTTATCAGGGCAGTAATCTTCTTCCTCTCCACCCTGAAGTCTAATCCCCTCCTAAAGGACCCACCTCCAAATACTAACCTTAGGTAGTGGGTTCAACATATAAATTTCTAGGGATGCAAGCTTCAGCCTATATGAGAAGAAAAATATGATAAAATTTTTTAAAAAAACTAATCAAAATAAAACTGGGATTGCAAGATTAAATATGAGAAAAAGTACACCTTCGAACAGAAAAATTTACCAAGGAGACAGAAGAAAATTGCAAACTGATTCAGCAGTCATTTACAGAGAACACATAAAATTTGAGCATAGGAACCTGATGAGACATTTTAATCAGTGAAGTCTTCATCAGTAAAATCTGATAGATGTAAAGAGAAGTAAGCAAATCCAACAGTTTTAATTATGAACTTCAACATTTCTTGTTGAGTAGTCTACAGAACAAGTAGTTAGAAAATCAGCAGAGGTATAGGGGAACTAAACACTAACAACTACCCAAGATACTTGATACAAATGGCTCCAACCAACAACAGCAGGGTACAGATTACGTTTATGTGCACACTGAACATTTGTCAAGATAGACCATACTGTGAGATTTAAAAAAAAAAATTATTGAATTTAGAATGACAGAAAACATCCAAATTGACTTTTGACCCAAAGAGAATTAAAATTTAAATAATTAGCAAAAGGTATCTTGAAAGTTGACACATATTTGAAAATTAAATGAACTTCTAAAAACTTGAAGAGTCAAGAATTGGAAATAATTTTGATGGAACAAAAAAAAATCAAACCTAGAGGGAACCCAGAGAAGTAGTGCTCCTGGAGAAATTTATGGCATCAAATATTTCTATTTGAATAAAAATTATAAATCAGAAAATTTACTTCTTACCTTACATTAGGATTTGGATCTGAGGTTTTCCCCAAAGCTCACATATGAGACAATGCAAGAAGGTTTGGAGGAGAAATGATTGGGTTATGGCTTTAACCTAATCAGTGAATTAATCTCTGATGGAATTAAATGGATGGTAACTGATGCCAGTCCTGTCAAAATTGATCCATAGATTTAATGAAAGTCAAATCAAAATCACAGTGGAATTTTGTTGTAGTTAACAACTGGTTTATTAAAAACATATGTAGACAAATCAAAGACCTGCAATAAAAAAAAAAAAGATTTTAAAAGTAACAGAAAAGTTGAGGGTCTCATTCTTCCTTCTCTCAAGTGTTACGACAGAGTTCACTCTATTTAGAACAGAGCCATATGAGGAAAGGGTAAATACACAGAGCAAATAAACCAAACAGAAATTAAGAACAGTTCCTCTATGTATGTGTATGCATTTTCCTCCAAAGATGAAACACAAGTAAAATAGAAAAATGTCATCTGCAATAGGTAATGTTAAACACAAATACTAACAGTACTGAAAAGCTGTGATTCCCCTCTACCTCTAGAAAGTAAAAAATAAAAGCCAAAGAAACAAAATCTTTGATATATATTATGAATCATTTACAAAATGTAACTAAACATTGATCGTGAATATGAGTTTAAAGTAAATCTAAACAATTTTTTGGTCTTGGGCTGGAGCTGGAGCTCATTGGTAGGGTGCCTGCCTCGCATGTGTGAGGTACTGGGTTCCATCCTCAGCACCACCTAAAATAAATAAATATATTTTAAAAATTGTTTTTGCTCTTAGGTAAAGTAAAGACATCTTAGATATGACACGAACAACTAGAAAACAAAAAGGCAAAGATAATTTAAACGTAATCCAAACTTGCAACTTCTGCTCTGTGAAAGACCCCATGATGGGTGAGTAGAAAAAAAAAGGTCTGCAAATCACATATTCAATATAGAACACACATAACACATTTTCAAGCTCAATTATCAGAAAATGAATAATCCAGTTAAAACACAGATAAAAATTTGAGAAGAATGCATACAGGAGGCAAATACACACATGGAATATGTTTCAGAATCATTTAATATATCAATATTTATACAATAAAATTTTTTCATTAGTATGTGTGTGAAAAACATACACATACTACTCTCAGCACCCCCCACACACAAAAAAAAAAAAATACTTACATGTGTCTCATAGAACTACCAGGAAATTACCAAAGAGAAACAAAATTTATTTTCACATTTAAAAAACTATAAGCCAAAAATATATAATAGACTTATTCATTATCTTCCTGAATTGGGTTTGCCTCAAATGCCTTGAAACTGGTAAATGAATAAAGAAATTGTGATCTATCTCTATGGTGGAATACTACTCAGCAATTAAAGGAGCCCACTAAATATACGCACAAGAACGTGGATGAATCTCAAATAAATTTTCTCAGATACATTACAGCCAAAGTTTAAAAATTACCTAATATGTGGTAGCACTTGTTTGATATTCTAGAAAAACAAGCTTATAGAAACAGACAATAGATGAATGGCCATTAGAGTTTATGGAAAGCAAGAGAGAATTTTGGAGAGTAATGAAACAGCGTTGTTTCTTGATGATGGTGATAGTTACACAACCTTATGCTTCTTCGTTAAATCTCAGAACTGTAGAAGTGTGATTTATCTCGTGTAAGTGAATTCAAAACAGAAATAAAATATTAGATTATGGGAAATGCCAATAATATCGTAGGAGTACCAGATAATAAATAAGTGGAGGTTTTCACTGGGGCCATAGTAGTGGAAGAGAGAGCAGTGGACAGATTCCACATGTGCTTTCTTTCTAAGGTTAACTGACAGGCTTTGCAATGTCTATGTGTCCTGACTAAAGCAGGAAAACCAGACAATGGACACTCCTAGTTTTTGTCTTGATCAGTGGGGCTGGGTCTTCAGGGCACTTACTGAGACTAGAAGAGGAATGGTAAGTTGCCAAAGAGGCTCAGGAATTGTATTTTAGAAACAATGTTAGATGCCTAGTGAACACTAATCAATATGTAGACCTCATTTCTCCCAAATTAACCTATTAATCAGAAATTTTCTCAAGTGCTCAATGCCATTTGTGCATATTAACCTTTATTCATTTATTTCCAAATTTGCTTTTTAAATTTCCCTAACAGAATTTTTTAAAATATATTTTTCTTAGTTATAGATGGACATATTTGTATGTGGTCCAGGGATTGAAACCCATGCCTCATGCATGCTAGGCAAGTACACTACCACTGAGCCACAACCCTGGCCCCCCTAACAGAATTATATAAAGTATATTCCACAAATTTATTTGATTTTTTTGTTTGTTTGTTTGATTTTGCTATGGCGCTAAGGATCTGACTTAGAGCCCCATTTATGCTAAGCAAGTGCTCTCCTATTGAGTCACCCCAGTCCCTTAGAGTAGATTCCATGAGTTGTATCCATGACTTTCTATCCATACTGCTCCCCTTTCTGACAAGCATCCCAATTGCAAGTGTGCAGGTGGCAGTCAGCATTGCAATAACGCCTCCCTTCAACATTCCACATGTGCCTATCCTTTCCTGAGCACACAAGCTAATACCAAACTGCTCTAAGGGATGAACTAAATCACTTGTTCTAAGAGTGAATGGAAGCATGGAGTGCACACACACACACACACACACACACACACACACTTTGTCATTAGCAAGCATTTGTACACTCTCTTGTTATCAGGAGGTTGGAAAGGATTGTTCTCTGAGCTGGGCAGAAGTACAATCTTCATGTGGGGGATGGCCTTGACCTTGACTTGGGCCTGGGGAATGGGAATGATACCCACATGGACAGCAGGAGGATGCTAGAGTTCTCCTTCCCTGCCAAGTTGGAGTTTGTTTATAGTAAAGATAAAGCAACTGAAACAATGTCCATACAATACTTGCCACGTGATTTTCAGTCCACCATTATTGCTATTGATGTGTGCATGATTAGCCTCTGGATCCATGCTTCCTGGCAGAGAAAGCTGGGTCTTAAAGCTAATGTTTGTAAAAGAATTATATTTCCTGGGATTGAAATTTAAAAACAAAGCAAAACAAAAAAACCCACAACTATGTAAATCTGGAACATTCTTGTGTTATGGTGGGTTTAATTGTTGCTGTCAGCAAAGTGATTCCAGAACAGGACAAGGGGTTTGGATGAGGAAAAGGGTCTGGGTCTCAGCAGATTGGTGTTCTGAATTTTTTCCTTTCATTAATTAACTCTGACTTGGGATGATGCTCTTCCTTTTTCTCTGGTCCTCAGATTCCCTCTCTGTGAAGAGAAATCAGGAAAGCATGCTGTCCTGGACTCTTCTGCAAGTGGTATTCCATGGAGTTACAAGAAGTGAACTCCTGAGGCACTGCAGAGAGAACTTGATCAATGCATTTGATCCACATACGGAGGAGCCAGAAGACAGTTAGCAACAGGGGTTGGCTTGGCATCTGTCATGTGGACTTGTGAGAGGACCTGGCACAACTGGCGCAGGCCATGGGCTGCCCAGCTCTGGGGTGAGGCCGTGTTAACATCTGGCTCTGGGTGGTGTCAAGTTACTAAGGAAGAAAATTGCTACTGGCCTGGACTCACGCTGTCATTCTGATGATTATGATACCTGAGGTCTCACACAGGGCAGAGCAGTTTCTACAGACCCACATTCTACCAATAATCATAGTAACAGTGATAATGAGGTAATAATGACTGGGCTAATTGCATGTAGCTACCTTGTTCAATAAACACTATTAAAAGCAGTTTGTGTCTGTAAACGCATATGAATCTTCACAACACTGGTTTAAGACTATAGATGAGGAAACTAAGATAACAAAATTTGTTTATATCCTACTTTGACACACTAGTAAGTAATAGAGCTAAATTTTGAGTTCAAGAAGTCTCTAAAGTCTGGGGTAAAATTCATTATGCTACAGAATACACACACACGCACACACACACACACACAACATGCACATATCTTTCTATAGAAACATGTATTATCACAGGTAGAACACACCCACGATTACCTGGGAAGACTAATCCACTTATCCAAATTCGAACATGTTTTTTAAAAATATTGCACCTGTGCAACATTTTATAGTAATAAGCACTTCCTTTTGCTTCTGCACTTGACAAAACTGGCCTGCCATCTAGGACCTGTTGCAATGCCACCAAGCTTATAAATCATTGCTGACTCCTCTAGAAAGTGCCCATCTTCTGAGCTCCTGCACCACTTTCTGCGCCCACTCTGTCATGTCACAAATTCAAGGATGTCATTCTGTGCTCTTGGGTACACACTTTCTTCCACTGCTCCTTAATAGACTAAATGCTGGCTGAGTGTGAATGAATGAATTAGCAAATAAATGAATGGCAAGATACATTGTCTTAAATGGCCTCTCAACTATTCTATGAGCAAAGCCCAACACCATTCTTGGCCTCCATTTCTCAGGAAGCACAAATGAGGCTGAGAAAATAAACCGTTGCTCTAAGTTTCTTGTAGTAATCAGAAATACAGGATAGACTTGAAGCCATGGCCTTCGCCTCAGTCCAGTGACCGGGTAGCATTGCTCTAGCTAACCCCACTCTGAGGAGAACCCTGGGAAGAGCTGAGTCCCCAGAGGTGGATGCAGTGTGGATTGGGGAATGCTGACCCCTCCTGAGGCTGAGGCCCCTGCTGGCCAACCCACGGGTGAGGCAGAGTCAATAATGAAATGTTTGCTTTTTTAAAAAAATTTTCGTAAACTCATTTATTTATTTATTCATTTGACAACTGCCTTTCAACAACTATGCTTTGTGTTTGGACCACAGTGTCATCTTGCTTTGGATCACATTCAACATTCTTCTAAGAAATGTCTTTAGATAATAAATGTATTTTCTTGAACTTAGACATTTTATAATGAGTAGGATTGAGGTTTTCCTAATTAAATGCAGGTCCCAGGCTTAAGCATTATTAATTTTCCAAACAAGGAAAATATTTTCAGAATAAAAAGTTAATTACTTTTGAAGACTGAAAAAAAAGTGTTCTTCTTTGTATAACTACAGAATGAAGTTAGAGATTATATGATATCACTTTAATGGCTTCAAACAATAAAATATGGCTAATTAACTGAATTATTGAATATGTTTAATTGCAGGTTATATACTGTGAACTATTGATTTGATAATTATTCATATGGACTATTAAGAAAGGTTGATTCTTTTTTATATTTTACCATTTTCAGCAACACTTATCTATTATTTATAATTTGAGAGCTAGGAAGAAAAGATTTTTAGTACAATACAATATTTCTAAAGTAGGGCAGGTCTTTGTGGGAGTCCAAGGTAACATTATACAGTATAATCAAAAATTAACTAACTTTAAATTTCAGTAGGTGAAAAAAGATACCCTTTTCCTGCAGTTAAATATTTTAATTGCAGGACTATTCACACTGACTTATGAACCTTTCCAACTTAAATGAAATATTTAATATGAAATATAAAATATTTTAACTGCTCTGTAGATTTCTCAAAAAAGAATTGAAGGGGCGTTCTTCTTTCTTTTCACTTTGTCTCCTAAAGAAAAGAATTTCTTTCTTAACCTAGTCATTTTTTCTTTTATGTTAGGAACAAAGGAATCAGGTCAGTGGAGAGTTTCAACAAGGGGTATTTTGAGCTCATCACTTAACTAGTGCTTAAAAAAAAGACAGCTTATCAAAACAGGCTACAGGTCTTGTGTCTGAGTCTTATTTTTAAAGTACTCTCCTTTGATTGGCAACATTTCAAATAGAATTTCATTTTGAGGAATTTGTTGTGTACCAAGTGCTCTGTAAGCTGACAGGGTACATTGACACTAATTAAGTAACTACTGTGTGCAGTTCAAGTACCTGAGGGGTTTTATGTACACCTCCTCATTCACAGTGGTTCTATCATTAACCCCATTGTATACATTGGTGAAGTGGAAGGCCAAGAAAGTCAATTGAATCTCCAAAGACACCAATCCAGAAAGAAACAGAGCTCATATTCATAAGCCAGTTCTGATTCTTCACTATATCTTATTCTTTCTTTTCTTTACCATTATCTACTCTTACGCTTTTATTAGTTTTATGCTTTTATTAGTATATATACTAGTGGCATTCATTGTGACATATTCATATAAGCACATAATTTTCACTGCAATATATTCCCCAGTATCTTGCTCAACACACTGATTCTCTCAGTCCCAATGCTTTGGCACAGATGTCTTTGGAATGGCAGAATGGCTGTCCCTGCAGAGGAAGCAACTTATGAAAAGCATGCAAATAGAGAGCTGTTCTCATGGATGAATACTAGGGCTTGGAAATCGGGAGGGGTTTGCAGAAGGTAGACCTTGCATGACAAAGAAAGGAGGTTAATGTTAACCTGAAACAAATTGATACATTTTCATCAGGTTATTCTAATGATTCCAGGTATTATATATATATAATATATATAATATATATACATATATATGTATATATATACATACATACACACACACTAAAAAGGAAGGTGAAGAGCTGCTCGGAGGTGGGAGGAAGCAAATGACAATAAATTAATAGCAGAAGACAGGACAGATGATTAGGGCATTAATTGAGCTCTTCTCGCACATTACTGTGCCACTGAATCCTCTGGCAGTGTGGTTAAATCCAGTATAGGATTCATTGGGTTTGAAACGGGGGACCCAAATTCTGTACTTCTAACAAGTTTTCCAATTGGTGGATATTGCTGTTGCATGGAATACATGCTTGGTATTCAGGAAATGAGAACAATGTTTCTCAAAGTTTGATCCCTGGACCAACATAATCAACATCCCACAAGAATTAGTTAGAACTGGGAGCTCTCTGACCCCATTCATATCAGTTAAATCCAGATGTTTGGAGATGGGCATGAACATCAACAGTGTTTTAAGTTTTAATATCCAGATGAAAGGAAATTTGTGACCTGGAATAGAAAAAGTGGGGACAAACAAAATGTCAATGACTCTTTCAGTATGGATTTGGAGAGTAGAATCCCACACAATTGAGTAGAGCTTACCTGGTTTCCACTTATGATAAAAGCATTGACAATGACCTAATTTTATTGTTAAGCCCCTTTCTTTCTTCTTAAATATGAAAAATTAAAAAAAAAACTGTGCTGACAGTGTAGTTCATGCTTGAAAAACTGTAACATCTTCTGCCTAGTGATTAAGTAATTTGGATACTTACTTTAATTAACAATTGTGCTTAAACAAAAATGCATTACACACAAATAGCATATGATAAAATACAAGAATTAGCTGGGAAAAATGCTGTGTGATAATACCAAGTAAGAATAATGGGGATGATGGTTTCCTGAACAAATAAACAAAATTAGTTCCAAATTTTATTGTGAGGCATCCATGAATATCTAGCAATCTAGGTGGAAAGAAAACATTCTGACTGCTCTCTGCAACAGGCTATGTCATCTCAGAGAATGAACTTTAATTAGAATATCACTAGTGCCAAATTAGTAATAAAAGTTTAAGACAAACTGAGATAGCAATAGTAAAGGAACACCATCACTGATGTAAAATCTGCTGTAAATTGGAAGGAATTTACATTTTCCATTAGCACACAGTCATAAGCATAAAAATGATAAAAGGTTACATACAGTTTGGATGTTCTTTAACTCGACTGAAATTATTGCCAAGAAATGGTGAATGTAGCATTTAAATTTCCTGAAGCTTAAACATGCATGTGTTAGAGTCCCGGTGCCTCCACCTTCAGCTGTGTGATGTTGAGAGAACTGACTATCATAAATCTGGGTTATCTCAGCATTGAAATGGAAACAGATACTTGACTGCTGTCCTGGTAACCCTTGTGCAGTGTTGGAATGAGCAGTAATGTGATATCATGGAATTTTCTGTCAAAAAAATCCCAGTCCAGAGTTCTACCTGCCTGCCCCCACACAATGAAATTAGTGTCTTTGAATCTGTTTCTTTACTTGCCAAAGGGTAGTTTTGAGATTCTATGAGGTAATGCAAGTGAATCTTGTGGCGTGCAAAGAGTGCTTAGTGATTGCAATTCACATTATTGGTAATGGATATGTAGAGAGTTTGCATTCTATGTGGACAGTAGGGTCCATTTCAAATAATTATTACTATTGTCCCATTGGCATCTTTCAGACACTCCATTTGATGATATAGACACAGAAAGCTCTGGATCTCTCTTCTCCCTGTGATGCAGGAGACTCTTAGTGCGTAAAATATGTCTGAATAAGTCTGTGGTGAATTAGAAGTGGCCACAAATGACTGGACACTGATTTTATCCAAGGACAGAGTCTGTTTTCCTCTCCTTGAATCTGGCCTGCTGGTCTGTGACCATTTAACCAAAAAAGCACAGGATACTGTAACAATTCTAAACTGAGTCTTTAAGAAGACTGGAGGCTTTTGCTTTGGTTTTTAGGGCCCCCCAAACTCCAATTCCTTTCTGAAGAGGATACATGTGAGCTCCAGGGGAAAAGGACAGTCAGTGTAGGTAATGAATGATTGGGTCAGGAAGATGGGGACTGATTTAAAGGAAATAAAATGCTAATACCTCCAGAGCACTTCCCCCTCCTCCAACCTGTTGCCAAGGTGACCTGCTTCCAAGGAATTGTTTTTCCTTGCAAGAAGTTGTTAATGAATACTCCCTGGATGGCTCTCTTCCTGCCAAAAGGTGGTCACTCCATCTTTTGGTCACTGGTCACATAGGCAAGATCGGAAGAGGGAAGGATGAGAAGTAAGGAAGGAAACCAACAATATATAAAAGGGGCAAGACACCTCCACTCCCTTGGGCACCAAATTGGACTCACTGCTCTGCAGATGAATCTCTGTCTCTCTTTCTGTTTTATCCTTTAAATAAACTTTTTGCACCTAGGTGTTTCCCCAGTATTCAATATTCAACACTGGGGAACGGGACTTGGGCATGATTCTCAACACCAATATCACATGGAAGAACACCTGGAGAGGAAAGAGACACAACTAAGCCTCACTTTCCACCTGTCTCTTCCAAGGCACCAGGTATGAAATTTAACCATCACCTGAAAACCACCAACTGCTTCAACTAATGTTCCATAGAGTTGTAGAATTTCCTAGCTAAACTGTCTGAATTCCTGACTCACAAAGCATGATATATAAGAACTCCTTGTTTTTCAAGACACTAAGCTTTGGGCAATTTGTTGTACTACAACAGATAATCTGAAACACATGGCTGCTCTGGAACATGCTTCCCGAAGGGACTCTCTGCTCCCTCTTTCTGCAAGGGAGAACTTGCCATCTCTCTGCTCAGACAAGTTGATAAAACTTGTCTTAGATAATAATGTTTTAAAGAAAAAGAAGCACAAATAATCATTGCACCAGTATCAGAGACTTTTGAGAAAGTCAAGGGATTGACAAATAAATGAAACAACTGCCATTCTGAAGAATCCAATCCTCTTAGCAATTGGGAATATTCTTGCCATTTCTATGAATTTCCAAATTTATTTTACTGTTAATTTTCTGCATGTGCTATTTTCGACTGCCTGAGAGTGACTTTCACATGAACGGAGGGTAAGATTTTCTCCAGTCACTACTCATCCTAAATGATAGCTCTCCAAGGAAAGGTGAAGTTGTGAGTACCTGAAGAACTGCATAAACTCTGAATTGCTCAGGACAAATCCCTGTACTATGAGACTCTACAAACTCTAGCATGCCTTCTAGCAACTTAAGGTTGTGACCCTAGAATGTTACTGCTTTCTTTAAAAGTCTAAATAAGAAAGCTCAACAATGCTGGAGAATTTATGTTTATTCTAGATAAAGTCTGATGGCAGACCTCTCTCTCTGTGAACCCCTTAGAGGAGTTACTTTAGAAAGCTTGCAATTATAAATCCTTTCTTTGCCCCTTTGAGATTCAAATCTTGCCCTGCACTGCCTTCTCAAAGACCTGAGAGCTGTCTCTTTGAATTGCAAACACGGAAGAGGATAACTCCAATCTCCCAGTCCCTGCCAAAGGGTGAAGGTCTAACCTGTGCGGTGAGCCTTGCTCCAGCTTGTACAATTACCTACCATCATCACAGAACAGGAGGTGTGCTTCAACTACCATGCTCTCCTCAGGTCTGTGCCAATTAGCACCATGGGTTCCCTGGTCCCAGGAACTGAACCCCTGATCTTACCTGCCCTTCAGTGACTCTCCTTTACCATACTTCTGGCTTGCTTATTTATTTAATTTTCTTTCTTTCATTTATTCGTTTATTTATTTCGTAAATCGTGGTTCAGTTTCCACTGGGTTCCCTTTTTGCTCCACAAAAATTGTCACTGAATAAAATATGTCTTTCCTACCTTCTTCTAGTGTCTGGCTCGTTCCTCTGTGCACAAGTCAGGGGACAGTTCACAATGGGGAGGAGAAAAGGAAAGAAAAGTTTCATATGGCGGTTTTTTCAAGGAGTGATGAAAAATAGAATAAAACACATCTGTCATATTTGATGGAACCCAGATTTGCAAGATCTACAAGGTCACAATGGGAAACATGGACTTCATTTTGAAAGAGAAATGTGTATATCAACTTCTTGGAGGAAGAGGGCTTTTTTTGGTGATAAAAGAAGTTCCAGAAATCACAGGTGTGTCTACAACTTTCTCTGATGTTCTCTACCTCTCCTCTGGGAGGGTGATTTACTACCCGTCCGTCCTCCCCATCATCATTCAGAATTTACATCAGGAAAGCTCCTTACATTTGTTGCAGAATATATGCTCAACCGTGAACTTTTGATTTATCCATGTTGCATTATATAATACAGCCTATCAGAATGATCATATTGTACCCTGTGAGTACATATACTACATGTCAATTTAAAAGTATTAAAATAGATGAACAACATAAAAAACCTTGTATACTTCTACGCAGCCAGATTTCCTCAAAGCAATTGAATCCAAACAGTTGCTCAGAATCCATAAGTGTTTTCTAAATAGAGGGATCTCTGCTGATGTAACACGATGCTTGAGAGAAAAAATGGACAAAAACCAACAACAGAGCATCTGGATTGCTTAGGACTTGAATAGATTTCCAAAAGTAATCTGAGAGATCTATTTAATTCTGAGATTATTCTTTCATTGGTTAACTAATTCAGCAAATAATTTTAAGGACCTGTGGTTTTCTGAGTAATTAACTGGGTCTATAATTTGATATAAGGCCCAGTTACACACTCAAAGGACCAGAAGCCGGAGACAGACCACCTGTAAACAGACATGAGGAATGCAGCTTACCATTCGGTCTGCTTATGATGGATGAATTGGCAGCAATGCTTACAAGACACAGTGTTCACAGGAACCTATTCTGGAAGTTTTGACCCTTTTGACGTGAGTCTGATCCAGGAGTGTTTTTCATCGAGATTCATCTTCTGTTCCCTTGTTCTCTTGTCTAATTTATTTGCTGTTGTTTTCTTTTGAGATTGGAAGGTTTGGAGATATCAAATTAAAATTTTCAGGGTATGTGGGAGTTCACCAAGCAGGTGAAGAGAAGTGAGTTTATTCAAAGCCCAGTGAAGACCGTGCTCCAAATTACAGCAGCATGCACACAGCCAATGCATTTGGGGAAAGAGAAGTCCCTGGGCATTTGTAAAATTACTATGGGAATGCAGAAGAGACTAAGGAACAAAAAACACACCAAGAGGACTGACAACATAGCCCTTCTCAGGCTTGATGGGCAATTCGACACCATCCATCAAGAAGCTTCCAATAGAGTCGACCATGGCAGATGGGAGGCTAAAGACAGGCAACGATACATGTTAAGTCTACTTAAAAGGCTCTTGAAATAGTCCTGCCAAACTCTAATTCCCATTGACTTGGGTCTGGCCCAGGTATCTGTTTTCACAAGGATTCTTGTTTTTTTTTTTCTTGTTTTTTTTTTTTTTTTTTTTTGCTTTTTGTTATGGCCTCTAAGTGATGTCATATTTTAGTGTATTATGAGCAGGCTTTGGGGGTTTCGAATTGTCACACCTGGGTGGGCCTCTTTTCTGATACTAGCCCTTGATGTGCAGATGTGTGTAAGTAGCCATGATGATTCTTTATAAAGTAGAGGTAATCCCCACTGCCTTTATCTGTGAAAATTCATTGACCAAAAGCAGACAAATGGCACAAGTCTCATGTAAGACTTGGGGTGACCCGACTCAGGCCAGAGGAATGCAGGAGCATTCAATCCTTTGGCTTTCTGTTAACTCTCTGTTTCTCCACTGTCTCCCCACTGTCACTCAAGTGCAGCTGAAGGATCACACTTCACCTGGCTTTTTTGACCACACATCATACTGAAGAGAGACAGAGTTACAGTATGCACCGTTGGAGAGACAGAGTTACGCCGAGCATGCACGCTGTAAATAGAAATCCTATTTGTTAGTTTAAATAAGGCAAAAATAAATGAGCAACGTGCTCATACCTCTTACCACGTACATGAATATGAGAAAATTCTTAACTCTGAGCCTCAGCTTCCTAATCTGTAAAAAGGAGATAATAAAAGTATATGTCTCCTAGCTTGTGATAAAATTAAATAATATCTGCACATGTAAAAACAATTAGTGTCTAGCACAGGGAAAACAGCACATTGTAACTATTATGATCATCACTTTATTATTATGTTTTAATACAGTTATTGTGTAAGGATTGGAAACAACTGATCACTAACTTTAACCTTATAGCTAGGTTTACTTGGGTTCTAGTTATAACATATGCTATGGGAGAGGTGTAGTCATTATTTAGGGGTGGAGAAACCATTTTGAGGAAAGAATTTTTAGGGTGAAGAAATGTGGAGTAAGAATATGATCCGATTTGAGTCTTTAGTCTGTACCTGCCTGGCTAGAAAGCTTGGCTGGAGTTCTGTCAAATCTTGGAACCCATCTTTCCCTCAGTGGAAAGATCACGCTCCCATCACACCCCTGTCTTTGTGTTGCAGGGAGATTCATTTGGGACAACATCACTAGAATTGCTGAGACCCCTACTTCCTTCCTGGGCCCTACCAGAGGCAGATCCCCAAGGACCAGCTCCTGCCAACGATGATTTCCCGGGTTTTCCACAGACACATAGCTCTGTTTATATCTCCTGTTCTCAAAGATCTAGAGTTTGCTCCTCATCATTCTCCATTTCTGCAGAGACCTAAATGACCCTCTTAAGACCTTTGATTCTCTCACTCTGGAGAGTTGATCAAGGATGGTTGTCTTATGGCCTCATGCTCAATGTTACTAGGATCCTTCTCTTTCCTGTTCCTCTAATGTTTAACCTGCACCAGTCCATTAGTCAAAAAAATGTGGTATAGACTTCTCCTTCATTTGCCACAATTACGCTCAATTTGTAATATTTTCTGATACCTTTTTGTGTTCAAGACATATTTTCCTGTGACCCTAACTAATGTCCCCAGCCCTCTTTCTAGCATCTCTACCATTCAGTATAATAATGAGGAAGGGCCCATCTGACAATATGTGAATGCTCTCAGATGTCAGAGAAGTCCTCATCATAGCAAACCAAAAAGAAATAATGATGTCATAAAAATAAAATAAGCATAATAGAAGTTATTTCAGTTAGCTTGTATGTCACTGTGATAAAAATACCTGACAAGAAAAACATAGAAAAGGGAAAGTTTATTTTGGTTCATGGTTTCAGAATTGTCAGTCCATGATCAGCTGACTCCACAGCTCTGGGCCCAAGGTGAAGCAACATGGTAGAAAGGCCTGGAACAAGGAAACAGCTCAGGACATGGCATGTAGGAAGCGGAGAGAGCTGGGACAAAATGTAAAACCCAAAGTCACAGCCCCAGTGACCTATTTCCTTTAGCCACAGCTTACTTGTTTATGGTTACTGCCCAGTTAATCCATATCAGTTTTTCATATACACCTTTCAATTTAATTCTTTTACCTCTGAAAATTCTTACATTGTTTCACACATGAGCTTTTGGGGGATACTTCATATCTAAACCACAACAAAAACTAAGTTTCAGATTGGGATGTTCTCCATCAATAAAATTTCTAGGTTGACAGGCTTGAGTACTACACAGAGTTTATCACTTATCTCTGGGAATCAGGTATATGCTTGTGTATCAGCAATGGTGGGAGAATAAAGCAAAACCAAATATGCAAACCGAAACTCAGTAGCAAGTCCTTTTATATATGCTTTCTATATAATTTATTTTGAAGCATCAAATCATCACCTTAAATGAGCATGCATGTGCACTGGGAACATTGTGAGTTCTTAGTAAAATACCATGTGCATATCTTCAAATTCCATCTCCCGAAATATCAGTATCTTGTTTGAAATGCTTTAGTGAGTCATGTTATTTTATATTCCTTTCCTTTGCTTTTAGAGAAATAACCAGGAAGATCTTGGCTAAGCTATAACTTGAAAAGTTATAAGGAGCAAATATGCAAGATACCAGAGAACACTTTACCTGAAATGAGACTAATTTGGTACAGCTGTGGCTCCTTAATATGGAGGGTGTCACATGTCACCAGCTACTCAGTGGAGATCATCAATCAGGGTTTATTTTGAAGGACAATTTTTATCCCCTGACTTGTTAATCTCTTCATACCTTCCTCTCCTAAAGCATGATGATGCTCCATTACTATGTCCCTACATATATATTTCTCTGCATGTAACATGTTTCCCAAAGAAAAGAGCCAAGCACTGATTTTGTCATCATGATATTCTTACTAATAGCATAACCAGTAGTGGGATCCTGTGGCTCAGTGGTGAGAAAGAATGAAGACAAGGTTGTACAAGGTTGTAGGTGTACAAATCAAGGACAGCACTTGGAACTGTGTGTTATGGGCCTGAGACCCTCAGCAGGGTGGCTGAAGCACCTACCAGGGACATTAATACAGCCAGACTTTGTGTGGAGCCTGGGTGGAGACTTTGTGTGGAGCCCGACTTCAGCAGGTCTCCTTTTGCAGTCAGACCTGGACCATGCATACTCTTGGCCTTGGGCAGGCCGCATCATCTTGTTTAGATGGTTTCTGTTGATAAATTGATTTCTTCACTAATGTTCCATTGTACAGGGAGAATTTGAAGATTAATTAATTAATGTACATAAAGTGCTCCAATTAAGGTAATTGCCATTAGCTGCAGATAGTCTCATTAGTCCCTATTTGGGAATAATCCAAAGTCACTTCTTTCTCAAGAGAGTTCTCATAATTGCTCCAACATTCTCCAGGAAGTCCTGTGACACAGAAGCCATTTCCAAAACCATTAATTTTTTTTTTTTTCTGAAAGTTCAACACGAAACATTAAGATGTGCATAGTCCATCTGGGTCAAGTTTTCAATGAACTAGCAAAATGCTAGAACCGAGGGTGTTTGGAGATTTCCTATCTGCCTCCACATTCCTACGTAGGAGAGAACAAGGATTAATCAGAAACACATACTCCACATCAGCAGTGCCAGGAATTAAACTACTGATAGGTTTTAAAACCAGAGGCCAAGCCCTGCCCTCAATCCTGTCCAATTCCCCTGTCAAACATGAAGAAATCCTCACTCAAAAGAGGGTCATTTACAGTCACACCTTCCCTTAAATCCTTTTCATATTATAATGCAGAACTGAAGCTTAGATAAGGAATGAAGTTTCTATTTAAATGTATACGGTGATTTACTATTTTCACTTGCTTTACTATATTTGATTTTTAAAATTTCCGTCAAGTTTTAAAACTGCCATTGCATGCTTACAGTAGTGTAGTACAGTTTAGTAGGATGGTTAGGAGTGTGGGTCTGTATATCCACGAAATGGAGTATTGCTAAGCCAGAAAAAACAAAAAAACAAAAAAACAAATGAGTTCCAGAACGAGCTCCAACATGGACGAGGCTTCACCAGGTGAAGTAAGCCAGGCATACAAGGCCACATACTCTATGATTTCACTTAAATGAAACATCTAAATAAAATCGATATATGCAGCACGGCTTAGAGGTCACCATGGGCTGGAGGGAAAGGTGACTTGTTGGTTAATAAGCATGAAGTTTCTGTTTGGTGATGGGTTGTTTTAGACATAGTAGAAAGAGTTGCTCAAAATTGTGGTTGTAGTTAGTATCAATAAATTATGCATACGCAATGGTAAAAATGACAAGATTTGGGCCTTATGTATTCTACCAAAGTCATAAAAGACAGCAGCAATAAATGAGTCGGTCTCTGAGGGAAGTAGGATCACCTGTGCTGATATTCCACCACTTCCTGCCTGTGTGGCATCTGTCACCTCATTACCATGGTGTCTCCATGTCTAAAATGTGATGTTCTCATTGAGAAGCTGAGGAGCCAAGACATGATTTTCCTAAGTTCAGACGATAAAATCCTAAAGTGACTGAACACCATCTCAGGTTTCTTAAGCATTCAAAGCCTGCACTTTCCCCCTACTTTTTCTACCGCATTGTTAAAAATTAAATCAAGAATCTTTTCTATATTGCGTGAACTGATTATGCAATTGTTCTTCTTTTCAAACATTCACAATTAATTTTCAGTTAGCATTTTTGTTGAAATAAAACTTAATCCCACAGAGACAGACTTATAAAAATAAGATGAGGAAGAGCGTCTTGGGGCACAAGAGTTCAGTTGGCTGATGTTTAAGAGTAGTTCTGTGTAGGCACAGGCAGGTAGTTATCACTTAATTTTCTAAATTCTAATTTTCTCTTCTACAAAATATGTAAAACTAAAGTTCCAATGATCTTCTCACTCTAATCCAGTTAAAATTTTCTGGTTTTTAATTCACACAATATTTTCTTCTGTGAGTGTGTGTAGTATAGTAATGCTTTTAACTACTAAAGGAGGCGTACAAGTTTGGTCTAATTTTTAGCCAAAAAGAAGGATGAGAAACAGAAATGGAAGGAAGTTTGTCTTATATTATGGTAATCATAAGTGGTGGAGTTATGACTCAATCCAGGAAGTCTCATCATAAGGACCATGACACATATTATCAAACTGTGATGTCTCATTGTAGAAAGTTTGGAAACATAGAAAGATGGAGATCTGGAGACAGATGGGAATCCAAGTGAATTTGACCCATCAGTCTCATGATGATGTGAGAAAGACAGAAATTATGGCATAAGTCAGCCAAGAATTTAAACCCTGAACTATAACCTGTCTGACCTTGCACAATTCACTTTTGAAGTTTCAATTTCAAAATTTTATATATACACACGTACATATTCACATATACAATTACATATATATATATATATATATATATATATATATAAATATATGTGTCTGTGTCTGTGTCTTTTGTATTTGCTTTTATAAAGACAATGCAGTCAGTACCTACCACACAGAAAGTGCTTAATAAGTGGCTGCTAAATTAATTGCATGAATCCACTCATTTACTTTGGTTATTCTCCTACTTTTGTAAATTTTAGTTATGCTATCAAGTTTGATTGGATTTTCATTTTTTTCATTTCTTGTTGGTGTTGCATTGATTTCTTTTCTGATATAAGAGGATTAAACTCAAATGGAGTTCTATGCTCATTTCAAACCTGCATTTATACAGGTCAGACTGTTGGTGTTTAAGAGGGAGAAGAAAGGTCTTCATAACTCTGAATGTGCTGTCACCAGGAGAAACTCTAGTCCAAATATAGGTAGAATAATCTACCTATACTGCTGTGATCTTGTTTCTGTAGGCATTTTAATGATTATAATTAGAAGATACTTCTTGTTCTTCTTTCCTGGAAGTGTTATAAATGGCTTCTTACACAGCACACATTTGGTACCCTTCTTGCTCAACCTCAGTAGTGGAAGTATGAGAAATGATCTTCCATTCACATGGCTCCCACAGATGAGCAGGACAAACAGGGTGTAGCAAAATTCCCCAAAGGCAGCCACAGTCTACCCTGTATCCCAATCAGCACTTGCATAATGATCATAGAAGCAATGATCTGCATATTTCTATGATATGCATTTTTTTTTCTACAGGAAATGTCATTTCCTCCTAATTCAGTCCACTGCCCTGCATAGGAATTAGCATTCCTGTTTCTGTGATTTGTAGATTTTACAAGCATTCTCAGAGTCACAAGTTCATAAATAATTGAGCTGTGATATATCCCATACAGATATTCATTTTTTTTTATATCTGTGAAACTGGTCAGCCTCCATCCCCATTATCTGTATCTTGCATTTCATTCTTTGTTCCCCACAGAGAGTTTATTTGGAAAGAATATTACATGTATCCAGACTGAAAAGGATTTGTTTCTGTCTTGCAGATAGGTATTAATAAAATAGACACTACCTTAGTCAAGAGTGTCTTCCGATTCCCTGATATGTAGAAGGACCAATATTTTCAGCCTAGAATTATTACTTTCAATGTAAGAAGTTCCTCAAGAACTACTTTAGAAGATTTCAGTGGCTTAAATTTCAGAAATACTACTATATTCAAAGAAGTGGATTCAGGCCAGCTTATATGTATTCACTGTAGTGTACCATGCCATTGAATATTTCTCTCTCTTGCCCTTTATTTATTAGCAAATAATTTTTTTTTTTTTAAAAAGTCATATAGTGTTATGAATTGCCTGAATCTTATCTGCATTTTTGCCCTGCTAATGACTAAATAGTTCTTGTTTGGAAGGACATTACCTCAACTTACCCAGCAGATGTCCATTAGACCAAACCATGTTCACTCTTAAGAAATCTAACTGGAAATGAAATGCATTATTTTCATCCAAATTGTTCTGTATTGCCATGAATGCCTTCTGATGATCACTACTCTAGACGTTCACTTCATTTCCTTCCCTTTTCTGATAACAATATGTTTGTTAACAATGTACAATGCTTTCTTCCTCACAATTTGGGATGGAATATTTTTGTGCTGGTTTTCTTCTAGTGCTTCTTTGTTTTGATTTTCTTCTCATTTACATTGTTTGTTTTCTAAATCATTCTAATATTTCAAGTCTAGTTGCTACTGAATTGTCAAATAAATACATTTTCTTCTCTAGATTTAATAAATGAAAAACTATTGATGGGAATCACATGTGTTATGTGAGTAATAAAATATATAGGGTAATTTACATTCTATATTATCACATTTTATTTCTGCTAAAACAGGGAGAAGAGATAGTATAAGATATGAGTTTTTGGTGTTTTATAGATGAAGATATGATATATAGGAGAAGTATTAAATTCTGAAAGCATTAAATATTCTACTTGAGAGTATGCAGATAGGAAATGGTCAAGCCAGAACTGTACTCTTAGTTTGTCATGTTAGATTGCACACTCTTTCCACCATATTTTAAAATTTCACTTCTGTATAAGAAAGCCTCTTTCTAAGCAAAAGGGCAAGACAGCATTATCTGTTGCTTGAAGATGATGCACTTTTGCCTGTAGGTTATCATGTAGCAACAGGACACTTCCCAGGGCTCTGTCTCATTCTAACATGTGGATTGGCACAGTATAATCATACATTTTTCCTACCACAATATTCAACTATAAAGAGTGGTTATTTTTCCTGGATATTATTTTCTTTGCATATCTGCCTCTATAGCTTTCTTTTAAAAAATGGTGTCTCCAACATGGTTCATAATTGTTTTCTGGTATGTGTTCTGTGTGCACTTCAAATTCAGGCATGAGTGAGCCTCAGTATGTTGCCAAAATATATTTATTCATCCTGTTTAGTTGAGTACATTCCAGTTTCCCGAAAAAAAAAAAATTCCAAAATTTACCTCAGAGAAAGTGGGGTTCCAGATATATTTGCAGCATTGACTGGTCCCCGTAAGCATAATGGAAGAAAATGAGGTAGTGCCCCAGCAATGAGAGCATTTTTATTCACTCTGGGAATTCTATAAACATGATCTATGACTTTTCAATGCAAGACATCCCCAAAACAAATGCTAATTTATGACTCTTTTATTATTTATTGGATTTTTTTCTTTGACTTTATTTGATCTTTGCACTTTGTTCTACTCATTATAGGAACTGAAATCCTCTGTGTTTTCCTTCTGAGTAAACATCATAAATAAGTCAGAACATCTCAATGCCAGTGGGGCATACTGGGGACAATTAACTTGCTATCGCCTTTCATTTGGTTTGTTTGTCAGGTCACATAAGGTGGGTTGTCCTGTTGGGGGAACAGTTAGCTTTTGAATTGCTAAGATTTTAAACAAGTCATAATAGATTTATTTTTCATTTACACAGTGTATATAAGCCTTACAAACAAAAAGAAAAACAAAATAGGTCATACAAGAGAGGTACAAGAAAACATAATATTGAATTAATTGAATAACTATACACAAGAATCAAAACTGATGGGAATTAAATCCATTTACATCAGATAGACAGTTTTAAAAGTCAAGTCAAAAATGAAAATGCTCCATAGAAGACACTGTATATTTGATACTACGATGCCCTTTCTCTCTCTCCCTCCCTCCCTTCCTTCCTTCCTTCCTTCCTTCCTTCCTTCCTTCCTTCCTTCCTTCCTTCCTCTCTTTCTTTCTTTCTTTCTTTCTTTCTTTCTTTCTTTCTTTCTTTCTTTCTTTCTTTCTTTCTTTCTTTTTCTCCAGGGATTGAACCCAGGGCACTCAACCACTGAGCCACATCCTCAGCCCTATTTTGTATTTTATTTAGAGACAGGGTCTCACTGAGTTGCTAAGCACCTCTGCATTGCTGAGGCTACCTTTGAACTTGCAATCTTCCTTCCTCAGCCTCCTGAGATACTGGGATTACAGGTATGCACCACTGTGCCAAGGTTGATAATACATTTTCTTATATATCAAATAAGCATTCACTCATTCAGTTAAATATTTTTACAAGATGAATGAATCTATGACAAGCAATGTTTTAGCATCAGGAATTGAGAATAACAGAACACAAGACCTGTCCTTGAGGATACTACTCAAGATGATGACAACAGCAGCTTTGGATGGATAGTGTTAGATGCAAATGTCAATTTCTTATTTCTATAAAGTAAAAGTAGAAGAAAGTGTACCTCATTATGAGAATTAGCAAAATTTTACTAGGGTAAAAGTCATTGCAGTTGGTGCCAAAGGACAAAGTTCCATGCATCATAGAGACAGACAAGCTCTGATTCCTTCCTATCTCCTGTTGGAGCATCACTAGTTTTGTGAACTAGTGCCAGGGATGTGAACTGTGCTATTTACCTAGATGATGTATGAAAAACATGCCAAATTATCCAGAGAAGCCATATCTATTGAAGAAATATGTACACGACAGGACTTTAAAATAAGACAAAAGATCAATCTTGCTATATTTAGATCAAGAGGCTAAGATCAAAGGAGTTTGGTTATAAACATAGCTGAAATCTCCAAAGCTCCTGCTCATTACTTTTCTGACCATGATATTACAGGGTAGGAATTCCTTATTCAAGAAATACTTGGGGCATACCACAGCATAGAAATGGAAAACATGTCAAGGAATTTCCCGTAATGTACTTGGCACTGTGGTAGGCATGAGCACACACTGCCATTATGTGCAAACAAGTGACAAACATATGTGCAAACATATTCCCTGGTGCCATGCTCCTTCTCCAGAAGAGAGACTCCGCAAACTACTTGCAACCTTTGACCTTCAAAGTGTTCTTCTGCAAGAATGACTTTCAAATAGCCTTCCTTACTTATTATTGTGAAACATGACAGGAAAAAGAAGTAAAAGAAAGTTGATAGAAGTTAAAAAAGTTGGAATTTGAACACTATGGTTCTTGCTCTAGGACATTTTACCATCTGTCATAAAAAGGGCAGGTATTCAGTTAAAACAAATATTTACCAAGTGCCTAATAATTGCTGTATATAGGGATGGTTACAAGTTGACGCAGGTAGGGGTCTTTGTCCTTTGAAAGATTATTGCAATGAGAATGCAGGAGTCAAGTCCCACCCCCAGAAAAAAAATAAAGTTTAGAGTTCAAGACTCAGACACAATGAGACAGATAACACAGGTCATTCCCAGGTCCAGAATGAATGAGAACTGTAAGTGTTTTAATTGCAAAACCTGAGGGTGAAATGTTGGGACTCAGTCCAGAATCATATTTATAAGTATGATTTCTGTCTCATTTAAATATTCTTGAGTGCAGGGATATCTTTGGGTATGCATATAGAGGGCTCTTTGTTTAATCATATTTATTTTGTCACTCAGTGATATAAGCAATTATTCCTAAAGCATCAACTATATGTCCAGGTGGGTTCAATTTGTGTTGGCACACTGGCAAATAGGGTGGACAGTAATGTTGGAAGTAATGACATCTGTGGGGATACACGTGTGAAAAGGGGTACTGGGAAGATGAATAGGATTGTCAATATCTTAAGGGATGCATTTTAGGTGATTGTCACCTCATCTGGCACTGGGAAGCTGCCTTACGTCTCCTTACCTCTCCCCAAATAATGATATGTCCTAAAGGGAAACTTTGCATAGATCATTTTAGTTTTGTAGAGAAAGGGCTTCTAGTACTTCATTAGTTTCAAACTACGCACGTTTTGCTACATTTCCAGTCTCATATTTTGCTCCTTAATTACCACTATTTAAATGGCCTTTCAAGATCAGCTGTAAATTAAAATTGATCCACTGTCAGCAATCTCCGACAGTTGGCAACAGACTATTGATACAGATGAAATTCCAGTTGCTTAGTGTCTTTCTGAGAAGACAAAAATGTAATGAAATGAGCCGACTCTGCAGCTTGGCACAAAAGACACAATGTGATTTTATCCAGTGGGAGAACTTAAGTATAAATAACCAGCCATGTTTGGAAAATGCAAATAAATGTGTATAGATAAAGAAGCAGAGCTTTTATTTTTATGCCCTTCATGAATGTCTGTGCAATCATTTTCTTTTATCTAAAACACAATATTCCTTTTGAAATAAAGCTTGGGAGTATGTTGATACGAATATATAGTTTGGAAAAGAAATCTTGCTTTGTCTTGTACTGGTTGTGTGAAATCTTTCTTTGTCTTTTAACAGTTGTGTGATTTACAGCAACAAACAAATATGTCACTTCATGGTTGACTACTCTAAAAAATGTCATCTATTAAATACCCTGTAGTTGTGATAATTATATGAGAAGATTCAGGAAACGGAAACGGGGTGTCTAATATAGTGTCTGGCACAAGGAAAAGAATATCATGGGAGATGAAGACATAATACAAGCAATGTGTAGTTGAAAGCCTGGGTTATTTCTAGGCAGGTGAAACTTGGTGCATTCATTCTGGAATGTTCCTTTCACTTAGATTTGGCTGATAGCAGAGTTGGGCTGGCTAACTATGGCCAGAGATGCTTTGTGGCCATTCACACCTACAGTCTCCAGTACACACACACACACAAATACAACTTGAAGGGCTGGAGGATTTACAAGTCAGCACTCTACATACATGCCCAGTGATCCAGTGATCCCATAATCTCCTCACAGAGCTTCCCAGGACTTGCAGAAGACAGGGCAGAAACCCACGTTGCCTTCCTGGAGAGTGGAATGCCAAACACTCACGTGTTTTCTAAGAGCCACATCAAATTTAGTTCTCAACTGCAAAGTTTCAGTCACTGGGGAAAAAATAGAAAATTGTTACTTCAGAGTCTCTGCATGTGCCCAGAACATGATTCTCCTCTTTGGGGATGACTGGTTTTTCAAGAGTTCATATTCTTGACCAAGTATCACCTCTCTGAGTTGCCTTAGCTCATCACACCCTCCTAAAATAACCCACACTCTGTCCTGAGGCCCCTGCTGAACAAGTGTCATCTTTCATTCTCTTCTATAGTGTCACTGAGCAAACAGATTAAGAATTTACTAGACTGCTGATGATCTCCTTTCTGTTTTTATTAGTGTGTATGATCTATGGATGTCGAGTCTCCTCTTTCTCAAAGCTAAATCCCAGCACACAGGATGTTATCTGGTAAGTAAGTGGTCTTTGATAAACACTGCCTACCAAATCCATATGTGAAATGCCATATCAGATCCACCCAGGGATCTGGGACTGAGGGGTCATGGGTGCTCCTGGTCAGCTGGGACCTTCTCCCTTCAGAATCAGTTCCTCTTGAGTACCGCCATCCATTTTCAGATGAACTTTCCTTGGGCTCGACTAGTCCTAAAATGATTGAAGGAATAGATTCATGTGTCATCTCAATCATAAGTATGTACTATTTCTGTTGGGCAGTGTCCAAGTTTGAAGTTCTCATGAATCCATTTTTTTTTTCTTTTCTCATATGACCAAAGTCAGCAAAACTGTGGGAAGAAATCCAAAGAGATCATCTGGAAAAGGCACGTTATTGCTGAAGGAAGGAGGAGGATACGGGACACAAATATAATTCAGGTGTTACTGAGATCCTGGGAAAGTCATTAGAGAGGAGAAGCTGAAGAGTAGAAGGCAGTAGGAACAGAAAGTCCACATACCATTAGGAATCAATACGTCGATATTGCTAAGAATGATTTTTAAAATTAAGGAGGTGTTTGCTTCATTTCACTGTTTTACTCTGTTCTGGTAACAGTATGCTATCAAGGATGATATGCTACTTTCTGGAAATCAACTAGAAGAAAGTCTCAACACACTGAAACTATTTGAGATAACACACAGATATTTCAAAACACAATGGCAACATCGTCCAAGGATTAAGATGTAAGGAAGAGAAATCAAATCTGGTTATGCTAAACAAAAAGACAATTTGTTGGAAGAATATTGGGAACTCAAAAACTATTAGACTGGATGATAAGACTTGGAAAATATAGGGAATGACCAAGGATTTCCATGTGAGAGAAACAGAAAACACAGCCAAACACCTTATTATGGGTGCAACTTGGGCCACATCAGTATTGCTGTAGGCATTGCAACAAGTTGGACCTAACAATGATCCTTCTCTTGTTATTACGTTTTAGGGATGTACGATACAAAGATCAAGCTGTGATCCTGGTTTGGTAGAGAAATGACCTACTCCCTGGCCTTCCATAATGTGAGCATTGATGCAGACATGGAGCCATTTATTGCTTATTCCAAAGATATGCTCAGAAAGAAAGTTTTCCCAAACAATGGAAACTTAAAGGCTAAGAATATCCAACAGAAAAAAGATCACAGATATTGGCACGCAGTGAGTGGAGTAGAACAGAGGATAGAGGATACATTGCATATCTTCTGTATCCAAAGTTGATAACAGTCATAACATAGAACAATCTTTCAATTTTTTATCCTGTATTCAACCAGTAACCTGATAATGGTTAATCTGAAATGTCAACTTGATTGGATTAAGATATGCCTGTAATTGAGAGTTATGGGTGTGTCAATGAGGGGCGGTGTGTGTCTAGGAATTTTTGGCACGTGGAATAGCCAACTGAAATTGAAACACTCCTTAAGCATGAAACACTCCTTAAGCATACAATAGGATGATGGCTTGGATGGAATAAAAGTTGGAAGAACAAGGAAGCAACAGCAGATGCTAGCTCCATACTACTTGACAGGTTCTCGATTGCTGCTGCAATCATATGAGGATATTGGACTCTCACTTCTTCACTCTTCCACAGTGGATTCTTCCAATGATTCTCTAGGGAATTTCCAGAAGCCTTCAGTCTTGGACTAGGGTAGAACCATTGATCTCTCTTCTTCTTTGCAGCCTCTTGGACTGCGCAGCTACTCTTTCTTCCAGCTCTTCACCCTTCAGATGACCATTTTGGACTATCCAGCTTCTGGTCACATAAACCAACCTAATAAATCCCCCTTTTATAATTATGCTTCCTTTTTGATTCTGTTCCTCTAGGGAACACCAATACCAACCAGAATCTAGAACTACAAACTCTGTTTCATGAAAATATTTAAATACACTCTTCCACCTCCACTCCTCCACCTCTACTGCCATTGACTTGCATGGATTTATATCTCTAGAAATATCTAATTTTCAGCAATACCTTCCTAATATCCAAATTCCTCTAACATTCACTACGTACAACTTTAAGGTAAAAATGGATGTATCATTTGTGCTCACACCACAGTCAGGATTCTGGTGGGAAACCACACTTCTCCCATTTAAAACATGTGATCCTGTCTGTGTTACTTGTTGCGCATAACTCCCTGGGCACATCTGCACCTGTGATGCTCAATTCCACATATATCCTCCTCCAGATCGAGATTTAACACACTGTGACTGTTGCCCCTGCTGCTCCCTTGGCTTGGGGTACCTGATCCAATCTGAGCACATAGGTAATTGACATTCAGTCTTTAGCTTTTGCCTGAACATCACTGCTTACATGAAAGCTTCCTCCCAGCTTCCCCCTAGGAAGACTGAAATCCTTTTCTTCTATTCTCCTCATAGTATGTTAATAGCTGCCATTACGTAACATTACATTAAGGTTTCTTTCAGATTCTGAGGAAGAGCCCTGGCGATAGCACAAGCCCCTAGATGGCTGTCGAAGGCACAAATAAATGACTAAATTGGAAAGGGCACCGGGAGCCTCCTCTTTCCCTGTGTCATCACGCTCCTGTTTGTTTTAGATGGACTCACTATCTTGAGGATCAAACTATGTATTGTGTATTCTGTGCAGTCTAAAGACTTTTCTCTTTTCCATACAACCACTGATGAACATCAACAAATACATTTTTTACTATTACCACAGCTGAGAGAATGGTAAATAGAAAAAAAAAAAAAAAAAACCCTGTTGGTGTGAGAGACTCCAAACAATAAGGCAGTCCTCGAAGCCACAATAAACAACTTATATCACTATAGAGATGCACATTAGAAATCCTTTCATATTCACTTTAGCCTCACATGGTCCCACTGCTGTTCATTAATTTATCAGTAACTGGCTGCTACATGACTGCTAGGTGCTCGGCATTGTTCTTGGTAATGGAGAGTAAAATAATGAAGGAGGGGAGATGTACTTCCTGCCTACACAGGGATTTTGATCCAGTCTGAAACCCCCCAAATAAATAAATAAATAAATAAATTTTAAAAAAATAATACATAAAAGGGACCCTGATGTAAAGGTAAAAGTTTCTCCTGCATCATATCTGAATGAAGTATATATATGGCTAATAAAATGATTGATAAGTAGCCTTACTAATAAAATCAGATACAGTAATGCCTTCAGTGTCTCTCTGAAGCCGACAGTGCATGTAGTACAAACTGTCCAAAATGCATCAGCCTATCGAATCTCCATAGCAACCTTTCAGAATGCACTCGCTTAGCATCTATATTTTGTAGGGAGAGAATCTGAGGCACTTGGAGACAAAGGTGAATTAAGGAGTCTAATGACCCACAGAACATTAGAAATGAAACCAAGCACAGAATTCCAAGCTGCTTGATGTGATTTTCTTTTATGAATGAGAAAGCTTAGGTTGAAAAAAAAAAAGTGAATGTGCCCATTACCAAACAGTGGGTGTGACAAACAAGGCCACCACACTTCAACTCCCCTGCTTGCCTTGTTGTTCCCTCTTGATGTTGGAGTCTCATCAGCCTGTTAAACCATTTCTGGTAATTTGATACCATCCATGTACCAGCCTAAGTAAAAAACTTTTGAAATTTTCTTGTTTTTTTACTGAATTTTTTATTGTTGTAAAATATAAATAACATACAAATTGCCATTGTAAAAATTGCTAATTAAACTTGATCTTTTCTAAGTGTAAAATTTCTGACTAAATTTGATCTAATTAAACCTGATGTTTTCTAAGTGTAAAATTAATAGGCATTAAGTACATCCATGGTGTTCTGAGAACCCCAGTGCTATCCCTTTCCAAAATGTGATCACCCCAAGCAAACACTTTGTATCCTTTAAATAATTACTCTCCATTCTCCATGTCCCACCTCCAGGCACCTTAAATTTTATCTTTGCATATTCTAGATACCTCACATAACTGGAATCATTCAATATTTGTGTTTTTGTATCAGCCTTATTTCACTTAATACAAAGCTTTCAAGGTTCAACTGTGAGTTGGCATGCATCAAAAGCTTATTCTTTTTATGGTTGAATAATATTCTATTGTATGTGTATTTCACACTTTCATTATTGAGTAGTTACTACTATTTCACACATTGTTCAGTCATTATAACTACTGCAGTAAACAGACAGAACTCCCTTCCCTTGTGGAGTTTACTTCTAGTGGGGAAAGAGACATATGTAACCATGTAGAGTCTTAGCCTTGTGTCTTCTCACTATGCATTTCAACATTCCATGCAGAATAACCAGCCCACAGTGCTCAGAATCAAACTTGCAACACCACTTGTACTAAAAACTCACATCCCTTTATACCTGTTCTTTCCCCTGTAGAGTTTGTTCAATTTAACAGCTAGACTATGTCCTTGGCTTTTTGATTTAAACTCTAGTTTTCTTGTCAGTCAGTAACCTCTGCTTGGTTGGTTAGTTCCAATAGATCTTAGACATTTTTCTTACACAATTGTTTTACTCAGAGAAAGTCTGACTCCCTTCACTTGTGTCCTTTGGAGGGATGTGGGGAACCTGGGAACCCAGTGTGCTGCTGCCTGAGGAAGCCCCCACTTGACTTGCTGAACCCAAACTCAGGAGCAACATCTGGTCCCACAGTCTCAGCTTCAGACTGTGGTGTCTCAGTATTTCCCTGGATGGTGGCTGCTTTAGGCTCTGCTACAATGACTTCATGGAGGGCATAAAAAATCATGGGCAGTTCAAAACCTTAAATATCTCAAACTAGTTTTAAGTTTTGTGAATTAATTTAGGATTTGCTTTTTTTTGCTTCAAAATTGCAAAATTATAAACAAGAATATACATTTATTATAAGAAAACCCAATTATATTGACATAGTAAGGTAAAGAGACCATGAGAGATTTTAAAAACTTTTTACCTTTGTCCAAATTTGAAATAAATACAAATGTAAACATGAAAAAAGTCATATTATACAAAACATCCTATTGTTCCCCTTCGTTGTTTATATGCATATCAAATGACTTTAAGCCCTCTTAGCTAATTAAAGTTGATATTTTTAAAGATAAAAGGAAGATGTATGATTTATGGGGTGCTGACCTAATGCCCCTCTCATACAGCAGCTCCTAAGGCTCAGCCTGCTCTGTGCAGCTGTGTCTACCCCTAGAATTATCCTGCCTTGACATCCAGACATTCAGGACTAATTGCCACTCTTAATCGTCTGCAGTTCTTTCCTGTAAGACCTATAAATACAAGCCCAAAGTGCTTTACAGACAGGCAAGGGCCAGTAATCCTAGGACATTACTCAGTTGGAAGTGGCAATTAGACATTTTTAACAAGTTTTTTTTTTAATACAAAATGAAGTAATTAAAACTTGCACATTGGAAGGGAAAACACTTTTGAGATCATGTTCATTTTATTAAGCTATTTCGAATACTAAAGTTTATTGCAATGCATAGTTCTTTCTTTCCTTCCTTTAATTGAATTGCTGGCACTAACAACTCAATGAAATGAATGCCTGACCCATTGAGAAAGAGATTAAGTTATAGAGGGTGTTTATTTTTAATTGGTTTTGACCATGAACTCATACATTTCCGCTAAAATTGGATTGAATTGGAAGATTTCACTCTTTGATCTAAATATTATGGTTCAGCCACTAAATTATTCCAGCTCTGGCTTAACCTAGGTGAGCTCTACTTTCTAGGCTAATATCTCATTTTTGCTTTCCAAGGTCAGCATTTTCATGCATGGATTACCAGTGATATAATCAGACATCTGGCTAATATTAGGATAATTTGATTGTGATTTGGTGGTTAACTTCTAACTTTTCACACCAGAACAAGGCGCATTTCATTTGAACGGGTGGGCGCCTGGGCATGGGAAGCTACGGCATTGAGATGGCAAAGCATAGTGAAATCAACACAGGGTTGGGAGGGGCCCAACACTGTCATCTGCTGCTGAAATTCTTCTCTTCCTTGAATTTTTTTTAGATATGTGTGACCTGAGCAGATATACTAATAATCCCCTTATCCGTGGACGGCTATGGTGGTCTCTGATCAGAGAGCCTACTTCTGCTGCCCTAGGTGGAACTCCCTTTTGTGGCTGATCCTTAGTCTTCTGCTTTCCTGATCCATTCCCTCTAGGCATTTACTCATCTCCAGCTTCCAAGACCACATTCCTGGAAAATTTACCCCCCCCCGTCCGCTTTATTGATTTTCTTGAAACTCCCCTCCTTTCTGGCATCCTATTATTGGATTTGCCTCAGAAAGAATAATTGAGTCTTTAGACTTTGGACCATTTTTAGTAGCTAATGGAGTCAGCTTTATATATTAAAATTTCTGAGCTTTAGTTTCAATTACTTCTGGCATTCCTTCTGGAACAATCTATTCTACATTAGTCCCACTGTCTCTTGTCTGCCTCCTCATTGTTAATGTTGTGACAAACTACACGGGAAAAAGAGACAATTGAAAAAGGACATACTGAAATCTTAGAGCTGAAGATATGGCATAATCAATTCAATGTGGAATAAAAATGATGTGATATCACAGTAATGCAAGGCTGGTTATCAATTAAATGAGCCAAAGGCATGTAGGCAGGAATGGAGTAAACAGACTAAATAGCAGAGAAAAGACAGTGCACTCATTTTCTTCAGCTACTCAGCCAATCAGCACAAAACCTAATGCTTAAAATGTCATAAATGTACCATCTCAAGTTCCAAAGGTCAGAGAATCAAAATCAATATCACTGGCTAAAGTCAGAAGAAATGTTTCCTTCTGGAGACGCTAGGACAGAATCTGCCTCCTAGCTTTCCTAACAATGGCCACCTTCTCCCTTCACCCTACGGGCCTTTCCTCCTTGAAAGCCAGCAGCAAGGCCTCTCCCAGTCGTCCCCTGACTCAGGGATACCTGTGTCCACTGCTGCATCTCCATGTCTGACTCTGGACTTCCTGCATGCTTTTTATTAGTGATTGCATCATTTTTTTTATTAGTGATTGCATCACTTGGATGATCCAGAGTGTGTTTGCATCTCAAGATCCCTAAATTACATTTGCAGAAGTCCATTTTGCCATGTAAGGTAATATATGCACAGTTTCCCAAAATTTACATGTGGATATCTTTGGAGTCCATATTCAATGAACAGAAATTAAACTTCTAAGCCAAAAATACAAAGTTTTAAACACAGGAATGATATAAGATATAACTAATCAGGGAAGCCAAGTTATGCATGAATATCTGAGGAAATGGTTAGCCAAAACCATGATCATTAAAAATATAAAACCCAGACAATATGCCCTTGGAGTTTTGAGGACAAAACAGGAAAGTCTAACCTGGGGAGAGGAGGCACTGTCTCCATGGTACACTGCCTCTCTGAGACTCCTGCTGCTGGAGGAGCTGCCATTGCACATGCTTTCTTCTCTGTGAACACCTACTTGGAAACATTGCAAGGCCATCTTTATCCCACTGAGTTTATGCTAGCCACATCTCCTGTGCTCAAGGATTGTAAACTCAAACCAGAATATCCCCATACCAAAGGCTAATGAAATAATTCTGGTGACTAAGAACATTCCAAGTTCCCATAAGAACTTGTCCTTTTAAGTTCGCAGCTCCCAGGTGAGGAGAAAGAAACAATCCACAGAGCCAAATGTCACATTTAAAAAACTATACGAATGTTGAGCCTTCCGAAATCTGTATATAAAACAATAAATAAGTGTATTCACAAATGTCACTCTATGGCAGGAGTTTGCTATCAACCAGTAATTCCTCTTGGCTATAATAAGTGCTAATATAAAGTCACAATTGAGTTCCTCCATTCTTGGATTTTCTCTGAAGATTCAATATTGTCTAATTTTCAGTTACAGCTTTAATCAAACTCACATTTCACATGTCCTTTCATTCCCAGCCAGGTCTGGCCTTTGCCTCAACCTGCCGTTGTTCAGACCATGTTCCCCTCTCTTGCTGTAGATTGTGCCACTCACCTTCCTTCTGTTGTATTTTCTGAGCACACACCTCTCCTGGCACTCAGGCCCTCAATCTTTTTTTCTGCCTGCAGTCTTTATCTCCAGATTGTCTAAGGATGAATTCCGCTCACCATTAAGGTCTGAGTTCCAAGTCTGCGTCCATAGAGATTCTTTCTTTGACCACTGAGTTCCACCCTTGACCTTTGTAATGCTTAAACCACGGTCTCTAGCTTATGACCCTGTTTTCTTTATTTATTTAGAGGACCGAGAAGCCGTCCTTTGTGACATTCTAGAGATCTGGGTGAAGAGTAAGAGAAGACCACTATTACCTGTGAATCTGAGGCCTATAACCAAGAAGCCATTATCAGGAGTAACATAATAAAACAGTGCCAGGTCAGGCTGGGGATTTAGCTCAATGACAGAGCAGAGCACTTGCCTGACATCTGCCAAGCCCTGGGTCCAATTTCCAGTACTTGAAAAAATAAATAAATAAACCAAAGACTGTGCCAGGCCAAAGCAAGAATGCTTAGCCTAAAACTTATTTCACATACAAATGGAGTGATACACTGAGGGAAAAAAGGTCAATACCAAGGAGAAGTGTAGACTAAAAGAAAACCCTAAACAGGGGCCCAAAATAGACAGTGGGTCTGAGCAGAGGGTGTCCCACAAACCCAAGTGCACAAGGGTGAAGTGCTTCCTGGCTCTTCTTCCCCCTTCGTTTTCTCCCTCTTTCTCCTCCTCCTCCTCTTCTTTCTCACATTTCTCAAATTAGCTGTCATCCCACTAAGACTATTCTCAAATCTAAAACAGAGTGATTTTATGCCCCAGGCATTATATGAGTCATTTGGGGGTACCCATATTTACAAAACCACGATCTACCCTATAGGAGCTTGTCTTCTGTTAACGCTCCTGCTCAAAAACAAAACCTCTCCATGGGAAGCAGATCGCTAAGAAACAATGGATATGGACATAAAGCAGTTATTATAGGTAAAACCATAAGTAGTCAGCATTCAACTGAGTTTAAAATTAAACTTTGGATAAGTGACATGATAATGTGTGTATCTTTGTGAGTGAAGACTAGGTCCTAGTGTACTATTTATTTTAGGATTGCAATTAAAATGCAGCATTAGACGCATGACTGTGAAGACCCTTACAAAGCATCTGACTCACCTTCCACATTTTGCAGTTGAGTGAACTGCTAGATGGAAAGCCACTCTCAAGGTCTCACAAATAGCTCCTGGCAATTCCAGAGGAGGTCAATGTCCAGTGCCCTTTTCATGTAACCACATTGCCTAATTTGCCAGAACAGTTATTGTTTGAAGACTTGCTCTGTCATCATCCAGATGCTTAATGCATAAAAATGTGGTCCTGGGACTAATGTTTTTGCATCAACAGCCAATGTGATTAGTCTTCCTTAGCAGAGCAGATCTGTTAAGAATCAAGCATATGGAATCAGAACACCACATTTCCCACACACAATTCCTTTTCATTTTTGAAGCCAATATTCAATGTTCTTTTCAGGGTGCCCCTACCTTAGGGAAATTTGTTAACATTAATGTAAATAGGAGGGTGATCACTAGTTAATGAACTGGACTCTAAGTAGTTAGGGCACAGTCACATGAAGATAGTTTCATTAGTGGCTGAAGAGACAGAGTGCTTAGCAGGAGAAGTTGGAGTGTCTAGTCTCCAAACCAATTTTAAGGAACACACCTGGACTATTTTTGCCTTCTGGGCTTTATAGCATGAGTGATTTGAACCAGAGCCCTTCAGATGCCAGCCAGTTTTCAATAAATAGAGGATTAAAGTATCAGGACATGGATAGTTGTTGGCATCATTGATAGAAGAGATTTTTTTAAAAAGAGATGTATAAAATGGAAGGATGATAACTATTTTACAGGGAGGATGTGAAAACACACCAAAAAGCCATTTGAATATATTTGGATCCAGGAAGAAACACCTGGCATGTGATGAAGACCTGTGAGTATTCAGGTTGGTGTTGCTTTTTACTACACCAAGTTAACATTTCATGCAAAAAAAAAATGTCAAAAGAAGTATACAATTATTTCCAACTAGAGTAGTTAATGACAACTACTTTAGGAGCAGAATTTGTGTATTTGACATTTAAGATAATATTTTATTAAGAAAAATAGAAGAAGAAAAGCTTATGAGATTTTTAAGCATCAAGTGTTTTCAATATAATTTTGTTGGCACCGAGACAAGTAGGTTGAAATTATTGAAACAGGAGGTTGAAAACAGATCACAATATATAAAATGATAACAACAACAAAACAATCAACATTCATTAAATCCATTTGATATACTGTACACTGAACTTAGAATTTCAGATAAACAATTCTTTAGGTTAATTTTCATCTTTGCATAGTTACTTCAGCACTTCTGTGAAACAGATGAAGAAACAGTTTCCTCAATTTCAGGTATGCAAATTGAAGGTATATTTAGAGCATTTTCTTTAAGGTCTGATGGGCTGAGTGTCTTCCCTACTATGCCCCCGAGTTAATTTTGTCCAAGAAAGCCAGCGGGACATCTCAAATGAAACCAAGTGGAGTCCCAATTCTCACAGGGTAATTGCATTTGATCCTCCATAATAACATGACCTTGTATCAAATAAGTTATAATTCCCTCTATCAAGTGGATAACTTTTTTCATATTAGGTTAAAATCAAGTTGTACCTTTCTGTTGAATTATTTGTTTGTATTCATTGGAAATATTCCTTTTACTTTGATTTATTAAATCTTTTAATTCATATTTAACTTCATATTTTTTCAAATTTCATATTTTGTCAATTATTGCAGTTACTTCTTTTGACTAATTTTACTCACCATAGGTCAGCTTTGGTTTCTTACAGTAACTTTCTTTTCCATGAGCAAATGCAGCTCACTCTATTGCCTAAATTGTCAATACAGCCTGTGTCCTTTGAACAGAAAATAATTATGGAAAGGAGTCTGCCTGTCAGATGTGTTAACTCTTCATGTCTGTTCCTAGCTCATGGGTGCACACAAGCAGAGCAAGTTGAACTGATGCTGTCAACATCATTCACCACACGAAGCTTCCCCATTCTTGAAGAGCTGTCCTATGCACTTCCCCTAGTCCTCGGGCTGCTCTGGTGGATCATTATTCACTGTTACAACAGGTAAACTAAGAAAGGAGGGAACTCATATTGTTGAGTGCCTACATATTCACTTTCAATTTGGAGATGTAGACTAAAGACTTCTATTGAGAGGTTTTTGTGTTGGAAACAATGATTTGCTGATCTTATTCTTTCTTTCACCATTAACCTTCATTTTTTTTCTGATATTATTCTCAACAGATATGTTATGCCATTTCAATGCATTTCCATTGCCTGGAGAATTATCTCTCAATGTGTTAATACCATATGTGAAGTTCTTCAGAAATGGATTCTAAAAAGATTACACATTCAACATGGATGTTTCTTATTTATACAAGCTTCAGTTAGGAAGTGTGAATGGTTTACCCATCCACATAAAACATTATTTTCCAGTGTTTTGTGGTACATGGTTAGGATGTAAGTGTGATTAAACACATAAGTATTCCCCCTGCTCCACTGGGAGGGATGAGAGGTGGCCATAACCAAATATAACATAAGATACAAATAGCATGGCCATGCATTGTGGGTAGACAGGAGTTAGAGAAGAGTGAGCCCAGTCTTAAGTAGGATGCATCAGCTGTTTATACAGTAGTCTCTGTTTCCCTCTGTGTTCCCAGAGTGGCTCCAGGAGTATAAAGTGTGCAGAAAGATGGGGCAGGCAGCTGAGGGATGGGAGGCTAATCTTGCATTTTCTAAAGTAAGCAGTCCAGCTTCTCCACTCGTCCCAGTGCAATGCCCTGTGTGTCAACACCATTTCATTTGAAGAATGAAGTCCATGCTCACAAAATGGAAAAACTAAAAACCTTTCAAAATTACATTACTAGGCAATCAGGACATTCTCAAGAGTTTTCACTCAAGAGGGCCTTGGATTATAGCTAAGGACCAGATAAACAAAGAGGTCAGCAGTTATTGGTATTTTAAGTGATCGAATACTCTGTTGACCAGCTGTTCTACTTTATGCATGAAAATGGTCTGATGATTTTTGTTATTTGCTTTAATCTATTTTATTTTTCATTTATTTTGTACACACACACACACACACACACACATGACTATACTCGAAACATGATTTGGTAGAACATTGGTAAGACATACCAACACAAGAAGATAGTCTTTATACAAGTAAAACCTTTAAATGTTTATGTTTTTTTGCTTATTTATTTTAGTTTTTTATGTATTTATTGATATAGAGGTGTATGGAAAAATATCCTTAAACTAAATAATTACTTTAAAAGAAGAATAATTCACAGTTTGAATTCAATTTGACTACTTTAAAAGTCACTTGCTTGACATACCTTAATCTCAATTTGTGATAACCCAATAACTCACTGAAATAAACACAACAGCAATATGTTCTTTTCAAGACTGCAAACATTTGAAAGTATTTGAACACCAACATATAAAGTATATGTTGTGTATATTTGCATGTATGTGTATATACATATATACATATACATATTTACATAATTATATATAATTTACTCATGAATTTTAAAGGCATGTATATGTTTACTAAATTCATGAGAGATGAAGCGTTAGGTCTGGGGAAAATGCAGCATACAAAGTATTAAAATAAAAAGTGGGTAGACGTGAATGTTTCAGCTAAGTGTGATTAAATAACTCAAAGGGTCCTTCATCATTTCTCAGGCTGGAATTTACCCAACAAAGTTTACTTTATCCACTTTGAGGTGTATGTTTGAGGGAAATCATAGACACACTTCATTCCTGGTCTAGGAAAACGATGCCAGATCTTGAGTAAATTTTGGTTCAGGTCTCTTTTGAGCTTCATTTGTAATCCAAACAAGCCGTCAAGTATTTGTCCAAGGAAAGACAGTTCTTTCCTTCTGTGAGAAGGTCAGGGATTGAATGTTTTTGAGAGAATATGAATGTCTTTAAAAAGTACAGAGGATTTTATTACCAGAGTGGTCTACAGGTGTGATAATAAGTCTTTCAGAGCAGGGGCGGGTCCAAACTTTGGGGACAGTTGCACTGAGTAGGTCTTCTGACACTGTACACTAAGTTGACTTTGCAAAGTCTTGTCTGTACTAGAAATTGAATAACTCCAGGATAAAAATGGTCCATAAACCATTACCAAATTATCAAGTCTTTGTGTCCCTTAAGTTTTTAGGGTTCATGTATCGGTTCACAAGTTTTTGCTTTTGTGTCCATATGTTTTCAATTATTTATAAAATATTTATTGAAACATTACCTGTGTTAGGCATTTGGAAAGACCCTGAGGGCACTTACCAAGACCATGAGCATGATGGGGCTGCTACCAAGGGGTTTGCAGAGCCAAGAAGGAGATGGATGCATGAGCAAAGTGAACCTGTGTTTCTGTTCTTTTCACTTCTGCATAGCTTGTGGAGTCTCCTGAATGTGCCAGACAACTCACTGGGAATTAAGAGGACAGTAGACAGTGAAGAAGCTCCTTCATTCAATCTTTGTGAAACTTAATACATTGATATTATAAAGATGGGAATAAATTAATTCAGAATAAGAGTATTGGTAAAAGGAAAAGGTCATTCTTAGCAAGAGGAACAGAATGAAGCCAAGCCCTTGCAGAGCATAAAATGAACATTCATATTGGGTGATAAAAGAACTTGATTCTCAAGGCTGAGGACTGGTGATGGAGGATGCTGCTTCCTGGACCAATTGCTCCTCTACTGAGAACTGTCTCATGTGGAAAGTTTACACAAGCTTCATTCTAAGGCATGAGACTAGAAGATTCCAAGAGCACACTTCCATTAGGAGGTTTGGCTCTGGATTATAGAATGAATACAATATGACGGGGTCAGGTTCCTATGGACTCTCCAAGAGGGACACAAGACAATTTCAGGGAAAATCGTTAGATGCCAGCTAGCCGAATTTTTTACAGTATGAGGGTATACTGAGAAAATAAAGAAAAATACAAGGCCTGAAAGACACAGCCAGGAGGGATCCAAGTGAACTCCTTTGCCACCCACTGTTTCATCTGAGGAATCTTATAGGGACTGCTACGAGACCGTGTCATGGAACTGTCTGGACAGTCTACTTTGCAAATTGGAATACCCAGCTGTTTCCAAGCTCTTACCTCACCACGTATTGAAAACATCAGCATACTGTGGACAGTATTCTGTGCTATTTTATTTTATTTTACTTTATTTTTTTGAGCCAAGGGGAAGATTTTGTGTTCCTCGTTGTAAGCAGCTAAGATGTGAGCAACCAAGGGAACAGTCTTAAAGGAGACCTGGGGCATGCTCTTTCCTCTCAAGTGTTTATCACTCTATCTAGTTATTTGACAATTTATTTAAATGAAATGCATAATACATCCAAATAATGTATCTATGCCAAATGAGATACTTTTAATTAAAAAAAATTCAACCTGATAAATATGTGTTTACAGAGAAAGAAATAATGGAAGGTTGAGAAAGATGAGGTGACATTAAGGGAAGTATGGAAAGAAAACGTAGCCATCATAAGGTCCTATTTACTGTTATAGCAATAATATGATTGATAAAATAATTAGTGATAATTAATACCTAAAGTGATAATAAATCCAGAGTGTGTTAGAAAATATAAAAACATAAATATTAATTTATAATACAAAATTATACAAGTAATATATGTATGGATACATCATACATATAATTTGTTTATGGATTTATATATACATAAAATTTATTTATATATGGATACATAATATATGTTATATATTCCTTCAATAAAATATATATTTAATAAGTCTACTCAATCATGGTTGTACCTGGATGATGGGGATTAAATCAGACTGAGTGTCTTCCATGTGAATAGGTAGGGAGTGGCTATGTCTCATGAAAGGCCCGAAACCTAGGGGAAGATGGAATCAAGGCAAGGCCTAGTTGTGTGCATTTCTATCTCAGTGTCTCTTACCACTGCAAAGGGAATTTTCTCATTGAAAAGTTAATATAAACACATATTGAGCATTTACCCCAATGTTCTTTTCTCTCAATTTTCTTCTCATATTGTCATCAATGAATCAAGTGTCAAGGATCAAGTCAGGTAAGACTAACAGCTGGAACAAAACAAGGAGAGCAGAGTATGTACAGGCCCAGAACAGCACAGGTACACTGCAAAGGAGACACAGGATCAAGGGGTCCACAAGGAGGCTGGCACAAGGAAAGTGTGGGGAGAGCTCACCTTCAATGGGGCTCTGTGGAGTGATAGCCCAATGGGGAACATTCAGAAAACTCCCAGGGCTTCTCACGAACATGCAATAACACTACTCTAAGAAGGAGTGGTTTGTGTCTAGTAGTAGATTGATGCACAAGTAGAAAGGAAGGTGTGGATATATGACATATGTATATGTATGTATGCCTGAGTGTTTGATCTTCAAATCCTATGTTGGTAAAGAAGATCAACAACAACAACAATAAACACCCTGGAATTTAAAACATCTTAAAAACCCCACACATTTATAAGTATAATGCATATAAGTAAAGGATTCTGCATGAAGTTACAAACCACATATTTTATTTTCAAATTCTTCTGTGGGTGCAAGAGTAAGTGAGCAGAGTTAACTGGTGAGAGTGAAGAGGAGGTGAGGGTGGTCTGGGAGCCCCTGGAGGTCCAGGAGTGGGCCATTGTGCAGAGGCCTTTCATTCCCAGGGAGGAAGGACATGCGTTCCTTTGTTAGCAGGTCTGAAAATTTGTGAACAAATATTTAAAGTTGGCTCTGACTCGAAGAGGATATATAAAATTGAGCAAATTAGGCAAGAGTCTTATGATTTTAGAGGAAAAAGTACACAAACAAAAAAAAGGTAGAAATGCTAAATTTTCCTGTGCCAATGCCCCAAAGGAGAAGTTCAACACACAGAAATGTCCCTAGCACCTGCTGTTTGTCCTGTGATGATCCAGAAGTTTCTTTTTTATTTTCCAGTTCAATCCTCTGGTGAATGCTCTGAGGAGGATATTGTAGTCCATGTTTCAGAGGAAGAAACTGAGGCTCAACCTAAACGTTCGATTAGTCAACATACATAATGAGTGACAGAAATGTCCACCCGGACTCCGCACCTCCATTGCTTGAGTCTGTGCCAGGCACAATGTGTATCATTAAAGTCTAAAAGTAAAACATGGGCTTGCATTTGCATACAGTTGTAGGGTATTTTAATACTCTAAGCATGAGTCATCTGACCTTTAAGTCCGACATCACTGGAGACAGTGGTAATTCTAATCTTAGCCCTAGTTGTGACATGTGTGATGCTATCATATATGCTGTGGCTTGTACTCAAAATTAATGTAGAATGCCCTTGTTAAGTCCTGCTGACTCACTAGCATAAGAATGACTATCCAATACTATTCTCTCCCTCAAGGAATTAGTGACTTACTAGGAAAAAGAAAAGTAATAATATCTATTGTAATGCAGATGCTGATATTTTTCTAAAGAGGTGACTGGATATGTCATAGAAGCAGAAAAAGGGAACATGTAACAATCTGTAAGAAAGTTGATTAGCCAATTTTCCAAAGATAAACAGAGTCAAACAAAGATAAGAATTGTATGCAGGAGTTAAGTGGGCTAAATAGCAGGTAATATAAAATGAGAAAAGTTGAGTTGGTTGAAAGCAAAAGATTGAAGGTATTGAAGGAAGTAGAGACATTATCAAAAACCTTGCAACTCATAACACGAAGTTTACTTTTCGTCTTGAGTAGAGTGGGAAGCTTGTGAAAGATATTAAGAAATAGAGTGATATGAGCAGGCTTTGCTATTTTAAAAGAACACTTTTACTTCCATGTGGAGAAGAGGTGAGTAGTAAGCAACAGTTGAGGCCAGTGTATTAATTAGATACGCTGCATTACAAGTTACCCAAGCTCTCCTGCTGAAAACAGCAACAACACGTTCTCTTTAATGTAAGATGTATGTCCTATCTTTCAGGTAAGTTGGGAGACAGGGGATCTAGGCTGGGCCCAACTATTATTGTGCTCCATGTGTCTTTCATTGTTTTTACACCACTGGGTAAAATGGGCATGTTCACAACAGAGATAACAAAGATGCTAGGAAGCAAGTGGAAATTCATGAGATCCCACAGGTTACTGTCCAATATGGCAGCCACTGTCACTAACTCCAGGTGGTCTTCATAAGCTTAAATTTATTAAAATTAAATAAAATTGAAAATTGAGTCTTTTAGCTGCAATAGATGCTTTCACTATTTGTCACATGTCACTAACATTGTAATTATTGTATAGATACAAGCACTTCCATCATCACAGGATGATGTATTAGAGAACACTCTCACAAGGCATTCCACACCCTCATTGCTTGAGTCTGTGCCAGGCACAATGTGTATCATTAAAGTCTAAAAGTAAATCATGGGCTTGCATTTGCATACAGTTGTAGGGTATGTGCATCATCTCACATTCCACAAGTCAAAGTAAGCTCTACAGACAAGCACATTGGCAAGGGGTGAAGAAACATGACGGACGTGTGACCCTAGAAGAGAACTGGGATCATTTAGCACAGGAATTAGCTGTTATGTTGTTTTAAGGGAAAATATTGGCCACACCCAACACAGTAGAAATGGGATGGAGCAAGTTTTATCAACTGGAGAGAAGTTTAAGAGTGATCATGAGTAGGACTTAACACAAGATTGGGAAGAAGCAAAGATGATGTCCATGGATTTTTTCTTGGATGGCTAAATGGATAGTAGTCATGAGGAGAGGAGGACAGAGGACATCAATAATCGGAGTACTGTAACTACCACAGTACTGGGTCCAAATGATAGCATTTATTAATAATGATTTTTTTCATTGCATCATTTCTTATGTGTGTCTGGTTTCCTCATCTGTCTCCCACAGAGCTGCTCTGAATTCTCTGTTCCAATTAGTGCCATCACCATCTCCTCAGGGTCCTAAGCACAGAGCAGATTCTCCATAAATGTGAGTTGTTTTTTGTTGGAATACACGGCAAATCAAAAAATATACAACAATCTTCTTCCAGAAGTAGAGCTCTTGAACGTGAACTCCTTGAATTTTAAATTCCATTTGAATGTTTTACTTTAAACTGTGCAACAGTCATCATGATTAAACTCTGATATACTTTTAGTTGGGTTTTTGAAAGTCAGCTCCTTAGACTCAAGTTCTCTCCTCTCTCTTCTTCCAGAGCACACTGCTTATCAATCCAAGGCTGACATGGCTTTTAACTGTCCCTGCACAATCTTTCCAGAAAACTTCCTGGGCTTTCCATTGGGTTTAGAAAGATGAATCATTGACTCTGTCAGGCCTGCACCTCACCCTTTGCTTCTGTGTTTAGAGATAAGGGTTGCTTTGTTTCCCTGTGTGGGGTGTGGAGTCCTTGGGGTGGAGGTTCAGGCACAGAGAGGCCAGTGGCTCTGCAGGCTGCATGTGCAGACTTCTGACACAGCACAGTGTTTGTTCTCAGCCTTTACCATTATTTTTCTTTGTATTATAGAACTTCAAACATCTTGGGGCTTAATACAGGTTTATGAATATTAGTAATAATTGATAGAAGTAAAGTAATGAATATTGGTAATAATTGATAGGATAAAGTAATGACTTTCTAGGATTTTTGAATCTGAGCTCTCTGAAATGGAAATAGTGAAAAAAAATAGTAGATTTTGTAACTATTAGAAAAACTTTAACAATAACCAAGATTAACTTAAGGCTGTAATAAAAATCAAATGGTAGCAGTAGTTAGGTGCCAGCTGCTTATGGAATGTCAGGCAAGCCTTCCTTTCCATCAGTGATTCTAGTACAATTGAGAAATGGCTACCAGCTTTGTTTCCCAATAAATGAAAATGGAGCTTGGATGTTGAGTGTGATGAACTATGTGAGGAGTCCACTGTCGCACAGATGTCACTGGAGGAAACCAGCTGGGAACTCCATTCTGACTCCAAAGTTTCTCTTGATAATCAAATGGCTACAGTGTGGGTCATTTTACATCCTAAAAGCAAGTCATGGTTTTAAATGATAGTAATTTAAGTAAATTATAATAACAAAGCTACTGTTCCTTGGTTATCTTTTTGAATTTATGAATATTTTGATGTTGTTTTTCACAGGATTTCCATCAGAGTCACCCATATATAGGTGGCAGAAAAGCCTTTTTTGAACATCAGTTCAAAAATCATAGTTCATGATGTTTTTCTTTTTAAATTTCTTATTGTGGGAAACACATATAACATGACATTTATCTTCTTAACGAAGCTTTAAGTGTATAATACCAAAATATTATCTACACGTACAACATTGTTTAGTAGATCTCTAAAACTCTTTCATCCTGGAGAGTTAGGATTTATACTCATTGATTAAAAATCCCCCATGTCCCCTCCCTCCCTGTCCCTGGCAAGAACCTTTCTATTCATTATTTCTATGAGTTCAATTATTTCAGGCTCTCACGTAAGTAGAACCATGCAGTAATTGTTCTTGCAGTAAAATGTCCCCAGAACTCACCTATATTACTCTATGTTTCAGGATTTTGTGTTTCCTTTAAGGTTGAATAATATTCTCTTTTGTGTGAATGTGCATGTGTGCCCTCACACATGTGGGTATACCTATTTTTTCTTTTGTATACTTTTATCCATTCATCTATTCAAAGAATTTTAAGTCATTTCCACTTGGCTGTGGGAACAGTTCTACAATGGACATGAGAGCAGTGATATCTCTTTGATGTCCTGATTTCTGGGGAAAGGATAGTCTATTCCATAAATGGTGTTTGAAAACCTCTAGATGCAAACGCAAAAGGATGAAATTAGACTTTCATTTAATATCATCCACAAACATGGACACAACAATGCTGGGTTGTGGCTCACTGTATAAGAGTAAAAGAAATTGAAGTTAAAGTGTAAAAGACCAGGCATTGTAAAGTTTCTAAGCTGCAAGGCCTGAGTTAAAAAGTAAACGACCAGGTATCCTTAAATTCCTCTGTTAGGACAATACCCGAACTGCCCAGTAAATATTCCTCCTGATCCTCTGGCTGTTTAATAACTAAGGGCTCTGAGTAGCCCCGCACATAGGCATCCAGGCCCCAAAACCAATCAGTTTGAATGTGTACCCCGCTTAGAAGTGACCAATCACCCCTGCCCAGCCTGTTCCCGCCAATGAATGTACTAATCAAGTCTAAGAATTATTGTTTGATTTTCCTGCGGTGTATGGTGATTTGTTAAAAGAGACTGTGATGTATGCAAAGCCCCCGCCCTCCCCCAAAAGTGTACTTAAGCACTGCTCAACCCCTGCCCAGGGCTCTGGGCTGCTCTCCTTTCTTGAGTGGGCACGGAGCCCCAGCATGCTGGTTCAATAAATCCTCTTCTGCCAATTGCATGAGTGGTCTCTTGGTGGTCTCTTTCTCCGACGCTTCGCTGGACCCTTACAAGTGGTAGAACGCTTGCCTTGCATGTGTGAGGCCCTGGGTTTGATCCTCAGCACCACATTAAAAAAGTAAATAAAAATAAAAATATTGTGTCCATCTACAACTAAAAAAAAATATATATATTTTTTAAAATGAACACAACATAAAAATTTAAAGTTAAGACCTAAAATTATAAAATTCCTAGAAAAAAAGTCATAGAGGAAAGAGAGTACATTAAGGAGTTTCTGCAAAGCAAAGAAAAAAAAAAACCCAACAGAATGAAAAGGCAATCTGCAGGTGGGAGGGAATATTTGCAAACTATGAATTTAATTACGGGCACTTTTCAAAATGTCTATCTTCTACATCATAACAGAAAAACAAACAAAAAACACTAATAACTAGTTTAAAAAGTGGATGAATTTTAAAATAAGCATGTCTCAAGAAGACATGTAAATGGCCATCAAGTATACAAAGACACCCAACAGTACTGATTATCAGGGAAATGCAACTTAAAACCACAGCAAGCTATGAGCTCACATTTGTTAGGAAGTGTCCCAACACTATCCATTGTTGGTGAGAACACTAAATGCACAGCCTCCAGGGAAAACAGTATGGATTTCTTCCTCAAAGGGCTCAAACATGGCTGCCAGGTGATCCAGAATCCTGGCTCTGGTTTTGCCTCATGGTTCTTGATTCAGAGAGACTCATGGAAGGAACTGCTTCTCTGCTTCAGAGAGCCACAGAGAGAAAAGAAGGAACAGGACTGACGGATTCCAGTGGTTTTTTCTCAAAGCAAGAAATGATTCCACACATGCTTTCAAGGACTAATAGAAAATTCTTGGTCTCACAATTTCTAGAATTCCAGCCACATTAGGCTTCCCTGGCGCTGCCTCCGCCTCTCACCTTGCAGACAGACGCCAGGGACAGAACTTGCAGTGGCCTCTTTCATTGCTTCCATGAGATTTAATGCTACAATATCACCTCCCACACTGCCACAGGCATCAGGAAAGACAGGTGTCCTCTGGAAACTTACTGTGTTCATTTTTGCTGAGAGCCATAGCCAAGTTGGAATGACGCATGATAACAGATTTTTACATCAGAAAAGTAGACATTAGGAAATCAATAATAATGACAGAAATTAGAAACTAATATGTACTTCTTTGTTTTCCACCCTTGCTCACCCCTCCCTCCTTGTCCTCCCCCTGGTCTCCTCTGATCACTTCAATTCAAAACCAGTGAGATGTGTCCAAGCAAGGCAGCCCTCTGTGTAGAGGGGTGAGGGAGGGGGCTCCGGGTAGGCTAACTGTCAACACCTGAACATGCAGGCAGGGGGATCTGCAGCAGCCTGGAGGCAGAGACCAAGCCCAGGAGCTCTCTGCTGTGGAGGGTGAGCACCAGGGAGGAGTGCAAGTCCATTGTGAGGTGTGTCCCTGGTAGTGGCACTGTTGTGATCATGTCCTGGTGACCAGAACGAGATGCCAAAGCCCAGTGCTGTGAGGATGGTGTGTGGGAGACTCGGTGCTTTGGGCTGTTAGAACCATACCTCAGTGAAGTGGTGACAGCATCCCTGGAAGAGAAGTCCTGTATGAAGCATGGCAGGGTGTGCAGGGTGAAGAGGGTGTTCAGAAGGAACAGGGCTGGGCGGCCAGGGTGCTGGAGATTGTTTACAGGAGGAAGTTGGTTTCAGAGAGGAATACAGGTAGGAAAACAGGACTCAGGCTCCTCACCATTAGAGAAGGGTGTTTCACACAGATGAATTCCCAGCTACTGGAAATGGATTGGAAGTCCGGATGTGGACTTTAAAGACAAACAGCAAATGGGTGGATTAAAAAAATAAGAGCAGGTTTCAGTGTGTGGGTGTGGGTGCTTCCATGCATATATCTCCCCATCTGTCCCCAGGGAGTGCCTGAGGACAACACTGTCCTAGTCAGTGCTGTGAATGAGGGTGTCCTATGTATGCAGCTTAAGTTTCCAAACTCAGTTCTCCCTTGGAGGGGGGGGGACATGGCTTTTTGCAAAACATGATGGACTCTTGGACTGAATCAGGAGTTCGTGATTAATTAGAACATCTAGCTATGACACAAAAGTAAAAATCTACTCGAAGAAAGAGAAGGACTCATGTCAAAAGGACCCAGAACATAGCTTCAAGGGATTCCCAAAAGCCAACTAGAGGAACATTTGAAGAGCATCCATAATTAACAAATGATACCATGCTGAGCAGAGTTGGAATAATACACTTGTCCAAACTGTAATAAGTAAATTAATAGATTAAGGATGCAATATTTCAGCACTTCAAGGAACTGCTCCACAAAGTACAGATAAGTTCACAGAAAATGTTGAAAAAAGAAAAAAAAATTTTCTAGGAGAGAAGCTGGGAATTAAATGTTCAAAGTTAATTTCACTAGAATAGGATAAATCATGACTTTGTGTCATCTCACAGGCTGTCATGAGACATCATCTGAGTGATAAGTTGTGTAAATTCAACCTAATTATGAAGGAACATCAGAAAAATCTGAATAAGAGGCCCTCAGAAAGAAAACCCGCATACAGCAACAAGACCCCACATTGCTGTCCTGTGAGCCTTAGAATTACTGAGGTCTCAAAAGTCACGGGAGGTTTGAAAACTGCCTCATGCACCAGAACTGTAGATGAATGACATCAAAGGGCAGTGCATGAGTCGGGCTGCATCTTTGGCTGTAGAGGATATTACTAGAATCACTGGAAAGCTTGAGTGTGGTCTTGTAAAAGGGGTCCGGAGGAGCGTCGGAGGGAGAGACCACACAGAGACTTACTCCATGCAATTGCAGAGGGGCATTTATTGGGGATCCGTTCCAGCACACTGGGGCTCCGTGCTCACTCAAGAAGGGAGAGCAGCCCAGAGCCCAGAGCAGAGGTCAAGCAGAGCTTAAGTACACTTTCTGGAGAGGGCGGTGGGCTTTGCATACATCAGAACAAATCATCATGAGGCACGGGAAAATTGAACAACAACTTTGAGACGGGATTAGTACATTCATTGGCAGGAACAATCAGGGCAGGGGTGATTGGTCATTTCTAAGCGGGGTACAAATTTAAACTGATTGGTTTTGGAGGCTAGATGCTTATGTGCCATGCTACCTGGAGCCCGTAGCTATTAAACAACCAGGGAATCAATGGAGATATTTACTGGGCAGTTCCAGAATTGTCCTAACAGCTACAGAGATTACAGGTTCCGGGGGTAGCAGAAGAATTTTAACAATACCTAGTCTTTACTTTTTAGCCCAGGCCTTGCCATTTAGAAGCTTTACAATGCCTAGTCTTTTACACTTTAACTCAAGCTCTTGCAGCTTGGAATCAGCTTAGAAATTTTTTTTTTTTGTCTTATATGTACTTTTATTTTTTATTTTTTTATTATTTTTTTATTTTTTTTATTGTTGGTCGTTCAAAACATTACATAGAAATTTTACCTTTACAGTCTGAGGATTCCACAGAATGATGTCAGTGTTATTTTCCTGATTTTTGTGGTCATATCACATTTTGTGGGAGAATCCCTTGTTTATAAGAATGACTCCATACAGTGTTAGAACATACCAATATCTTGTTCACCAATAGTTCATAAAATTAAAGTTTTATTCTATTCTTAATCATTTAATGAAAATTCTTATCATGGTAAGGTTTGTTTTTTCCAAAATAATGAAAAGAAAAAAGTCAAGTTTTCATTAAATAATTTTTTACAACAACTTAATATCTGTTAAGTAATTTAATTCTTAAAAACATTTCTTTTACTGTAGATACTATTACTATTTCTAGTTTACAGGAAAAAAAAATAGCCAGGGAAGAAAGAAACAAATGTTTGGTTTTATGTTACTAAGAAGAAAGAGGCAAGGATTGGGAAAAATCAAAATAGAGAGTCCAAAAGACACTAGCCATTGCTGGACAAGTTATAAGATAATATCTCAGAGGCAGGTCAGATCCAGATAAACTTGGGCCTCAATTCTTATACCAAAAATATGACTTGGGGTCAATTCCTTAAATAATCATCCATTATTTTCTCCCTGGAATAATGAGAATAGTATTCTACTTGGGCTCCTGAGAAATTGATGAGATAATAAATTTACAGTAATGGGCATAACAGCTGGCATTGACCAGGCACCTGCCTTATGCCAGCAATTACCACAAACTCCACAAGTGTCTTCCCATCCCTGCTGTGTGCAGCCAGGATATTTTAAGAAACCCACTAGATGTTTTCACAAAGATAATTATTGTCAAAGCTTTTCTCCTACACTGTTCAGAAGCAGAGAGTCCCAGGCAACACATGGGCTTTTCTATATAGCATTGATTCTATAAAAACACTACTAAACCAACTCTGCACAGTTTGGATTTATAAATTCAGTATGGATGTGCTCATCTTAACTAAAATGAAAATTAGTGTATTTAATAGACGAGAGTAAAACCAGTGGTACCTCGATTCCGGTTCCTACTGACTAATGTAGATTAGATGAAGCTGAATGAAAATTGTACTTGCATCTGAATAAATTGTAATTCTTCAAGATTATGAGGGTCTTTTAAAACCTTCTTGGCATTTGGTTTTCTGAACTACCATTCAAATTGGCAGCACAACCACTGCTATTCATGAGAAATTCATGCTGTGAGAATCTGTTGCAAATAATATGGTTAATATTTATTGAATGTTTAGCATCTGATAGAAAAGTATACATTATTTAGAAGTTTTTTATGATTCCTTGATTTTATTATCTCAAAACCACTAAAGTAGGCTCTACGACACTTTCTGTTTTGCATATGAGATATTGCAGGAGGCCAGGGTTTTAGCCCAGGACTTCTGATTTCGAGGCCATGGCTTTACCACCAAACCACTAGCTTCCATTACTCCTTGGCATTACTTCTTTTGTCTCCCAAGTTTTCATTGACTGTAGGTAGCAGAGCTGGTACCTGACTCCTGTTCTGTGTGTGTGTGTGTGTGTGTGTGTGTGTGTATGTGTGTTTGGGTGTGTGTGTTTTCAGCTCTTTGCCTTGTATCATGCTTTCTCAATGGTGAAAACCATGTAAGAGGGCTTCTGTGCTCTGGTTTCAGTAAGGAAAACGAGCAGGCTGTGTTTTCACCTGGTCCTTGCTACTCTCTCCTTCCTCTCTCCTGTAGGTGCCCTTCCCTCTCTCTTCCGTCCTCTTTCTTCATCCATCCTTCTCCCTCATATCTCTATCTCTGGGTCTCCAGTGGTGCAACCCATCCCCGAACCTTGATGTTCTCTTCTCCCTCACCATCACTGTCCCATCTGCACTTCCTGCTTCTCCCCATCCTCCTGATCCTGGCAGGTTTTAAGATTCTCAGTGTGTAACCTGATGTCTTTCCAGATATGATTTTTTAAGTAAAATAGGAGCATAGGATAGATGTCTTGTATACTACTCTAGCTCTTATTAATGAACAACACAGAAAACCCTGCCCCTCTGTCCATGATTCAATACAATGCAACAGAAGGCAAGAAAGTAGACACCCTGCATGTTGAATTCAGGATGTCTCTGACGACTTGTGTACTCAGGCCTCCCAGAGCCAAGGGCTGCCTTTCATTTCTCCTCTTTTATACTATCACACTCCAGTTCTGTTTTAACATCTCCAAGGTGCCAGAAATTCCGAAGAAAGCAGGACTCATGGAAGTTTCCATTGACACCTCTGTTGTCTTACACACATGCCGTAGATGAGTCTTCCACATCAGCCCTTCTCCTGCCCAATCTGCAGAGTTGCCATGGTATCGGCATCATTTATGGCAGAGATAGTTATATAAGTGTTGCCAAATGTTCATTTTAATATTGTTATACTTTAGTATTAATACTCAATATTGATGTAAAAAATGTTAATATTTGGTCCCAGGTATAGGCCATGTGACTATGATGATTGATTTCAGTACACTTTTCTGTTAAATTTGTATACATACAAAAACTAGTGCTGATTATCATGTCTGACATATTCATTCTTTCCTGCTCATGTGTGAAAGGAAAAACACAAAAACATCGTATTCCAATAGTTGCCTCTTCCATGCTTCTGGGTGTTTACACTAGACCATGGTTCCATATTGAAGCTAGTACCTTGAATCGCAGCACCACGTGGTTGTTGTGAGCATGGATGCCACAGATGTGCCTCCAATCTTACTAAAGTGCTAATTCAGTGGGTTCCTGACATGGATTAGCACATGGAATTGTCAAAGTCTTAACATCCACAGGTTTATTATTTCCCTCAGATGTGCCTGAATAATGACAGGAACATATCTCGTATTTTTTTTTCATGGTATGTTAGCCTCCTAGTAGAGGCAGGAAGGAGGAATTCCAGAATTAGGAGGAAGTTGAGAATTGACTTCTTGAAGTCCCTGCAAAGTCTACAACCTGGTAATTTGCTTTCTTTTATAACAATTGGCAATTAGAACCCAGTGGTGCTTTGCAAACTCTGGCCTTTAATAATTTGACAGTCCATTAAGTTACATTACATTGAATGAAAATGAAACCAAACAACTCAAACTAGTTGATTCACACATGCACAAAAGGTAAGTATTTCTTAAGTATTTGCTGAGTAATATATGGTGAGTAAATACCATAACTGCAATCTCAGATATCACTTATTGTCTCCTTGGATTCAGAATCATCTGTGTCTAATCTTGTTCCTTCTTTCTGTGGAAATTAACACTCTATCCCTAGCTTTTGCTGTATCTGTAAAATGGGAATTAAGTGAAGATTAAAGATATAGTGATTATAGTCCATCTAGCCTAGTAAAAGCTTAGGAAATGAATAATGTTATATTTTCTAGATGTCAAGAGCCTAACCCATTCTCATATGTCTGTAAAATCCATGAACACAATAGGAACTAAGGAGAAAAAAAAAAAACACGATGTAAATGGAGACTGTTTTCAGAGTTTCCTATGGTCCTATCAAGTGCTTAAGTCTACCTGTCTGAACTACTGCATTTTTTTCTAAATCATTCACAGAACCCTACTTTCTCCCTTTTTAAGTGAGTTTAAAAGTTTTGGATGATTATGATGCATTCCTCCAGAAATACTTAATCTTTTCTTGGCTAGGGAGACCAATCAGAGTCTGGTCACCTTCACACTGTCAGGGACATTGGTGAATCCAGCCTGCTAGGACGCACTTTGTTCCTGGTCAGGCTCTGATCTGGAAAATGCTTGTCTCAAGATCCCCCTGAAAATTTCTACTGATGTTTTGAAACTTCCAGTTAAAATTTTAGACTCTTAACTTTTTTAGCTCCAGAATTCTCCAGTTTTATTTAAAGAAAAGCAGCCATAGTTTTTAATTTCCTAAGTCACTTTGGGAAAACTTGCTCATGTTTCTGTTTCCCACCCTGAGCCTTGGTGAATGCACAGCCAGACTTTCTTCCAGTTTTCCAACTTCAGAATCACAGGACAGCTACACAGGGCAGTTCCCTTCTCCAAGCCTGCTCACTCTTTGCCGGCTTAGAATTCCCACTCTCATTGCCCCAGATGATTTTAATGCTTCCACGCAGACATTTTCTGTATTTTATGGACATAAATACTTATGTACTTTCCCAATTTTCTTTCTATGTCTTGCTCTTGTTGTCTTATTTGCCTTACCTGAGTGGGAGTCCTTTTGCCACACTTTTTAAAAAAAATTTATCTATCTATTTATATAAGTTATGTATTGCAATGTATGCTTAATGCAGGCCCTGGTGTTTCTGCGGTGGGATAAACCTGAGGATACAAAACCTGTTCATCATAATGACTATAATCAGTGTGTTCCTAAAATTCACATAAAAAGTTTCTTTTCTATGTTCCTCACCCAAACTAATTGTAAACTCATAAGGATGATATATCATTTAGAGTTGACTAGAAAATGCTAGAACAAATACAAATGTTGAGTCTAACCTCATCACATAACAAAACATCATACAATAGAGCAAGCAAAATACCTTGCTTATGGGGCAAGATTCAATGTAATAATCCAAATGTGTACTAGGAAATCTGCATGTGTATTAGAAGAAATGTGGAAAATTCAATAAATCAGTTATTTGACTTTAATCTGAGGTAAGAAACCTGGATCCTGATCCATGATTTTAACCAAGGTAAATGTAATTGAATAATGTAAAACAGCTTAGTTAATCAATACTAGTAACAAAAGACAACATATAAGAAATCTTAGACATGAGTCATACAAACCCAAATTCAGAAAGGAGATATTTTGACATATTAAACAGACAAATATTAAGATGGACCATTTAAAAGGGTGTAAAAATGAAAATGTAGCATGTGTGAGGCACTGGGTTCCATTCCAGCACCACATATAAATAGATGAATAAAATAAAGGTTCATTGACATTTCAAAAAAAAAAAAGTCTAATGACAAACAGTAATTTGAAAAACTAGAACATGTATTATAATAAATCCATTATCAAACTTTGATATCAATTAATAAAATGATAGCCATAGAAAGATATAAAAATAAAAAACAGGCAGTAAGACAAAATTATAAATGTGTCAAAAATATTCTAATTCATCCATTAGAAGAGCATAAAACAAAAGTAAAGGAAATTAAAATAATACCAGCATACAGACTTGTAAGGTAAGTTTCAATAACATGTAATACTGGTGATGATCAATGAAGGTGTTCATTCTTATTTATTGTTAAAGGACATTAATGTGGCACCACCCTACATTTTGGCAATATTCATCAAAATCTATTACAAGTGCTATAAAAACACAAAATGGATATATTTCCTCCGACCAGTAAACTTCTCAGAATTTCTCCTGTAGTTGCATTTCCACATATACCACAAAAGACAGTATTGTATCCACAAAGAACTAGAAAAATGGTTTTTACTCATTCAAAAAGAAAAACAAAATATGAATGTAATTTGCAGGAAAATGGGTAGAATTAGAGAACATACTTTTTAGTGAAATAAATCAGACTCAGAAAAGAATGTTTTCTCTCATCTGTGGAAGCGGGGCAGGGAACAGGAGTAACAGGGATGCCCTAAGTGTGAGAGAGAGACCTTTGCTGTGGGGAAGGGGACAGGGAGGGTGGGGAGGCCCTGGGGTGAAATTGGACAAAGTACATTTCCATGAATACTCAAGTATGCACAGTGAAACCCAGCATTCTGTACAAACAATATGCATCAATGAAAGTGTGAAATAAATAAATGAAAGATCCTAAATATCCATTTTACTAGAGTAAAACTGTGGAAGTGAATGCACCTGTGAAATACAAAAATTACTGAGTTCTTAGCAACATTGAATAAGTCTTTGTGATGGTGCAAAATTATGTTCTAAACATTTTATCATGAGAAAAAAATGAATGAGTAGAGTAGGGTTTAAATTTATGATTTTTTAAAGAAAATATTTGTAAAGAGGCATATAACTTCTTATTGGACAAACTCTGCAGGTACTAATTATTGGATACAGACTGACAGGCCAAATAACTGACAGTCCACCAACCCACATGATGAGAAAATTCATAATTGGAGAATATAAAGAAATAGGAAGAAAGGGTAGCAATTATTCACTGTGCATGAATAGTAACAGGAATTGTCCCTGACCAAGGAACTTAGTTAAGTTAGCAATAGGAGGAAAAGTTACTCTGTTATTGTTCACCCTTTAAAAAGTTACAATTGTTATTGTTCACCCTTTCATATGGTTTAAGCTTTAATAAGCACCATATGTATTTATTGCTATGTCACTCAGGACTTAGAGATGAAAACCACAGAGATAAATCCTTAACCCAAACTATGAATTTAAAGACTCAAAGCTGGAAGAGCAATCTCAGTGACTGATAAGAGCAACAATCAGCTCCAGAGAAATCCAACAACTAGCGATCTTAGCCAGGATGTCTTAGAAAGAATGACAAAATTTACTCTGTACATTTCTGCAATGAGTGAACACCAAAAATGGATAAAGAAAATGGACAATCCTTTAACCATCCTCTATTAATTTTCCACCTTAGAATCACTGACTTCAAGACCAAAGTTCCAGATGTAGCAGTGGTTGAATAAAGCTAGAATTTTTGTTCTTGCCTGACAGCTTTGGAAAGGAAGAATAATACCCTTTTGTGTTCCATTCTGGAAGTTGCCTACTGTGTCCCCTAATGGTGCACACATTTGGAGATTGCACTAAAATAGCTTTGGGATTAGATTCAGAAAGGAGAAAAAAAATCATTACTACAATTATTTTTTTTCAAGTGAAAAATGCAACTCTGTTAAATATAGCTTTGGCAATTAATAGAAAACCGTTCAGTTTTCCGAAAAGTGATTTTATATAATAGCTTCATGGACTTCTGTATACCTGAGCTCTTTCTATATGAAAATCTATCCTGTGAGCAGGGATCACACTGGTGGAGTCTGAGATCAGGTACATCCAATTATTGCTCCCTGTGCTTTTGATAATATTACCTTTGCCGTCCTACAGAGATAATGTTTTAGAGGAAGTTCTGGTGTGATTTTTATTCTTTTTAGTCCCATGCTGATTTAATTGTTTAAAAAGTCTTTTTTAAGCAACAGAAACTGCAGTATTTCTTTAATCTTCTTGAGCATCATACACATTACCTAGTTTGAGTAAAATCCTCCCTCCCTCCCTTTGTGTTTGTGGAATGTATGTTACCAATTTCTATGTGAGACCAATTTGGCAGGTGTGCTGATCCACAAAGCCATTGCTTTCCTCCTGACCCCTATGGAGGCTTAGCAGGAGACTTCCAACCTTCTGATCATCTCCTGGGGGTTTGCATTTTCTGGTAGAGAAATGTCCCCTTTGCAGATAAAATATGGTTCACTTTTCCTTCCAACCACCTGAACACCATGGGCTGGATTCTCATTTCTTGTCTCAGAGTAGGAATCTAAGAACTTTATTTTTTATTCTTTATTTGGTTCTCAGGGCCTCCATATGAAGCTTGGATACAGGGCAAGGTGACACTGCCTTCACACCCTTACCTCTTCTGGTCACTTTATAGTTCCCAGGTTTCCTTCTGTGAGGAACCTGGGAAAGTTGTTCCAGCTCCCAGAGCCTCAGAGTCACTGTTTAGCTGAGGTTGTGGAAGGCTCTCCCTTCACTACACTCTTGTCAGGACTAAATGAAGGCATCACATTAAAACGAGCAGACCAACATCTCCCTCATAGTAAGTGGTAAGTAAGCTTTCACTATCACTGTTCTTCTTCCATTAGCTCTTTTAATGCAGGATATTGAACAAAGTTGGCTACAGGACATTCACGTAGCATGTGGAAGGAAGAAAAGTGGTGAGAAGCAGGCAGGAGAAATGGTGGGAGGTTGGGGACCAGACATCAGAAAGACCCATGGAAACCCATGACACCCGCACACCCAAGTTTAGAGATGGACTGATTTGGGGAATGGAGCTCGGCAGTAATATTTTATATCCCATGATAAAAATAAAAATAAAATGTGTGACTTCAAAAACAACCACAATAAAAGTTTAAAAGCTGAAATTGTGTGTGCAAGCAATCCAGGATTATACTGTAAGATATGACTCCAAAGCCCAAGTTCACCTCTTCCAGCCTTTACTGCCCCCCAGTGGGGAAGAAGGACATTGCTTGGGGCATGTTTTCTGTAGGGCAGGTCTATTTTTATTTTAAGACAGGAACTTGTCCATCATCTACTTGATTATGTGTTTCCTCCCATCATGTTTTAGAAGGAAATAATGGAGGAGTACAATGACGGGAGGACTCATAACATATTTCTTATCTTTTTATCTGTATCTTTCACCTTTGTATTCTTCTTGTTTTAGCATTATGTTACAATATTCTCCATTATATATATATATAGTCTCTGAATCAAATCATGTATAGTTACTTTGAAGCCTATGTTCAATATTTTAAATATCAGTAGATTTTTCAAATTCCTTCTTTATTTATTTGGTTTATTTTATTTTGTTATAATTTTTGAGTTTTATTTTTTCCTGTTGGAATTAGATATTCCATACGGTATTGTCACACTCAGTAATTGCATTGAATTGATGAAGTCCAATTCTGTCTTGACATTGGAGAGGAAAGTTGTTACAGAAAAAAATATGATGGCTGTGTCTTTCATCTCTTCTTTAGGGAATTCCACTTCCTCTGACAGAGAGAGACACAGGGCAGATCACCTTGGTTCAATCAGAGAGTAGAATGATGTTGAGATGGATATCAGTATTTATTCTGGAAACCTGTCTCTTTCAGGGGCCTTAACTGAAGTCTTGAGGGTGGCCACAGTGTCCTCTGCACATAGTCCAGATCTTGCCTCTCCAGCCCCATGGCGCCATGTTTAGAGCTGAGGGCCTTGGTGGATCTGCTGGTTGATAGCTTAAGAAGAGGCACATTCCTCTTTTGAAAGGCATGTCAAAGGCAGGGCCCACTGTACTGTTCCACTTCCCTGGAACACCTTGGACACTAAAGTCCTATCTGACTTTCTTGCCCTCAGTCTTCCCTCCCTCATTTTTGAGTGGCCTTCAATCCAAACGTTGTTCTGTGCTCGGGATGATGGTTCACCTGATAAGATACACTGTGACAGAATGGAAAAGTTTTCTTTTTGACCTTCTTTGTTTCATCATCTTTTGTTGGATAATGGAAAGGTTGGGACATATTTTTTTTTTAATCTCTCCATTAGCCCTTCTTCATTTGTGTCTTATTTTCTCTCTTACACTTTAATGAAATTGACTGGCTCAAGATGCCTTTAAGTTGCATGAGTGAGGTCCATCCGCATGTAAGGAAACAATTTAGACCTTTCTACCTAAGACTCTCAACTCCCTAACTCTGAAGGCATTCAGTGTTTGCAACGATTAGAAAAGTTACCATTTTTAACAGTTTCCTAGTGTAATTATCTCAGAAAAAAAGGGAACTGAGTAAGAGTTATTGTCAGGCAGGATCTGATCATAATTGTGTTCTTAGCTACAATACTATCAAAATTTCCCCAATATTTCAACCACAGATTAAAATAAAAACAACAATAATAACAATATACATTTTTTTGATTCCTGTGTGCCAAAATTATAATAGAGCATTTTAATCTTTCATGAGATTCTTGGCCAGCCTTACATACTATCACACTTTAAGTGTGAGGGAAATAACTCTCAAATCATGATCTGTCCAGTCATTCAACTGATTTATGCTTCACATCTGGTTGATTGTATTATTGTGTAATGTCAACCATGACAATATTTACCTCGAATCTTTCAGGGAAACTAAATAACTCTAAGATGCTAAAATGTTTTCTATATGCTTCTATAATCAGATAATAATTCAATGTGTTCCATCACACCCTCCGTATAATGCATATAGTACATGTGGGTTTTGTAAAAGAGCTCCCAGAAAACCCCACTCTGAAATGCCCAGACTTCTTTATACTCATGTGAACTCATGGCATTCCCCTTAACATTATTACATGGTCCACAAATGTCCTGAAGACACACTGTGGGGGAATGTGAGTGGCATGGTATCAATATTTCAGTTCAGTTCAGATCATGGAACTCCCATAAAGAGAATATGATCCGAGGGAGGTGGTGAACCAGCAAAAGATGTTTGCCTTTTTAGAATTTCTAATAAGCTGGAGTGCAATCAAGCTCCTATACCATTAAGGAATGAGAATATCAAGAATGAACTTTAGCCTCAGGCTGAGGAAGTGACCAGACCAACATAATGGGCTGAGTGCTTCCCAGTGTATGTTGGGCAGGTCATCAAGTAAAACTGCGGCAGATCTGATCTTCCCTTACTTGTGTTTTCTAGCATTATCTCAGAAAGTAATTGGACTGAGTCTGCCTCTTAGGGGGATTGGGAGGAGTTCAATTTCACTACCTTATTCTGGTTTTTAAGTCTTTCAGTTCTCCATTAAGTAAATGGAGTGATACTTCTATGGAGATTTTTAAATATGTCTGCAAATTCTTTGATCTTCATCCCATTGATAAGCAGTTTTGGTGTCCACTTTCCTTAGATCTGGGCCAATCTTGGTCTCTCACTTAGCATGTCCACTTGGTATCTCACCAGTAGTATGAAGCTGCCCTAATACTATATTACTTCTGAAGACAGGAAGGACAGGAATCTTCCACTGGGTTCTCTTGGGAACTTACTTTAGGGAAAGGTCACCAAATATGAAGTCTGACTAGCCTGAGGGCAACATCCTGGGGAAATAGCCTATGGGTGTCCTGGTCAACACTGAGTTGTACCTTCAGCTTATAGTCAGCATCTGTGGACAACCATGGAGCTGGGCCATCTTGGACTGCCATGCATGTAAGCCTTCAGATGCCTGCAGATGTAGACATCAACTAACTGCAATCACATGGTCAACCTCAAGTGAGAGCTCTCCCTGCATAAAACTCTTCCTAATTGTAAACTCAGATAACTGCACACCAAATGAATTAACAGCTTTTAAACCTCAAAGGGTTTGGTGTAATTTGCTGCACAGCTAGTAACTGAAACACCTATCTCTCAGGAATTGTTGCAAAAATTAAGTAAAATAATAGACAAAGAGGAATTTCTAGAATGGCTATTGTTCAGTAAAAAGTATATGATCAGTTATTCCCATCACAACATTCCCCTGGTTACCAGTGAGTAGACAATCCTTAGGAGAAAGACCATGTTACCATCAGGGTGAACAGATAGATTAGAACTAGCCTAAGAAGTCCCAAGTGGTTTTCTGAGGAAGTTAATTAGAGTAAAATGAGTGTACTTAGATTTCTAACTCTACTTTTCTATTATTCTTTGAAAACATTGCAGAATGCACAAAATAATAAAATAAAATACTTAATTTTATACATAGAACAGTGTTATGTTTTAGATATTAGGTGTCCCCAAAAGCTCATTTGTCAGATAATGCAAGAAAGTTTAGAGATAAAACGATTGGGTTATAAGAGGTTTAACTTAATGAGTGTATTAATTCCATGACAGTGATTAACTTGGTGGTCGCTGTAGAGACGAAGGGTGTGGCTGGAGGTGATAGGCCACTGGGGCTTGATATGGGGTTTATATTTTTGTTCTTTCTGAACAGAGTAACTTCTATCACCACCCCATCCCACCCCACCCCTCTCTCTCTCTCTCTCTCTCTCTCTCTCTCTCTCTCTCTCTCTCTCTCTCTTTCTCTCTTGGCAGTGTTCTCAGGTGCTTTCCTTCACCACATACTTTAAACATGAGGTTCTGCCTCATCTCAGGCCCTGAGGAAGTAAGCTATCTATGAACTGAGACCTCTGAAATCATGAGCCCCCAGATAAACTTTTCTGCTGGGTGTGGGGGCACATGCCTGTAATCCCAGTGGCTTGGGAGACTGAGGCATGAGGATCATGAGTTCAAAGCCAGCCTCAGCAAAGGCAAGGAGCTAAGCAACTTGTTGAGACCCTAAATAATATACATAATAGGGCTGGGTATGTGGCTCAATGGTCAAGTTCCTGTGAGTTCAATCCCTGGTACTGAAAACAAAACAAAACAAAAACCAAAAAACCCTTTTCCTCCTCTAATTGATTTATTTTATTTATTTTTATTTTTTTTTTTTTTTAGGGGCAGCGGTGGAAAAGTTGACTAAAATAATCAGGTTCATTTGTTTGAGGGGACATTCTTTTTGTTGTTTTTACCTAGGCTCTGTTGACACCTTGAGCTGGGTAATTTTTGTCATGGGGAAGGGAGTGTCCTTCCTATAGGAAGTTTGGCAACATCCCTGGCTTCTGTCTCTGGATACTGTTAGTACCCTTTGGCCATGATTGTACAACCAAACAACGCTGCCACAAGAGTGTGCCCCCCAGAGGGCAAATTGGCCCCAATTGAGAACCACTGACACAGATAGCTATCATATGTATTATAATGGGAAGCTTTATGTGGGGACCCCAAACTAACCTGGTGCTATTTGTAGAGCTAGAAGGCAAAGTGTCTCTGAAGATGCCATCTCTCTCTATGTGGCAGACTATCAACACTGAAATAAAATATGAAGAGTGTGTGGTACCTGCTAAGACCTCTGTCTCGAGAAGACTGGAGTTGGGGAAGGAGAGGTTTGTGGTAAGAAGGATGCCATGTTGGAGTAGGGATCACTAAGACTAGAGCTGTGAAGAACACAGCCTGGGCAGTTGGGTTCAGTAAGAGATCAATATGAGAAAAGGTCATAGGAAGAAAGCAGAAGTCCATAACAGAAAGCTAAGTAACCCCAAAGAGTCAACTGGAGGTGTAGGGGTATTCAAGAAACAGCCCAGTTACAAATCCTGGGTCTAGGTAATCACACATTTTATACATGGAGTGGGGTCTGTGTTCTCACTGGGAAAGCTCTGTATTCATTAAAACTACCTACAGGGATTATGTATGCATTCAGGAAAATGCCACTGGCATAGATAAGCAAAAGTTACTTATCAAATAATATTCCCCATGAGATAAGATTTTTGTAAAAAACAAAGTGTGTAGAAAGCAATAGCATCAGAAATACATAAAAATGTAAAGAGATTGAAATTTCTATATATAGAATCCATTTAGAGTTTATTTCTTAGGATCCTAAGTGTTTCTCCAATATTATTACAACCAGTCATTTTCTTCTAAATAGAAAAATGTTTAAGGGATAAAAATATTAACAAGGACTGAGTTATAGTTTGAAACAGTTTGGGACAAAAGAAGAAAAACACAAAAAATCAAAAAAATGAAAGAAATGTCACCAAGTGAATAAGAATGAAATATACTTGTCTGGTGCCCAGGAAATTTTTAACATAAGGTTAGAATAGTCCAGAAGCCTTTGATACCTGGTCATTTTATGAGTTAATGGATAGTCCTCTTGGTTGTGTGTCGATACCAGATAGAAACTGAATTCAAAGTGAGAATCAAATTAAACAGAAAGTAGCTAAATATAGGTGCTAGTCAGATTTTGGTCACTGTGACCAAAATACCTTAGAGGAACAATTAAGGGTTGAAAAGACTTATTTCAGCTCATGGTTTCAGAGGTGTCAGTTTCAATGGTGTTGGTCAGCCAACACCATTGTAGAAACATCATGACAAAAGTGTATGACACAGGAAAGCTGCTCAGGTCATGAATCGGGCTAGCAGAGAAAGAGAAAAGTCCAAGGAGAGAGCTAATGCAAGCCATGTCCTCAGTGACCTAGTTATTCCCACCATGTACCACTTGCCTACAGTTACCATTTAACTCATTCAAATGATTAATTCATCAAGTGGATTAATCCACTTCAAATGGTTTAATCCACTGATGTTGATGGGTACAGTCCTCATGATATAATAGCTTCCTAAAAGTCCCACCTCTGATCCTTGCTGCATTGAGAACCATATTTTGAACATACGGGAGATTGGAAGGGGTCATTCTATAGCCACCTAAAAACATTATATCTTGATTTTTTTTTTGTGTGTAGAATAATTTAAAAAAGATTCATGAAGGGAAAAACATAAGCCAAGTACGACCAGGTATAAATACTTATTGAATAACTTTTGAGTTACTGAGTGAACTCTACTTAAGTTTCTAAACATGGAATGTATTCTTTTTAATCCTCACAAATTTGCAAGTGGTTCTTGGTATTAACCCTTTAGAAATTACAGAAATAGATTGAGAGATTAAATAACTTATTTTAGTTACACAACTGGTAAGTAAGTGGCAGAGCCTTGGGTTTGAACCAAGTTCTTTCTGCATGTAAATCCCAGCCCTTGGTCCACTATACCATCATGCAGTAATAATGTGAAAAATTGTGATTTCAATACAGTTGACCTCTACTGGGGGAAGAAAAAAAACCTTTATTTTCCATATGAATCTTTAAAACCTAATCACTCTTTAAATTTCAGTTAGTTTTAAATTTGAGTTCATTTTTTTTTATTTCCTAGTTCCTTAAATAGTCAATTAATGAGACCCTAACGTCAGTGGGTCTTTGATTTTAACATTTCAGCACAGCCAACTCATTCGGTCTACAAACTCTGTTACCAAAGAGTGAAAGCCATCAAATTTCATTTCTTATAACATTAGTTTCCAAAGATGTTTTCCCCTCTTACCAGCTAAATTGTCTTTTACTTTGTAAACTGCTTCTAGTTTTCAACAATTACATTACAATGTGTTCAATTCTCACGGCCCTGCTGCTCAATCTTTTATAAACCCAAATGAAGAAATAGTTCTATAACCAAGAAACATCAAAAAGTGAATAAAAAAGCAGATATTGCTTCAGATGACTCTCCATTTGCTAAGGACAAAAAAGCAATTTCACATCTTATTTTTTATACATATTATTGCATTATTCTTTTGTTTACCTTGTACCAAGTGGAAGCCTGATAGCATCTGTCACCCTCCCACAATTCAACTACATATTCCATATCTTTATTCTCACCAGGCAATGTCTTGGCTTTTACCTACCTCATCCACCACTTCCAAGTGCATCTCGCATGATTTTTGTAATAAGTTGGTGGCAAGTCTGCTACTTCCATAGATTTAAAGCACTTCTAATAAAATTCCTTGAATATCTGAATCCCCATCAGTTCCCAATCTTCCCCTGGTGATTCCATTATCTCCTCAGGGGAGACTCTGTTCCATGCTGAGAATTACTTTTCCAACACGGAGGGGGACTTCAGGAAGCAATGATTCTTAAACCCTCTTTTTTTAAAAAAACTCTGTCTTGAATGAATAATTCCTGTCTATCCTTGATAATCTCTTTTCTGTAGTTTCTGATTCTTAGTTTTGCAAACCTTGTAGGGGCTGTGTCTCTGACTCAATGCTTTCCTTTCTGCCTCCAGAGCATCCGACCTCCCATCTGCCCCTTGCCTTCACCTTCATTTGCAACCAGAAAGAACTAAATTTTCCTCTATTGTTTTAAGGTTTGTTTCTTCCCATTCACATACTTGTTATTCATTAAAATTTCCAGAAGATTTCAAGGAAAAAAAAGTGTTTCTTGTATTATTTCCTGAGGAACTCACTGTCCGTAACATAAAAATATTACCTGCCAATTGTAGTGAAAAATTAGAAAATGCAGAAAGAATAAATACAATCTGTCCTAGACTCTACTGTGATGAGATGAATTACACACACACACACACACACAATGTGTTGCTGCTTTATTTTATGCACAAATAGTATATAACCCATTACCATTTTATAATTTTTTTCCAGTACTGCAGATTGAATCCAGAGAGGCTTTATCTTTGAACCACATCCTCAGCTGTTATTATTATTATTATTTTAATTTTAAGCAGGGTCTCACTAATTTACTGGCTGAGGCTGGCTTAGAACTGTGATCCTCCTGCCTTAGCCTCCCAAAACACTGGGATCACAGCTATCATATACTTTTAAAATCTGTTTGATTACATACATTGCCAGTATCCTTAATTTACTTTAAGACAAGGTAGGATGCTCAGAAATATCTCTGGAGAGGTGAGTCACCTGAGAAGAGCAGAATCAGGCAATAAGGTGCCCCATCAGAGTGATAGACCAGAGGCTGAGCATTGTGTCAGTGCTGGGACAGTAAACACAGGGGATGCGCATTGGCGGGCTCTGGAGTAGCTCACGCTGAGAGCAGGCAATATGGGGATAAAGGTGATACGAAGAAACAGCATAATAGGACACCTACAAAAGCTTTGGTTTGAAGCTTCTTTTCTTCTTGTAACTATTGTTGGTGATATTTTATAGAGAATAGAAAATTATACTGTCTTGCTTCATCATTTAAATATACATTTTTATTAGAATAAATCTACAGGTTCTCTAGACTGAATCTTGAGTTTGGAGTTCCATTTATAGACCCCAAACCCTATTGGGTGATAAACACTTCTGTAAAATTAGATATTTAGTTTCAGGATCTGTTTGTTATTGCATATTTTTTCCCCTCAACCTCTATTGTGGTTCCCTGTTGCTAAAAAAAACAATGTGTCTTAGGACAGCATTCAGTTTGCTTCAAAATGCAGGTCCATTCTTACTTTTCTAATCATATTTTCCATTCTTGCAACCCTGAGAGCAGACCCCCTGGTGATCTGGTAAAGCAGATTGTGCTGGTTTTTTTTTTTTTGTTTGTTTGTTTTGTTGTTGTTGTTATTTTTGTTTTTACTTGAATCTTTTCTTTTTGTCTGTCCTTATTCTGGTCCCTCTGTTTGGAATACAATTCATGTGTCTGTATGATCCCAGTTTTCCTCTGGCCAACCCTAATGCCCAGCCCCCTCAGCTGTAAATAACTGATTCCACTGAACCCCCTAACAGTAATGGTGGCTCCCTAGCTTCTACTAGAGCTGTGGGGGAGCACAAGCCTCATCCCCCATAAGCAACATGGAGATTCTACAGAAAGGAGGCTGGTTTACTGCCCCTTCGTCCCCACCACACATACTTGGGATGCTTATGTGCTGAATGAGGGAATGAATTAATTTAATTTCCCTACAGCATCTCTTTGAAAGCCTTGTCCTACTGTATTGATTTTAATGTATTTTCAAATATAAAATCATAAGGGCTGTGGAGCAGTCTGAAATAAGAATTAAAACTCAAGTGAAGGGAATAAAAAGTGTGACATAAACCTATAAGAGAGAGAAATGGAATGGAAAAGTGTGACTCACATGAACCTATAAGATAACAAGAAATATTTTTTATGTAAGAAGCATGAAAATGAGATAGATATGCCAGATGAGACCTAAAGTTCAATGTTGTACTGTGCAGGAGAGAGCAAAGGACAGCTCAGCCCCTGTTCATGTTCATCCTCTCTGTCCAGGAGAATCATCTCTTTATGAAAAGAAAGAAACAGCATATTTCAAGTGCTTTTAGAACTAAGGGTTGGAGGCAGCCTAATAGAAGGAGAAAGCATTAGACTTCAATCCAGAGAAATGTGTTCAAGTCCAGCGTGCTAACACACTCTCTGGAGACCCTGCACCGTCCACCTGGCCTACCCATGCTATTCCCTCACCTGTATTACAGTGATGGTTTCAAGTATTCAGCGAGAACATCAATAAAGATAATATGGGCAAATGCTCTTAATAAGTACCCCAGTACACAGTGTTGCTAATGAAGCAAAAAAACATCTTTAACTAATTCGTGGGTTGGAAATAATTTATTTAACAAACTTCAAAATGCAACTGGAAATAAAAATTATATATTTCTTTGAAGCAAGAATGGGAATATCAAAATATTCTAACAGTCACCCTGAATCAAACTGTCTTATCAGCTGCGTCCTCTGAATGGTGTGTAGGCACACCATCCTTTGGTCTCAAGGTAAGCATGGGTCTGTGTTGCCAAGGACTTTGTGTGTTGGGTTTGATTGCTATTATTTCTACTGAATGACTCTGACATCATAGTGATGGTTCTGCTGGAGTTGCAGGCCACAGCGGTTCAGAAGAGCATCCAGAATTCCCTCCCTGTCCCAGTCAACAGTAGCCCTTTTATGGGCCCCGTTTCTCTTACTCAAATCCTCATACCAACAATGCAGCCTTTCACCTTTTAAAACAGATGAGAACAGTCTTTCGGTCATTGAACAAGGTTAGCCAATTATAGCTGTGTGTGCATAGCAGAAATGACAAAGCCTGCAGTGGAAATGACACAGAACCAGGACTTTGAGTCAGGGAGATATAGCCCGAAGTCTCAGTGTCACCTCAATTGTGTTCAATTTCAATTTCTTTACTATATGGAAATAAATTAGAGCAATAATGACCTCAACAGGTTGTTGTGGGAACTGAATGAAGTAACACAGGACAGCTCTTCATAAACTATAAAATGTCATACAAATATTATTCATTATATTGAAAAAGTGTTTATTGTTGTTTTTTTGATAAGGCCAACTTAGAGGGCATTTTTGGTATCATGGTTTTGGAGATACTTTGGAATTTCTGTGGGTAGTAGCAATGAACAGGGAAGAACTGATTTGTTAACATCAACTGGGGAGAAAAAAGAAAATGCATCAGGACTAGAAAAAAATAAATTAAATTAAAATACAGGTGACAACACACAGCTGCTTGTCCTCTGGGAGAGATCCAACACACCTCCAAGCACCTGGCTCCAGAGCTCTGATTTTGTGTTCTCTGCTTGATACCCTAACACCTAACTGACAGCATGCTATTTCTTGACCTGGGAAATGACCTATGTGGTACATTTCAGGCAAAGGTGTGGGAAAGAGTGAGACTTGGGTGTGGGCCAGAAGCCTGGAGTTTGAGCCCTGGCTCTGACACTGGCCAGTTTATGAATTTGACCAAGGAACTTCAAATTGCCGCACCTTGGTTTCCCAGTTTGCAAAAGCAAACGTAAAATGCCTCCCAGAGAGGAGTGAAGCAGTGGTTAAGTTATGATTACAGAATTGAAGGGTGCAAAATGATCTGATAACAACATCAGACCAGAGCTAGTCCCTCCAAAAATGTCCACCATTCCTTAAACTTCATGGACTGTGATTTGATACAGCCTTCAGAAGACTGAAGAACAGAATCCTGGGTGCTTTGGGCCGGGATTTATAGTAGTTGCTGTGAAGATCGTACTGGTCATCTCCTGCACTGCCAAGTTGGAGGACGGTATCTTCCTGCTAATTATTCCTGTGCTTGATATGAAACACCGGGGCACTGCGAATTGCTGACACACATTACTCAGGGCTTAAGGCAGGTTAATAGCTAAGCCTTTGGAAATAGAGCAGAATCACACTGTACTCACTGACCTCAGACTAAGGGTAAGAGAACCCTGGGATTTGAATTTATGTAGGACTTGATCTTGAATTGTAAAGACCATGTTCTTGTGATTTTGTGTGGAGCCCATGAATCTGCGTGGTTAACTAGCATCTTGAATGAGTCTGATGCTGATGGTTCACGGACCATATTTTAGGAATAGCTCTTTTGTGACATTTGTTCACAGCGGTGATAGCTGTAGCCCCATGACATCAAAGTAGGTAAATTAAGCCTGTTCAAGCAGCATTCATGTTGTCTACACAGGGTAGTGGAATAGGAAATTTATGGAAATGGTACAATCTGCTGAGGCATCTGGGATTGCTCATTTCATCATCTCATGCTATTTCAGGTGCTGAGAGAATAGAAACAAAGTTTGATGATGAGACAGCTTTTAGAGCACAACCAAGCCTGGCATTTTATCCCAGATGGTGAAATAAGGGCTATAATGCATTTTACATTTTTTATACATTGCCATTGTGCCCTCCACATTCAACAAAATAAATGTAAAATGCTAATGTGAAAAGGAAAACAATAGCATTTCAAATCCAAAAGAAAAGAAAAGAAAAATATATATATATGGAAAACATGCACAGATTTTACTACATTGAACTTTTACAGACAATAAAATACCATAAATACATTGAATGAACCAAAACTGGGAAATATATATATATATATATATATATATATATATATATATATAATACACACACACACACACACATATATATATTAAAGAATGGGTGCAAAAACAGTCATGTGTCTTAATAATGTGGATATTTTAAGAAATGAATCATTAGACAAATTTATCATTGTATGAACATCATAGAGAGGACTTACACAAACCTGGATGGTGTTGAAGATTTGCTCTAGCCAGTAATTTTACTCTACAATCAGTTTATCTAGAATTTCCAAGAGTTCTCTCAAAGGCTTTACACCAGCAGGTGCAGACTCCCCACCATACTCACATAGTAATGAGGAGCCCAGGATGGTGGCTCACACCTGAAATTCCAGCTGCTGTACTCAGGAGGCTTAGGCAGGAGGTCTATAAAATTGAGACCAGTCTTAGCAACTTAGCAAGACCATATCTCTAAAAAGTTAAAAAGGGGAGGGGGTTCTGGGGATGTAGCTCAGTGGTAGAGCATCCCTGATTCGATTCCCAGTACCAAAAAACCATGCAATAATTATATAATGAATAATGATTTTGCAACCATTTAAACCTCTGGAGCTAGCAGTAAATTTCACACCTTATTTGAGTACAGCCTTTTCTTTCAACATCATAAACAAATTTTTTGTTTGTGCATGATTGTCAGTGCACTGAGAGGGGCACACTGCTGAGTCTGGTCTTCAACCAAGGTCATTACGCTTCCTCATATTCAATATAGCCTCTTCTCAAATTGTCGGTCCCTTTATTGTTATTGAAGCAGTTTCAATTACTTTGTTGTTCTTCAAGACCATCACTCTGGTGGAATGGAACATGCCTGATAGGCAAGCAGTAATCACCCCGGACTTCTACCTTCTGGTCCTTAACCACATTCAACTTTATTTCCATGTCAATCAACTGGCATGGCCTCTCACTAGGAACATCAGGAGTGGATTTCACGTGCTTAGGAACCATAACGAATGAAACAACATGAAACTAAATTCAGCACAAGAGAAAATGGTGCCATCAGGAGATGTGGTAAACATGAGACCTGCTGGCCACCACCATACTTACAGCTGTCGTGATCAAAATGTTACATGTCACCAGACTGTACCTTTAATATACAAAATGTTATGACTCAATGAAACAATTGTGGACAGCAAAAGAAAAACTTGGATAGGAAGAGCAGGATTGACGTTTTCAAAGAAGAAATGCACATATTGATAAACTGTAAGGAAATGTTTAATCTTATTAACAGCAGGTAATCTCCTGAGAGGGGCTGCCACTGGACCAAATCATCCCTCCTTTTCCTTCAAAGTTCCAGCCTCTCAGTACTGTCAACAAAGATGGACTTAGTGATCAATCCACTGCATTATGTAATAACAACCATACTAGAGTTCTCAATTTTCTCCCTTTCTCTGGTGCACATAGCACAATTTGAAAGTTGAGAAGTAAGCTTTCCAAAGTTGATGTCACCTGAGCCGATTCCTGAAGGATCAATAGAAGTCAGTGAGATGAAGACAAACTTTTCAGCCAATAGCAAATGCACTGCAGAAGGAAAGTCTGCAAAGGGAGCATACACAGGCACGCAGTTTAGAGTCACTGGAGTGTGAAGCGCAAGGCAGAAGTGCCTGAAGATGAAGCAGAGAGGTAGGCAGGCGATGGAGTCCTGAATGGCATACTAAGGAGCTGGACTTACAATGCAGGCCAGGGGAGGTTAAAACAAAAGAAGACAGAAAAGAACAAAAGAAAAGTTGGCAGCAGGAAAGATCGGACCATAAGCATTTCTTTCTTCACTTCTTTACTCCTGTATCCATTTGTGCAGTAAACATTCCTTAAGCATTGGCTGCCTCACTTCTCACAAGGTATGAGTCAAATGGTGCCGTTCCTCTCTTCAAATTCTTCCTAGTTTTATTTTGTTTTCCTTCAGTAACTGTCATTAGAAGAGCTGCCACTCCCCTCCTCAAACTTGTATGGAAAGGGAATCAGAAAAAAAAAATTGACTTAGGATAAATGGAAAATAAAAGGTCATTGATCCAAGGTTGTTTTGTTTTCCCCTTGGAAGTGGAATCATCACTATGAATAAAAGATATATTCCCGGCTAGAAAGCCCCACTGGCCCGAATCATCCCTCCTTTTCCTTTAAAGTTCCAGCCTATAAGTACTGTCAACAAGGATGAACTTAGTGATCAAACCACTGCACCAAAGAACAAAGGGAACGTTGCCTTTACATGTGGAGGACATTTAACCTGACCTGGTATTCTGCAATGGGGAATTCCATGCTCAGGTGGAGTGGCAGGAATGCCACTTGGGTTGGCTACATCTTCTAGGAAATATCTGGTTTGAAACTGAAATTGCTGGGCACCAAGGAGTGCACAATTCCACTGGTCAGAAGCTAAGCATGGCTGATATGGAGTCAGCTTCCCACAGGAGAGGATGATGCTCAGAAATACCTGGAACCCTAAAGGAACCAAGGCTTGCAAGCATTCCAGTGCCTTCCAGGAGCTGTGATCTGATAGGGTGTTGGGTATGTTTTCCAAAGATTGTTGTAACATATTTTTACAAACCAGGTTTCTTTTCAATGTTTTTATTAGCACTTTAGACTTTTACATAATAGTGGGGTTTATTCCATTCCCGTCAGTCTTTTTTCTTTACAGATTTTCCATATATGTGTGTATGTATGTGTGTGTTATGAATATTCCATATATATATATATATATATATATATATATATATATATGACAGGTATATTTTTTGGCATTGGGAATTGAACCCATTTTACTTTATTTTTATTCTAATCTGTTATATACGACAGCAGAATGCATTACAATCCATATTATAAATACAGAGCACAATTTTTCATGTCTCTGAAGTAGACATGAAAAAAAAAGTAGAGTCACACCATTCTTTTCTTCATAGATGTACTTAGGGTAATGATGTCCATCTAATTCCCATTTCCTTTCTCTTTCCCTTACTCCCCTTTGCTCTATCTAGAGTTCGTCTAATCCTCCTGTGCTCCTCCCCCAACCCCATTATGAATCAGCATCCTTATATCAGAGGAAACATTTGGCATTTGTTTTGGGGGGTATTGGCTAACTTGACTTAGCATTATATTCTCCAACTCCATCCATTTACCTGCAAATGCCATGTTTTTATTCTCTTTTAATGCTGAATAGTATTCCATTGTATATATACCAAATTTTCTTTATCCATTCATCTATTGAAGGACATTTAGGTTGACTCCACCATTCAGCTATTGTGAATTGTGCTGCTATAAACATTGATGTAGCCATGTCCTTCTAATATGCTGTTTTTAAGTCCTTTGGTTATAGACCAAGGAGAGAAATAGCTGGGTCAAATAATGGTTCCATTCCCAGTTTTCCAAGAAATCTCCATACTGCTTTCCATATTGGCTGCACCAATTTGCAGTCCCACCAGCAATGTATGAGTGTGCCTTCTCCCCCACATCCTCGCCAGCACTTGTTGTTGTTTGAATTCTTAATAGCTGCCATTCTGACTGGAGTGAGATGAAACTTTAGAGTAGTTTTTAGAAAGCTTCTTCTCGGCAAAAGAAACAATCAGTGAGGCGACTAGAGAGCCTACATTTGGGGAGGAAATTTTTACCACAGACACATCAGATAGAACACTAATCTCTAGGATATATAAAGAACTCAAAAATCTTAACATCAAAAAACCAAATTACCCAACCAATAAATGGGCCAAGGACCTGAACAGACACTTCTCAGAAGATGATAGACAATGGATCAACAGATATATATAAAAAAAATGGTCAACCTTGCTAGCAACTAGAGAAATGCAAACCATTTTACTTTATTTTTAATTGGAGCATTGTAAAACATAAAGATGGGATGCTTTGTGATATGTTCATACCTGCACATAGCGTGATTTGTTCAGTTCTTCCCACAGTTCCTCCACTTTCCCTCTGCTCCCCTCCTCTACTCTATACTGTTCTTTCTTATATTTTTGTGAGATCCCCTTCTTTATTCCTTATTTCTCTCTAACTTTTGCATAGTAGAGAAAATCCACAGAGACTTATTCTCTCATATTTCTGAAAATTATAGAAAATTCGGTCCTCATGGCCACATTGTCTCTGAAACCTCTTGGGGGGAATCTATCTCATGCTTTTGTCTTAACTTATGCTGGTCCTTAGCAATCCTCAGAATTCCTTGGTTTGTACAATCAACACCCCAAACCCTGAATCCATGGACAGAGGGATTCCTGCTGTGTGCTTTTGTCTCTGCATTTCTCCTCTTCTTAAAAAGTCTGATCGGGACCACCCTCATCCAGCATGACACCATATTCACTGGATTGCAGCATTAAAGACCTTTCCTCCCTCCCTAATTCTCTTTCTTTTCTTTTTCTTTTTTCTCCTTCTTCTTCTTCTTCTTCTTCTTCTTCTAATAATAATAATAATAATAATAATAAACCAAGGGTCAGGACTTGAACATCTTTAGGATGCACAGCTGCCGCAATCTGGCTGGGCACAAATCACCGAGCCGCCACAAAGCACTTGTATGTTCAAACAGGAAACTTTATTGCCTGAACTCCAACAGCACTCCACGCACACTCCCGGGAATTCTCCCAAAGGCCAACCATGCGGCTCCTCTCTGGCACACCACCAATGGGAACTCCCTCTACCAGAACTTCCCCAACCAACTGGAAATCCCTAGGTGGATAGCAGAGGTCTGTATACAATTGAATCAATCCAGCATCATCTTAATGGCTCGCCTCTCAACCATTACTTCTGGCAAAAAGCTAGGGGCCATTCCGACTTGGCTGTGGCTCTCAACACAAAACTCAACACACAAGACTAGAAATCATTTATTTTGGGAGGAGGTTAGTATGGCCTCTTGATTACATGGGAATCTTGAAGCAGCTAGGTGCATTTGGAAAACTAACACAGCAGCCTGGGATCAAGCCAGTCTTAATGCAAGTGAGGGAATTAAAACATTGTATTTTCACATGTCATTCATGAAGACGTGAAGTGGTTCAAGGGCAGGCCAAGTGAGGGCTCAGTCTCCACCCCTTAAGTGACAATGTGCGCTCTATGAATGCGCAGCATTTACTCTGGGAGAAAAATGTGATACCTGATCTGCAGTGAGTACCCAATCTCCTCTCTTTCTTTTCTTCTTCCTTCTTCCTTTCTCCCTTTATTCCTTCTTTCCTCCCTCCCTCCCTCCCTCTCTCTCTTACTTTCTGTTTTGGTAACCAGGATTGAACCCAGGTGTGTTTAACCACTAAGTCACATCCTCAGCCCTTTTTTTATTTTGAGAAGGGGTCTCCATAATTTGCGCAGGGCCTTGCTAAGTGGCTGAGGCTAGTCTCAAACTTGAGATCCTCCTGCCTCTGCCTCCTTAGCACCTGGGATGACAGTGTTCACCTCTATACCCAGCTTGAGTTGTTTCTCACAATCAGACAACGACCCAGAAGACCCAGGTTCTGGCTGATGCCATACTGCTCCCTAGCTGGTCTGCAGCCAAGTCTCCAAGCCTACACTTCCTCTGCCCAACAGAGGCCAAGACCAGCACAGCCCTGTGGCCATGCTCAGTAGAGAAGCCCCGAGGTAAAGCTCAGTATAGAGGGTAAATACTGAGGGTGCTTAGAAACTACCAAAAGTGGAGTCTGTTTTCTCCCACATTGTTCCTTATACCAAAAATGATGTGAGACCACAAAGTATTGCTTTTTATCTTAGCAATAAGACTTAATTTAAAATATTACAGCCTTCTAGTTAAATTATCACTAAGTAAATTCAAATGCTCTCCTTTAGCTATTGATACTGAGTAATGGTCATAAAACTTGTAGCACTGTAGTAGTAGTAGTAGTAGTAGTAGTAGTAAATTCATATGAACCTTAAACTCCTGCCTTTGAGTTCTCTTATATAATACAGCTAATATCTTTCATCAAAGTTTACATACTTTTCAAACCACAAACACTTGAGACAGGTGCAGTGGTGCATGCCTGTAATCCCTGAAGCTCAGGAGGCTGAGGCAGGAGGATCACAAATTCAAGGCCAACCTCAGCAATTTATCGAGGCACTAGGTGATTTAGCAAGACCCTGTCCCAAGATAAAATATTAAAAAACTTGGGATATAGCTTAGTGTTTCAGATACCATAGGTCCAATCCCAGTACCCAAAACAAACAAACAGAAATACAAACCATTATTTGTTTATACCTAGCAAAGATTAACAAGTCTCACACAGATTTCAGGTAAGAGGGAAAGTTGCATCTGGTCTCATAGTGGCTTAGTAGTAGCCCAAGCACATAAACATGATAAGTGGAAGAGACAAAAGCCAGGTTTTGTGCCATATATACATATAAAAATATTGTTTGTTCTACAATTCTTGGTGATTAACTAGTATTTTATTTTACTTTATTGTTTTGTTTTATTTTATTTTTGATATCAGGAATTGAACTCAGGGGCACTCATCCACTGAGCCACATCCCCAGCCCTGTTTTTATTTAATGTAGATACAGGGTCTTATGGAGTTGCTTAGTGCCTCACTGTGGCTGAGGCTGGCTTTGAACTCGAGATCCTCCTGTCTCAGCCTCCCAAGCCACTGGGATTACAGGTGTGCACCACAGAGCCCTGCTTAATTAGTTATTTTTAAAGTGATAGTTTGCTGTGGATCATTATTATAGATTATATAATTGAAGTATAATATTACAAAACACCATTTCAAAAATGTCCTAAATGATTATTTGATTTCTTTCCACAATTTGACCAAGTTAAATGATATACTGAGCTAACGAATTCCTCATGTTAAATATAACTTTGTGGGATTTCTTACTAAGCCAGGCCATGGAGTCTTATTATTAAGATGCAACACCAATTGCATTTTGCTTGAATTGGTTTACTGTTTATCTATTTAAAGACATAGGTAAGAATAAATTTTCCTTTTTAGTGCTGTTTTGATAAATATGTTACAATAATAACCTGGTTTTTAAAATGCACTTTGTAAGTCCTCTACCTATTACTGTATGATTTGAAACAATTTGTGTAGCATGTAAATAATTTGTACTTTGAATATTTGAAAGCACTTACCAACAAAACACTACTAGAGAAGATACATTTTGATGTGCTATTTGACAGAATTAAATTGTCTCTCTTTTTCATTTATTTATTCATTTTTCCTACTTTCTTGAGTTAATTTTCATAATTAATATCTTGCTGAAATTATTCATTTCCTTGAGATTTTCAAATGTATTAGCATAGATTTGAATCTACTTATATTTTAAACACCTCTGTGTATATCGTATTCATTTTCTCTTCGTATTTTATTATTCTTTCTTTTATTTGTTTATTCTAATCAGTTATACATGACAGAAGAATGCTCTCTGATTCCTATTTCATTATTCTTGATTAAATTTTCCAAAAACTTACATACCAGTTCAGATCTGTTCCTTTCTTAGAGTTCTAAAAAATTTTTATTCTTTTCCTTTATGGCTTGACTATTCTTGACAATTCAATCTGCTTCTACTCCAACAGTTACAGATTTTCCTGACATTAACATTGTTTTGACAAAAATGGTTCCTTTTCCATATACTATTCCTAGTGTTATTATACCCCTTTAAAGCTATTTTTTTTCTATTTTTTTATAATTTCATAGATGAAGTCAGGCTCAACGGTGCACATCTGTAAATACAGTTACCTGGGAGGCTGAGGTAAGAGGATGACAATTTGAGGTCAGCTGGGTAACTATAGGAGACCCTAAAATAAACAAGGGCTGGATTATCGGTCAGTGGTAAAGCAACTCTAGATTCAGTCTCCAGTACCACAACAAACAAACAGATAAGTTAAAACACTGTTTGTTTTCACATTATAATGAAGTTGACCATAGAAAACAGTGTCTTTATAGTCTTTAAAGGATCTGAATGTCTTAATGAACCTCTAACTGCTGATAATCAAGTAAATAAATTCTCCTAATATTAGTCCAGTCTGATAAATACAATATGATATGTATTTACTGGACTTTGAGGTAAAATGATTGATATTTCAAATTGATATGCTTTCCTCCTCCAAAATAGCATCTGGGTTAAGAAGAGGTCTCTCTGTTTTAGAGGACTGAGCTTCCTCACCCAGAGCACCCTCTAATTTCCCAGGCTCCCTGCAAAGAAAAGCTGAGTCAGCAACTTTTGCAGGTGACCACCAGGGTAAACCTCTAGGATCCTCCTGCAGAGAATGACTGCTGTTATAACTCAAGTTGGAGCTTGACTCACTGTGTAGAACCTATCGGGGGTGGAGCATGTCTTGTCTTACAATAGAATAAATTGGAAGTTGATTCCCAGAATAGTATGCTATTTATATTTTGCTTAATTAGAAATTTCATACTATGTTTTTCTGTTTACCTTGTTTTTCAGAAAATCTTTGAAGAGTATCATTGTCCTTATAACTATCGTAAATATGTGTACAGTTTTTCTCTATTATCTGGTCCTTACACAGTAACATCTATGTTTCTTTTGGAAATTGTTGTGTTTTGCCAACAATAATAGCATTTCTAGTAATAATGTTTTTTTTTTTTTAACTTCTTTCTGGAAGACATCTAGTCCCATGTTGTTTAGGGAAACATAAATTCACTCCTTTCCCCAATGTCAGCCATGAGGATGGTGCACTACTCAAACTAACCAATAATCAGAATCGTTCTCAAGCTGTGTCTGGTGGTGCACGACTGTCATTCCAGTGGCTTGGGAGGCTCAGGCAGGAGGATTGTGAGTTCAAAGCCAGCCTCAGCAAAGGCAAGGCACTAAGCATCTCAGTGAGACCCTGACTCTAAACAAAATACAAAAATAGGGCTAAGGATGTGGCTCAGTGGTCAAATACCCCTGAGTTCAATCCCCAGTATCCCCCAAAACAAATTGTTCTCTCTTACACAGAGATGCATGTGCAGGGGCAGATATTTAACCAATGTAGGCAGATTCTAGAAAAAAAAAGTATGACATTTAAGAAAGACATAAATAGAGTTGTTTGCAGTCATTTTCTCTGGCTACTTGAGGAAATCTTTCCACAGAAGAGAAAATACAGACTACAAAGCAAACAAACAAACAAACAAAAGAAAAAGAAAAAAGAAAAAGAAAGAAATGTGAGTCAGGTCACTCAGAAAACACACCAAGTCCCAGTTTTGCCCAAATTGAAGAGTCTTTGTTGAGTCAGCCAGCCGGGGACTGCTCCCGGCAGGACCCATAACTGTCTCTGCAAGGAACAGCCCCCAGCCTGAGCATTCTAGGATATTTAAAGGCAAAAACTACATCTGGGTTGACGCTGTAAGCAAGCAGATACAGAAGCTGGATTGGGCAGTTAGCGAGACAATGCAACGGGTACATTGGTATTTCCCACGGGACTTTCCAGGTTGGCAGAGCAGCAAGCAAGCAGAAGGTAAGTGGGTCAAAATGACCCTTAGTTTAGTACAACTTAGAAAATGGTCACTAACATCTAGGTAATCAATCTCTTACAAGGTACACTGCCAGATAAAAATGGAAAGCAAAGAGAATGATTTTACATTGTATAAGAACTGCTATTTTGTGTTGCCAAGTATATTATGCTAGGTAACTAGTAATAGGTACAGAGGTGGGGCTTTCCAACAGGAGAAGCATTTCTTAGATGATATGGAGTCTCAGGGTAAAATGGAGTCTGTAATTGCCTATATAGCCTGGCCCATAACAGAAAGAAAGAAACCAGCCAAACAAACAAAATTCCTGATGCATGGTGAGAAAATGCAAACAGGTAATCTTGAAGAAATTTTCTGAACCTCCATTCACCTCACACTGCACATGAGATTCAGTGACCAAAACCAAATCTGTCAGGGTCTTTTCAACTACATATGAAAAGCATTATTCATTTTTTATTAAGATAATTTTCATTGGATTTCAAGATGAAACCAAGAGTTCTCACAAATAAAATTCTCAATTTAAATATTATAAAATGCTGGAGGGAGAAAAGTCATGGTTAAATGACCATCTTTCCCAATATTTCTGTTCATGTGTTGCTGTTGTGGGAAACAGACTGGTCAAGGTGCAGCACTCAGGAGAAGAATTCCAAACTTGATTTCATGCCAGGGTGTGTGTGTGGGGGGGGGGGGGCACAGGGAAACAAACTCCAAGTTCTGAGCCCTGATCCACAGTTTCTAAACAACATTTATAGGTTATTTTCTATCATCATTGGGCTTTTTTGTCTCTTAAAAAATATTTGTAATCTACCAGGCTTAAGGCCTTTTTCAGGGTCTCTAGCATAAAGCACATTTCACAAGCATCTGTTACATTTCAAGAAGTGGTCATGCCCTTAAGGCAGTTACTTAGAATCCAAAAGGTAGGGACTTCTGGTTAATTAGGCTTCCCAGAGAAAGGCTTTGGTCCAGGGTTGACCCCTTCCCCAGGCATTGGTTTCTTACCATAACTTTCTTTCTTTCTTTTTTTTAATTTTTCTTTCTTTCTTTCTTTCTTTCTTTTTTTTTTTTTTTTTTGGTACCAGGGATTGAACTGAGTTACTTAGTACCTTGCCTTTGCTGAGGCTGGCTTTGAACTCCTCATCCTCCTGTCTCAGCCTCCCAAGTTGCTGGGATTACAGTTACAGGTGTGCCCCACTGCTCCCGGCACCATAAGATTTTATAACTTTATTTCACAACCAGGTATGGTTTTGCCATCACATTGTTGTTGAATAGAGTTGAGAGAGAAGGTAGAGCAAGCAGGAAGATAGATGAGCTCTTGCTACAAGTGTTTTCTCTGGCTGCCCACAGGAGCACCCAGGAATTGGCATCCTTTACCATTTTCCTTATGCCCAGTCTTTTAACTGCCTGTACCGGTGCCTTTTACAGAGGCCAGCAGGACAAGGCTGCTCTCCAGCTGAAGGAGTGAAGGAGTCCCACTGCACACTCAGCAGAGCTGTGGCTCCAGTACCAAGACTTCTCAGAACAATGAATAGCTTCAAAATACAGACCTGCCCTCTGTCATGCCCCCAGCCTCCCTGGGGTAATTTCCAGGGAACACCCAGGCTCCACAGGGACTGTTCTTGGGGCAAACACAGGGTTCTTTCTATTGTTGGGGCTCTTCAACAGCTGGGCACTTAATGAGTTTCTTTATTCATTCATATTCCCTCCTCAATATACTTGGAAAAACCTATTTTAAGAATAAGGAGAGAATTATTTACTGCTTCAGGTTTCTCACTCTTTTTATATTTCATTCTTCATGTCGATGAGCAATTGTGAAAAAAAAGAGACAAAGACCAAAAAATCAATTGTATTCACCTCTTTGCTTTGCCTGGGGAGTCCCTGGAGCATTTTTAAAGAGAAATTCTTTGAAAATGGTTAAAGCTTCCTTCACAATTATTTGTCTATTCAGCATTTTAACTTAAAATTGAGACAATGGGCAATTTGTATCTTCTTGGAGAAAAAGAAGAATCTATTCATTGGGATTTTTCGAACTTAACAACGCAGAGTTCTACATTTTATTTACTTATGATATTCAATCTCTGAAATATCTGTTGTTATAGAACCTTATTTCTTGTTTTCTGAATACCTTTTCTTTCAGTTTTGTGGATCCAAGTAGTCAACGCTGCATCTAATTCATTAAAATTTACCAAAAAAAGCACAAAAAAGCAGAACTTGAATTTATTTCTAATTTACATAATATCAGATTGCAAATTCCATTTTCCATATTTATTTACTTGGATTAACTTTACTTTGTTTACTTTTAATTTTCTAAGTCTATAATGAAGTTCTGAATTCCTCTATTTTTATTCTCTGCATAATGATGTCTCCTAGTGTCAGGTTTTTTTTTTTTTTTTTTGGCCAGGGCGCACTAGGATCCGATTTATTCAACTGATCAGCAAGTGCTCCATCACCCCCATGGTGCCAACCACTGTGTAGACACTGGAGTTAAAATAGGAGACAAGAATCAAAGGTCTTATTTTTTTTTAAGAAATGTTGTATTGTTTCATTTGAAAGAAATAAAAACTGGTCAATGAATAATAATAGTAATTAGTGCTAATAAGAAGGAAATGAAGTAGAGAACTATGGTGGGAAACAGAAGACTGGTATCCATGTCAGGTCGGCTGGTCTCTAAAGAGTGTCAGGAGTGGGAAGAGGCCTGCTCAGCCACGTGAGGTGGAAAGGAGTTGGCATAATAATGTCTCAGGAGATGGATGAGCCAGGACAGGTTTCCCTGAAAGGAGACTGATGAGGCGCCTGGGTCTCAAATCTCCCCTGTTCCTCACCACTGCCTTATATTCACCAAAACTCTTTTTTTTTTCAAAATATTATCCCCTTTCTTTCATTTTTCAATACCAACATATCTTCCATTATTCTCAAGGGGAAGATAGTACCTCCCCTATTCATAGGCACACATGGAGACACCAGAGAGGAAACTTCTCAACCTCCCATCAGCACATTCTCAACACTTCCTCACTGTCCTATTCCTCACAAAGGAGGTAACAGCATGTCTGCAGGATGCCCCCTCCAGCCCTGCATGCTCCACCATCCAAGGACATTCTGCAGGAACTTAAGGGTGGATCTCTGTCTTTCAGTAGTCCCTCCTATTTTCTCTTTGTACTCCTCATTAATGTACTAAACTGCCTCTCACATAAATAAAACATTTCTTCAAGTTCTCAATTTGTTCCACCTACTACCTCATGTATCCCCTCCCTTTCATAACCAGACTTTGTTTAATAAAATGCAATGCTTTCACTACTTTAATAAAAAACATCTTTTTGCCTATTGTCAGTATCTTCCTTTATTGCTAAAATTACTGGGTAAACTTCAGCACTCAAATTACTTGATATGTCTACAGTATTTGATCCACTACTCTTCTTCAATTAAATTCTTCACTCAACATCTTGAATGTACTCCCTACATGTGACACGTCTTAACTTATCTTCATGAGGATTTCTTATTTCCTCCTCCTGCCCCTTCCATGTCTGTGACATGTACTCATGATTCTATCCCAGAGTTACTTCCTTATCTCTCAGCCATCACTGTGTACTAGATTTCCTTTACTGGCTTCAATTCCTATAATTCCTTAATGAATAAACACCACCATCTACTCCTCTCTCGTCGTGTGAGCATTCACATAAGAGCCTATGTTTATACACCTGCACTTGGGTGTCTCCAAGTCAAGTCCATCGGAACATTTCCAATACTGTTGGCATCATCTTTTTCCCGCATATGTGCTGACATCAACTCTCTCAGTCAATGCTGTCTTCTTGGAAAAATGATCCTGGATGTCATCTAGGAATCCTCCTTCTTCCTTTACCCACACAAAACCCCACTGATTCTGCTCCTTAGCTGGGCTTGGTCCTGTTCTCTGTGCAGGAGCCTCATTATTGGCCTTCCCATGTATGTCGATGAACCAGATTTAGTAGTCGAGAAAATTTTAACAGGAAGAGTTCAGAGCAAGATGAGCACAATTTTGGAGCAAGTTGTACAAGGAGAGTTTGTTAATTTTGTTAAGGAAACCATTAAGCATTAAGGAGGAAGAAAATAACAAAAATAAGTGCTTAAAGTACAGATAATAGTATCAGTACTGAAAATGGTATGCTATTCCAGAATCATAAGAAACTTTGCTGTAGATACATACATAGATACACACATATGCACACTTACATGTACAAACACACACATGTCCACAGGTGCCAATAAAATCCCATTGTTTCTTTATCCTCTTTGCATCTCTAATACATGATGTGAACAATGTGGATTTCTTTAAGGTTCTCTTAATAATAAGCATTACTTTTATAGCTCTTTTGAGGTAAAATTGGTATACTAATAACTGCATATATTTAATGTATTTAACTTTATGAGTTTAGATTTTATGTATACAATGCCATCACCACAATCCAGGTAGTATCTATCACCTCCCCAAATTTTCTTGCCCTTTAACTTTTCTACTTTTTATTTTTTGTGTGATAATAAAATGTAACATGAGATTTATCATCTAACCAATTGACAGTACCATATTTTAACTGTGGGTGCTGTGTTGGACAGTGGATCTCCAGAACTTATTCATGTTGGATAAGCATAACTTTGCACCCACTGAACAAGTACTCCCTGCTTCCTCTCCCTGTCAATGACACCACCATTCTATTGTCTGATTCTATAAATTAAACTAGATATCTTACTTAAATGAATTACACAATATTTGTTCATCTGCGAGTAGTTTATTTCACTTAGCATAATGGCTTCCAAGTGTAGACTTGTCATCCCAAATGGGAAGATTTACTATTTAGGGTTGAGTAATACCCCATTCTATGTGTGTACCATATTTACTTATTGATTAATGGATATTTGGATGTTTCCATATCTTGGAATTCAATGAATGTAAGTGCAGATGCCTCTTCAAGATTCTGATTTCCATTTTTTTAGACATCAATGCAGAAGTGGGATTGGTGGGTGATATGACAGTTTTATTTTTAATTTTTTGAGGGAGCTTTCAGACTTTTCCATAATGACTGCACCACTTTGCATTGCCATCATCTATGTGCAGAATTCCAATGTCTCTGTAACCTTGCCAACACATGGTAACTTTTGATTTTCTTAATAGTCATCCTAACTGTTGTGAAAAGAAATTCTGTTTTTGGCCTGCATTTCCCTGATGATTAATGGCCTTAAAGATTTTTTCTTTGTTTTTTTTCTTCTTCTTCTTTCTCTCTGTCTCTCTGTCTCTCTCTCTCTCTCTCTCTCTCTCTCTCTCTCACTATAATTTCACTGGTGCATTACAGTGGTACATAAGGTGGGATTTGTTGTTATATTCCTACCTATACAAGGTATGGCAGTATAATTTGGCCAATGTCACGTCCCAGAACTTCCCCCATCCCTTCCTACTTCCTGTCCCCTTACTACCTTCCTCTGCTGGTCCTCCTTTGATTCTCCTGAGATCCTTACCCTCCACTGCCTCACCTTTCCTTTTCGTTTCCTCTAGAGTGTCCACATATGAAGAGAAACATGACTTTGACTTTCTGAGTCAATCTGCATGTTTTCACCTACCTATCGCCATTTGTATGCCATGCTTGGAGATGCCAACTTTTGGTATTCTTCGCCCACTTTTAGCTGTTTTGTTTTGGGTTGTTGCTATTAGATTTTAGAAGTTCCCTTTATATATTTTAGAAGATAATCTCCTGTCATTTATGAGTTTTGTAAACATTTTCTCCCATTCCGGAGGATGCCCTTTGATTCTGCTGGTTGTTTGCTTTGGTGGCAGAGTTTGATGTCATCCTAGGTATCTATTTGTGCTATAGGGGTCTGTGCTTTTATTGTCACATCTGGGAAATAATTTCTAAAATTAGTATCATAAATATTTCACCCATATTTTCTTCTATGAATTTTACACTTCCAGTTCTATGTTAGGCCTTAATCCATTCATAGTTGATGTTTTTTTTTTGTTTTTTTTTTTTTTTTGTAGTGTAAGATAGGGGCCACCATTTTTTTTTTTTTCTGGTATGTATCTATCTTGTTTTTCCAACACCATATCTTTTAAAGAATCTATCTTTTATGTGTAGTACACATTTTCAAGATGAGTTGATTGTTTATAAGTGGGTCTACTTGGGGGCTATTCTCTTCTATTGGTATTACATGCATGTCTTTCTTCCACCATGATAGAGTTTTAACTATCCAAGGTTTACAAAGTGCACGATCCTGTCAGCCTTAGTCTTCTTTCTAAGGATTAATTTGTCTATTCTGTATGTATAATCATTCCACATGAATTTAGGGACTTTTTTTTTTTCATTTCTGGGAAATGTTATTGGGATTTTATTGGCAACAACATGGAACCTACAGATTTCTTTTGGTAGTATGAACATTTTAACAGTATAGTGTCTTTCAATCCACACATATGGAGTGTATTTCTATTTATTTGTGTCTTCTTTAACTTATTTCATTAGTATATTGCAGTTTCAAGTTTATAAGTTGACAAATATTTACCTGTTTAATATTTTCCTTGGAACTTTCAAGACACCTAAGAATTTTATTAAGTAAATTTTAACTAAAATTAAATTTTTTATCACAAATTTATTTAATTTGGAAATTAAAAAATAATAAAATAATAAATTATATCATAAATTGTATTTTCAAAATAAAATGTTTTAAAAACATTTGAATAACTCTTTCTGTAGAAACACATAACATAACTGATTATGTGTATCTCCCAATTTCCCTGAGTTTATTAGTGCTACTTTTTTCTGTTTTGTTGTTGTAGAGGCTTTAGAGTTTTCTATGTATAGATGATGTCATTTAAAGAGATAGTTTTACTTCTTCCCTTCATATTCAAATATATTTTATTTTGCTCTCTAATCTACTGGCTATAGCTAGAACTTCCAATACTATACTGAATACAAGGGGTAAAAGTGAGCATCTTTGTCTTGACCTTGATATTAGAAGTAAAGCTTCATTCATTTGGTCACCAATGAGTAGTGTTCATCCTTGGCTTGCCATGTATGGCCTTTATTATGTTGAAATACAATCCTTCTATAATGATTTTATTGAATGGTTTTATTATGAAAGTGTTTTGAATTTTGTGAAATGATTTTATATATTGAGATATTCATTTCAATTTTATTATTAATTCAGATAATGAAGACATTAATGTGCAACAGTGACTAATAGCTACATGTTGAGCCATCCTTACATTCCATAGAAAAATCTCACTTGATCTTGATGAATGATCCTTTTAATGAGCAATTGAATTGCTAGTAACTTCTTCTGATAATTTTTGCACCTATGAAAATTGGAAAATTGGCTTGTAATTTTCTTTTCTTTTATTGTACTTTCTAGTTTTGGTATCAGGTAATTTTGGTCTCACAAATTAATTTGCAAGTGTTTGATTTTCAGTATTTTTCAAGAGGCTAAGAAATATTTTCATGTGTATTTTTTTCTTTAAATGATTGATAGAAATTACTAGTAAAGGCAACTTCCTTAATAACACACCTGTTGCACAAGAATTTAAATCAAGAATCAATCAATGGGATGGACTCATAGAATTTTATTTGTTGAGAAGAGTTTGATCATGAAATTGATCTTCTCACATATCATTAATCAGTTCAAACTGTGTATTTTTTCTCAGTTTTGGTAGGTTTTACATTTCCAAACATTACTCATCTCAAGATTTTATAATTTGTTGATGGATATTTATTCATTGAATTATTTGATAATCTCTTTTTATTCTCTGGCATGTTATGCTCTGCTCCCTTATTACTAAATACATGATTTGTCCTCTTTTATTCTTCAACTAGCTAAAGTTTAGTTAATTTTGCTTATTTTCTGAAAACCTCCAACTTCCTTGATATTTTTCTATCCCCTCTTTTTAAATTTATTTCCCTTATGACCTGATGTTCTTATGTAATATTTTAAATTTATATATGACAGCAGAATGCATTACAATTCTTATTGCATATATAGAACACAATTTTTCATATCTCTGGTTGTATACACTGTATATTCACACCAATTTGTATCTTCATACATGTACTTTGGATAGTAATGATCATCTCATTCCACCATCATTAATTACCCCATGACCCCCTTCCCCTCCCACCCCTCTGCCCTATCTAGAGTTCATCTATTCTTCCCATGCTCCCTCTCCCTATTGCACTATGAATCAGCTTCCTTATATCAAAGAAGACATTCAGCATTTGGTTTTTGGGGATTAGATAATTTCACTTAGTATTATCTTCTCTAATTCCATCTATTTGCCTGCAAATGCCATGATTTTATTCTCTTTTATTGCTGAGTAATATCCAATTGTGTATATATACCACAATTTTTCATCCATTCATCTACTGAAGGGCATCTAGGTTAGTTCCACAGTTTAGCTATTGTGAATTGTGCTGCTATAAACGTTGATGTGGCTGTGTCCCTGTAGTATGCTGTTTTTAAGTCCTTAGGGTATAGACCAAGGAGAGGGACAGCTAGTTCAAATGGTGGTTCTATTCCCAATTTTCCAAGAAATCTCCATACTGTTTTCCCTATTGGCTGCACCAATTTTCAGTATCACCAGCAGTATATGAGTGTACCTTTTCCCCCACATCCTTGCCAATACTTATTGTTATTTGTCTTCCTAATAGCTGCCATTCTGCCTGGAGTGAGATGAAATCTTAGAGTGGTATTAATTTGCATTTCTCTAATTGCTAAGGATGATGAACTTTTTTTCATGTATTTGTTGATTGATTGTACATCATCTTCTGAGAAGTGTCTCTTCAGGTCTTTGGGATTAGGCCCCAAGTTCCTTAATAAGATTCCTGTGGCACAAGGATTTAAATCAAAAATCAATAAATGGGATGGACTCAAACTAAAAAGCTTCTTCTCAGCAAAAGAAACAATCTATGAGGTGAATAGAGAGCCTACATCTTGGGAGCAAATCTTTACCCTCACACATCAGCACTAATCTCTAGGGTATGTAAAGAACTCAAAAAGCTAAACACCAAAAAAACAAAAAACCCAATCAATAAATGATCTGATGTTTAAGAAGTTTGTTAGCCTCATATGATTTTTATTGCTTAGTATTCTTCTGTGTCCACTTGCAGATCTCCCTTTTGCAATCTCTACTAGGCAGGTCTGATGGTGATGTACTTTCTCAACTTTTATTTGATTGAAAATGACTCTAATTCTCCTTCATTTTAAAAATACAGGATTTTTAGATAGAGAATTCTTGGTTAGCATTTATTTTGTCTTTCTTCATTCTGAATGGATCATCTCTCTGCCTTCTATCCTGCCGCATTTCTATTGAGAAATTAATTTATGATTGCCTTTTGGGGGCTCCCTCATATGTAATGAGTCACTTTTCTCTATTGCTTTCAAAATTCTTTGTTTTTGTAATTTGAACATTTGGTTATAATGTGATTCAATGTAAACATATTTGGTTTCATCCCATTTGGCATTATTTTGGCTTCATGAATCTAGATGTTCATTTTGCTCCCCAGATTTGAGTATTTCTTTTCTTCCCATCTATTATTCCTTTATATATCATTTATGAACCTTCATTTCGGTCTTGTACTATTAGGACATCCTTCATGTGTCTGTTGGCTCACTTAATGGTGTCCTTATGTCCCTTGGTCTTTATTCACTCCTATTCATATTTATTTTTTCTCTTTTTTTCTAATTACAAGATAATTTCAAATTATCTTTATTTGAGTTCACTGATTCTTCTACTTACATAAGTCTGATATTGAAAACTTTTACTTCGTATATTATATCCTTCAGTTCCAGAATTCCCTTGCTTCTTCCTTCATTTTATGGTTTCTTTCTCTTAGTGTATTATTTTCTCTTATGTATAATTTATTTTCACTTTGTTTCATTTTCTGTGTCATCTTGTAGATCACTGAGCTTTTTGCTGGAGGGCAATTTTGAACTTTTTGTCAAACGATTATAAATCTGCATTATTTAGAGTAACTTACTAGAAATTTTGTGTTTCTTTGGTATCATCATATTTCCATGATTCTTTTCGTTCCTGGTAGCTTTGCTGTGACGTCCACACACTGGAAAAAGCAGTCACCTCATCCAGTCTTTGTGAACTAAATTTGATAGGGAAATAACTTCCTCAGCAAGCCTGGGTGGACATTGTACTTCCCTGAAACAATTTTTGATTAATGTTAATGTCCTACTTTTCTCTTCTCTAGGAGACAAATTTCAGAATATTTTTCTTTCTCTTAATCCTGCAGAGTTGAGCTGCTCAACTCTATTTTCTTGGTCATATGCTGAGATCTTGGACAGTGAGTACAATCTTTCACTTCCCCCCTCTTTTCTGAAAGAAAAGTCTCAGGATTGTGTGCTTTCTTTCAAACCTGTAATACAGCCAGATGCTGAGAGGAATATTCTTTGTAGGGTCTGTTGTCAGGTGCTGAGGACCCCATAAAATGGTGCATGCTCTCTTGGCTATTCTGATCAACATTAGCAGTTGTAGTCCATGCTGGGCACTGATCTCTGCTGTGTTCTGATGGTGTGGCTGCTGGAGGATAAAGCAATTTCTGGGAGCCTTGCAAATACTGCGATATATGCTAGTAGTTATGATCAGAACAAGATGCTAAGGGAGTCATGCAGCTGTAGGGGGTTATTCTGGGTGTAGGGGGCACACTGTAATGATTCACATAAGACCCACCTTCTTCTCCCCTCTTAGCCACCTCAGGCATTGTGTCCATGCAAGATCACTCAATGCTCTGGAAAAGCTAAATTAGAATCAGGTTTCTTAAACTGTCCCACCAAAACTAGAAAAGATAGCTAGAATAAGTGGTCTTTACTTTCCCCCTTTTCTCTTTCTATGCATTTGAGGATGACTCTTCTTGGTTCTCTGCTCTCTGGAGGGCTCCACTTTCTGACCTGGGTTTTGTGTTCTCAGAAAGGTACTCTGATCCATATGTGGTCATTAAATTGGTATTTCTGTGGTGATAGTATGTCTGAGACCTCCTGTCCTTCTATCCTGCTGATACCACTCTCATTTTTTTTAACTCCCAAGTAATTCTATTATTAAGCAAAGGCAAAGCACTTCTCTTGTAAGAGTTCATATCCTGGCCTCCACATATCCACACAAGGTTTATGACATTGAATACAAAAAAAAATCTTTGTTTCCATAAACTTTTAATTGAAACACAACTTAAAAAAATATGAATTAGGCAACTAACCACAGTAAGATGTAGTGTTTATGAGGTTGCTACCATAAAATTATTTATGGATGGATACGAATTAAATTATAAATTTTATGGTTACCTGTAAGATTGTTTTTATTTATTATTGCTCTGATATTACATTTTTTACAATACTGGCACTGAGTATTATTATCTAATACATGAACATAGAAGCACACATATCATCATATTGCAAATTGCTAATTCTATTTTAATGTACCTTTGATTACCTTGCTACCCTTGTTATTTACTTGATGCAGTTCCAACACTATTTATATAAGGAAAAGGATCCATAGACCTATCCACATCATTCTAGAGCACAGTAGAGTTAGAAGCCCTGCCCTGGAGTTCATCCTGTCTCCAGAGGCTCCCAGTCCACCCACAACTTTGGCAGGACAGCAATGTTTCCATCAGTAGTCATCTTTAATCACCCGCAGCTTGCACCCTTGTTAGCCTGAGAATCATGACATGTTTATCTGTTGCTTTGCTTTCCAACCTTGTTTGGAAGTTCTAGCAAATTCATTTCCAGGAACACTTCCTTTGGGTTATATCATCAAGTTATATTCCACAAGGCCTAACTGATCCAGAATTTAAAAAAATAAAATAGAAAAGATGAAAATTAGAAACACTTTGAACTTAAAGACAGTGCACCTTAATAACACAGTTTTAGTATTTCTTTAACATAATTGTTCCAATATATGTGCATGCAAATTTGGGATGATAATGGAAATCCTCAACATTTAATATATGATATTTGCCACTTTATGGAGGTAAATATAAATAACTGGAGAATATAGAAATTCAAGAGATATACCTGGGCTGTGATTTAGTCAGATTTTCCATCACTTGTTATGTTCTTCATAACAAGAACAGTGTAGAAGAGGATATGTTTATTTAGGCTTATGGTTTCAGAGGTTCAGTCCATGATCCACTGACTCCATAATCCTGGGTCTGAGATGAGGGAGAACATCATGGCAGAAGAGGGTGGAAGAGAAAATTTGTTCAACTTATGGCAATCAGAAAGCAGAGAGAGCTCTTTTCACCAGGAATAAAATATATACCCAAGAGGCACACTCCTAGTGACCCACTTCCTTCAGCTACACCCTATCTACCTACAGTTACCATACAGTTAATCCATGTCAGTGGATTAATCCGATATTCAGTCATAGCTCTCATAATCTCATCTTTTCACCACTGAACAATCCTACATTGTCTCACACTGAACTTTTGGGGACCACTTCATATTTAAACCATAGCAGGCTGACCCTCTTGCTTTAATTTATTTAACATTTTTTTGGTTATTCATGACTATAGATGTGCTTTTAATTGGTGCATTATCATTAAACATATTAGTGGAATTAATTATTAATTAATTATGCCATATTTGTACATACATATAAAATATGATCAATCTCAAACTCTAGTAACTTCCCTTTCTCTCCTTTCCTCCCTTCCCTTAATCTGTTTGCTCTACTGTACTGACCTCCTTTTCAACATGATGATGATGATTTTAATTAGTGGTTTATGAATATGTATGTGTGTATACACACACACACACACACACACATATATGATTCATCATGGCATATTCTTCCATGGATGTATCATAATTTAGTAAACTTTGCTTCATAGTATTTCCCCATGACCTCCTTTCTTCCCTCCCTTCCTCCTTCTCTAATTCCTTCCTCTACTCTTTTGATCTCCCTTCTATTTTCATATGATACCTTTCTAAAAAACAAAATTTTTTATCTGTTTTCTCTCTATATCCCACATAGGAGAGAAAATATTTGACCCTTGGCTTTCTGAATCTGGCTTATTTCACTTAACATGATATTGTCCTACCCATTCCTTTGCCAGCAAATGACATAATTTTATTCTTTTTCTTCGCTGAGTGCAATTCCACTGACTACATCTGCCACATTTTCTTTAATCACCTTGATAGGCATCTAAACTAGTTCCATCACTTGGCTACTGTGAATTGCACTGCTATAAACATTGGTTTTCATGTCTCCACCATTAGTTTTTGAGTGCCTCCTATGTGTGGGCTTTATTCTTGGGACAAGTAACACCCATCTTCATGACTAAAGTTACATTTTAGTCATGTGTATAAATACTACAACCACATTGTACATAAGAAAATAATTAAAGATGATAGTACTTTAAAATAAATAAGTAGAAGTGTTATTCTGGGAGGCAGAATAACATGGATTCATTCAGGGAAAGACCTCTTTAGTGCAAGGAAATGAAAAAAATGGTATTAAATAAAACAGAAGGTCCAGGTGGAAGTAGAACCAAGGGGAAAAAGTATTTCAGCAAGTCTAAAGCCTGAGATAAAACCCAGCTTGACATACCTAAAGAGCTAGTTAGAGGTTCCTGAATGAATGAGTGAAGAAGTGGCTTGAAGTAGATGACTCTGGTGGCATGGAATGCAAGGATTGAAAGCACAGAAGAGACATAGATCTAATATGTCGTTTTAAAGTGACTCTGCTTGCTATATGGGTAAAACTTTGTAGGAGGGAAAGAAATAGGCCTGACTCCTGGTTTTTGTAGTACTACAGACAAGAGCTGGTAGCCTCCCATTTGCTGTGGAAGGTGGTATTCTTCTTCTGCAAAGTGCAACTGCTGCTGAGCCCCCAGCATGGCTCCAGCCCAGGGGAAGTTAATGCTCTGTGGCAGATGGAAAATCCAGGAGACAGAGCCGATAAATGCCAGGAGATGGAAGAAGGGTCCACGGGAAAGTCCTCAAGGCTTTTCTTAATCCAATTAAATTTAACAGTGTACAGGATTAACCAAGGTATGCTATAAGTGTGCAATCAGGCCGTAACATCTGGAAGGGGGCCTGATGAGATTATATGACTCATTTAATAATATTTTAGTTAAAATATTACCTTGAACATTTATGTATAAGGGCTTAAATAAAAGATACTTATTTTTCTCATGTTTTGCTCAGAGGTAGGTGGCCATTGGTTTAGGTTAGTATCTTAATTTTAGAGTCAAAGTACTATTTACTTTTTTCTCAAAGTCAAATATGATTGTTGGAGTTCCAGCCATTATATCTGTACAGAACTATTATCAAAACACAAAAGGGAGTTGGGCACATACCTGTAATCATAGTGACACTGGAGGCTAGGGCAGGAGGATGGCAAGTTAAAAAGTGGCCTCAGAAACTTATTTTGAAGCCCTAAACAATGTAGTGAGACCTGTCTCAAAATATCAAATAAGATGGGCTGGGGGTGTGGGTCAATGGTTAAGCACCCCTGGGTTCAATCCCTGGTTTAAAAAAAAAAGTGAAGGAAGAAAGTAAATAAGTGAAATATTTATTGTATCATTAGTAAAAGTGGCGCCAGTCTATAAATGTTTCAATACAAAGCCATTTTAGAAAAGATTTTAGCTTTTATAAACACTGCTGTAGATCAGAAAAGGGAAAAAACAAAAAAAGAGAGAGAATGGAAACCACGACATCTAGATTCGTCACATTTGATTTCAAGTCAGTATTACAACACTATTGCATTTCCTCTCTATGGTATGCCACTACACAAATCAAAAGAGTTAAAATGTAGGAATAGATTAGCCTAGTTTCAAATTATCCACTCCATACAGCTTTGTGACCTTTTTCAGGAGATATAGCTTCTAGACATCATGCATTTTTGTAAGCAGGAATAAAAGATGATTTTTATTTAGGACCTGGGAACTTACCTATTACTCAATAAACAAGTTTCATTTTTCCTCTTCCATATATCTGTATGCATCCCTAGTACACTATTCCTTTTTTACAAGGCAAATTAGAATGTAAATGTAAGAAAAAAAATTAAAGAAAGAAAGAAAAAGAAAATAAATAAAGGATTGAGGCTTGAACTTGAGTGGAGCCAACTCCCTGACTGTGCTTCTCCATCTGTGAAATGATGAAGACAGACTGGGTTCTCCTGCCAGTTAATTGCAACTTTTATATTTTCCTGTTAGGAGGTTACATATTTGGAGAATCAACAGACAGAAAGAATATTTGGCAAATCTTAGGGCAGTTGTATCTGGATCAGATTAAATATATATATATATATATATATATATATATATATATATATATGGCAAATTTGACCCTAGTTTTTGTGCTATGTTTGAAAAACGGCTAATTTGTTGTTTGGACATATTGAAAAGAGAAAGAAGTTAAGTTTATCTCTAGATTTTTTTTTTCTAGAATTAAACTCAAGTGGCAAGTTCTATAAGTTCTTGATAAAGAATTCTGAGATGCAGAATAATAAATTTTATCTCTGAATATGATTCTACAAAACATCAGAATGCAATTCAAGTTATTGAATTTTATTTTTAAAAATTTAAACAGAAAGGAATTTTAGGGAAATTGCAACAGAGTAAAAGCAATTGTATATGGGCCTGAAATGATGTTAACCAGATAGACTTTTGAAGTGAGGTTCAAAATACTGTGTGCCTCACTTAATGCAGAAGTTGTAAAAATACTAAAAGGAAATTCTTATAAAAGGAGAAACTAGCACTCTTTTCAAACTCTCCACCAAGATTAAGGAAAGGTTTTTGATAGTTAGATTGTCTTTTCTATAAATTTTTTCCTTAATTCAATGACTTGATATGATGTTATGAAATCACCTTTGGAGCTGACCTAGTGTCTGTAATAGTTACTCACTTTACAAGAGCAGGCTAGGGGCAATGTAAACCAACAAGTTAGACAATTTAGATTCAATGAATGACCTCCACCCAAATCACAGATACCAAAATTGACATATGAAGAAACAAAAATCTGAATACACTGATTTCCACTTATGAGGTTGAAGCAGAAATGAAAACCTTTCAACAAAGAAAGATTGAGACAAGATGGATTCACAGATGAATCTTAGCACACATATAAAGAATTGTTAGCACTCTTTTCCAATCTCTTCCACAAAATAGGAGGGAATATTTTTTAACTTATTGTACAGACAAGTATTACACAGATAACAAATCCAGACAGATATTGCAAGACCACTGCACCCCGACATCCTTTATGAATGAAGCTGAAAAATTCTACCAAAATATGAATGGTGCCATCCCCGCAGACCCTGCCGCCACAGTGCCACCTTGCCGGAGGTCTCTTCTCTGGGTACATCCTTGGTTACCTTGGATGCTACTTCCAACAATATCTACCTCCGTGGTTATTGTTGCTGAACCAGAAGCCTCCTGTCAATCAACCACTTCCGACATTGCTGTTGCCTCTGATCCGCCGATGCCAGCCTGAGGTGGTCTAGAGGTCTTCTTTCTGGGTGCTGATGCTACAGAAGACACCCTGCCCCAGATGCAACTGAAGCTGACACTGCTGCTGACCCCCAGAGACCCCTGACACTGCCCCCACAACTGCAGTTGCCGCTGCCACTGCCACTGCAGCCACAGCACCTGCTGACCCGCTACCAGATGCTAAAAACCACTGCCACTACCTCTGCTACCATGGCCTAGAGGACTGCTGTGGGGGACACTCCAGCTTTGGTTGCATGTGGCTGCACCCATTATGGGACACCAGCCAGGGTTTAGGGCCCAGGTGCCAGGTTTACCACCACAAGAGCCTCTGTCTGGGGACTCCAGCCAGGATTCCAGTGTGGAGTGCCTTTGGATTTGGAGGAGCCTGGAGTCTTCCTACTGAGAGTGCTGGTGGCCCTTGTCTTGCTGCTACTGCATCTTGGGGTTGCTCCTTTGCATGAATGTATCCCTGGTGGTCTCTCTGCAAGTAGGAGCAGCATTGAGATATTGGGACTGCAGCCCTAGCCGAGCCTGAAGTATTTGAATACCAGATTGGTGAGATAGAGACTGGGTTTGCAAGGGCTGATCTGGGTTTGATAATCCCAAAATATGTCAGAGACAGGGCTGAGAAAATGTTGAACACTGACAGAGACAGTTCAACTTTCCAGGAAGATTTATTTTATTTTATTTTATTTTTTTATTTGCTAATCTCTCTACCATATTTGGAACAGATTTTTTTTTTTATGCATCAGTGTGTGGAGGGCAAAGTCATATGAATGGTGTTCTGCATTTTTGTTGTATTCTTATGTCTTTAATTTTTTCTCTTTGTTCGTATTCTTCCTCTCTCTTGTCCATTTTCTTGGATTTTCTTTCCAACTTTTCTCCAACCAACAGCCAATCTCTGTTGGCTCATCTTCCCCCCTTCCTGTGAATTTTTACTTCTAACTTCTCTCTTTCTCCTTCCTGAGTATCGCATACTACAGTACCTCTGTTCTCTCATCCACAATTTGAATTTGTAAATCATTTTAACAAATTTTCTGTTTGTACTATAGATAGTTATTGAACTCATCATTTTGGCTTAATGTGAGAATTCAGTAGACGCCTAGGTATGAACTACTAGATTTAAGGCTATATATTGTGTACACTGGGTGCTGTTCATGTTGGTCTCACTATTAAAGGAGAAGCACTGGAAACCTTCAGGGACACTGTAAGTTTACAGGGTAGAATTTATGCTGCCTTAGGTCCATACTTCTAGGAGAGAAAACACACTAAAAAACATGAAAAAACCAAGGTAATAAAGTGCTGCAAAAAAACCAAGATGCTTCAACAACAGAAGCCACTTACAGCACCGTAGAAGAAATATTAAGAAGGAGTTCACCGTAGAAGAAATATTAAGAAGGAGTTCAGGCAAGCGAGGCGAACCTGCAAGCCACGGGCGGGCGGGTCAGGACCAGCAACCAGCCAAGTGACAGCAGCTACACGCGCCGGCGGGGAACGCGGACCGGACCCACTAGGACAGGTCCGGCAGATGGCTGAGGGCTAGGCCCGTCCCCTCCCCCAGTGTCTGCAGGTAGGCGGGGGACTGTGAACACCAGCAGAGCGGGCCCAAAGCCTGCTGAGGGGCGGAACCGGCCCCTCCCCCAGTGCCTGCAAGCTAGGCCAACCTGCAACCCATCGGGAGGTTAGGCCCAGCAACCTATGGAGTGACACAGGTGCCCCTGGCGCCTGCTGGGTAGGTGGACCTTTGACCGACCAGCAAAGCAGACCTAGGGCCTGCCAGCATGGTAGACGGATCACACTAATTGGAGGAGGATCACAGCCACTACCTGCCCTGCAAGGGTGATTTTTCAACTATACAAGAGCAATATAAATAAATAGAGGGGGAAAATATCAAAGACACAACAATTTCACCAAGCAGAAAGAAACGCCAGCAGTATGAAACGACAAGGAAAGAAAGGACCACAGGCAATGCAGGTCAACTCAACTTTAGAAGAGGTAATAGCTGCAACAGATGGAATGTCAGATAGAGAGCTCAGGACATACATGCTTCAGATGATCTGGAGTCTCAAGGAAGACATGAGACAGCAAAATCAGACAATGAAAGATCACATTGACAAACAAATCCAGGAAGTAAAAGATCAATTTCACAGGGAAATAGAGGTAATAAAAAACAAACAAATAGAAATACTAGAAATGCAGGAAACAATAAACCAACTTAAAAACTCAATTGAGAATACTACCAGCAGAGTGGATCACTTAGAAGATAGAACATCAGACAATGAAGACAGAGTATTTCAACTTGAAAAGAACATAGATAGCTCAGCAAGTCTACTAAGAAACCATGAGCAGAACATTCAAGAGCTATGGGATAATATCAAAAGACCAAACTTAAGAGTCATTGGGATACAGGAAGGCACAGAGCTCCAAACCAAAGGATTAAGCAATCTATTCAGTGAAATAATACAAGAAAACTTCCCAGACTTGAAGAATGAGACAGAATCCCAAATCCTAGAAGCCTACAGGACGCCGAATGTGCAAAATCATAAGAGATCCACACCTAGACACATTATAATGAAGATGTCCAACATACAGAATAAGGAGAGAATTTTAAAAGCTACAAGGGAAAGGAAGCAGATTACATTTAGGGGTAAACCAATCAGAATAACAGCTGATCTCTCAACACAGATTCTAAAAGCTAGAAGATCCTGGAATACCATATTTCAAACGCTTAAAGAAAATGGATTCCAACCAAGAATCTTGTATCCGGCAAAATTAAGCTTCAGGTTAGAAGATGAAATTAAAACCTTCCACGATAAACAAAAGTTAAAAGAATTCGCAGCTAGAAAACCATCTCTTCAAAAAATCCTTGGCAAAACATTACAGGAAGAGGAAATGGAAAATAACATTGAAAACCAACAATGGGAGGTAGGACAGTAAAGGGGGGAAAGTAGTCAAGGAGGATAACAAATCAGGTTTAGTAACATCAATAAACAAACATGGATAGAAGAACAAACCATATCTCAATAATAACCCTAAATGTTAATGGCTTAAACTCACCAATTAAGAGACACAGGCTAGTAGAATGGATCAAAAAACAAGACCCAACAATATGCTGTCTACAGGAGACACATTTGATAGGAAAAGATATACATAGACTGAAGGTGAAAGGTTGGGAAAAATCATATCACTCATATGGACCGCGGAAACAAGCAGGAGTGTCCATACTCATATCTAATAAAATAGATTTCAAGCCAAAGCTAATCAAAAGGGACAAAGAAGGACACTTCATACTGCTCAAGGGAACCATACACCAACAAGACATAACAATCATAAATATATATGCCCCAAATAATGGTGCAGCTGTGTTCATCAAGCAAACTCTTCTCAAGTTCAAGAGTCTAATAGACCACCATACAATAATCATGGGAGACTTCAACACACCTCTCTCACCACTGGACAGATCTTCCAAACAAAAGTTAAATAAGGAAACTATAGAACTCAATAACACAATTAACAACCTAGACTTAATTGACATATATAGACTATACCACCCAACATCAAGTAGCTACACTTTTTTCTCAGCAGCACATGGAACCTTCTCAAAAATAGACCATATACTATGTCACAGGGCAACTCTTAGACAATACAAAGAGGTAGAGATAATACCATGCATCTTGTCTGATCATAATGGAATGAAACTGAAAATCAATGATAAAAGAAGAAAGGAAAAATCAAACATCACCTGGAGAATGAACAATAGGTTGCTGAGTGATCAATGGGTTTTAGAAGACATCAAGGAGGAAATTAAAAAATTCCTAGAGTTAAATGAAAACACAGACACAACATATCAGAATCTATGGGACACATTGAAAGCAGTTCTAAGAGGAAAATTCATTGCTTGGAGTTCATTCCTCAAAAAAAGAAAAAAAACAACAAATAAATGATCTCATACTTCATCTCAAAATCCTAGAAAAAGAAGAGCAAAACAACAGCAAAAGAAGTAGAAGGCAAGAAATAATTAAAATCAGAGCTGAAATTAATGAAATTGAAACAAAAGAAACAATTGAAAAAATTGACAAAACTAAAAGTTGGTTCTTTGAAAAAATAAATAAAATTGACAGACCCTTAGCCATGCTAACAAAGAGAAGAAGAGAGAGAACCCAAATTACTAGCATACGGGATGAAAAAGGCATTATCACAACAGACACTTCAGAAGTACAGAAGATAATCAGAAATTACTTTGAATCCTTATACTCCAATAAAATAGAAGATAGTGAAGGCATAGATAAATTCCTTGAGTCTTATGATCTGCCCAGATTGAGCCAGGAGGATATAGACAACCTAAACAGACCAATAACAATAGAGGAAATAGAAGAAACCATCAAAAGACTACCAACTAAAAAAAGCCCAGGACCGGATGGGTATACAGCAGAGTTTTACAAAACCTTTAAAGAGGAACTAACACCAATACTTTTCAAGCTATTTCAGGAAATAGAAAAAGAGGGAGAACTTCCAAATTCGTTCTACGAGGCCAACATCACCCTGATTCCGAAACCAGACAAAGACACTTCAAAGAAAGAAAACTACAGACCAATATCTCTAATGAACCTTGATGCAAAAATCCTCAATAAAATTCTGGCGAATCGGATTCAAATACATATCAAAAAAATTATACACCATGATCAAGTAGGATTCATCCCTGGTATGCAAGGTTTGTTCAATATACGGAAATCAATAAATGTTATCCACCACATCAATAGACTTAAAAATAAGAACCATATGATCATCTCGATAGATGCAGAAAAAGCTTTCGACAAAGTACAGCATCCCTTTATGTTCAAAACTCTAGAAAAATTAGGGATAACTGGATCATACCTCAACATTGTAAAAGCAATCTATGATAAGCCACAGGCCAGCATCATTCTGAATGGAGAAAAATTGAAGGCATTCCCTCTAAGATCTGGTACAAGACAGGGATGCCCTCTCTCACCACTTCTGTTCAACATAGTCCTCGAAACACTGGCCAGAGCAATTAGGCAGACGAAAGAAATTAAAGGCATAAAAATAGGAAAAGAAGAACTTAAATTATCACTATTTGCAGATGATATGATTCTATACCTAGCAGACCCAAAAGGGTCTACAAAGAAGCTATTAGAGCTAATAAATGAATTCAGCAAAGTGGCAGGATATAAGATCAACACACATAAATCAAAGGCATTCCTGTATTTCAGCGACAAATCCTCTGAAACGGAAATGAGGACAACTACTCCATTCACAATATCCCCCCAAAAAATAAAATATTGGGAATCAACCTAACAAAAGAGGTGAAAGATTTATACAATGAAAATTACAGAACCCTAAAGAAAGACATAGAAGAAGACCTTAGATGATGGAAAAATATACCCTGCTCATGTATAGGCAGAACTAACATCATCAAAATGGCGATATTACCAAAAGTCCTATATAAGTTCAATGCAATGCCAATCAAAATCTCAACAGCATATCTTGTAGAAATCGATAAAAGAATCATGAAATTCATATGGAATAATAAAAGACCCAGAATAGCAAAAACAATACTAAGCAGGAAGTGTGAATCAGGCGGTATAGCGATACCAGACTTCAAACTATACTACAGAGCAATAGTAACAAAAACAGCATGGTACTGGTACCAAAACAGGCGGGTGGACCAATGGTACAGAATAGAGGACACAGTAACCAATCCACAAAACTACAACTATCTTATTTTTGATAAAGGGGCTAAAAGCATGCAATGGAGGAAGGATAGCATCTTCAACAAATGGTGCTGGGAAAACTGGAAATCCATTTGCACCAAAATGAATCTGAATCCCTATCTCTCGCCGTGCACAAAAGTTAACTCAAAATGGATCAAGGAGCTTGATATCAAATCAGAGACACGGCATCTGATAGAAGAAAAAGTTGGTTCTGATCTACACGCTGTGGGATCGGGCTCCAAATTCCTCAATAGGACACCCATAGCGCTAGAGTTAACAAATAGAATCAACAAATGGGACTTACTCAAACTAAAAAGTTTTTTCTCAGCAAAAGAAACAATAAGAGAGATAAACAGGGAGCCTACATCCTGGGAACAAATATTTACTCCACACACTTCAGATAGAGCCCTAATAACCAGAATATACAAAGAACTCAAAAAATTAGACAATAAGATAACAAATAACCCAATCAATAAATGGGCCAAGGACCTGAACAGACACTTCTCAGAGGAGGACATACAATCAATCAACAAGTACATGAAAAAATGCTCACCATCGCTAGCAGTCAGAGAAATGCAAATCAAAACTACCCTAAGATACCATCTCACTCCAGTAAGACTGGCAGCCATTAGGAAGTCAAACAACAATAAGTGCTGGAGAGGATGCGGGGAAAAGGGCACTCTTGTTCATTGCTGGTGGGACTGCAAATTGGTGCAGCCAATTTGGAAAGCAGTATGGAGATTTCTTGGAAAGCTGGGAATGGAACCACCACTTGACCCAGCTATTCCCCTTCTCGGTCTATTCCCTAAAGCCCTAACAAGAGCATGCTACAGGGACACTGCTACATCGATGTTCATAGCAGCTCAATTCATGATAGCAAGACTGTGGAACCAGCCTAGATGCCCTTCAATAGATGAATGGATAAAAAAAATGTGGCATTTATACACTATGGAGTATTACTCTGCATTAAAAAATGACAAAATCATAGAATTTGGAGGGAAATGGATGGCATTAGAGCAGATTATGCTAAGTGAAGCTAGTCAATCTTTAAAAAACAAATACCAAATGACTCCTTTGATATAAGGGGTGTAAACAAGGACAGGGTAGGGACGAAGAGCTTGAGAAGAATATTTACAGTAAACAGGGATGAGAGGTGGGAGGGAAACGGAGTGAGAAGGGAAATTGCATGGAAATGGAAGGCAATCCTCAGGGTTATACAAAATGTCATATAAGAGGTAAGGAGGGGTAAGTCAAGAGAATACAAATGGAAGACATGATTTACAGTAGAAGGGGTAGAGAGAGAAAAGGGGAGGGGAGGGGAGGGGAGGGGAGGGGGGATAGTACACAATAGGACAGACAGCAGAATACATCAGACACTAGAAAGGCAATATGTCAATCAATGGAAGGGTAACTGATGTGATACAGCAATTTGTATACGGGGTAAAAGCGGGAGTTCATAATCCACTTGAATCAAACCGTGTAATATGATGTATTAAGAACTATGTAATGTTATGAACGACCAATAAAAAAAAATGAAATTAAAAGCCTAAAAAAAAAATAAAGAAAAGAAAGGAAAATCAAATACAAGAGGCTTACAGGACCTCAAAAGTACAAAATTACAGCAGACCCACACCAAGACACATTATAATGAGAATGACTAACACAGAGAATAAAGATAAAATCTTAAAGGCTGTGAGAGAAAAAAAATAAAATTATATAGAGGGGGAAACAAATTTGAATTTCAACTGATTTCTCAACCCAGGCACTCAAAGCCAAGAGATCCTGGAATAATATAGTTCAAGCTCTGAAAGAAAACATATACCAACCAGGAATTTTATATCCAGGAAAAATTGTTTCAGATTTGAAGATGAAATCAAAACCTTCCATGATAAAGAAAAATTTAAAAGAATTCAAAACTAGAAAGCCTACACTATAGAGCATTCAACAAAATATTCCATGAGGATGAAGTGGAAAAAAAAGAAAGTGAAAACCAGAAAAGGGAGGAACTACACTAAAGGGACATTTCAACCAAATGAGAAAATAAGACAAATCAGCATTGCTTTGTCAGGGTCCTTTATGGTTCCATACAAATTTTAGGATTAAAGATATATCTATATTCTTATCTATATATACATACATACATGCAGACATAAATGTATGGAAATGTCAGTGGTGTTCTGACAGAGATTTCATTAAGTCTGTAGATCACTTTGGATAGTGTGGGCATTATACCTATATTTCATTCTTCCAATTCATAAACATGGGATACATTTTCATTTATTTGTGGTCTATTCAATCTCTTTCATCTGTTTTATAGATCTTATTACGGAATTTCATCTCCTTGTTTACTGTTTTATTCAACTTCCCATCACTATAGTAACATAAACTAGCAATCAAATTATAAAAGAGAAAATGTTTATTTAGCTCAGAGTTTCAGAGAATTCAATCTGTGGTCACTTATTCCCAGTGACTTTGGGCCATTGGCAAAGCAGTTCATCATGGCAGGGATCACAGTGTGGAGCATGATGCTCACCTCATGTTGTCCAGAAAACAAGAGAGAGGTGGAAGGGACTGGGAACTTAAAATTCCCTGTAAGTTCATGCAGTCATAACTCCAACTATAGCCCACCTTTTAAAAGTTCTACCACCTCCCAATAGCACCATGAGATGGGGATGGAACCTTTAACAAATAACCTTTGGCAGCCACTATCCAAACCATTACAATTACATTCATTCTTAGGAATGTTCTTTGTAGCTATTGTAAATGAGATTTTTTTTCTTGATTTATTTTAAAGGTACATAAATATTGTTATACATAACTGATATAGTTTTTACACATTTATTTTTATATAATAAATACAATTTTTCTGAATTTATACTTTTTATGTTTTTTTGATGGGAGTTTTTAGGGCTTTGTATATGTAAAATCATGTTATCTGAAACAGGGATAATTAAGACTTCATCCAATATAATTTGGGTGCCCTCTATTTCTTTGTCTCACCTAATTACACTGACAAGGAATTCCAGGACTACATGTAATAGAACTGTTTTTTTTTTTTTTTTTTTAAATCCTCATTGTATGTTCCAAATCTTAAGAGAAGCAGCTTACAACTTTTCCTGACTCAGTGTGATGTTAGCTTAGGACTTGCTATTTATATCCTTTATTATGTTGAGATTTGTACCTTCTGCATTTAATTTGCTGAGGGATTTTGTCATGAAGGGATGTTAAGTTTCATTAAATATTTATGTAGTATTGGTTGTAATGTTGGTGTGAACTCATACTGGTGGCAGACCATGAGGTTTTGCAGGCATACCAAATGTAAGAGTTGTGGTGTCACGGCAGCTTCCAATGATATTTTAAAGAATGCCTGCAAGTGTGAGGTCTCTGAAGAGATCACTGATGGGGCAATGCCTAGTGGGGCTGTGGGAGTGATGCCACAGCTGGGAGTTCCAGATATTTATACTACTAGCAACATGCAGCAGTGACCAGGGAAAGATTCAAGCGCATAAACAACCCAAGACAGTAGTAATGTGGCCTGAAATCAGCCAGGCCACAGAGGTGAGTTGCTTATGAATTTAGGAGCTTATCTCACCCTAGCACTGTGCACGCTCTTCAGTATTTAATCAAAACACCTTTTGTTTTTCAGTCTTTCTCTGCACCAATTACTCTTTTATCTTACAACTTCTACCTTCTGGAATAGGACTGTCACTCTGTGCCTGAAATTTCAATGTATCTTGAAAGTCCATAAGATGTTTTTTTGATTTTGCAAAGACTCACAACTTTTTCTTGAGACTAAGATGACGTTGAGTTTGGAGGTTTGAGCAATATTGGAATGAATTAAGATTTGTGGGTAACTAAAGATGGAACATATACATTTTGCGTTATGAAAATGATATGAACCTTGAAGGACAGAGACAGAAACCTATGCAATTTGAGTGTGTTCCAAAGGGTTTGTGGTTGGGGGTTTGGTAGCCAGTCGGGTGGATATACCTATAAGAGGGAGGGCCTAGTGGGAGGTTGTTAGGACATGGGTATGCTCCTCTAAGCGATTAAGTATTATTTGTTTGCTTTTTTGTTTTATTCTTTATTAGTTATACATGGCAGTAGAATCTATTTTGACATATTTAAACAAACATGGAGTATATCTTATTGGGGTTAAGTATTTTTCATAGGAGCCAAGTAAGTTACCACAAGAGGGAGAAGCCAGCCTCTCCCTGAATTGCTCTTTGGATTCTGGCAATCACAACTTGATCTCTCCCCCTTGCATATACTCCCACCATCCTGATGCCTCCTGCCACGTGATCCTCATCAGGGCTGATCCAGTGGTAATATCATGACCCTGAACCTTCAGAACCGAGAGCTTAGTAAACCTTTATTTTTATAAAGTTTCCTGACTGAGGCATTTGTTACAGTAGTCTAACCCATCTAGCTAAACATTTGACCCTTATGTTCATTAAAAAAAATTCATTTCTTTTAAATTCTATTTTTCATTATGCTCTATTTCATTTGTTACTCCTCTGATAGGTCATGTTTCTTTCCTTCTACTAATTTTGGGTTAGTTTGACAATGTTTTTCTAGTTCCTCAAGTTTTGATGTTAGGTTGTGTACTTGACATCTTTCTAGTTGATTGATATGGACATTTATTACTATAAATAGAACTTAGAACTGTTTTGCTGTATCCCATATATTTTGGCATGTTGCATTGTCATTTCCATTTGTTTCAATGAATTTTTAAATTTCCCTTTCAAAGTCATCATTGGCCCATATGTTTAAAGGAAATTGTTTAATTACTATTTAATTTCCATGTATTTATATAGTTTTCAGAATTGCTTCTCTTACTGAATTATAGGTATATTCCATTATGATCAGGAAATACACTTTCTGTGATTTTTAAAATGTATTAAAACTTACTTTGTGGCCTAATATGAGATATATTCTAGATAATGTTCCATGTGATGTTGAGAAGATTTTACGTTCTATAACTGTTGAAGGGAATGTTCTGTAAATGTCTGTTAGGTCCATTTGGGCAGCTTAGTTATGATGTTTCTTTGTTGATTTTCTGTCTGGGAATCTGTCTATTGTTGAAAATGGGTGTTGAATTCTCTTGCTATTATTGTATTACAGCCTGTCTGTCATGGTTTGGATATGAGGGGTCCTGAAAATCTTTTGCTAATTTAGGAATTTTCAGAGGTATTGAAATATTGACTGTATTCTGAGATTTTTACCCTAATCAGTACATGGTAGTTTGAATGGACTGACTGTGTTAACTATAGGCAGGTGGGTGTAGCTGGAGGAGGTGGGTCAGCAGGGGAGTGCTCTTAAACTTTGCAACTTCCCTGTGACCATTCCCCTCTTTCCCTGTCTGCTTGCTGACCAAAACATGAGCTAAACAGCTGTCTTTTGCTGGGGACTTCTGCCATGAGGTGCTGCCTCACTTGAGCCCAGAGCAATGGAGTCAGCCATCTATGGACTGAGACCTCTGAAACCCTGAGCCCTGAACAAACTTCCCCTTCTCTAAGTTGGTCTTTTCTGGTATTTTGGTCACAGGAATGCAAAAGCTGATGAAAACACTCTCTGATTATTTATGTTAAGATTTGGTGTATGGGTTTATATGCTAAAATATTGGATGCATGTATGTATTTAAATCTATTAAAACATCTTACTGTATTGACCCATTTATCATTATATAATGGCTTTCTTTGTCTCTCCAAGTTTTTGCCTTCATGTCTATATTCTGTCTGGTAATGAACGAATACTAATACAGTTTTCTGATTTCCATTTGCATGACACGCCCCTTTCCATCCCTTCAATTTTGGTCTACTCATGTGGCTCTATTTTAGACCTCTTTTTAATTTTTTTTCCTTTTTTTTTTTTTGTTTTGATGGTATACCACTGTGTCTACCAGGCTGACCCTGAATTCCCGATCATCTTGCCTTTGCCTCCTGCGTAGCTGGGATGGTGGGCATTTTCCACCATGCCTGACAGTTTGAGTCTTAAGTGTCCTACAAAGCCCCAGGTATTAAAGTCTTGATCCCAAAAGAGGTGCTCTTGGGAGACAGAGGGACCTTTAAGAGGTGGTGCCTAGTGGAAAGTCTTTAGGTCATGCCACAGTCCGGTTGCAGCAAAATAACTGGGGGGGGGTGACGAGCAACTTGTGTACATTGATACAGCAGGAGTGGGAGCCATTCATTGTAGGACCGGAGGGGTATATATACATTCCACATGGCTTATCTTAATTAACATAAACTAGATACAGCAGTCAACCAATAAGGAATCTCCACACTTAATGGCTCGCTGGCATTACTTCACAAACCACTCCCTCTGGCAAAATGCCAGGCGCCATCCTGACTTGTTTACAGACCCTATGGAGGTCATGAGTGTGTGCTCTCAAAGGTGATGGTGAGATCCTTGTCCCTTACTATTCCTCCATTTTTTTTCTTCCTCGCCATGATATTAGATGTGTCACTCTTCCACCTGATCCCAATATGACCTGCTGCCTTGAGTAACAAATTACAGACTAGAACTTCCCAAACTGTGAAACCAAGTAAGCAATTTTCCTTTTAGGTTGATTATCAAAGGTGTTTGCTATAATAAGGAAAATCCAACTTACGCGTCCTTACAGTTGAGGTGAGTACTCTGTTAGGTAGCTTATAGTTGTTATTGCTGTTGTTTCCTCAATCCTTTCGTCCACTTGATATCTTTTGGTTGAATTATTCCATTTGTTTTCTTTTTCTAAATTTTTTCTGTGTTTATTTGCTTGTTTTGGTACAAGAGATAGAACCCATAGAGATTTTACCACTTACCACATCTCTAGACCTCATATGTATGTATGTATGTATGTATGTATATATATATATTTATTTATTTATTTTAGACAGGGTCTCACTAATTTGCTGAGGCTGGCTTTGAACTTGCCATCCTCTTGCCTCAAGCTCCCCCATTTGTATTTTATTTACAGTAATTACTGGTAGGTAAGAATTTAACTATTCATGTTTTGTTATTTGTTTTCTGTCGATTTGTAGACGTTTTTTCCTTCCTGTCTCTCATGGTTTTCTATGGATTTAAGTTCTGAATACTTTCTTTGTATGTTTTTCATAGCCAGTAAAAACTTTTCCTTTTTGGTTATAATGGGGCTTACATAAAACATGTTAAACTACTAACAGGATATTTTAAGCTGATAATTACTTAACTTTATTCATTTTCACGAACTTTATACTTCTAGTCCCTTTCCCACACTTGTTTTCCTTGACACGTTTTGTATCTTTCGTAGTTCATGTCCATTAACAAATTGTGACAGTGATAATTGTTTCAGTTTTATCTTTTAACACTCATTTTAAAGAACAACTTGTTTTATGTCATTACAAAATAAGTGTGCTGAGTTTGAATATATATGTAGATTTGCTAATGAGCTTTTGTTTTATGTTCCTCAATTCTTATGCTTTTGCCTAGCAATCTTTTCCTGCAACTTGAAGGACTACTTTTTAAATTTCTTCTAAGTCTAATCTAGTGGTGATGTATTTATTCAGCTTTTGTTTATATGAGAAAAATATCTCCCTTTCATTTTTGAAGGACAGAAGTTCAGGGTATAGTATTCTTGTTCAGCAGTTTCAATTCTTGTAGTTTTTAAAATATATCGTCCTATTTCCTTCTGAAATGCATTATTTCTGTCGAAAAACCTTTTGATAGTGTGATAACAGTCTGTTTACACATAACATAATTTTTTATATCTTTCAATATTCTTTCCTTATCCTTCACTTTCGCCAATGTCATTATAACGGATATGGATGTGGGTATTTTTGGATTTACCTTACTAGGTGTCTGTTGATCTTCCTGGATCTGGATTTCTATTTTTTCCTCCAAACTTAGAATATTTTCTTCCATTAAGTCTTCCAAATATGTTTTCTGTCTCTTTCTTCTTCATATACATCTATACTATGAATGATCTTCCTCTTCATGGTATCTTGTAGGTCCCTGAGATTGTCTTTATGCTTTTTATTGTTCTGTTTTCTTGTTTGGTTCCTAAGCTTAGGTTATTTCCACTTACCTCTTTTCAAGTTTTCTAATCTCTTTTCCTGCTTGATCTAACATGATTTGAACTCCTCTATTGAATTATTTCAATTCAATTATTGTATCCTGCAACTTCATGATTTCTGTTCTGTATTTTTTACATATTTTATTATTTCTTTGCTTAAATACTTAGTTTCTTTCTGCATTTCACTCCCATAACTATCTCTTTGAATTCCTTGTCAGGTAAATTATATCTCCATCTTCTTAGAGCTGGCTTCTGGAAATTTGTCGTATTCATTTATTTGAAAAATATTTCTCCATTAGTTTATTTTCTTTGGTTCTGTTTTGATTTCTGGACATTAGATAAAAGATCTGCCACTCATATTATTTTTTTTTAGATTAATGTAATGTAGGAAATATTCCTCCCCAAAACTGGCCAATGATTCTCGGTGCTGCTAAGCCCTTTGTGCTTGTTGAGGCTGCTCTCGTCTTCTTAGTGATCCCCACACAAATTAGAATGTCAGTCATTGACATTGCCTTTGGAGAGACATAAGTCACCCCTACAGGTTGCAGCTGGGGAGTTTGCATGTTAGATGTGTATTCAGTTTCCTTCTAGCAGAGAAGTCAAGAGCCAATTTACTCACACAGTTCTGCCCTACACCAGAGTAAGGGGATTAGACTTATACTTGTGATAAATTTGCTAATTGTGAACCTAGGGAAATAGCTGCTGAATATTCCCTAGTTTAAAAAGTCATTTTTTGTTGTCCTTGATCTAAGAGATCCAGGAGTCTTGGCCAATTCCCAAAATTATGAGATTTAGGAGCTAGTCTCTTGGGTGAGGGTTGTAAATGTTGGAATGCTTAATGTATGCACAAATCACTTCAAGGAGGAATCTGCATATCTGTATTTATGGCCACATGAAGCAAGGAAGGAAGACACAGAGAGTGCCCCTCTCATGTTTGAGCAAACAGAATTATCACTCACTTCGATCAAGGGGAGACTTCTGATCTTGAATGACTGCTGAAGCAAGTTCCTGGGTGAAGGGAGACCCTAGTTTCCCTTTCAGGCAAGGAGAGATTCCCCTGCCTCCTAACGAAAGATTGTAGGAGCTTAACTCCACAGCAGATTGGTAATAGGGAAAGAATGTGGAATGCTATCCTTCCTGCTCTTGCTATCAGAGGTCCCTGACCTCTCTCCACCGAGAATGCAGGGCTGAAATCATCACTATAATCAGCCACAGAAGATGGCGCAAGGAATGTCCATTCTCCTCTATGGGAAAGCAGAATTTTCTCACCCTTCTTGAAGGGGGAGTCTTCTGGTCTGAAATTATCACAGAAGACAGGGTGTGGAGTGCCTCCTTTAATTTCCAGACCCAAAGAGTTCCCCCAGCCCTCCTCTAGTGAAAACTTATAAGAATATGTCTCAGGAACAAGGCAAGAGTGAGGGGGATTACCGCCCCCCATTCTTGCTGGCAGAGGCCCCCAGGGACTGTAGGGATGAGGCGGTTGGTGGAGCAAGACCCTGATGAAGAGCTGGGATTGCTGTGTGTCCACTGATGCTACAGGAAGATTATCTGTATTGACCACATAGGCTTCCAGAGGACATCTGGTGAGGTGGAGGACAGAACCATGAGAAGCTACTGGAAAAGTATTCAATAAAACCTTTTTCCAGAGGAAAGGCAGAAACTGGGCTGATTCAAGTGCTGTGATAACTGGGAGACTCTCGTGGTTCAATTTCCCCTTTGTTCTTTGTGCTTGAGGGAAATCCTTGGATACCCTGTCCTGGCCATTCCTCCTGGTCCTTGAAAAGCCAAGCCTTCTAACCAGGACTGTAAAAATCAGGTACTATAGGTGACCCAAGCCCCTCACCCCTGAGGAAAATGCTGGAAATGAGACTTATCTTTTTTTTGTTTTTTCTTTTGCTTGTTGATGGACCTTTATTTTATTTACTTATTTATACATGGTGCTGAGAATCGAACTCAGTGCCTCACACATGCTAGGCAAGTGCTCTACCACTGAGCTTCCACCCCTGCCTGAGAGTTATTTCTTAAGTGCAAGCTGCTGTGCTCAGTGTGGGATAGGTGTGTGAGCATATCTCCATTTTCCTCTGTATTATGATGTGTATATTTTCTGATCTGTCTATTGTGAAGGGAGGAGTTTTTCAAAGTGAATTCTGGCTTTCTTCTCTGAGATACGTGGTCTGCTTGTAGGTGATAACTCAGTGTGTCAGGTGGAGGAGGGACAGCCTAGAGCCTCCTCCCTGTTTGCTGCTGAGACCACTACCACTTGCTTAACATGGATGTCAGGATCATGTATGAAGGTGCTGAAGAAAAAAATACTTTTTCCACCAATGGTGTTGGAAATATTATATATCTTCACGCAAAACAAAACAAAAAAGTAGTATACCTATCCCATACTGCATACCCAAATCAAAATAGGTAAAATAGATAAGAAGACCAGACCAAAACAAAGCCTTCAAAATGAACCAATGACTTAAATAAAATAACCAAACTATAATACTTTTAGAAATAAACATGGAGGTAATTCTCCATACTCTAAGATTTCATGATAGATTTTTAGATAATGCACTAAAAATATAAGCAAAAAAAAAAAGATAAATTGAACTTCAACAAAAGTAGAAAATTTAGTGCATAAAAACCATCTAGAAATTGAAAAGACAAACTATGGAATTAGAGCAATATTTATAAATAATATACCTGATAAGAGTATAATATTGAATTTCATTTAAATAATTCAAAGAATTGAAAAGGAACAAAAAAATCATGCAATTTAAAAATGGCAGGAATCAGGGCTGGGGTTGTGGCTCAGTGGTTGAGTGCTCACCTAGCATGTGTGAGACACTGGGTTGGATCCACAGCACCACATAAAGATAAATAAATAAATAAAGGTATTTATTGTACATTTAAATTGTACATCTACAACTTAAATATATTTTTTAAAAATGTCAGGAATCAAAAAAATTCTCCAAAACATAGAAATAATCAACAAGCATATGAAAATATTTTCAAAACAGTAATAGAGAAATACAAATGAAAATTACAATGAGATACCATTGCATACTCATTTTTATGGTAATAAATCAATCAATCAGTATCAATTGGCCATAGAAACCTTATATATTGTTGGTAGGAATTGAAACCAAGTTAACTTTTGCAAAGAGCTATCTGTGATCTCTCAAAAAGCTAAAATTGTCATATGTCTCAGCAATTACATATATCCTATAAGAATCAAGATAAAAAACAGATAATCAACTATGTGTACATTACATGTTCATCACAGCACTATTCACAATACCCAAATGTTAGAAACAACCTAAAGTTCCTTAATGAATGAAAGGATAAACCAATGGTGATACTGCATACATATAAATATTATTAGCAATTCAAAGGAATCCAGTATTAATACATGCTATACCATAGATGAACCACAAAATAAAACATGTTAAATGGAAAATACAAGAGCTGAAGTCAAAAGGTCACATATCGTGTAATTGCATCTATGTAAAACAGATGAATCCATAGAGAGTGAGAGAATGCATTGATGTTTCCTAAGTCTATGTAGACAAGGGCATGGTGTCATTATTTTGTGAGTATGAGGATCATCTTGAGATAATCAACATGTTTTGAAACTTTCAGAACTAGATAGCGGTGGTGCCCAGACATTATGGATGTTTTAAATGCCACTGAATTGCTCACTTTAAAATGACTATGTCATGAGAACATGCAGAGGGGAGTTTCTGATAACAGACTTTTTCCAGGATGATGAAGATATCAGACATTAGATAATGGTAACGATTGTGCAACATTTTGATAAAACTAAAATTCACTGATTTATATAGTTTCTAAGAGTAAATTTTTTTATATGAATACCATAATAAAATTATAAAAAATTAGGTATCTGTACTGCTTTTCTCACTTCCCCCAAATTCTCTTTATCATTATGTTGTGATATTTTTAGCAGAAATAAATAATTTTAAAAGTCACACGCTACTTAAACCTGGATGAGATTCACGAATGCCAAATAAGCTGGCATAATCTCATTCAAACCTCCATTTCATTTTGACTTTGATGAAAGTCAAGTCTCAATTTTTGTGTTCATGTAAATTTCATTAGGGTTACAATGTCTGATTAATTCTACTATTCTTCCTACCCCAATACCCATTCCCTTCCTTTCCTTCTCTCTACCTAAAGTAACTCTCCCCTGCCCTTATTATGAGCTACCAACTGCATATCAGAGAAAACGTTCAGCCTTTGGTTTCTTGGGATTGGCTTATTTCATACCAGCAAATGCCATAAGTTTGTTCTTTTTTAGACCTGAGTAATAGTAATATTGTTGTTGTGTATGCATGTATATGTGTGTGTATATATATATCTATATATGTGTGTGTGTATATATATATATATATATATATATATATATATATATATATATATATCACATTATCCTTATCTATTCATGCATTGAAGGGCACTTAGACTTAGGTTGGTTTCATAGTTTAGCTATTATGAGTTGAGCTGCTATAAACAATGATGTGGCTGTGTCACTATAATATGCTGTTTTTAAGTCTTTTGGGTATAAACTAAGGAGTAGGATAGCTGGGTCAAATGGTGGTTTCATTCCAAGTTTCCTGAATAACCTCCATACTGCTTTTCATAATGGTTGCACCAATTTGCAGTCCCACCAGCAATGTATGTGTGTACCATTTTCCCCACATCCTCGCCAACACTTATTTTTGCCAGAATTCTTTATAATTGCCATTCTGGCTGGAGTGAGATAGAATATTAGAGTAGTTTTGATTTGCATTTCTCCAATTGCTAGAGATGTTGAACCTTTTTTCACATATATGTTGATCAATTGTATTTCTTCTTCTGGAAGTGACATGGTGCATTCTGCTGTCATGTATAACTAATTAAACTAATTAAAAATTCCAAATGTAAATTGTATGATGTATAGAAGGTGATTTGCCTCAGGTGAGTATGGAGTCTCCATCATCACAATAATAGTTAAGTGAAAATAGTTACTGGATGGTATTCTGTGAGTGATGCAGAGAGCAATATCCCTTGATTTCTTCCAAAGGCCCAAATGGTTCCTGGTTAACCTACCTTCTCCTTTCTTTCTCCCCTTAACTGGGCTCCCTAGGTCCCTGACTACTCATGCTGTCCCTGGGTTCTGGACCCCCATTTTGTTTCTACTCAATTAACTCTAGTTTGATGATTCAATTGTGAGTCTTAGAGACTTTTAAAAAAAAATCTGGGAAGTTGCACAAAACTATGTTAAAATCTCTACTGAAACACTTACTTGCTAGTTGAGCTCAGTAAAGTCATTTTAACCATTCTGATGCTCAATAGAAATATTTATTTCATTGACTCCTGGTAAAAGTCAATGAAAAGTGTTTGGTTCCTAGGATAGTTTCTAGCCCTTAGATAAATTTCAGGACCCACTTTTACCTATAACTGAGTTCAGTGCAACATATCCAAATCTATCATGAGGTTAAATCTTCAGAGCCCACCTGATTCCTATATCTAGTATGTTTTTTCCACAAACTGTAAGAAAACAAATAACCCTCCCCCAACACACACACACACACACACACACACACACACACACACACACACACCCCTCCACCAAGCAACAGTTCCAAGTTCCAGAATGATGAGCATGAAAACCCTCCTCATCCATCCTGAGGGTACCTGAGGGCACTGTATCAGAGAGAAGCTTATAGAGGGAGACAGCTAGGTAACTCCAACAGCTGTGCAGGGACAGTTAATTATCAAAGCTGCAGGGACTGAGGAGAGGAGCAAATCAATTTAGCCTGGAAAATGCTGCCAGAGTGAAGGTACGAAAGTGAAATGAGTCAATGTTTTAATCCGACAAAAGATTTCCATCAGCTTAAATTTCCATCTTCCAAATTTAGAACAAAGAGCAGCCTGCTGTTTCTCCGAGTGGGCTTTAAAACAGCGTGAGTTAAACAAAATTTGCTCCACATTTTTCACCAGCATTCTGGTAGGTGTGAAATAGTATCCCGTTTTGGTTTAAATTTGCATTTTCCTGTTGACTATTTTGAGCACTTTTTTTTATATGCTTATCTCTGGCATTCCCGTATCCTTTTCAGTCAAGAACGCATTGAACATATTAGACATTTGTTGGTTGTCTTTTTATTCTTTATTTCTATCAGTTTCCTATATAATACAATGGAATTTACTAGAAACCCCCTTTGTCAGAATTTCTCCATTAATATCTTACAGTGGGTGGTTTCCTTTTTCATTCTTATCTACTTCAACTTTTTAAAAACATGGTAAAATACACATAATAAAATTTACCATCTATACCACTCTCAGTATACAGCGCAGTATATATACTTAACAATATATTCGGAATGTTTTTGTTTTGCCAATTAGAAAGATCTATAACCCACTAAACAACTCCCCATTTACAACACAACTGCATCTGGTCACTGGTCACCACCCATGACTGCTTCTGTGGCTCTGACCACTTTAGATGCCTCATAGAATTAGAATCATACAGTATCTGTCCTTTCATGATGGAATTATTTCGTTTAGCACAATGTTCCTAAGATTTATTTATGTTGTGCATGCATCCGAGCTAATTTCCTTTTTAAAGGTGAAACTATCCCATTGTATGTATTGATTTTATTTATCCATTCATCCACCATCGAAACTATGATTGCTTCTACCTCTTGACTACTATGAATAATGCTACCACAAGCACAGGTATAGAAATGTCAACTTAGCTCCCTGTTTTCAATTAATTTGAATACCTATCCATCGGTGGGATTGCTGGATCTTATGGCAATTCTATTTTGAATTTTGTGATATACCACCATAGTATTTTCCCCAGCAATTATACTATTTTACATTTCTACAAACAGTACCCAAGGGTTCCATTTCTCCACACCCTAAACAATATTTTCTTTTTTAGTCTTAACTTTGTTTTAAAAATATTTTTAAAGTGATATAGTGGTCAGCCTCATGGGTATGAGGTGACATGTCACCGTGGTTTTGATTTACATTCTTCATTATGTTTGTAGGCTTTTTGTATATCTTCTTTTTAGAAATGTCTATTGAATTCCTTGACTGATTTTTAGTTGGGTTTGCATAATTATTGATTGGAAAAGATTTGTCTATGTTCTGAATATTCCCCCTTTATTAAGGGCACTGTTCACTCTCCATTGTGTGTTCGAGGTATCTTTGTCAAATCAATTGACTATCAATGCTTCATTTTATGCATGGTCTTGGTCCTTCTATCCTGTGCCTTTGTTTTATGTGTATATTCTTATGTATAAACCTTGCTGTTTTTATTTCAGGAACTTTATAATATGTTTGGAAATCAGGGAGTATGATGCCTCAATCATTTTTCTTTTTGCTCAAAATTACTTTGTTTACTCAGGGTCTTTTATGGATATATATTAGATCACTTTTTACTATTCCTGTGGGAAAAATATAATCTAGTTGTTCAATTTTTTTTTTCACACTCCTCTGTCACTCTCTCAATCCAATCCCATTCCTCAATCCTGGTAGTTATGATCTTTTTTGAATGTTTTTGATACTTTCAAATTGTTAGGTTTATCAATAGTCTGTTCCTCTTCTTTGCAATGTGTCCCTTTTTTTAATTCCTCATGTATTAGTAATATTTTATTGCGTACTTGATATTGTGGAAGTACAATTTAGAGATTTTATTGTGTTTTTTTCTCTGAAGTGTCAATAAGTTTTTTAGAAAGCAATATTATTATAAGCTTCTCACTTGAATTTGTAGAAGTTTGAATTTATGCTTTGTGAAGGCAAATTTTTAGGAAGTTCAAGTGTTTTCCCACTTCCCTCTAACTAAGAGTGATTTGAATTTTGAACTGTCACCCCTTTAGTGGACAGTATATAAACTTCCCCCAGGTTTGGCTGTCTCATAAGTATTACTTTCCATTATATTTCTTAGATAGTCACCTGGGCTTATATAGTTCAATATCCAGCAAAATACCTAGGATTTTTGTTTTTTTCTAGAAAGATTTGTTTGGATTATCCACTGATAATCTAAGATACAATATTTCCCCCACCCCAACTTTCACTCCAGAACCCCTAACCTTTTGCATCTGCAATCTCCCTTAAGATTGAAAACTTGAGTTGATAACACTGTATACCATTGCATGGTTTCTTCTACTTTTTACCTAGGTGGCTTGGGTGTATCCTTGTAGCCAAGGAGTATGAATGTGTAAAATGCTGAGTAGACATTTTTTTTCTTTCAAAGGGTGACTTTAATTCTATTTCTATATTTTTTGTTTCATTTTCTCCTGCTTTAAACTGGTTTTAAAAATATTTTATAGGATTTATAATTTCTGTGTGTGGGTGGTATATTTGGAAAATGCTGCTCTGTGGTTACCAGATTGAAACTCTAAAAAAAAAAAATTATGTTTCTAATTATACAACCAATCCATTAGCATCATTAAAAGTTTAAGAACTGTATAAAATAAGAACACAATTTATTCTAATTCCACCTTCAGAACGTGCTTTGAAATGTGTGTTTTCATGTGTGTGCATGTTCATATGGTATTCACATGGTACTTAAATTATATATTTGGATAACATATGAAGAATTTTAGTACTGAAAAGATTGTAGAAATTCTCTAGCTTTAATCTCTTGGTTTATAGATGACTCAATAGAATTACAGAAATAAGAACCAACTTGCCAAAAATTGTATAGTAAATGAAAGAACAGAGAATACAGTGTAAATTTTTAAACTAGTAAGTTGGTGTTCTCTAATACTGGAGAGTGTGTTAGTGATCTATACCTTTGCCACACAAATGCAGCATATTCTACACTCATTTTACACAATCCTATGTGACTCTTGCTCAGTCTTGTAACACTTGCATCATGACAATGAGGATGAGATACACTGACTTCACTTCAAATAATTTTACAGATGTGTGCCTGAAAAGAACAGGGTTCCTTGTGCTATTTATCAATTAAGTGTGGGATAGAATAGAATATTTGAAGAAGCTGAAGATAAGGGAGATTGAAAATTGATCCCATTTTCTCCTCTGCTCTTCCCATATAATATGTTCTAAACTAAATATGAGAATGATGTGACTGTGATTTCAGGACTGTTGTACAGTTACACAGTGTGACCTAAAGACATGTCGTGTTCTGTTAGTGTGTAGGAAAAAATGTATTAAAAGTTAACAGGAATGAGGACATTAAAAATAGGAAAAGGCTGAACACAGACTAACTGACAAAAGCTGTTATAAGGAAACTGAGTTATAATATCTTTTGGTCTATGTGTTTTTTTTTTTTCCTCTCCTTGAAAAAGCATTTGATATTTTCTACCTCATCCCCTTCTATAATTCAAGCTGGGGAGCATTTTTGAATTTTGCAACAACTTTTAAAAATAATATTTCTTTTTGCGTTCAGTTTTAGCTTACTCAGATGCCTATTTCTGATACCCTTTTTTTAGCCTGTCCTCCCACCTTCGTGGATTCAATGTTAACAGCAACTTCAGCAGATTTGGAGATAGCCAATTCCCTTCAACAGAAGAATGACTAAAAATAATAAAGAAAATAATAATAGTGGCTAACACAAACTTCACAATGTAGCAGTCTGCTCTAAATATGCTTTTAATATTGAATTGCAAGAATCTTCTGTGGTCGGTCATATTAATATGGAGTTATAAACTTGTGCAAGGTTAAACTGCCAGCCTGTGAAGTTGCTAGTGTGCAAATCCAGGTCTTCCTGGCTCCAAGGTCAATGGATCTAGGATGCCATAGCTGAGCACCCTTGGAACCATGCTTCCCAGGACCCTTCACATGCTTGTGACTAGTCATGGCCCAAATGCCTTTTCAAAGAGGACATCGAGGATCTCTGAACTCTTAAATGGTGGCAGTTAGTTTCCCCAGTGGTTGTCCCTGAAGAGTTGGTGGCTGTCAGGGGTGAGTGCTTCCTGACAGACTTGGGATCAATGCTTTCTGTAGAGAGTTTATCTGAGGCAATAGGTCATGCTGAATGATACTCTCTGGGTAGAAGCATAAGTTGAGTGAAATGACCATGTCAGTATTATTGGTCCTTGTCATCTTGAGATTCTATGATTTTTTGAGCAGGGGGTAGGGGGCAGTTACCAGGGATTGAACTCAGGGACAATCAACCACTGAAACACATCCCCAGCCCTATTTTGTATTTTATTTAGAGACAGGGTCTCACTGAGTTGCTTGGCACCTTGCTTTTGCTGAGGCTGGCTTCAAACTCTAGATCTTCCTGCCTCAGCCTCCCAAGCCTCTGGGATTACAAGAATGTGCCACCAAGCCCAGTGAGATTCTCTGTTATTTTCATTGAAATGCACTGAATACAGACAACTGTTCCTAACTTAATAATTGCAAGGAAAATGATACACATATATTAATGTCAATTGGATTCACATGTGGTCGGTATGAGTGTCAATAATATAGGAGAGGTTTGTTGACAGGTTATTTATGTAATCTATGAAAGAGGTACACACATATGTAGATTCAGTTAAATGATTGTGATCTAGGTAACATTTCTTCTGAGACTTGTTGGCAGCCTTGTTCTTTTCTTTGTGGCCTAGCAGCTCTCAAAAGTTGGCTTTTCCACCTCTGGTTTGGAGGCTGGAATCCTTCCAATTCTCCCAATGAAAGTGCAGCCAGGCAACCGGAGGGCAATGGGAAAGGAGAAGGCAGGGAATTTTGCCCTGTTTTTCTTTCCCCTGGTACTACATTTGGCAATATCTCTGTTCTCCTTGATTTAATCTCCACTCAACAGGCTCCCTTAATCCCAACTTCCACTAGGGCAAAGTCATGGGTACAAAGCTCTGATGACCTTGCTTTCCCTCATGTGCCTCCATCCAGAATGTCAGTAGCCACTCCCTCACCTCTAGCTGGCCTTACCACCCTCTATGTGCTCTTCAACAATTCTATTACCCAGGGGTCCAATATCCTGCATGAATTTTCCTAGGTTGAAACTAGCATGGATTCTGCTTTCCTTCCTGTGATTGTTAGATGGACTTTGCCATGAGTTCATAGGTCTGAGGAATACTCACTATTTATCTACCCACAGGGTGCATTGCACAGTACCCCTGGTCAGAATGCAGAATAGGTAGATATAGGTGGCAGATCTGGAAAGCTACACAAAGGAGACACTCGTGGTTTTAACCATTATCCTAACAAATCTATTAGATAATTAGTTTACTGTTGAAAGAGTTCCAGTTTGGACAGCAAATAATATGATCATAATATCCAGCCTAGGTGAAGCCCAAATGTCAGTGACATTTGTGGACTGAACATAGAGATTCAGCGACAGCCAGGAGAGGAGATCACTTGAGAGAACTAAGATAGGACGAAGCCCCACAGTGATGACTGGACACCTGATTAGGCTTGGTTAGTGTCGGGATGGTGAGAGCTTATAGGACGAGGGATGGGAGCAATGCAGACAGAGCAAATAGCAATGAAGTGGAAGAAAGAAATCAGCAGAGCAAGAGACATTGAGCTCGACTGGTTTCATGAGCCAAACACAGCCTCACTTAAAAGCAGAGGCACTGAAGGGGAGATAACAAATTACCCCAACTCAGTTCACCGTCAGTGTAGAGAAAAGCCAGTTAGAGAGGCCAGAGGGCCCTCCAGGGAGAATGACCTGATGCTAAAATTTTGAGTAATCCAGATCTGTCACTGTTCCGCCAGCCCCATTTCATGGACAGACTTGGAAAGGCAGTTGGAAAGGGGAAGTGGGGGTGGAAATTCAAGCAGAAGACAGGTTCGATTTTTAAGGGCCAGGTCCGCAACCCCAGGGATTTTTTTTTTTTTTTGGCAGCATTTTTCACTGAATAAGAATGACTTTTTCATTTGAGCTGCCAATCAGGTGAATATTTATTCCATCTTCCCCATCAACTATTTTTTGAAAGCACTGAACTATGGAGAAGAGGGCTTTTTTAAAATAGATGATTAAGTCCCAGCATTTCAGAAAGGTTGGGAAGTCATTTAAAAGTTTCTTCATAATTATTCATCTACCTCTTTGAAATATTGATCCGGTCTAGAGTCTCCTTTGCCAAATGCAGTTCTGTTTCAACACAGGCACAGCTTTACATGCAGTTATAGTAATAATCCAAATTCCAACTTCCACAGCCTACAGTATCCCCCCTCCTCCCTTGCTTTCTTCCTTTCTTTGCCCCATAGCCATGGTGTCTGTCATTCAGCTGGCACTCATAAGAGGAATAGTCAAATGACAATCTATTCCTTCATGATGTCCGCAAGCAACGGTATGTCCACAGCAGCAGTGACAACTAATGGTACTGTCAGAAAAACGAGCCTGATCAGGTAGACACACACACACACACACACACACACACACACACACACACACAAACACTTTACATTATCAAAAACTTGGAAAATAATGTTATTTAAAAACTCACACATATTTATCCACTATAGCCCTTTGTAAAGGATGTATTTTGTTGTTGCTGTTATTATTTGTTATTATCATCTTTTTATCTTCACAAACACCAAATAGTGTTTTCTCATAGAAAGCTCAGGATGAGGGATCAATTTCCCTAAAATCAAATGGAAGTAAATGGTAGAGTCAGAGCATCGCCCTAGTTTGCCCTTTCTATTAGCAACTCTGTGGGCCACCAGAAGAGAGGTGAGGTACCAGCAATATGTTGAGATAATATTTTCTAGGTATCCAGAAAAGGAAGAGCATTCTTGGTGGATGGAACAGCAGGGGGAAAAAAAAGGTTGTTTTAAAATAGAAGGGTGCATTTACGTTAAAAGGGTGAAAAATATTATACAGCTGACAAGCAAATATTAATTCCCAGTGAATCTCAATGAGTGGTGGAGTGGGGTGATCAGTGCTTTATTGAGCTGCTGATATAATAAGTCACATGATACCAGAGTAAGCTGTTGCTGTAAAGAGACAGATGACTTTTTCATTATGCAATTTCCCATCACTACCCTGTTCACAGAGTATTCCAGGACAGTACAGGGAGGGCTTTCGTCTCTTGGGGCATTTCAAAACGTCTCCTTTAAATGCATCTTGTCTCCTGGGGCCCAGAGCAAAATTGAAAGAAAGCAATTTATTTGCCAAAGCTCTATTGTTATTTAGAGAGAGCCTAATACAAAATAGCAAAATGACTCTCTAGACAAAGTGCACTCTCATTGTAATCAGCTATGGCTCCAAAGTTAAAAGGCCCATTCAGAAATTGAGACATGCAGTGGGTCCCCCAGGGACACCTCTGAGCATCCTTGTTGTAGGGCATTGTGTAGGACTTGTTGCCCACTGTTGTGATCATAGCCTACTCTAAGCACAGCTTGGAAGCCAAAGCACAGTGAAATAAAGATGCAATAACATGTATAAACAACAGGGCTCAGGAATTGGAAATCAAGAATGACTTATGGAGCTTGCAAAGAAGGGAGGATAAAGAGTGTTGCATAGCAGAGGAACTGGGTTACTTGAGCATGAAAATACATATATGTGACAGAGGACTCCCTTGGCCCCACAGGCCTGCCTGCTTTGTCTGCAAACGGCCAGAGAGAAACTGTTTTGGGCTTTGCTGACCAGATGATCTCCTTGCAACTGCCCAACTCTTCTGTGGCATCTCAAATGTTTCCATAGAAAGGACTTAAACCAATGGGCATGTCTAGGCTTCAAGAAAATTTTTATTTATTTTCATAAAAGCAGGCCATGATTTGTCAGCCTTTATGTTGGACTCTCTATTTCAAGTCTCATCTGATGCCGGCCCAACTCACATCACTGTCATGGGTTGCTCCATTAATGGCTCCTAAGGAAGCCTGCCTTCAGCCGTCCACGCTCCTGTGTAACCCCTCCTCAGTCAACTCTAGTTTACTTAGGTCAATGGGAATTTGGCAATTAATTGATATTAAATGAGCCCTTGTGCATCAGGACTTGCCCTCCTTAGAGTAACCTGTCACATATTAAGGATCACATGCTAGACCACTCAATAATGTGATCGAGATGCCTTGCCCAGTTGCCCGTGAAGCCTCCACACGTATAGGATAGCATTTCAGACTGCCTGGCCCTATTTAGGCCTCCAGATTGCCACAGATGCATGTTCTTTCATAGATGCATGAAGGAACTCAGAAAAGACCTGAGGAATAACTGCCAGTCTGAACCCAGCCAATCAACAGAGATTTGGGGTGATTGGTTCTGTAGTCATAGGCAACATATAATGTAACTTGGATTAGTTATTATCAAGACATTTCATTATAATTTATACCCTGCAAAATTTGAAAGGAGTAGACCTGGGTTTGTGTTGGCAGTAAACATTAGTGTGACTTTGAGTAAGGCTTCAATTTCTCTGTCTTTCACTTTGCTTATTTAAAAACTGGAGATATTAGGATCCCTGGTAGTTATTGCCAGCCCTGTGATCATCTTTGACATAGCAGTGACTTGGAGCGAAAAATTGCTGGATATTTTAAGATTTCTGTTTCTAATATGCAATATTAGTGCATATATGTGGCAGTTCTATTATAGGATAATTTCACAGAATTGAGATTATTGGATTAAAGTATGGATTTGTGTTTTAAATGCTTCCTAATATTACTGCATTTCATTTCAAACTAATTCCTCCAATTTATATTAAAGCTAGCAAGATATGATTACACAAATACCTTTCCTATACATCAGAACACTTTTGGAAATGTAGCATACCAATATTGAAAAAATAGTACATAGGGGTTTTAATTTGTATTTCCTTAAATTAGCTGTCATTTAACATGCATATGGTATTTTCATTTATCTTTCAATTTATCCAGTTTTGAAATTCTTAATCACCTTTTTCTAGAGCTGCTTAAACTTTTTGAGTGGATTTTAAAGTAAATTAACCTTAGCCATATATTTACCAAATAACTTCCCCCATTTGGTGGTTGTGCTTGACGTGATATTTTGTCTTCTGAGACATAAGAATATTTTAATTTTTATGTAGTTGACTTTAGTGTATATTCTTTCCTGCATTTTGGCCCTTAAACTCAGACAGATATTTTCTGTCAATATTTCCATGAATCATTCTAGATTTTCTGCTGATACGTTGCTGTTTTATTCTTTAATATTTAAGTGTTTTAGTCATCTGAATTTTTCATGTAAAGAATAGAGAACATGTAAGAGATATTGGGATTCTGGGGTTTAATTTATTTAGTGTGATAATCCCCCCACAAAACCCCCCACCAGGTAGCAGATAGTTATTTAAATGCTATTCCCCTTCTTTTTTTCATTATTCTGTGTATTTGGAAGGTCTTAAAATTTGATGTTCTCTCTCTCTGGGTATAAAAACATTTTTTTTCTAATTTGGAGTTTTATCATGATTTTTGGTAATTAATATGCTTATATTCTCTTACCATTTTCCCTTCAAACCTTTAAGATGCTAATTTTACATATAGATTTTATAAATTTTTTCACATGAACTTTAGAATCAAATCAGCTAAGTTTTCAGAAAAATAAAAAAGATTTTATTTCCTTTGTATCTGATTGTGATCACTTATTAGTTTAAAGAGAAATATTATTTTTACCATATCAAGTCCTCCTATTCAACAATAAAATATGTCTATTTAATGTCTTATTTTGTGTGTCTCAAAAGAGTCCTAAATTTTATATATGTGTTTTCTATTTTGCTGAAGTTCCAAAATTATTTAATTGTTTGCTCCTGCCATTCCTGTTACAATACAATCTTTGCATTTTATTTTATCACTGGTAATTGTTTGTGTCAGGAAATACCATTAAGTTATTATATTCATTATTTTACCAGCCACATTACTCAATATTTTGTCATTACTAACATTATTCCTAGTTGCAAATCAGGTGATCTGCAAACAATTAAAACTCACGGTTCCTGCTTCATCTCAGCATAGTGATCCCTAGTGCTTAGAATCCTGCTTTAAACCTGAATATGGTGGTTTAATTTTCTTATCTGTACAATGGAGATAACAATAGCACCTGTTTCACAGGGTAGCTGAAGGATTGAAAAAGTAATGCACAGGAAGTGTTTGGATGAATGCTTCATATGCAGTGCAGGCTAACTTGGCCTTATTTCTGTTGCTTTCTCTGGTTCTCAGTTCATAAATATCACAACAATAGTTTTGCCTGGTCTGCCATGTCCTAAAGGTCAATTCAAAGGTTACAAGATGTGTAATGCAAGTGCTTCACAATTTATACTATTTTAGTAATAGTATGTTGTATAATAGTAATTGCATTTTAGTAATGGAAGAGATTTATAAGCTGCAAGGCCACAGCACATTTTATATTCAACTAGCACTTACTATGTGCCTGGTTACCCTGCTAGACCTAGGAATATTAGAATGGGTCATTTCATGTTGGTTTGGTTTAGTGAAGTCTTTGATAGAATGAAATCAAAATGGGAGATCTAGATTTCTGAATGGCAATTCTTTTTCTAGGTCATACCAGATAAATGCATCCTTGATAATTCTCTTTGTGAATATATCGATTGTCCTTTTTATGCAATCTGGATTTGTGCACAGAGCTGGAAGAAGCAGATGATTGTTTGTAACAGCCACAAGTGACAGAGTACGTGCCAGTTGCTAGGTGCTCTGCCTATCATTTTAAGTTCACTACACTACTTTTTTACAGTAAATTTAGCAACTAGGCAATAATATTATCTTTATTTTCAGAAAATGAAACTGTATCAGAAATTCAAATAGATAACCCAGTCTCATACATCTGGAAGATAGGTCCTGGGACTATGGAGGTCTATGCACGTAAGCATTTTTCTAGAAGGAGAAAGCTTGTGTGGCTTTTCCTTTTCCTTTTCCCAAAACAGTTTTTCTTCTTCCTTTAGGGAGTTAGTACTTATGCTGCCTACTCCAAATGCAAGTATTTGCTCTTCGGAAAAAATCTGGCATGAGTCACTTACTTGAAAAAGTCACCAGCCATATGGTAACTTCTTCCAGGAGGAAGGAAAAAAAAAGGAATCAGTAAGTAAACAGGCTACAGTATAATTTCTATAGAAATTATTATGTGGTTTTTCAAATAGAGGTAATGTTTTTCTTTGTACAATTGGGGAATAATTTAAACAAAACATGATGGACTATTTTCAAGTGTACACATTGACAACCATGTCAAATGCTTATGTGTGTGCAACCCAAAGCAACACTGATATGCACTATTTCTACCCACCTTGAAGTGCCAGCGTGCCTTTTGTCAGTAGATGGCATCACCTTAAAGCTACATGTATTTCAATGTCCTCATACATTTGTGTTTTATATTCCCTAACTTTTTATTGGTTGGCATCAGATTTACATACACCTTTGTGTATGGATTATATTTGCTCACCAAAATGTTTCTCACATGTATCTGTGTAGCTCTTCTCTTTTTTTTAATCTTTTCCTTTTACTGAAGAGTGTTCCATTGCATGACTATAACACTGGTCTTTATTGCTTCATTTATCAACGGATATTTGGGTTATTTCTAGTTAATGGTTATTATGATTATTACTGCTATAAACATTCTTATAAAAGTCTTTGTGTGATTATATACTTTTATTTCTATTGCAAAATGACCTTAGAATGGGATTCCTGGGATACAGGTAAATGCACATGTAATATTACAAGGAATTGCCAAATGGTTTTGAGAAGCAGTTCTCATTTTAATTTCCCACCATCAATGTATGCAAGTCAAATTTCTCCATATTCTCCCTCACATTTTGTATTGTCAGATTTTTGTTGCTTTTTCCTACCCTATGCCTACATGATAGTTTCTTACTATGTTTTATGTATTTAAGTTTTAAATAAGCATGTTGAATATTTTCTTTGCAGACACATTTGATAGTATTATACCTTCTTATTGAGGGTCTGTTCCAGTATTTGGCTATCCCACCACCAACTTGGGGTATGTGTCTTAGATACCTTAAAGATAGGCCACCTACATCTTTCTTCAAGAAAACATATTGTCTTCTTCAGTGTTTGCTTCAGTTGCATATAGTTGCCTGGTGCTAGGGCTCAACCTTTCCTGGGTGGCCGACATCCAAGGACTGGTAGATGGGGACTAAGAGGCTTGCTCAACCTTACCCATTGCAGCTAACCCTGATTCACTCAATATGCTTTAGAATTCCCCAGAGAATTGACTGGGGCTTTTTAGGTCTGCATCCCATTTTGACTTTTTTACATGTCTAACCCATCTTGGCTTCTTTGCTTTCATAATTGACTCTGAATATACATTTGCATGCTTTCATTTCTATCTCAGCATAGGTATGAAAAACACAACACCTTGATCATTGTATCCTGAGGGGTTTGAAAACTTGGGAGGATAAGTTTTGGAGCAGAATCATTTGTCACCTACCTTATCATGTAGCCTCATCACAGATGGTCAGTATAGTACAGACTGCATCTAGCACTGGGCATTGTTCAACTGGGACAAGATACCCAGGATTTAATAATTGGAGTTGCTAAGTTCTGGAGAAAGTTGAATATTGATTCAATGTAGGTCTATTGTACCAATATAAAGACTATGGATAGAAAATAATGGGATGTAGGTCCTGGGATAGAGGCACTAGTAAATGTCTTCTATCCGATGTTAAAGTGTCAGATTTCTCGGAGTCTAAACAAATGGCCCATAATTCTACTGAAATCTCTAAGATCTCACACAGCTTTATTATGAGAAAAAATGAGAAGATACTTCTATCTCCACCACACTTATAACCCTATGAATACAATCTCACCATCTCTTCACCTACTAGATAAGCAATATTGACAGTAGGAATGGTCATTGATTTCTAAGCTCACTGATAGCAATAGGACTATTAGGTTTCCATATAACAGGTCATATGAGGGCACTTACCTTCCAGAAGTCAGGTAGAGACCATCATCATAATAAGTGACATACAAAAAGGGCCTGATCTACATCACCTTATGGGGATATTTAAGAAAACACAGAGCTCCTATGGAAAAAAATAATGACCAATGAGAATAAGACTCAGCTTTCCTAGATCTTTAGACAAACTGAAAAAGAGATGTTCAGGAGATAGAGGAGAGTGGTCCCAATGAAATGATCCTTTGCCAAATTTCTTTATCTAAGCCCCTTTAAGGATTTGAAGCACATTGATTAAAGAGTACTCTAGGTCCTATGGAGAAAGGATCTTGCTGTACTTGGCAAGTAGACAGAGTAAAAATGTTTGCAGTCTTTCTACATGGGGAATGGTTTTCATTTATTTGGTTAACTGTGCACTGAGGGAAAGGGTATAATGAGACATTTTATATAATATTAGTCACAGGAAGGGGTTGTTTTATGAGCTGGCATCCATAACTGGAAAGGCAAGACATCATCATGACCTTTCTATGATACTGAAACAGGTAGTAGCCACAACATAAATGAAGAACTGGCCAAGAACAGAATCGACAGTAGGCCCTGAGTCCATGGGCATGCTCAGTGACCCCTTCCTCCTTTCTGACTATAGACAGGAAGTCCCTAACATATGATGGCTCAGTGTAGGATTCTTCGCTTCCACAGTGCTGCAAGATTGATGCACTTCCAGGAGAAACCATGCTATTTATTTTGATTGTAGGTCTTGTCCCAGGCTAGTGATATTCTCTCATGAGGCTGGGCAGTAGAAGTGAGCCACAGCTCCTGGTCACAAGTTCATCACAAGGGGAATAAGTGGTACCACGGAGTGTGCTGTGTTGCTAAACGGTGATGTTGGATGGTTCTGTGGTTTGGATATGGTTTGCTTGTGCCTCCCAAGTGTACATGATCCTCAATGTGGTGATGTTTAGAGATGGTGGAACCTTCAGAGGTGGGGCTTAGTGAAAGGTAATTAAGTCATTGGTAGTGCTGTCATTAGAAACAATTAACATAGTTCTTGTGGAACTGGCTAGATTTCATATGAGTGAATTTTATAAAAGTGTGAATCTGAACCCTGGATCACTTTGTCTTCTCTCACCATGTCACCCCTTTCTCCCACACATTATCCTATATGAGGCCATTTGCCAGACTGTAAGCTGGCCAAGGGGCCCTCACCAGACCCTTTGTCAGGTAGTTTGGACTTTTAGCCTCCTCAAGTATAAACTTTAAACCTCTTTTCTTTATACAGTACTAAGTCACAAGTATTTTGTTTTACCAACAGGAAATAGACTAAATAGGAGGTTAGGTAATATTAAATGCATTTCTACTTTATGATATATATATTCCACTGATGAGTTTATCAAGATGCAGTCCCATTATAAGTTGAAAAGTATTTTTACTTGAAAAATACATACGTGAGAATTTGTGTCTCTCCTACATTGGTCACTTGGCTGGTACATAAGTTCTCTCAGAGAAAAAGGACAAGTAAAATTTTCTAAACTCTGCTTCTCCCCTGCCTTTATTCTGAGCATTTATTTTCCTTTAGAATGTCTAAGTTGAAATCTCACCCACAATTTGGTGGTATTAGAAGGTAGGGATTTGGGGAAGGGATTTGATTATGAGTGTGGAACTTTTTTTTTTTTTCTCTAATACTGAGGACTGAACCCAAGGCCTCAAACATGCTAAGAAAACTCTCTACCACTAAGCCACATCTCCATCTCACTATTTTCCTATACATTATATGAACTATTGCTGTTATTATTTTCTTCTTTTTTGATATTAAACATTGAAACCAAGGAAGTTTTCCTCTGGGATATACCCCCAGTCCTTTCTCTTTTATTTTGAGAAATAATCTAAGTTTCCCAGGCTGGCCTTGAACTTGTGATTCTCCAGTTTCAACTTTCTGGAATTGCTGGAATTACAGGCATACACCAGCACATGTGACTACCTTCTTTTTAGTTCAGAAACCATATGATTTAGTTCTAAGAATTTCACTTGATTATTAGGTATTTTTTATAATTCTGAAATTCTCTATATTTTCCTGAAAATTTGAAGCCATCAATTCATGAATATTCTTTAACATGTTTATTATAGGTTAATTTAAGTCCAGTTCTTGTGATTTCAATATTTAGGATATATGTAGGCTTGATTTTAAAGATCAAGTCTCTTTTAAACATGAGTCATATTTTTCTGCTTTTCTTTGTGCCTGGTAGTGTTTTGTTCTGTGTTGGTATTCTAAATTACACACTGAAAGATTTGGAGTCCTTTTATCTGCACCTGTACAATGCTGAATGTGGTTGTAGCTGGCAGTTAAATTACTGAGGGATTATCTTGATCCTGAAGATAATTCAGCTTTGGTCACTTTTAGGATTTTGTTGTAGTCTTAAGATTTAACGGTGCACCTGCGATGCCTTTTACTCCTGAATCAAGGGGCATACCCTCAGAGGAAAAGTAAACTTAACATAAACAAAACAACAACAAAAAACAAATCAAACGCTTTTCCTAAATCCATTCACCCAGCCAAGAACAATGTCCTCACTCACACTGATGCACAGGTCAACCCTGGCATAGCTAGAGACAGGGTAGTGCCATTGAGAGCACACTCCATCAGCAAACCTCACTGAGTTTTCTTTTACTTGGTGCAGTTCTTTCTCCTTTGCACTCCATGGAAGACAGTTCTAAATAATCTTCAGCTTCTCCAATTATCTCTCAATGGAAACAATGGAAATAATACAAAAACTGCCACCCTGCATTCTGCATAACTTTGATTGCCTAGTTTCATACCATATTTGGAAATCAGTTCAGAAGATGTGACTTATAATGTGCATATGATCAAACTGAATTTCTTGTACTACAGAAAAATTTCACCCTCACAAACAAGAATTGTAAATACAAATCCGGTTTTAGGACACAGTACTCTACAAAGGGAGGAGGCAGGGGATTAGCAAGGATAGTGGAATGTGATGGACATCATTATCCAAAGTCCATGTATGAAGACACGAATTGGGTGTCAGCCTACTTTATATACAAATAGAGATATGAAAAATTGTGCTCTGTATGTGTAATAAGAATTGTAATGCATTACACTGTCATGTATTTAAAAAAATAAAATCAATAAAATCCCATTACTGATAAGCAGTATCAGTAAAATATAGATACAGGGTTTAGAGTTAGCCTCTTACGTTTAAATGCAATGAGAACACTGGCAGTAGTAGTAAGAACAGCTAGGTTTAGTGGTTTAGTGGGTGTTCACCGTATTCTAAATACTTTGTTCAACTTAATCCTCTTATTAAATTCATGAAATGTCGATGCGTTCAAAACTGATAAAATATTACTTATTGTATATCCATAAATATAAAATGACAACATGGCATAGTAGCTTCATGCATCATGTATCCCACCAGCCTGATAAATTTTTTGTTTAATGTACTGATCCCTGTTTACATAAAACATTGATGACTTCTAGAATGAGAGATTGATACATAAACAAATGTCCTATAATAGGCTACAATACATGTGCAATTGCATATACATGTATTAGTCATACAGAAAAAAAGAAAAAAAGTTAATTAATTGATTAATTTAAGTTTCAGTTTCTCTTAGAATTCAAATGGTTTCCTGTAGTAGATGATCTGTCATAGTCACATAGTCAGATCATACTTTAAAATACATTCACTTTCCCCCATGCTAGACCCACATGAATGGGAAGTACCTCCTAGCCCTTGACTTTGGGTTCAGCTCATTTGATTACCTGTGGTCAATGCATGTTAGCAAAGTGATCCAAATAAGAGATATATATTCCAGCATGGATGAGCTTGCCTCCTTGAGTTCCTGACTTCCCATGTGAAGAGCATGCCTCAGCTAACCTGGACCTGAGAGGACAGGGTGCGTGGCACACAACTGACCACAGCCTGCATCTTAGTGCAAGCCAGCTAGTCAAGCTTGAATCAGCCAAGCCCCAGTAGAATGCCAGACTGTAAGAGACAGCTACTTACCGTGTATACTCTGGTATTCTATGGCTCTGTTTCTAGCAAAACCTGACTGATAGGGGTAACCAATAAAGTAATGCTCTGTATCACAGAATACACTTAACTCAATACATTCATCATCTTACAAAAGTCTCCGTAGAACCCTTATAATGTTATCAATTCTACCCCATTATTGCTTTGGACTGAAACCATCTTCCTAGTATGTAGATTGCTTTCCTCTTTATTATATAATCACTCTTTTCTTCTTAAATTGAAGACAGATCAAATATTCTAGCTCATGTGTGTATGTGTTTTCACCATAATAACAGGGGTAAGAAAAATATAAAGAGAAATATGTAAGGATACATAAATCATGAAACATCTCTTGAGTCAAGTTTAGCTCATATTGAAACCCTAGGCAATTGCCTATTGTAAGATCTGTCCACGATGTATATTTTCAAACTGTCACCTCTGCCTAATACAGAGAATGCTTGAAGAATAGGAAAAAAAATAGTAACATTTTGCTAATGCAACTTATGTTTTGGTTGAAAACACATGTTATTTTAAAATTCTTCATTCTGACAGATTTTTTTTTTTCAAAAGGCAATGAGAAGTGCCAAGGGAGATAATAAATGAATTTCCCTCCCTTCAACTTTCTATCCCTGACCTTTATCAAAGTCCACTTTCTTTTCCTTTGAGGGAGAAAAGTGATTCATATCATCTCTTTCAACCAAGAAAAAAAAATATGAGGAAAGAACAAATAAAGGAACGTTTCATCTGGTCATAAAACAATAATTAATTGCACTATTAAGTAACCTACACAAACCTGGGGGGAGTGGGAAAAAATAAATCTCCTTGAGAAATAGCCCCAAAGGATTGATATGAATCAAAGTGTGTATGATATAGATAAAGAAGAGAGAAATGCCTGAGGAAAGAGAGCTGTAGGGAGGTTTTGAGGGCAGTGCCCCCAAGGATTTCAGGAAGCCTTTCAAGGATAATTTCTTGTATGTGACGCATCCACTTAATCAGGTCACAAGAGTTCTTTGTGAACCAGCACCAACACGCAGCTAGCTTTGAGCAGTGACTGATGGATTGACTTTGGCCAGCATAACAGATTTTCTTTGAGGTGGGTAGCAGAGTTTTTGAGGCAATGTGCAGTCCATCAACCTTTTTCTTCATGATGCATATTTTTAGGACTGGAGTTCTGCTTTATGTCCCAGCATCTGGGCACACTGACCACATGAGAACTTTCTCTTTGGTTTGGTTCCCAGATGCAACCTATACATTTGAGTAGGGACCTACACAGACACTCAGCAACTACTAACGGAAGGAGAGATTGTGTAGTTATTACTAATGTCTATGATATGATCTTACTTGATGGCATTAGGATTCCAATTTTATATCTCCTCATAAGTTAAAGCCCAACAATTATTAAATACATAAATTTTTAAAAGTCCCAAATTAAATTTCTTAGATTTTTCAGCCAGAACAGTTCTTGTTTTGCTTGGATTCAGCCTGAGGATGAAGTTCCTGTAGTTGAGCTGCCTTTTCCTGGTAGGACTATATTTCTTTTAGAGCAAAAGAACTGGTGTTAATTCAATGTCAGTTCTTACCTTTAAAGTCAAATGGTATTGTAATGCATATAAATTATTATAGCACTTATAACAAAATTTTAAAATAAGGTGGTCTCCAGGCCCTAGAGCAAAATTATATCTCAAGCCTTCATTATTTGTTGCTGCTGAATTCCTTCCCAAAGAATCAATGGCTTTTATGGGAAGGAGAATAATGGAAGTCTTTTATGCTCTTATGCTCTTGCCAGAATGTTAGTCAGTCTATTCCAGGTTTCCAAAGTTTATAAATTTTAGTCTTTCCTTCATTTTTGCTCCAGAAATATCCCAGTAAGGTATTGACGTGGACGGGATGCATTTACTACATTGCCAGGGATGAAGAAAGCTGTACATACTGTTTTTTTGTACAGCAGATGTAAGAAAACAATGATCCTGAAGAGTGAGCATAAGTCTTTGTAAATAAAGTTTTATTAGAACATGGATGGTCACACCACTCATTTACAGGTTGTAGGTGGCTGCCCTCTCAGCCACAAGGCCAGGCAGGGTTGGGTGTTTTACATGGAGTACTTTTGTTATGCTCACCCTGAAATATCTACTACCCAGTCTTTTACAAATGTGCTACCCTCCTTCTGGGTGGCATTAAAAACCTTGTTAATTTTAGAAATTTGCAATGTTGGAGCACAGATCACGGTGTCAGAAACCCAAACCAGGTAGGTATATTTCCCAGAAGAATCATTAAAAACTTATCAGTTTTCGTTTTCTTCTCAGCCCTATGTTTCTGAAGTGTCATTTGTCTTTGGGTATCAACTCTGGTAAGGATGCAACTTGTGCAATGCTTGATGAGCCGTCTCACACCAAGGGGCAGCCCTAAGGGACTCTGCCTGTGAAGCGCCTTCTTGCAAGTGAGTTTGAGCTAGAGAAATGTGGCCAAGCAGACTCCTGTACTGAAGGTGTCAATCATGCTCCTGAAGTGTGGGCCTTGGGGATACGAGCAAAGAGGAATTCTGTGTCCAAATGTTCTCCAAGGCATTTTCTGGTCTCTGGTTTTAGACCTTTCAAGTCTTAAGAAATGTTTGATCTCTTCGTTCCTCAATGGCTGCGCTTGAGTTGTGTCTGCCTCTGCTGTTCCCTCTTTCAGAGGGATTCGTTGAGCTCACAGTGGTGAAACTTGGATACATACTTTGGCCCTTTACTTCTCTCACATACATAGAGGTAGCACTATTTGTCAGGTCAAAATCTCTTCCTTCTTCTCTCTTCCCTATCACTTACTATTATACGTATTTTTGTTTTTGTTGTATTCCTAAATTAGTCTACCAAACGGACCCAATGTTCAGATAGATCTCTTCCACCCTCTGGGGTTTGGTCATATGAATCAGGAGACTCTACCTTCCTGACAACATCTAACACAGGCCTAAGAAATCTATTCTATGTAGCATGGCTTTTCATTAATCTCTCTACATCTTTGATTTCAGTTCTCATTTCATATGTTTCCTTGAGCCTCAGGATATAGGTCCTATGTAAATTCCCATTTATAATACCAGAGTATTGCCTTCAGTTTTCCCCTCTAATTCTGTAAGATTTTTTTTTTTATTTTAAGCCAAGATGAGTCCATCTGCAGTTCGTATTAACCCTAAGTGAAAAATGGATAAGGAGCAGCCAACCTAGTGCTGTGTTCCAAAGTCTGGTGCTAATAATTTAAAATGAGAGCCTCATGGGTTTTTTCTGGGAATAAGCAGTTTTAGCCTCTTATATCTTCTAAGGCCCCAGTGCAAACTTGCATTATGACAAGTTTATGAATAGTTCAAGGTCAAAAGCAGTCTTCTCCCATAAAGTTATTTCAATAATGGCTAAAGCAAGTCTAATGTTGTTTTAAGTGAAAATTCCTGTTACATGAAGTGAGATACTTTTTTGAACTAGAATATTTTTTTTTTCAGAATGAAAGAGAAAACTCCTCCTCTTTACACAGAAACAATACCTAGATGCACAGAATCCAATGCTGAGTGAAAACCTGGACCCTTGTCACTATACTGATAGTGGATGCTTTTCCAGATGCCTCCAACATTGCTGAATGATCATTTCTGCTGAGCCTTCATGACATTGGTTAAACCTTGGTTCATGGAGCCTGACACCCTGCATGAAAAGTAACTTCCAGGATAGCCACAAACTATGCAGGGATTGTGGTCATGGTGTAATTGAAGAATTCCTTCCAAAGGCCATTTCCTCTGAGATTTGATGGATGAACAAAAGTTAGACAGGTTACTGGGCATGACCCCCATTAAAGTAATGCATTAATCCATTTCTCTAAGATAAGACTTTTGAGAAAGTATGAGAGTGAGATTCAGTAGTTAGAGATCAATCAATTCCTGAGATTTAACCATGGAGGGACCAGGAGAGTCCCTGCATGATTTCTAAGCATCTGGTTTATATGATCTGATCATAAAAGATTTTGTTGGATATAGCATGGAAAATAAATTTTACTGGACAATGTGAAGACAGAAAAGGCATGTGGAAAGTTGTTGCAGGTGAAGATATTATGGTCATAGATAAGATGAGCTCGATCTTATGCATATTAGGAGCCAGAAACTCTGCTTGTATACAAGGAAAGGATTGAGATTGGGGTAACATTACAAAGCAAACACAAGAAATTCTATTCGATTTTTGTCTCATTCTCACACACTGAAAGAAAATATAAGACAAAAATCGGGTTTGGCCAAAGGTCTGTAAGTGGGGGAAAGGGAGCAATAATACAAATGAAATAGTTCTTACACTTAATAACGTAGCTAGGTTCTGTCCAACTTAACTTCGACGATGTGCATGTTGTTAAGTTTCACTGAGGGATTCCATTGCCCAGTGTAAACTCCCATGATTCTTCAAGTAGGTCTTCTCAGAATTGCTTCATGAAGATAGGCCAGTATACTTTTGTGAGCTTGGTTATGGATTGAAATTAAAAATAAAAACATAAACAAAAAACTGAGATTGATTTCCTCTGCACTTTGCGAGTTTACCTA